>NC_140591.1:635236024-635836024 GCF_964204655.1 Triturus cristatus
CTTCCTATACCTAATTCTCTCCCTTGTACCATCCCTGCATCTCTACCTGCTCAAGCTCCGTTACCCATCCCATCTAGACATCCTACACGAGTGGCTAAACCAAACTCTACAGATGTAGGTGAAACCTCTGGGGAATTCGGTAATCGAACTTGCAATGATGGCCCTAACTTAAGCTGGGAAAATGTGATTAATCTTCCCCCCGAAGCCTCACCATACGTCATTGTCCTAGCCGGCGTCCCAGAGCTTACCAATTCTGATTTAGAGACTTATGTCTCCCTTAAAAATAAGGTGATTAATTGGATTAATACATACAGGCCTCTTCCAACTAATATTAGCTCCAGGATTCTAATGGTTAGAAGGGTTTCTTGGTTGGGAACTACTTCAAAGAACATTAAGGGTGATTGCATTCTGGTGAATTTTAGAAATCCACAGACTGTTTCTTATATCCGTAACTTGTTTGGTAATGTCGGAGACACTCTAATCCAAACACTACCACTGTCATTCTTCTATCCCCCAAACATCACTTCTTCCCACTCTGAGTATGGCGGAAACTGGACCAGGGTTGGTCCTATATCGCATAGAGGAAGAAAGAGGTTTATCCGCTTTGACGTGCCCCCACGAGGCGATTACTTCTCAAACAATAGGTATGCTTGCCTTGAAGAGGTCGATTGACTGAGTCCTGAGGATGTTACCTCTAACCCTCTTGTGGATGTGATGCCATCTCCTGAGCAATACTCTATTCGTACTCCCTCTTTTGCTATCCCCCCAACCCCCGTTCTGTCCACGAGCGAACCCACTATGTGCAAAGAATTAAATCCTATTGTAAATCTACCACCTGTACACAAAGTCCTCTCCTGGAATATAGCGGGCCTACTTTCTAAGCTTGACTGCCCTCTGTGGGGTTCTATTATAGATTTACATCATATTTGCTGTTTCCAAGAGACTTGGGCTAGACAAGATTGCCATCGCTTGGGTTTTGCTTCCTTTTCCATTCCGGCTGTGTGGGGTGGCAGAGGTTGCCCTTCAGGTGGCCTATGTATTTGGGTTGCTACCCACTTGGGTTGTAGTGCTACGATTTTGGAGACTGGGTCCCAAGATATTCTTTGTGTAATATTAGATTGGTCCTTAGGCACAAAGCTAGAAAGTGATTAATGTGTACTCAAGGCCCACAAATGTGTGTGCGGAATCCGGGGTACAATGTATATTGTTGCCGGTGACTTGAACTCCCACTTCGAACCACTTCCGGGGTTGGTGGACCAAACAAATTTTGATGAGGACGAAATATGGCACATTCCACAGGCCATTGGCCCAACGGTCAGGTCCTGGGCCCCTCTGGCTCTTCAAATTACCTCCTTGGCAATGACCCATTCAATTAGGGCCTGCAATGGCCGAACACCTTCAGACAACCCCTCGCGCCCAACGTTTAACAAACCAGGGCGCGAGGCTAGACTTGACTACATTTTTGTCCAATGTAAAGAGTGGCATAGAGTTTCTGATTTTAAGGTCCACTCGAGGGGGGAGAGCGACCACAACCCCCTGGTGTTGGAAGTATCTTTATTGGGTCTGTGTCCCGGGGACTCCTCCCCGGGTCCCAATTTACCAATACCAAATAAAGCTACTCTGACTAACAACAAAAGCACAATTAAATGGGCGAAACTAGCTAGCAAACAAAGAGAACTCTCCCAAGTCTATCTGAAGGCTGGAAATGCACTGCTGGATGTAATAGACCTCATGGATCATTCCTTTTCCCTTGAATATTTTGGAAAATTGGCACTGGTCAATAAAGAATTATTTTCCTCTCTAGCTGATATTTTCAATCCACCAGCCCGCTGTACTAAAAGGATCAGTAGACGGTTCCAATGGTACAACAGGGCGTGTAGATCAGCTAAAAGTGAGTTGCTGGACGCAATGAAAAAGAAAGCCAACAGGGAGGAAATACAACAAAAGAGATGCACCTATAAGATTCTAATTCGCCACGCTAAACTCGAGTGGGCATCAGAAAACTGGGATAAATTAGTATCTGCCCTCCAGTGCAGAGACTCGCGGAGATTTTGGATGATTGTTTCCACCGGTTCAACAGAACCTGTCCTAGCAGTGAATCCAAACATTGCCCCTGACGTTTGGGAGGAACATTTCAGTGCCCTATATAGGGGACTTCAATCTTTATCACCATCAATTCCCTATGTTCCCGCACATGTCTACTTTACCCTGAGTGAGGTCCAACTTGCCATATCGATGCTCCCTGCGGGCAAAGCTCCAGGATTGGATGGGGTCCCTGGTGATTTGTATAAACACGAACCAAGAGTGTGGGCACCATATCTTACTGCACTATTCAACGCAATTTTTGGGGGTATGCCAGTTCCTCCTACCTGGTTGGGTGCGGAAGTTGTCCCTATCTTCAAAAAGGGGTCCCCGTTGCTCCCTGTCAATTATAGGCCCATCAGTTTGATAGATGTGGCTCAGAAACTCTTCTCAAGGCTGATATTAAACCATCTCCTGGATTGGATGGAAGAGTTTGAGATTCTGAGCCCCTATCAGGCTGGATTCAGAAAGAGGGTTTCGACAACTGACCAGATCTTTAGATTATGCATGCTCTTCTGGAAGACAGTCATGGTGGAGGGGGGCTCCCTATATACCATCTTTGTTGATCTACGTGCGGCTTTTGATTTGGTCCCGCGTACGAAACTCTGGACCGTGCTGAGGGATTTGGGCCTTCCACTACCTCTTTTGCAGATTATAGTGCGTCTTCACACTAATAACTTTGCAAGGGTCAGATGTGGGAGAGAGGGAGGCTTATCAGCTAGCTTCCCAGTCGAAAGAGGGGTAAGGCAGGGCTGTGTCTTGGCACCAACCCTGTTTTGCCTCTATGTAAATGGTCTCATTTCTCATTTGAATGAAGTTCCAAATAGAGACGCCCCACGAGTCGATGGTATAGGTGTCTCAGCTATTATGTTTGCTGATGACACCTTGCTACTTGCTAAGACCCCAATGGGTGCCCAGCGAGTCCTGGATGGCTTTGTCTCTTTCTGTGTTGACCGGGGGCTGGAGATCAATACTGATAAAACAAAATTCATGATCTTCAACCCTCCTAGGTCATCTCGCCCAAACCCTGTCATTCATGGTATCACCCTAGAAAGAGTTCATACGTTTGAGTACCTGGGACTAACTTTGAATGAGAAAATGACTTGGACTCATCATCAAATAAAATCCAACCTAAAGCTGACCCAAAAGGCGGGGGGTATTTTGAAATTATGGAAAGAATCTATGATACACCCTATTGGCCCGCCACTAGAAATCTATAAAATTCAGGCACGTGGGGCAGTAACATATGGCGGTGAACTGTGGGGCAACAATTGTTCCCCTGATCTTGTCAAAACGGAAAACAAGTTCCTTCGGAACTTAGCCGCTCTTCCACCGAGCACACCACTTCTCCCACTCAGGCTTGACATGGGATTAAGATCAATAAAGGAAGAATTAGGTGTGAAGCCTCTAATTTTTTGGAGACGACTCTGGACAACCCCTGAACTTTCGAGCTATTGCTGTGAATTTAGGGAGATACATCAACACCCAGCTCTACGTAATATCCCTTGGCTTAAGTATATTAAGGAGGAGCTTTCGGTGATGGGTCTACTCCCTCTTTGGACAAATCCTCAAGAGGCATGTAGCACTATATCCCGAAAAAATTTGGTTGCCTTGTACTACGACCGTAATATGACTCTTTTATCAACAATGACCACTTTGGGGCCCATGTCTACCTCCTTCCTAATAGTGAAGGATTATTATATGTTGGAGACAGTTTTGGACGATATTAACCCCATTGGTCTCAGGAAACTATTCTTGCAATGGCGACATAATGCATTACCTATTAGAGCCCTTACTAGTCGCTGGCACCCACCCACTTCTAAAAACTGTCCAGCTTGTATAAATGAGCTGGAAAATGATATTCACTTAATGTTTTTTTGTCCATTTTATATGAAACCCAGGAAAAAGTGGATTATTCCTATTTGTAAAAAATGGGGTTTTAGGAATCATTTGGATGCTTATCGCTTGCTGAAATCTGACCTATCCCCTCCCACTGTGTTTGCTTTTACCAAGTACTTAGCCGCTGTATGGAACATTAGAAGAACTCTTTTGACATTATGAACTATAATTGTATCTATGAAGTCTATGTTCCTGATTTATATTATTTGCAGTCGATGTAACTTTTCCTTTACCTTGGGTGCCTGTTTTCTGTTATTATTTGACTGTATATTTTTTCTTCTGTTCTTTTATGACTCTACGGAGTCGAAATAAAGATTAAAGTAAAGTAACAATTTTGTTATTAAACAGCAAGAGTGAAAATATTGACTTGAGTCACTGTTAGTGTGTAGAGTAAATACTAGTACACTTTGACTTCACTTCATGCACAACAAACAACAAAAACACAAACACCAATCACTCAGAGTCGGCGTCCAATGCATGCCATTCATTACCTGTTCCTTCTCATCTTAAGTGAAGGGGCCATCTCTCTCGCCATCATCATCATGGTGTTGTCCTACTCAGTGTGCAGTGTACAGATTGAGTCCCCTTCCTATATTCAAAATGCAATGTATCGGCCTGCAGTAGAAGTACAAATTTGTTCTTAAAAATACAAGAAGGGAAAAAGTGCCTTGAGTTCCTTTTAGTGTGTAGATTATTACATATAGTACACAATGAAGTAACTTCATGCACAACAAACAACAACAAAATCACTCAGTCAGCATCCAATGCATGGCATAATTCATTACCGGTTCCTTCTCATCTTCAGTTATTGGGCAGTCTCTCTCGGATCAGAAAGGAGGATAGCTATAGTAGTCATCATCAATAATGTTCCACTTCTTTTGGAGGGACTAGGAAAGATTTTCTTTTGTCTTCTGTTTTGCATCATCCAATCATCAGCTGTCTTCTTGGAAGCAATGGATTTAGGGAGATTCAGGAGGATGGAGGAGCAGCATTCGGCAGAGTGTACTGTGAAATGCAGACAGCTGGAACTCGTATATGGCAATAAAACGAGTAGAAGACGGTGGTGATGGATTTGTTGCGATTCGAAGTTTCTAACCAGAAAGACAGACACACAAATAAAAGAAAATAAGGGAGGAAGACAGTAAGAAGTGCAAGCCTAATTGTCAGGGAAGTATAGCTCGTCCTCAAACTCTGGGGGTTCAACCAGAAGTAGGTCATCATCATCTAATACACCACTTCCGTCACCTGAGCCACTGTCCTCATCTTCCTCCCTTGATTCATGTATTGTGTAATTCGGTGGTATAAAGTGCTGATTTATTTTGATCACGGTTAACCTCTCCAAGTTTTTGGGCGAGAGACTGGTCCTTCTCACTGTTACAATGGAACCAGCAGCACTGAGAACACGTTCAGAAGAGACACTTGCGAGAGGGCAAGCCAGAGAGTTTATCGCCAGCCTGCTGAGCAGTGGCCATTGTCCCCTTTTCCCATACCAATAGCGCAATGGGTTTTGATCAATGTACACCTCTGTTGGGTCGTCCAGATAGGCCTGGACCATCCGCTCAATGTTCAGGGGTGCTAAACTTTTTTCGGGCTCTTTTATCATTGCATCAGCACTGGACTTACCAATGCCTTGCTGTAAATACCAATTGTTTAATGATTTTACTGGGCCTAATGATCTAGTTCTTGCTGTTGTCAATAGTGTTGGTGAGTGTTCTGAGCCAAACCCACTGCCCTCAGGCTCCGAAGTTGAATTTGATGCCAGATGCCCTGCTGCAGTACTTGTTGTGGGTTTATCTAGTGGGCTTTTAATTAGCAGCCGTTCATTTTCCAACTTACTCGCTGACTCAGCTATCCAAGTTTTGTACCGGGCAACATGCATTTCTGAGAAAGGAATTAATGTCTTCAGTGCCCATTTTGTCCGTGGATCCAGAATTGTGGCACAAATGTAATGTTTTTGTCAGCTAAGCGACAGGGTAAGCTCTCCACCAAATCATCTGCTTCTTTTTTTTCCTCTACACCTTTGTATGCTTCAGACACATCCTTCAGATGATACTCTAGCATTTGCAACAATGGGATAGCTTGGCCCATAGTACAGTCCTCCTTGCTGACTTCACGTGTGAAGACCTCGAAAGGAAGAAGCATCTCAGTCAGGCATTTAACTAGGCACCATTGGTCCATCTGAAGGGTCATGCCTTTCACAGTAGCATCCCCTCTTCGCATGATATATTCATTGATTGGCCTGTACTGCTCAAACAGATGGTCAAGCATGTAATAAGTTGAGTTCCAACGTGTTGCCACATCCTGGATGAGTGCTTTGACAGGCATGCTATAGTCACGCTGAATGATCCTTAGCTGCTTCCGAGCCTTAAAAGAATGGCTGAAATTAGTGCATATTCTTCGGCAGGTGGTCAGTAAGTTGCGGACTATGGCTTCTTTTTTCAGAAAGTCTTGAACTAGAATGTTAATGCAGTGCGCCAAATACGGAACCCTGAAATAGGAACCAAGCTCCATGGCCTTAAGTACATTACTGCCATTATCTGTGGAAACAAAACCTATCTTAAGCCCTCTTGGGCGCAGCCATTCAAAAACCTTGCTGTGAAACTCTTCCAATATGTTTACAGCAGTATGAGATTTCCCCATGGCGAACATGTATACAGTTGTATGTTTCCACATAGCTTTAAAAATCTCAGCTGTGTCAACAGCACCTACTTGAGATAGCGTATCTCTAACCCCCACAAAAGAGACCCAGTGTGCAGTGATGCACATGTAATCAGTGGCTTGGCAACTGGTCCACATGTCTGTTGTCAGGTGGATATTGTGAACAGCACTCTGCTGCAAAGCTTGTCCAACCAATTCCAGCACATCATGATGTAGTGCTGGAACAGCAACTCTTGCAAAATAGGACCGGTTGGGAACCTTCCATTTAGGGCAGATGGTTGACACGGTTGACACAAATTCAAGGAAACCCACCCCTTCCAGAAATGAAAAAGGGAGAAGGTCCAGCACTAACATTTTAGCCAACTTCGCATTGTACAACCGTGCCGTTGGGTGGTTGCGTTGGTACTGCCCCTCCAACCTAAGCATGCTGTCAATGGTAGGCTGGATTATTTTCCTTTGTGGTGCAGTTATTTTCTTTAACCTAGTTAGGCTCAAAGACATACTTTGTTTCATTGCAGTACTACTCGGTCGCCTTGGTGTCTCAGCCTGACTCTGACTCTTACTGCGGTGCCACTGAGATGTTGCTGAGGATGTGGGCGGTACCACTACACTACTGGGGACAGGGCTAGAAATGTCTCCCTCTTGTTCACCTTCCACCACGATAATATCGTCCCCTGATTCTTCATGCCCAACAACAATGGGTTGAGTTTTACTTTGTTCTAAGCGAAGTAGGTGAGCCTCCCACACGATAGTGTGGTGTATTTTGAGATGACTTGTTTGGCCTCTGGTACCATAGTCTGTACCAAGCTTACCCCGCCTAACAGCATGTCAACAAATTGAGCATATAGCAATGTTCTCCTCCTTACTGCTAACGGAAAAGAAGTCCCAAACTGGGGAGAACTTTCTGGTGCTGCTGGATGTGCCACTTTCAATGCCAGATGAACAGGAGGGTGTGCTTGGAATGTGACTCTGTGCAGCCACACTGTGACTTCTACCACTACCTACTGAGGTGGTGGTTGAGCTGGATGTAGGTCCCTGCCTTTCCTTTGCAAATGAAAATATGGAAGCTGGAGGTCATGTTGGTGTTACTTGTGTTGGTGGTATCCGTGCTACATCCCTTGCAGCCATTTTGGATAGGGTAATAATGTTGGTCTCCATCTCCTTTGGCCCGGGAGTTATGTCCGTGATGACTGGCTCGTCATCATCATCATCCCCCTCTTGTACATCTACCTCCATAACTCTAAGGATTTCTGGACCCTTTCTTTTCACTAGCCTTGTCTTGTGGCGTACATCACTCTCAGACTGAGCTGGTAGCTTCCAAGTGGCATCTAGATCATCAGAAGCGGGGCTTGAAGAAGAAGATGATGGACTAACCCTCCTTTTCCTTGCTGGCGGTCTGGAAGACAATGGATCTTCTGAAACAGTGGTTTGCTCCACTTTGTCTGCAGGAAGCTCGATTTCGTGAAATGCCCCTACTTCAGGAGGAACGACTACAATTGTGGGCTGTTGTTGTGGCTGTTCTTGTGGCTGCTGCTGTTCTTGTGGCTGCTGCTGTTCTTGCGGCTGCTGCTGTTCTTGCAGCTGCTGCTGTTCTTGCGGCTGCGCCTGCTGCTGCACACTTATCTGCTAGGTTTCTGCCTGCGTTGATTGTGTACTACTTTGCGATAATGACATTTTAACATCTCTGCTCGTTAGTAGACTGGCTACCTCTGCAACACTCATGGGCTTGGGCCTAGGTTGGTGGGGTTGGCCCGCTGGTGAGGAGGTGCTGCTCCCAGCTTGGTTCCTGGACAACTCTGCTGCAGGCGTAATTTCTTTGGTCCCAAAAAACACATTGGCCGGCACACCAGTCGTGGTTAGTGCCTCTTCCTTTTTCTGTTCCTTCTTCTTCTCACAGGCAACTTTCTTCGTACTGGAGGACCTGGTACCTTTCTTTGGGGCCATCTTCTTCAGATGTCATGCAGGACGCAGGTGCATAAGTTGCAGAGATGTCTGTGGTCACACGTGGATGTGATGTGGTGCACAGCAGGACTTTTGTCTGGCAGTACAACGGATGATGTTGATACCTCCTCCTCAGTCTTTTTGTGCACCTAAAAGCAAATAAGCCAGGAGAAGAACATCAGTGGAATGTTGCATTTGTTGTTGTGGTTTAATTACTTCTAGTACAAACAAACAAATAAAATATATAGTGTAGCCATTTGTGAGACTTTGGCAACAAGGGCTATGGTATACTTCTTACTGTATACAGTGTACACTCTACACTCTCAGGAAGATAGGAAAGAATAAGAACAACAACCAAAATACAAATGTAACGGAAGGGAGCTTCTGCTGGCAAAGGGGATGGATAGAAGCAGTGAGCCAATAGGAAAACCATACAGGCCTAAATGGCAAAAGAAGCACACTAATAACTCCCACCAGAAAAGGCCACCAGACACATGGACACTCACAAACAAATCACAAGCAACAAGCAGGAGGCCTGGGAAACAATGAACTGACAAAAGGCCTATAAAAGAAGCCAGGCAAAGGATGCATGCTAAACCACACTGCTTTGCCTTTTTAATGCAATAAAATGCAAAAACGAAAATCCACAGGGCAAAACAAGGTCTGCAGGGTGCACTGCACACCAACACACCAGACACACACAACAAAGGTATTTCTTTAACACACACCCTAAAACAGAAATACCCCCCAAAAACACATTTTCCAACTTAATCCAATGCCATCCATGCACTAAATGATGTTTAAATTCAACAGAACACACAGAAACACTTGTTTAATGCACCTGTGGCTACCTAGTCTGAGCCTACTGGATGAAAGCAGGCCCATGGGCAGACAATGCCACACAAGCTTGCAGGCCTAGGCTTCAAAATGGCCAATAGCCACTTGGCCATGCCCACCCAACTACAAGAAACAGAAGACAGACAATGCAGGCCTAATGCAAAAAGCACACTGCCTGCCTTCAAAATGGCCGCCAGCCTCATGACCAGGCCCACAACAAGAAGCCTAGGCCACAAATGAATACCATGCAGGCCTATATGGCAAAAGCAGCACACTAATAACTCCCACCAGAAAAGGCCACCAGCCACATGGACACTCACAAATCACAAGAAACAAGCAGGAGGCCTGGGAAACAATGAACTGACAAAAGGCGTATAAAAGAAGCCAGGCAAAGGATGCAATAAACTGCAAAAACGAAAATCCACAGGGCAAAACAAGGTCTGCAGGGTGCACTGCACACCAACACACCAGACACACACAACAAAGGCATTTCTTTAACACACACCCAAAACAGAAGAAATACCCCCCAAAAAACCCCTTTTCCAACTCAATCCAGTACCATCCATGCCCTAAATGATGTTTGAAAAACATTCAATAAACATTAAAGGAACAGTTGCTTCATCATGCACCCACCCATGACTAGCTCTGGGCCTACTGGCTACCCACAACAATTTTTAATAAAAGAATGATAAGTACCAAAATTGAAGTTGCAGCAACTGCAATGCCCCCAATCAAACAGACACAACACCACCTTACTTGTAAAATATAAAATTCAAAAATCCTCAAATCCAAAGATAATGATGCAGCAGACACAAAGAGTGATCCTTCCAGCTCAAAATCCAAAGGCAGAATGAACAGGAGATCGACAAAGCACTGGGAGGAGCCTGCTGGACAGAAACAGGAAGTTGGAGACTCTGCGGCACTTCTTCCCTCTCCCCCAAAAAGTTTCTTTTTTAAAAAGGACTCCTTGCACAAAAAAGGACAGCCAAATGTCAATCTGAGGAGTTTTTTTCATCCAAATCATCATTTACAGAAGGTTTTATGCTGCTAGAGATAATATTCTTCTCCAGATTGAAAATTTGGTGTGTTCGCGATCGCGAGCTTCACCACAATTCCACCGGATGTCGATGGCGCGTACAAAATGACTTGTTCGCGATCTCATGCTCTCTGTCACGGAGGAGATTAAAGTGTTAGCGACCTCATGCTCTCGCTCGCGGTGGAAAATGACGTGTTCGTGATCTCAGACTCTCGCGGTATCTGATGGCGAGGCGAATGACGTGATTGCGAACGCAGGATAGTGCGACCGGCTATCAACATCTCTTGGAGCATGCGAACGGATCAGAAAACTCGTTGGCAAACACGGGGATCCCGGTAAAGCAATCACGCGCACGAGAACGCATTTTCAAAGCGCGAACATGAAAAAAATCTTCACAACACGGCAAATCACGGAAATTTTGGCATTTTCGCACTCTCCGCGGAATGTCAAAATGTCAAAATATTGCAAATTCCGCGAGCGGAACGGAATTTGACGCCCACCCTTAGTTTTCACACAAACCACTCTGTTTATCGGCGGTTTCTCTTTTTTCTGTAGTAGTGTCTCACGTGGTGTCCACCATGCTCTTTTCATGGCATTTTTGAGAAGTTTTTTAGGGTAACCTCGATCCAACAATCTTTCAAATAATTTATTGGCATGGCAAATATATTCATCCTTAAACGAGCAATTATGTTTAATCCTTAAAAATTGTCCATAGGGTAAATTTTCACGCAAACTACGCAAATGGTTGCTAGACAAATGAAGTGCTTTATTTCTATCCGTTGTCTTTCTATAAAGAATAGTTACTAGCCTGTTTTCAGAGGCATAAACTTCAACATAAAAAAGAGAAATCCCTGAGAAACAGAGTGGATTGCGTGACAACTTTCTGCCCCAATTCCAACTTGTTGAAAAGAACTATAAAACAGAATTGTCATTTCATCGAAAATCTTGATCCCACATTTGCGACATACCCCCTGTTCGCGTTGAAGAAAGAAAGAAGTATTTCGAACCAAATAGTACGGGATGCATTACCAAACATTTCACCCAAAAATTGTTTGCGTGACCAAATGGGTCGACCTGCTATTACAGGACATCACAAGTGTGGCACATGCGTATGTTGCGACAAGACTATTGAAGGTTCTCTGTTTTCCCATAAGAATATACATTGGAAACATGAAGCTTACATCAACTGCAAAACAAAAATTGGGATTTATGGCATTCTATGTCCTTGTCCCAAAATGTACATTGGGAAAACCAACCAAGAGGTCGGACAGAGAATCGCTCAACACAAATCGAGGATTAAGAAAAATGTACAGTCAGCACCGTTGGTTAATCATTGGAAGATCAATAACCATCTGGAAAAGACCTAATGTGAACACTAATTTCAAAAGTGGAACAGGACCCCCGAGGAGGAGATTTAGACCGTAAACTGACTCAACGAGAAGCTTTACTTATATTTTTAAAATGAATACAGCTGTAAATGGTTTGAACAAACTATCAGAAATCTATAGGTTATAAAAACTAAAAGTTTTTTCATCGAATCCACAACCGAGAAAGCAATACAAATAGCACAATTATCCATGTTTTGTCCTTCTAAAATCCTTCTAAAATACTGTTGGCCAACAGGACTTTTTGATGTAGCAACAATGGGTAACATATTTTGTTGTCAACTGTTGCCATGTCATAGCAATAAATTATCAGATTTAGATTCTGGTGATAAGAATAGAGGGTTCCTAAGGAATTCACACTTTGCATAAATATTATCACAATGATCAGCTACATCTACTTGTCATGCAGTTCAGATGCTAAGATGCTCATTGTGAGAAGGTACTCTCTCGATCTTATTATATCTAGCAATGCGTAACATCCAATTTTGCATGGGACAGAATGTTACATGCAGAAGAATGTTGCGTGAAAATAATGGTGCATGGTAAGGAATGTTCTGCAAAATTGAATATTACCTTGTGTGTAGCAATGCTACATACAAAGGCATCAGACCTTGAAAGGATGAACGGCTGATTAGGTCCTGTGAGGATTCATGCTACCCTATTGCTGTGTACCCACAAATATATTTTCCCGGGACTGTAACCTGGGGTCCGAAGCAAAGTCTTTGTTCCTTCACCTGCTAACCCACTAAGATTCCAACCAGCATCCTAGAACGTAGAACAGATCTGCAGGAAGCATATTCACTTTCTGAAATACTTTAATTAAATGGGAACTTGTGGCCCGCAGGCCAAAGCCACATATCTGTGCAGTCATTATGTGAATCTTTTCATATAGGGATCTGTACCAAATCATGCTTATTTTATTGTCATTGAATATTGTTGTCTATAGATTGCACAGATATTTGCTACAATGCCCTTAATTTAATATAATATTTTACATGGATTCAAAACTGTAATCTTCAGGTCACGTTCATAGTTTTAAAGAGTTTGCATTAGAACTTCAACCTGTTTTACTTGAACTGGAGCCTCTGAACTGAAAGTTACACTTAGGGATAGATTTACTAACATTTTGCACTTGGTTTACACCATAAAAGTAAAGCAAACTATTGCAAAACATTTATCTCTAATGTTCTTTTCAGTGCAAAACATTCTTTGCAATGGAACATTTCCTTAAAGTAATGCAAAGCAGTGCTTTGTGCTGCTTTGCAATACTTTAAACCAAGCAGGGGGAGAGGGAAGTGCCAAGAATGGGTTCCAAGGAACTACCCATGGTTTGTGACAAAACACCTTATCTAATAACAGTAGTGGACAGGGTTTTGCACCAAATAAAATACCTCTTTGAGGCAGATATAAAAAGGACAAATGATTTTATTTCTACAAACGTTGCCAACTTTACATGTGTGCAGCACTGTACAGCACTCATCCAAAGTGGTAGACCTTTTAAAGTTTGTCTAGGCATAGTATTTTGTACTGGAAGATTACCCTTCAAAACAAACCTACTCTAGACATCACAAAGGCACCTTTGCAATATGATGTAAAGGTGTGTGTGTGGCACTAGGGAGCCTGTTTGTGAGCCAGCGCTAGGGAGAGAGCAGGACACTGCCATATCTTAGCAGATTTGGCACTTTCTTGCTCTTTCCCTCCCATTCAACGCAGTGCAGAAACTTTGGGTTATGTGTGGCTCTGCTTAACAGCTTTGTAAATCTGGACCCTCACACACCTAACCCTTTTAGCTATCTGATTGGGAGTTAATCTGTGATCTGTAGGTTGTGCCATTAATTTGAACATCTATTGTACTCACCAAGCTGTTACCAGCTTGTTTTTCTGCTGCCACTACTGGGGTAACACTGCATGGGAAAGGTCATTAGAGAGTTGTACAGTGACACACTTCTCAGGGCCTGTTAACTATCCTCCCAGAGGAGTAGTTTGTATGTATTCATCACAAACCATGAAATCTGACATGTTGAAGTTTGGATTTTATCAAGTGCCATAAAGAGCACCTATTCTGGGTTTTTTTCTGGTGTCCTGGAATAACATGGTGATTTTTATACTTACTGCACCAAAATCCACGTCCCAGTTATTGCCTGACTCTTGTCTGTCTTAATGTCAGCGCCACTACAGATCAAGTGGGAGCTTTATGAACATCTTAATACTGAGTTATCAATGTTAAATGCAGGTAAAAAAAGACCTGAGAAAATGTAGGAAATCTCAGGAATAGAAAAAAGGTACACCCTGCTGTTACCCTTAGTATGGGCAAAACTACCCACTGCTAGATACCTGTCATTTTAACAGGTTAATCCCAGATGTTTTGATTTTTGGCCTCCTGTTTTTGACCTATTTTTCATTGGTTTTAGGACTCTGTGCACTTTACCACTGCTTATTAGTGCTAAAGTGCCTATGCTCTCTCTTGTGAATGGGATTTCCGGTTGGCTAGGGCTTGCGCCTAAGGCAGAAACCACCACTCTAGTCAGGGCAAGGGAGTTACACGCTGAAGATAACCCCTGCTCACCCCCTTGGTAGCTTGGCACAAGCAGTCAGGCTTATCCCAGAGGCAATGTGTAAAGCATTTGCGCAACTCACACACATCAGCAACACACTAGGCACACCACAAAAGAAACTCCACACAAGGTTATATATAAAAATAGCCTTTATACTATCCAAAACACATTAGAATAGTAATCACACAATATACACTGTGCCAACTGGCATTAGGCAATATTTACAGGGGATTATATACACATGACAGAGCAATTTGGGCCACTGTCACAACCATCATAAAGCATGAATAGTAAATGTAGAACACAACCAGTAATTACTGGCAAAACACTGTACTCAGCATTATATCCTGCAACATAAATCACATTATGCAATCAACATCACATTAGGCGTAAAACACATTATGCGTGAACCTCATAAGTAAAAATCGCATTAGGCAATAAGCAGTCCCAGTATAAAAACAGTATGCAATAACCCCATAAACATCAGAGGCATAAATCATGGTGCATAAATCACATTTATCATAGGCACTCCAAAAATCACATTAGGGCCTGGCGCCCTACCAACCTAACACTGACCCCCTGGCCAACTGGCCTTCTCTCTGGAGCTAAAATGCCCTATGCCCAAAATGTCAGGACCTGGCTGCCAATGCAGCAACATCACAGGGCTTTCTCATCAAAATGAATAAATATGCCCCCAAAGAAATAGTGGCACTGGCACTACTGTGCCTCCTGGGTCCCCACTGGGACTCTTCACAAATGGCCCCCACGTTGCAGTTGCCCGCTACGGCGGCGCAACTGAAATCAAAAGAGGCACTGGCACTTCTGTGCCCTCTGGACCCCTACGGGGGCTCTAAAAACAACTGAGAAGAATGTTGCAACTGCCACTACGGCGGTACAGCTGTGAGTAACAATAAAAACGTACTGGCACTTCTGTGCCACCTGGACCCCCACTGGAGCCCTGCAAACAATGTGCCCCACGTTGCAGCTGCCTGCTACGGTGGCGCAGCTGTGAAGATAAATGCAGCCCTGGCACTAATTGTGCCACTGTAGTCCCACTCTGGGGCTCCTCAATAGATTATGACCCCGGCCCCATTCACTGGGGATCAGTGCAGGCAAAGAACAAAGGGGTGCCACCGGAGACACCAACATTACTTCAGTGTACCCCCACTCACCGGGGCTCTCGGGTTCACCTCTCTTCACTCCTCCGGGCTCCAGGGACACGCGGGACTCTCTCCTCAGTTCACGAGGGCCCCTGTACAACAGCCGGCTGCACCTCCTCTGGACTTCCACTCCGGGGGCGAAGGGGGCGGGAATGGAGCCTGTGAGTCTCTTGCGCTGGACTCTCATGCTTGTTGGCAGGCCCTGCCCACAGTCAGGTGGATGCGCCTGACTTCTGGTTTTCGATCGGGCTACAGCGGTGATTTCCCTTCAGCGCCATAGTACGGGGTGGGCACCAGCCTCAAAATAAATACATAAGCTGGGTGGGCACCCGCCTACAAACACCAAACGTGGGGGTGGGCACCCGCTAGGATACACCAAATGCGGGGTGGGCACCCACTTGTCAAAGGTGCATGGGAGCTGGGTGGGCTCCCACTCCAATCAGCAAAAGTGCGGGGGAATCCCCACATCATGATTCCCTCCCAACATCATCGCAGCCCAGTGCTGCAAAGTTAAGCAAAAATGCTTCTCTTGTCCTACAAATAAAGTAATGCGCTCGCATGGTGTAAGAGTCCTTCAGGGTCCAAGGGGCATAGCTCGGCCCAGGGAGGCCAGCACACAGAGCCCTCCAGCAGGCAGGCAAGCCCTCGTGGCGGTTCCTCCTGGGCCCCAGCAGCACAGGAACATCACCAAAAAGCAAAACACATAGGGTCACAGCCCCTATATTTATATTACATCTGGGCATTGTCTGCCCTGGCACTGGGCTTGGGGGAACCATCAAAAACTGGTTCAGTGGGAACTGGAGCACTTTGTTTACCAGGCTCCTCTTCCCCTTTGTCAGGTGGGGGCTTGTCATCAGACACACCACAGGGCGGCGGAGCCAGCATTGTACAGGCTAGGCACAGACCTATTCATGGACCAAGGACTTCTCCTCCCACTACTCCAAATGCAGATGTCCCATTCAGCCTAGTGCTGACTCACCCTGCCCCTCCTGGAGCCACAAACACCTCACCAGCCCCTGTCACTCAAAAGCCAGACATGCAATTCACTTTAGGCAGGCAGACACATAGCACACAGAAATGCCAACTTCTAAAAGTGGCATTTCTAAAATATTTATAATAAATCTGCGCACACCATTGCGCAGCATTTAATATTACCATTCCAAATATACTAAACTTTTTTTTTTCTTTTGTCCTCATTCACCTTAGAAAATAATAATGTCCAGATACTGACCACTGGCGGGCTTACTACAATGGGCATTGTCCTTCCTGTGGCTATCTCTCTCTCACGGTGTAAACTTACACCGGCACTGCTTAATATTCAAAGTGTGGGGAGGAAACCCTTTGGTAGTCCAGAGTATATTGCCGGTGTAATCATTGGACATAGTTACAATCTTTTATCTACATTATCCTTCAAATCTTACAACAACCCTTCCGGGCACTCCATCCGTACTAACAACAGATTCCAGAAGTCTTTCTTCTTAGACTTTTTTCCTAATAAATCCATCTTAGACATATATACAAGGGATTCCAACCATTCAGAATGCTGTGGTGGTGTACTACTCACCCATTTACGACAGATCTCTCTTCTGACGAGTAGTATTGCATAGAACAGCAAATTTCTGATGGCGCCCGTAAAGTCATCCACCACTCCAAAGATAACCAGTGAAAGGCTTACCTTTATTTGCTGACCCAAAATACTGATTGTGGGGCATTGATAGAATATATGCACATTTGTTGCTTTTTCCAAACCACATTTAGCACAGCTGGTTTGGCTTGTTTTCCCCATCGTTGATAGTTTTTCAGGTGATATATATGCCCTGTGGAGCGAAAAAAGGCGGTTACTTCGTAAAAAAGCGGGTTTGACATTGAGGTAAAGTGTGCACATAGATACTTGCCAAATATTCTGCAGCTGCTCCCTCTGCAAGTATTTTACCCACAGTTTCTCGGCCAGCGTAAACTCTCCGTCCATAGTATCCAGGAGATGCCAGTATCAGAGTGCAACTTCCTTATTTCCAGTTGATTTTGTTACAAGTTGATCTTCTAAAATGTTGCCTACACCCAATGTCAATTTTATACTTAGCTTCCAGCTTTTTAATTGTAGAAATTTAAACTTTGAGAGGGTGCCCTTCATCAGCCCGTTCAGATCTTGCCAGGGTAACAAATTTCCGTCCCTGGTCAGATCCCCCCAGATCCTTAAGTTAGCCTTTTTAATGGGCACTGCCAATTTGTCGTCAAGGCACTCTGGGATCCCTGGTGAGCCCCAAATCGGAGGAAAGTGGGAGTTATAGTCCATTTTTGAAAGGCGTCTAATGTGATACCACATTTTTGCCATTGATTGTAGAACTTTCAGTTTAATTTTCTTTAAAAATGTAGGATCACCAAATTTGAAGAGGAAGCCATCTGTATCCACTCTGCATTCTTTTACCATTGCTAAAAACATTAAACCTATCATAGATCCATCTGGTATCTTAGCGAGCATTCTAGAATTTTTTAATTGGAAAGCCCATGCGTAGTATTGTATGTCTGTCATGAATCAACCTCCCTTCTCCCTCCTCCTACGTAGCTTTTTCCAGGAGATCCTAATCCCTTTGTTAGCCCAAATAAATGATTTTATAGCCTGCTGGATTTTGTGTATGGTGATTTTATTGAAGTGCAAAGGTATGGAATTAAATATAAAATATATAATATAGTCACCTTGACCAAACTAACGCTCCCTAAGATCGTTAACAGGAGGTGTACCCAGCTCTTCATTAACTGAACGATCGCTTTAAACACCCTCCTCAAATTAATTTCAGCGATTGCATTTATATCTTGAACTATCCTTAAACCAAGATATTGCATTTCCCTTTTGATCTGCGGATTACTGCTTACTTGATTCCATATCATAACTTCTGTTTTGTGCTCATTCACTGAGTATCCCTACACCTCTACGAATTCTGATTCTATACGTAAGATGGTAGGTAAGGCAGTGTCCAGGTCAGATGAATATACCATTAGGTCGTCTGCGTTTAGAGCAACCTTTCTAACCCAATCTCCCTGTTGAAAAGGGGGAATGTCACTTGTATTTCTAAGTCTGGAAGCAAAGGGATCCATATAAATGTTAAACAGGAGAGGAGAGAGGGGCCATCCCTGTCTTGAACCCCTGAGTATTTTAAAAGGAGAAGATAACTTCCCGTTCACCAAGACACTTGCTGTGGGTTCCTGGTATATTGGCTGTATAGCACTACAGACTTTATGCCCCAAATTGTATCTTTTCAATACCGAGAATAGATCAGACCATCTCACCTTATCAAATGCTTTTGAGGCATCCAAAGTTGTTATTGCTAAAGGGGTGTCGGAGGTCGTAGCAAAATCGATAGCCCCAATAAGCTCATAAGTGAGCTTGTGCAAATATCTCTCCTTCACAAAGCCTCTCTGATCTTCATGAATTGTATGGCCTGCAATTTTGGCTAATCTACTGCCCAAAATTTTTGTGAAGATTTTGTAGTCTCAATTTAAGAGAGATATTGGTCTAAACGACTCACATACTGCCGGATCTTTAAGCGGTTTCAGAATAAAGATGACTGTGGCCTCATTCCAAGATTTTGGTAACTGTATTCTATGATCTAATGCTTCGCCCATCACTAATGTCAAAAGAGGGGATACCACTTCTACCAAAATTTTATAAAGCTCCATGGGAATGCCATCAGACCCGGCTGCTTTGCCCCCTTTACTGGATTGAATGGCCCTGACTACTTCCTCCTGAGTAATCCCTTGATTTAGAATTTTTTGTTGGTTAGGATCTATGGCTTGAATCGAATCAGCTAGCCAGCCCTCTATCTCGGTATCTAACATTCCTTCCTTCTCTTCCGTATATAAAATACAAAAAAACTCTTTAAAGGCCTCTTTATTCTCGGTCTCGTTTTTCAAAATAATTCCAGACCGATCCTCCTAGATCTCCTTTATCCTGTTTTTATTCAAATCTGTCTTGACCATCCAAGATCCCTCTCCATACTCAAAATGTGCTAGTTTACTAGCATCCCACCTCTTTCTAACCCTTATTTGGAGGATCTCTGATAGTTGGTTTTTCAATAACAGCTGCTTCTTTTCTTATTCTACTTTGTTCTTCTCTGAAACTGATCTTTTTAACTCCGTATTTAATCACTCCATTTTGTCCTCTAACCCTGAAATTTCACTTTTATACAACTTATTCCTATGACAGGTTAGACTAGTGATCTTTCCTTTAATGAAAGCTTTTAGGGTATCCCAAACAATTACATTTGTAGCTGAGCCGCTATTGATCTCAATAACTTGTCTAACCTCTTCCTTCAGGTTATCCATTACTTCACTGTCAGCCAGTATTGTGCGGTCTAAAGTCCACCTTCTTTCCTCACTCCTAATGCTGTTTTTGAATGTTAATAAAACTGCAGAGTGGTCTGAGAGGAGGGCCGCCTTATATTTAATATTCGAGATATCTTCTCTGAGGCTCCACTCTACTAGGAAGTAATCTATTCTAGACATACTACCATATTTTTTATTATGAAAGGATGGCCCTGTAGATTTCCTGCTCTCCAAAGATCATGAAAACTCCAGTTTACCTAGCACAAAAACTCACGCTATCAGGAGGGTGCCGATTCTCCAGGAGCCACGCAGACCTACTATTGAAACCGGCTCGTTTTTGTAAGAAAAGAACTTATGACCGAGCATTCTCCGGGGCAGCACCGAGAATCTGGAACGCTATAACCCCAAACATTAGAAGAATTCCATCCATCACGGCGTTCAAAAAGGAAGCAAAATCATTTTATATGAGGAAATTTCTGACATAAGTCCATAGAGCAGAACCTCTGTCACTGTATACAAACCTCTCATGACTGTTCCATGCTCCCGCTAGCCGCTCACTAACCTTATATGGGCTTGTATATATGTTCAAAATGTAGCCTATTGCTTTAAACTACTCATGGTAATTCAACTGTTGACGTATATATATGTGTATATATTATCCTTGAAGACTAATGTTTTGTTCTAATCTTGGTAAATATCTAATGACTTGTAACGTGTAAGATTTTGTTTTGCTGAAATGCTTATGTAAAGGGCTCTGATACCCTACGCAGGGTCATGTTCGCGCCTTACAAAACACTAAATAAATTAAAAAAAAAAAAAAAAAAAAAAAAAAAACATCATGGTTTTTAGGAGTGCTCGTGAGTTGGGTGTCGGTGTTGCTCTGGTTCTGCTTGACTTATCTAACTTTAAATCTAGTACAATATTAAAATCTCCGCCTATAATAATTGGACCAGGGAATTCTAAGAGATTCGCAAACAGATTTTTTAATGGCTCGCAATCGTCATGATTTGGGCCATAATAGCCTACTAACATTAGTGACTTATCGTCTACTTTAACATCAGCTATAATTAGAGGTGGGCGGAATTTGCGTTGTCGCGCTTCGCAAAGCTCCGCAAAACAGTAAGAAATCTCCGCGAGCACGCAGAGTTCCACAAACACGCGGAATTGCTTGTTCCGCCCGGTCGCGATGCTTTTTTCCTGTTCGCAAATGCTGTGTTTTCGAGTATTTCTGTTCACTCAGATAAAGTGTCCAACTTTTTCTCTAATGTCTCGCAAAACCCCGTATTTCACGCTGGTTAGCTTCTGATACTGGAAACCCATTTCTAATATCTGAAGTTAGCGTTCCTAACATCGCTTCTAAAGAGCTAATCGATATTTCACTTGGATTCCTATTGTCTGGGGTTATTATGTTCAGAACTGGTGTATGCCCTCCATGATCTTCGTGTCCATTAGCCCGAGTATTATCACCATTGATATTCATTGCTCCGTCCGAAGTCTTGGCCTTTTACTTTCTTGGATGTTGCCCTGACTGAACTACTCACCCTTCTCCACAACTGTAGCAAAAATGTCTATGGTAGCTATGGCAGCTATGTTCCCTTGACAGACTTTGGGACTTACTACCTCTGTGCGTGGCGGTCTCTTTAGTGTAAGCACCGGCGATTGTACTTTAAAAAAGGAGCGCAGAGATGGTGTAATCATTAGTTTAGGCTTTATGGAGGTCTTCCTCTTTTTTTTTTTCCCCTCCGTTTTACTTCTTGTTCTGGTTTCTCTCTAGGGAGACTTTAATGAGAGCTTGTGAAAGGAGTAAGCCCAGCCGAAGCCCCAAGTCCGAAGAATGACTCTGTATCTGACTCTTTTTATTTGCGGACTCACTCTCTTCCTCAGTGTGGGCACCCACTAATAAGTGCCCTCTTGATCCGCAAGATATGACCCCAGCAATGGCCCCTCTACCTCTAAAATTCTGGCTTCCACCGTCGCAAATGGCGGCTGGCTGCTCCTCCATGGATGAGTTTGCAGCTCCCAATCCTCCAGAGCGTGTGGCTGCAGCGTATGTGCTGACGCTGCCTCCACTTGCCCGGAGGTATCCTCGCACTGCTGCCCTGCGGCTCTTTCTGAGCTCCAGGGCGGCCGTGAAGCAACTGGTGGCCTATATCGGAAGGGGAAACACCAGAAAACTTCCAAAAGTAAGGCACATCAGGGTTCAGTAGATTTCCAGTTTTCAAAACGAAGTATAATTAATGGCATGTGTAGAGACTGGGAGTCTTCGGGGCTTGCGACCCGCGAGCTACGTGGCCGCCATGTTCTCCCCCAAATATACTAAACTTGACCACGCTGCTCCTCTCATATCAGTAATTACCACTGAAACACTTATCAGGGAATCCCCAATGCATTCCTATGGGAGGGCAGCCTGACAGTAGTGAGAAACCAAAACGTCTGTTTGTCACTACCAGGACATGTCACACACGTAAGGTACACGTCCTACCTTTTACCTGCAATGCACCGTGCCCATAGGGCTAGCTAGGGCCTACCTTAGGGATAGTAAAAGGGGGGGGTTACAGACATGGCACGCACTTTACTTATATTTTTAAAATGAATACAGCTGTAAATGGTTTGAACAAACTGTCAGAAATCTATAGGTTATAAAGACGAAAAGTTTTTTCATCGAATCCACAACCGAGAAAGCAATACAAATAGCACAATTATTTTTACAAAACAGCAAGCCCACTGTGAACTTTGTCGTTATACCACTAATCCATGTTTTGTCCTTCTAAAATACTGTTGGCCAACAGGACTTTTTGATGTAGCAACAATGGGTAACATATTTTGTTGTCAACTGTTGCCATGTCATAGCAATGAATTATCAGATTTAGATTCTGGTGATAAGAATAGAGGGTTCCTAAGGAATTCACACTTTGCATAAATATTATCACAATGATCAGCTACATCTACTTGTCATGCAGTTCAGATGCTAAGATGCTCATTGTGAGAAGGTACTCTCTCGATCTTATTATATCTAGCAATGCGTAACATCCAATTTTGCATGGAACAGAATGTTACATGAAGAAGAATGTTGCGTGAAAATAATATTGCATGGTAAGGAATGTTCTGCAAAATTGAATATTACCTTGTGTGTAGCAATGCTACATACAAAGGCATCAGACCTTGAAAGGATGAACGGCTGAATAGGTCCTGTGAGGATTCATGCTACCCTATTGCTGTGTACCCACAAATATATTTTCCCGGGACTGTAACCTGGGGTCCGCAGCAAAGTCTTTGTTCCTTCACCTGCTAACCCACTTAGATTCCAACCAGCATCCTAGAACGTAGAGCAGATCTGCAGGAAGCATATTCACTTTCTGAAATACTTTAATTAAATGGGAACTTGTGGCCCGCAGGCCAAAGCCACATATCTGTGCAGTCATTATGTGAATCTTTTCATATAGGGATCTGTACCAAATCATGCTTATTTTATTGTCATTGAATATTGTTGTCTATTGATTGCACAGATATTTGCTACACTGCCCTTAATTTAATATAATATTTTACATGGATTCAAAACTGTAATCTGCAGGTCACGTTCATAGTTTTAAAGAGTTTGCATTAGAACTTCAACCTGTTTTACTTGAACTGGAGCCTCTGAACTGAAAGTTACACTTAGGGATAGATTTACTAACATTTTGCACTTGGTTTACACCATAAAAGTAAAGCAAACTATTGCAAAACATTTATCTCTAATGTTCTTTTCAGTGCAAAACATTCTTTGCAATGGAACATTTCCTTAAAGTAATGCAAAGCAGTGCTTTGTGCTGCTTTGCAATACTTTAAACCAAGCAGGGGGAGAGGGAAGTGCCGAGAATGGGTTCCAAGGAACTACCCATGGTTTGTGACAAAACACCTTATCTAATAACAGTAGTGGACAGGATTTTGCACCAAATAAAAGACCTCTTTCAGGCAGATATAAAAAGGACAAATGATTTTATTTCTACAAACGTTTCCAACTTTACATGTGTGCAGCACTGTACAGCACACATCCAAAGTGGTAGACCTTTTAAAGTGTGTCTAGGCATAGTATTTTGTACTGGACGATTACCCTTCAAAACAAACCTACTCTAGACATCACAAAGGCACCTTTGCAATATGATGTAAAGGTGTGTGTGTGGCACTAGGGAGCCTGTTTGTGAGCCAGCGCTAGGGAGAGAGCAGGACACTGCCATATCTTAGCAGATTTGGCACTTTCTTGCTCTTTCCCTCCCATTCAACGCAGTGCAGAAACTTTGGGTTATGTGTGGCTCTGCTTAACAGCTTTGTAAATCTGGACCCTCACACACCTAACCCTTTTAGCTATCTGATTGGGAGTTAATCTGTGATCTGTAGGTTGTGCCATTAATTTGAACATCTATTGTACTCACCAAGCTGTTACCAGCTTGTTTTTCTGCTGTCACTACTGGGGTAACACTGCATGGGAAAGGTCATTAGAGAGTTGTACAGTGACACACTTCTCAGGGCCTGTTAACTATCCTCCCAGAGGAGTAGTTTGTATGTATTCATCACAAACCATGAAATCTGACAGGCTGAAGTTTGGATTTTATCAAGTGCCATAAAGAGCACCTATTTTGGTTTTTTTTCTGGTGTCCTGGAATAACATGGTGATTTTTATACGTACTGCACCAAAATCCACGTCCCAGTTATTGTCTGACTCTTGTCTGTCTTAATGTCAGCGCCACTACAGATCAAGTGGGAGCTTTATGAACATCTTAATAATGAGTTATCAAGGTTAAATGCAGGTAAAAAAAAACCTGAGAAAATGTAGGAAATCTCAGGAATAGAAAAAAGGTACACCCTGATGTTACCCCTAGTATGGGCAAAACTACCCACTGCTAGATACCTGTCATTTTAACAGGTTAATCACAGATGTTTTGATTTTTGGCCTCCTGTTTTTTACCCATTTTTCATTGGTTTTAGGACTCTGTGCACTTTACCACTGCTTATTAGTGCTAAAGTGCCTATGCTCTCTCTTGTGAATGGGATTTCCGGTTGGCTAGGGCTTGCGCCTAAGGCAGAAACCACCACTCTAGTCAGGGCAAGGGAGTTACACGCTGAAGATAACCCCTGCTCACCCCCTTGGTAGCTTGGCACAAGCAGTCAGGCTTATCCCAGAGGCAATGTGTAAAGCATTTGCGCAACTCACACACATCAGCAACACACTAGGCACACCACAAAAGAAACTCCACACAAGGTTATATATAAAAATAGCCCTTATACTATCCAAAACACATTAGAATAGTAATCACACAATATACACTGTGCCAACTGGCATTAGGCAATATTTACAGGGGATTATATACACATGACAGAGCAAATTGGGCCACTGTCACAACCATCATAAAGCATGAATAGTAAATGTAGAACACAACCAGTAATTACTGGCAAAACACTGTACTCAGCATTATATCCTGCAACATAAATCACATTATGCAATCAGCATCACACTAGGCGTAAAACACATTATGCGTGAATCTCATAAGTAAAAATCACATTAGGCAATAAGCAGTCCCAGTATAAAAACAGTATGCAATAACCCCATAAACATCAGAGGCATAAATCATGGTGCATAAATCACATTTATCATCGGCACTCCAAAAATCACATTAGGGCCTGGCGCCCTACCAACCTAACACTGACCCCCTGGCCAACTGGCCTTCTCTCTGGGGCTAAAATGCCCTATGTCCAAAATGTCAGGGCTTGGCTGCCAATGCAGCAACATCACAGGGCTTTCTCATCAAAATGAATAAATATGCCCCCAAAGAAATAGTGGCACTGGCACTACTGTGCCTCCTGGGTCCCCGCTGGGACTCTTCACAAATGGCCCCCACATTGCAGTTGCCCGCTACGGCGGCGCAACTGAAATCAAAAGAGGCACTGGCACTTCTGTGCCCTCTGGACCCCCACGGGGGCTCTAAAAACAACTGAGAAGAATGTTGCAACTGCCACTACGGCGGTACAGCTGTGAGTAACAATAAAAATGTACTGGCACTTCTGTGCCACCTGGACCCCCACTCGAGCCCTGCAAACAATGTGCCCCACGTTGCAGCTGCCTGCTACGGTGGCGCAGCTGTGCAGATAAATGCAGCCCTGGCACTAATTGTGCCACTGCAGTCCCACTCTGGGACTCCTCAATAGATTATGACCCCGGCCCCATTCACTGGGGATCAGTGCAGGCAAAGAACAAAGGGGTGCTACCAGAGACATCAACATTACTTCAGTTTACCCCCACTCACCGGGGCTCTCGGGTTCACCTCTCTTCACTCCTACGGGCTCCAGGGACACGCGGGACTCCCTCCTCAGTTCACGAGGGCCCCTGTACAACAGCCGGCTGCACCTCCTCTGGACTTCCACTCCGGGGGCGAAGGGGGCGGAAATGGAGCCTGTGAGTCTCTTGCGCTGTACTCTCATGCTTGTTGGCAGGCCCTGCCCACAGTCAGGTGGATGCGCCTGACTTCTGGTTTTCGATCGGGCCACAGCGGTGATATCCCTTCAGCGCCATAGTGCGGGGTGGGCACCAGCCTCAAAATAAATACATAAGCTGGGTGGGCACCCGCCTACAAACACCAAACGTGGGGGTGGGCACCCGCTAGGATACACCAAATGCGGGGTGGGCACCCACTTGTCAAAGGTGCATGGGAGCTGGGTGGGCTCCCACTCCAATCAGCAAAAGTGCGGGGGAATCCCCACATCAGGATTCCCTCCCAACACCATCGCAGCCCAGTGCTGCAAAGTTAAGCAAAAATGCTCCTCTTGTCCTACAAATAAAGTAATGCGCTCGCATGGTGTAAGAGTCCTTCAGGGTCCAAGGGGCATAGCTCGGCCCAGGGAGGCCAGCACACAGAGCCCTCCAGCAGGCAGGCAAGCCCTCGTGGCGGTTCCTCCTGGGCCCCAGCAGCACAGGAACATCACCAAAAAGCAAAACACATAGGGTCACAGCCCCTATATTTATATTACATCTGGGCATTGTCTGCCCTGGCACTGGGCTTGGGGGAACCATCAAAAACTGGTTCAGGGGGAATTGGAGCACTTTGTTTACCAGGCTCCTCTTCCCCTTTGTCAGGTGGGGGCTCGTCATCAGACACACCACAGGGCGGCGGAGCCAGCATTGTACAGGCTAGGCACAGACCTATTCATGGACCAAGGACTTCTCCTCCCACTACTCCAAATGCAGATGTCCCATTCAGCCTAGTGCTGACTCACCCTGCCCCTCCTGGAGCCACAAACACCTCACCAGCCCCTGTCACTCAAAAGCCAGACATGCAATTCACTTTAGGCAGGCAGACACATAGCACACAGAAATGCCAACTTCTAAAAGTGGCATTTCTAAAATATTTATAATAGATCTGCGCACACCATTGCGCAGCATTTAATATTACCATTCCAAATATACTAAACTTTTTTTTTTCTTTTGTCCTCATTCACCTCAGAAAATAATAATGTCCAGATACTGACCACTGGCGGGCTTACTACAATGGGCATTGTCCTTCCTGTAGCTATCTCTCTCTCACGGTGTAAACTTACACCGGCACTGCTTAATATTCAAAGTGTGGGGAGGAAACCCTTTGGTAGTCCAGAGTATATTGCCGGTGTAATCATTGGACATAGTTACAATCTTATATCTACATTATCCTTCAAATCTTACAACAACCCTTCCGGGCACTCCATCCGTACTAACAACAGATTCCAGAAGTCTTTCTTCTTAGACTTTTTTCCTAATAAATCCATCTTAGACATATAAACAAGGGATTCCAACCATTCAGAATGCTGTGGTGGTGTACTACTCACCCATTTACGACAGATCTCTCTTCTGACGAGTAGTATTGCATAGAACAGCAAATTTCTGATGGCGCCCATAAAGTCATCCACCACTCCAAAGATAACCAGTGAAAGGCTTACCTTTATTTGCTGACCCAAAATACCTGACATTGAAGTTTCCACTTTTTCCCAGAATACTCTGATTGTGGGGCAGAATATATGCACATTTGTTGCTTTTTCCAAACCACATTTAGCACAGCTGGTTTGGCTTCCTTTCCCCATCGTTGATAGTTTTTCAGGTGATATATATGCCCTGTGGAGCGAAAAAAGGTGGTTACTTCTTAAAAAAACGGGTTTGACAGTGAGGTAAAGTGTGCACATAGATACTTGCCAAATATTCTGCAGCTGCTGCCTCTGCAAGTATTTTACCCACAGTTCCTCAGCCAGCGTAAACTCTCCGTCCATAGTATCCAGGAGATGCCAGTATCAGAGTGCAACTTCCTTATTTCCAGTTGATTTTGTTACAAGTTGATCTTCTAAAATGTTGCCCACACCCAATGTCAATTTTCTACTTAGCTTCCAGCTTTTTAATTGTAGAAATTTAAAATTTGAGAGGGTGCCCTTCATCAGCCCGTTCAGATCTTGCCAGGGTAACAAATTTCCGTCCCTGGTCAGATCCCCCCAGATCCTTAAGTTAGCCTTTTTAATGGGCACTGCCAATTTGTCGTCAAGGCACTCTGGGATCCTGGTGAGTCCCAAATCGGAGCAAAGTGGGAGTTATAGTCCAATTTTGAAAGGCGTCTAATGTGATACCACATTTTTGCCATTGACTGTAGAACTTTCAGTTTAATTTTCTTTAAAAATGTAGGATCACCAAATTTGAAGAGGAAGTCATCTGTATCCACTCTGCATTCTTTTACCATTGCTAAAACATTAAACCTATCATAGATCCATTTGGTATCTTAGCGAGCATTCTAGAATTTTTTAATTGGAAAGCCCATGCGTAGTATTGTATGTCTGTCATGAATCAACCTCCCTTCTCCCTCTTCCTCTGTAGCTTTTTCCAGGAGATCCTAATCCCTTTGTTAGCCCAAATAAATGATTTTATAGCCTGCTGGATTTTGTGTATGGTGATTTTATTGAAGTGCAAAGGTATGGATTTAAATATAAAATATATAATATAGTCACCTTGACCAAACTAACGCTCCCTAAGATCGTTAACGGTAGGTGTACCCAGCTCTTGATTAATTGAACGATCTCTTTAAACACCCTCCTCAAATTAATTTCTGCGATTGCATTTATATCTTGAACTATCCTTAAACCAAGATATTGCATTTCCCTTTTGATCAGCGGATTACTGCTTACCTAATTCCATATCATAACTTCTGTTTTGTGCTCAGTCACTGAGTATCCCGACACCTCTCCGTATTCTGATTCTATACGTAAGATGGTAGGTAAGGCAGTGTCCAGGTCAGATGAATATACCATTAGGTCGTCTGCGTATAGAGCAACCGTTCTAACCCAATCTCCCTGTTGAAAAGGGGGGATGTCACTTGTATTTCTAAGTCTGGAAGCCAAGGGATCCATATAAATGTTAAACAGGAGAGGAGAGAGGGGCCATCCCTGTCTTGAACCCCTGAGTATTTTAAAAGGAGAAGATAACTTCCCGTTCACCAAGACACTTGATACGGGTTCCTGGTATATTGGCTGTATAGCTCTACAGACTTTATCCCCCAAATTGTATGTTTTTCAATACCGAGAAGAGATCAGACCATCTCACCTTATCAAATGCTTTTGAGGCATCAAATGTTGTTATTGCTAAAGGGATGTCGGAGGTTGTAGCAAAATCGATAGCCCCAATAAGCTCATAAGTGAGCTTGTGCAAATATCTCCCCTTCACAAAGCCTCTCTGATCTTCATGAATTGTATGGCCTGCAATTTTGGCTAATCTACTGCCCAAAATTTTTGTGAAGATTTTGTAGTCTGAATCTAAGAGAGATATTGGTCTAAACGACTCACATACTGCCGGATCTTTAAGCGGTTTCAGAATAAAGATGACTGTGGCCTCATTCCAAGATTTTGGTAAATGTATTCTATGATCTAATGCTTCGCCCATCACTAATGTCAAAAGAGGGTATACCACTTCTACCAAAATTTTATAAAGCTCCATGGGAATGCCATCAGGCCCGGCTGCTTTGCCCCCTTTACTGGATTGAATGGCCCTGACTACTTCCTCCTGAGTAATCCCTTGATTTAGAATTTTTTGTTGGTTAGGATCTATGGCTTGAATCGAAACGGCTAGCCAGCCCTCTATCTCGGTATCTAACATTCCTTCCTTCTCTTCCGTATATAAAATACAAAAAAACTCCTTAAAGGCCTCTTTAATCTCGGTCTCGCTTTTCAAAATAATTCCAGACCGATCCTCCTAGAGCTCCTTGATCCTGTTTTTATTCAAATCTGTCTTGACCGTCCAAGATCCCTCTCCATACTCAAAATCTGCTAGTTTACTAGCATCCCACCTCTTTCTAACCCTAATTTCGAGGATCTCTGATAGTTGGTTTTTCAATAACAGCTGCTTCTTTTCTTATTCTACTTTGTTCTTCTCTGAAACTGATCTTTTAACTCCGTATTTAATCACTCCATTTTGTCCTCTAACCCTGAGATTTCACTTTTATACAACTTATTCCTATGACAGGTTAGACTAGTGATATTTCCTCTAATGAAAGATTTTAGGGTATCCCAAAGTATTACATTTGTAGCTGAGCCGCTATTGATCTCAATAACTTGTCTAACCTCTTCCTTCAGGTTATCTAATATTTCACTGTCAGCCAGTATTGTGCAGTCTAAAGTCCACCTTCTTTCCTAACTCCTAATGCTGTTTTTGAAAGTTAATAAAACTGCAGAGTGTCCTGAGAGGAGGGCCGCCTTATATTTAATATTCGAGATATCTTCTCTGAGGCTCCACTCTACTAGGAAGTAATCTCTTCTAGACATACTACCATATTTTTTATTATGAAAGGATGTGCCCTGTAGATTTCCTGCTCTCCAAAGATCATGAAAACTCCAGTTTACCTAGCACAAAAACTCACGCTATCAGAGGGTGCTGATTCTCCAGGAGCCACGCAGACCTACTATTGAAACCGGCTCGTTTTTGTAAGAAAAGAACTTATGACCGAGCATTCTCCGGGGCAGCACCGAGAATCTGGAACGCTATCCCCCCAAACATTAGAAGAATTCCATCCATCACGGCGTTCAAAAAGGAAGCAAAATCATTTTATATGAGGAAATTTATCCCATAAGTACATAGAGCAGAACCTCTGTCACTGTATAAAAACCTCTCATGACTGTTCCATGCTCCCGCTAGCCGCTCACTAACCTTATATGGGCTTGTATATATGTTCAAAATGTAGCCTATTGCTTTAAACTACTCATGGTAATTCAACTGTTGACGTATATATATGTGTATATATTATCCTTGGAGACTAATGTTTTGTTCTAATCTTGGTAAATATCTAATGACTTGTAACGTGTAAGGTTTTGTTTAGCTGAAATGCTTATGTAAAGGGCTCTGATACCCTACGCAGGGTCATGTTCGTGCCTTAATAAACACTAAATAAATTAAAATTAAAAAAAAATTAAAAATTAAAAAAACATCATGGATTTTAGGAGTGCTCGTGAGCTGGGTGTCGGTGTTGCTCTGGTTCTGCTTGACTTATCTAACTTTAAATCTAGTACAATATTAAAATCTCCACCTATAATAATTGGACCAGGGAATTCTAAGAGATTCGCAAACAGATTTTTTAATGGCTCGCAATCGTCATGATTTGGGCCGTAATAGCCTACTAACATTAGTGACTTATCGTCTACTTTAACATCAGCTATAATTAGAGGTGGGCGGAATTTGCTTCGCAAAGCTCTGCGAAACGGTAAGAAATCTCCGCGAGCACGCAGAGTTCCACAAACACGCCGAATTGCTTGTTCCGCCCGGTCGCAATGCTTTTTTCCTGTTCGCAAACGCTGTGTTTTCGAGTATTTCTGTTCACTCAGATAAAGTGTCCAACCTTTTCTCTAATGTCTCGCAAAACCCCGTATTTCACACTGGTTAGCTTCTGATACTGGAAACCCATTTCTAATATCTGAAGTTAGCGTTCCTAACATCGCTTCTAAAGAGCCAATCGATATTTCACTTGGATTCCTATTGTCTTGGGTTATTATGTTCAGAACTGGTGTATGCCCTCCATGATCTTCGTGTCCATTAGCCCGAGTATTATCACCATTGATATTCATTGCTCCGTCAAAAGTCATGGCCTTTTACTTTCTTGGATGTTGCCCTGACTGAACTACTCACCCTTCTCCATAACTGTAGCAAAAGTGTCTATGGTAGCCATGGCAGACTTTGGGACTTACTACCTCTGTGCGTGGCGGTCTCTTTAGTGTAAGCACCGGCGATTGCACTTTAAAAAAGGAGCGCAGAGATGGTGTAATCATTAGTTTAGGCTTTATGGAGGTCTTCCTTTTTTTTTTTTCCCCCTCCGTTTTACTTCTCGTTCTGGTTTCTCTCTAGGGAGACTTTAATGAGAGCTTGTGAAAGGAGTAAGCCCAGCCGAAGCCCCAAGTCCGAAGAATGACTCTGTATCTGACTCTTTTTATCTGCGGACTCACTCTCTTCCTCAGTGTGGGCACCCACTAATAAGTGCCCTCTTGATCCGCAAGATATGACCCACGCAATGGCCTCTCTACCTCTAAAATTCTGGCTTCCACCGTCGCAAATGGCGGCTGGCTGCTCCTCCATGGATGAGTTTGCAGCTCCCAATCCTCCAGAGCGTGTGGCTGCAGCGTATGTGCTGACGCTGCAGCCACTTGCCCTGAGGTATCCTCGCGCTGCTGCCCTGCGGCTCTTCCTGAGCTCCAGGGCGACCATGGAGCAACTGGCGTCCTATATCGGATGGGGAAACACCAGAAAACTTCCAAAAGTAAGGCACATCAGGGTTCAGTAGATTTCCAGTTTTCAAAAAGAAGTATAATTAATGGCATGTGTAGAGACTGGGAGTCTTCGGAGCTTGCGACCTGCAAGCTACGTGGCCGCCATGTTCTCCCCCAAATATACTAAACTTGACCACGCTGCTCCTCTCATATCAGGAATTACCACTGAAACACTTATCAGGGAATCCCCAATGCATTCCTATGGGAGGGCAGCCTGACAGTAGTGAGAAACCAAAATGTCTGTTTGTCACTACCAGGACATGTCACACACTTAAGGTACACGTCCTACCTTTTACCTACAATGCACCCTGCCCATAGGGCTAGCTAGGGCCTACCTTAGGGATAGTAAAAGGGGGGTTACAGACATGGCACGCACTTTAGGTGCCACATCACAGCGGCAGTAACACTGCACACACGCCCTGCAATGGCAGAGGCCTGAGATAGGTTTGAAAGGTTACTTTGGTGGGTGGCGCAATAAGCGCTGCAAGTCCACCAGTAGCATTTAATTTACCAGCCCCGGGTATTTGAGATACCACTTTATAAGGTATTGACAGGTAAATTAAATAGGCCAAACAGGTGTAGACCAATCTTACCATATTTATCACAGAGCACACGCACTTTACACTGGACAGCATTGCTAAAGTGCCCAGAGTCCTAGACCCAACAACACCATGTAAAAAAAAAAGGCTAGGAGAAAGGCAAAAAGTTTAGGGATGACCCTGCATAAACGTCCAAGTCCAGCAGAACCCCCTTCCAGCCAAAACGCAGGGTAGACCAATCATCACCTTGATGGGATTTCCTGCTTTGGGCGATAGAACACAGGCGTGGGCCCGCAACTGCAGGGACACCTTCCAGTTCTACGCCACTCTGAACCCATGTGGTTCCCTATGTAAAAGCTTTCAGGACCCACTAGGCTACCCCACTGGTACTCTCAAGCTATCCATGGCCTGGACCTGGCCCTAAGCCACCCAGATGTCACTGGTCCTTGCCAGTCCACAGAGTGGGGAACAGTAACCCCTGGCACATAGTAACCATTCTCCACTCTTCCTCTCAGTGAAGTTCCAAACTGCCACTGATCCTCCAACCTTGGGTCCGCACCCTCAGGCTGACCAGAAGTCATGGGCGAGGCTCTCCTCCCCTACCTCTTCTTCTGGGGTCCCACACTCTCCTCCTTTGAGAGGCAACCTCAGAACACAACTCACCCACCAGTTCAGGACCTCTCTCCAGCAACTGACTTACCAACCTGGCATCTAAACCCTTAGGTTGTACAGGGGTCAGAGGCGAGGACTCCCTTCCTCTGCACCCCCTTCCAGTGTCCTGCACCCTCCCAACTGGAGTGGTACCCCTAGAAGCTACATCGGTCAGGACACTGCATACAGTTGTCCTTCCCTCCAGGTCAGGCATACCCTGAACCTGGACTCCCAACCCAGGGACGGAACCCTGTGGTTGAACAATTGTCTGGCAAACCAGGACTTCCTGGGGAGCACATATGCCGCCCCAAAGTGTGACACATAACTCATGTGTCATGTGACAGTCTGCCTGGCGCAGATCTCCTGACACCCTGTCCACCTGACAGTGCGTGAAGATCCCCCAGAACAGAAGTGGTATCACCATGGTCATTCACTGGTGACTCAGCTCTTCTGGCTGGCCCCTGACCCACTAGTTCTCCCACTGGGTACTCCTTCCCCCTCTCATCCCACAATCTGGACTTCCGCACCCTCCACTTAGGAGTGGCACTGCCAGACACCAGAACTGATGGAGGTCTGATTACAGACACTCCGAGCTCACCTGACATGGGGAAATCCCCCTCAATGGACGGTCCATCAGGACAGACTAGGCTCTCTACCTGGTGTTCCCTTAAGGAACCATCCAGTACTGGAGACTGAGGTTGGGGCACTTTGGGACACAGCCCAGTCTCACTCCTTCTACTGCAAGACAGGATATGAGGCCCTACAACCTCCTCACTATAAGGGGACCTAGCTGGGGTACTCTGAACCTCTCCCACCACTCTGGGTTGGAAGATACCAGAATCACTCCTCTTAGGGTCACTCTCCAATGCCTTTTCAGAACCTCAGGCAACCACCCAGAGGTCTGCTTTCCGAACAAGCTCCCTGGGATCAGAGAACTCACACTCCAACAGGTGTTGGCACAACCCCGGAAAACAATTACTGAATATGTGCTCTCTGACAACCAGATTGAACAGCCCTTCAAAACCATTTGCCGTGCTAACCATCACCCAATCGTCCAGTGCATCACAACATTCATCCACAAACTCCCCCCAAGACTGGTGAGACAGTTTCTTACTGCCCCTGAATCTCAACCTGTACCCCTCTTCCTGGGAACCAGGTACCATATTCTGGGAACTGGGAGTGGGACTTCCTGCACTGGACTCCATATTGCTGCCACCATTGGACCCCACCCTTACTTGTGAATCCAGACAACTAAAACTGCACTCAGGGGATAATCTACCCTCCAGAGGTAGTTTCTCCTTGCCAATTAGGTAACCACTGTAGTCCAACCCAAGAAATAGCAAACAGCACAGGGGCAGTCACCTCCTCCAGCTTCTACTGTGGGCCAACCCCAGAAATAACAGCCTGCACAAGGGCAGTTACCTCCTCCAGCTTCTACTGTGGGCCAACCCCAGAAATAGCAGTCTGCACAAGGGCAATTACCTCCTACAGTTTCCTTGGTTTCTCTCCTTGGCAAGATACACAACCCATAGTGCAGCAAGAGAACGCATTTCAAAGAAATGATACTTTTTAGGAGAAAACAAAATCAGAAAAAATAATCCCCAAACTTTTGATTATCTAAATGCAGAGTTTGTAGTGCAACCAGTTATCGCTTTGGTACTGCACAAACGCAAGACCTATCCTCACCGCTGACAACCAATGTTAGAAATTGTATTTCTGATTGGCTAGGGCTTACGCCTAAGCCAGGCAGAAACCACCACTTGGTAGCTTGGCACGAGCAGTCAGGCTTATCCCAGAGGCAATGTGTAAAGCGTTTGTGTAACACACACACAGCAGCAACACACTAGGCACACCACAAAAGAAACTCCACACAAGGTTATATATAACAATAGCCTTTGTATCATCCAAAACACATTCAAATAGTAATCACACAATATAAACTGTGCCAATTGGCACTTGGCAATATTTACAGGGGATTATATACACATGACAGAGGCAATTGGACCACTGTCAGAACCATCACAAAGCACAAATAGTAAATGTAGAACACAACCAGTAATTACTGGCAAAATGCTGTACCTTAGACGTAAAACACATTATGCGCCAATCTCATAAGTATAAATCACATTAGGCAATAAGCAGCACCAGCATAAACACAGTATGCAATAAACCCATAAGCATAAACATCAGAGGCATAAATCATGGTGCATAAATCACATTTATCATAGGCACTCCATAAATCACATTAGGGCCTGGCGCCCTACCAACCTAACACTGACCCCCTGGCCAGCTGGCCTTCTCTCTGGGGCTCAAATGCCCTATGTCCAAAATGTCAGGGCTTGGCTGCCAATGTAGCAACATCACAGGGCGCGCACTGCGCTGGGGCAGGGCAGCAGTGTATCTCACTCATTTCTCATCAAAATGAATAAAGATGCCCCCCAAAAAATAGTGGGGATATAAAATTAAGGGGGGGATTCTATGAGGTTTTCAGAGGCCAGAATCATGTAGTAACTTTTTTTAAGCGAATACCTCTGACACCATTGATCACACATTTTACTTATCTCAGCAAGCCTATTTATTGACTGCGAGTCTTATCTCTTTTGTACAAATCTTGAATTCTTTGATACAAATAGAACACTTCTTCACTGTGCCAATACATGTCCTTTACATGAAACATTGACAACACTTTATACAAACATTGAAAATTACTTTACATATTGTACATTGACTTGATGACAAATCTACAAATGTAGACAAAACGTAAGGAAATTATAACTCTACAGTGCTCAGATATCTCTCTTTTTTAAATCGCGGGAACTTAACCCCTTGAGTGCCCCGCCCTTTCCCCGCCCTGTGCCGGCCCTTTCATTAGCGGGCGGGGTTCATGACGAGATAGTCTCGTCATGGGCACAGCGCAACCGCGGCCCATGACGAGACCATCTCGTCATGGGCACTCAAGAGGTTAAACTTATTGTTGCCTCTACGTAAATTACTTTCTGGTCCTATGCAGGGTCAAAGAGAAGTATTCAAAGTTAGTTTATACAGGGCATTGACTAGATGTATTGCTTTCGCTCTCCTGGGGACGAAGGTGTCTGATTGCTATCCCAAGTATGTCTCGTTATCTGCTAGCCGACGCGTTTCGACCTGTGGTAAAAGTGGACCTGTGTTTTATTCAAGAGGTCTTCATCAGGGCTCATGTATAGTTCCAAATGGACATCTTTCTCCTGTAAGGGTAACAATGTGCCTTCTTTTAGTATGTGCTATTAAACTGAAACTATTTTTGTTTTTTTATATGTTTTTTGTTGTTTATTTTTAATAAAAACTTTGGTTGGGGAAACTTACGTACTACCAGTTGTAGGTTACTGTCGTCTTCTTTTGCCTATAATACACAAATGGGAACATTCTGTAAGGTGTAGAGTTAACTAATGATCTATACGTTTGAGAGCTGTATATAGCTGAACTCTATGTGAGTACTTTTTACATACCTATTGGCTCAGTCCGATTACAGACCCAACCCTTCCTACACCAATGACAGAACCAAAAACTCTCAGCATCAGAGAGGAGGACATTGAAGAACTCTTAAAACGCCCATCTACATTCAATCTAGGCAATAATCCAACCGGTTTTACCCAACAATCTGACCTAGAAAGATTAACAAGACTTAAGAAAAAAAGCAAATAAGGACAGCCTTACATGGTGAAGTACTTTTAGAACATCTAAGAGCCGGTACAATACCTTCTGGATTACAAGTCCAAAACATTCCCGATATATTTACAGACCAACCGGAATATCTGGAAGGATTCAGCCACATTGGAACAAAATGTTCTAGAGATTGGATGTATCATTCAATCAAAACCGCGGAACGCCTGAGCCAAAAAGAACTAGAACTGATTAAAGAACTAGAAGACGCCTTGCTCAATAATTCAGCGTTAGAGAACGCTCAAACATTACTCTCAAAATTGGAAAAAGAAAACACGACCTTTAAGAAAAACACAGAAGACGCGAAGAGATTAAAACTCCATAAGGATATAACCAATTTCTCAGAAATTAAAGTATATCCATATTTGGACAAGGATTACTACAAGCAACCTCAGAACACCGGAGCCCTTAGAACATACGGAGGAAGAAGCAAGAGACGTTTTCTTACATTTTCAGACGCCTCATCATCCTCAGGCACATCAAGTGAAAGATGTCCATTTGGAACTTTACATGACCCCTGATGAAGACCTCTTGAATAAAACACAGGTCCACTTTTACCACAGGTCGAAACGCGTCGGCTAGCAGATAACGAGACATACTTGGGATAGCAATCAGACACCTTCGTCCCCAGGAGAGCAAAAGCAATACATCTAGTCAATGCCCTGTATAAACTAACTTTGAATACTGCTCTTTGACCCTGCATAGGACCAGAAAGTAATTCACGTAGAGGCAACAATAAGCATAAGTTCCCGCGATTTAAAAAAGAGAGATATCTGAGTACTGTAGAGTTATAATTTCCTTATGTTTTGTCTACATTTGTAGATTTGTCATCAAGTCAATGTACAACATGTAAAGTAATTTTCAATGTTTGTATAAAGTGTTGTCAATGTTTCATGTAAAGGACATGTATTTGGCACAGTGAAGAAGTGTTCTATTTGTATCAAAGAATTCAAGATTTGTACAAAAGAGATAAGACTCGCAGTCAATAAATAGGCTTGCTGAGATAAGTAAAAAGTGTGATCAATGGTGTCAGAGGTATTCGCCCCAAAAAATAGTGGCGCTGGCACTACCGTGCCTTCTGGGTCCCCACTGGGTCTCTTCACAAAAGGTCCCCACGTTGCAATTGCCTGCTACGGCAGCGCAACTGAAAACCAAAAGAGGCACTGGCACTTCTGTGCCCTCTGGACCCCCACGGGGACCTGAAAACAACTGAGCCCGATGTTGCAGCTGCCGCTATGGCGGTACAGCTGTGAGTAACAATAAAGAGGTACTGGCACTTCTGTGCCCTTTGGACCCCCACTAGGGCCTTGCAAACTATGTGCCCCATGTTGCAGCTGCTCGCTACGGCGGCGCAGCTTTGAAGATAAATGCGGCCCTGGCCCTAATTGTGCCGCTGCAGTCCCACTCCGGGACTACTCAATAGATTATGGCCGCCAGCCCCATTCACTGGGGCTCCGTGCAGGCAAAGAACAAAGGGGTGCCACCGGAGGCACCAACATTACTTCAGTGTAGCCCCACTCACCGAGGCTCTCAGGTGGGCTCACCTCTTTTCAGTCCTCCGGGCTTCAGGGACATGCGGGGCTCTCTCCTGAGGTCATGAGGGCCCCCGTGCAACAGTCGGCTGCACCTCCTCCGGACTTCCACTCCGGGGGAGAGGAGGGCAGAAATGGAGCACACAAGGCTCTCGTGCTGGACTCTTGCGCTTGTCGGCAGGCCCCTCCCACAGTCAGGCGGACGCGCCTGACTTCTGGTTTTCGATCGGGGCGCGGCGGTGATTTCCCTTCAACGCCATAGTGCGCCCACCTCAAAATAAATACATAAGTGGGGTGGGCACCCGCCAACAAACACCAAACACTGGGGGCACCCCCTAGGAAACACCCAATGCGGGGTGGGCACCCGCTTGTCAAAGGTGCATGGGAGCTGGTTGGGCTCCCGCTCTGATCAGCGGAAGTGCAGGGGAATCCCCATATCGGGTTTCCCTCCCAACGCCGTAGCAACCCAGTGCTGCAAAGTTAAGCAAAAATGCTCCTCTCGTCCTACGAATAAAGTAAATAGTTCGCATGGCACAAGAGTCCTTCAGGGTCCAAGGGGCTTAGCTGGGCCCATGGAGGCCAGCACACAGGGCCCTTCAACAGTGAGGCAAGCCCTCATGGTGGTTCCTCCTGGGCCCCAGCAGCACAGGAACAGCACCAAAAAGCACAACACATGGGGTCAACGCCCCTATATTTATATTACATCTGGGCTCTGTCTGCCCTGGCACAGGGCTTGGGTGAACCAGCAAAAACTGGTTCGGGGGGAACTGGAGCACTTTGTTTAACAGGCTCCTCTTCCCCTTTGTCAGGTGGGGGCTCGTCATCAGACACACCACAGGGGGGGGCAGAGCCAGCATTGTAAAGGCTAGGCACAGACCTATTCAGGGACCAGGGACATCTCCTCCCACTACTGCAAATGCAGATGCCCCATTCAGCCTAGTGCTGACTCACCCTGCCCCTCCTGGAGCCACACACACCTCACCAGCCCCTGTCACTCAAAACCAGACATGCAATTCACATCAGGCAGGCAGACATGCAGCACACAGAAATGCCAAATTCTAAAAGTGTAATTTCTTAAAATATTTATAATAAATCTGCGCACACCATTGCGCAGCATTTATTATTACCATTCCAAATATACTAAACTTGACCCCGCTGCTCCTCTCATATCAGGAATTACCACTGAAATATTTATCAGGGAATCCCCAATGCATTCCTAAGGAAGGGCAGCCTGACAGTAGTGGGAAACCAAAATGGCTTTTTGTCACTACCAGGTCATGTCACACACTTAAGGTACATGTCCTACCTTTTACCTACAGTTCACCCTGCCCATAGGGCTAGCTAGGGCCTACCTTTTGGGTGACTGACAGATAGTAAAAAGTGGGGTCACAAACATTGCACGCACTTTAGGTGCCACGTCACAGCGGCAGTAACACTGCGCACACAGGCCCTGTAATGGTAGAGGCCTGAGATAGATTTGAAAGGCTACTTTGTTGAGTGGCGCAATCAGCGATGCAAGCCCACCAGTAGCATTTAAGTTACCAGCCCTGGGTATATGAGATACCACTTTAACAAGGGACTGACAGGTAAATTAATTAGGCCAAACAGGTGTAGACCAATCTTACCATATTTATCACAGAGAGCACGTGCACTTTACACTGGACAGCAGTCCTAAAGAGCCCAGAGTCCTAGAATCACCAACACCATGTCAGAAAAAAGGCTAGGAGAAAGGCAAAACGTTTAGGGATAACCCTGCAAAAAGAGCCAAGTCCAGTACTCTCCGTGTAAAATATTGTTATGATTGGTTTTCCATGATTGGCATATTTATTAGTAAGTCCCTAGTACATGGCACAGTGTGTGCCAAGGGTCTGTAAATCAAATGCTAATAGCAGGCTTGCAACACTGGTTGTGACACCCACATAAGTTGCCTTTTGAAGGTGTCTCTGACCTGCAACTGCAGTGCCTAGGCGCAGTTTTGACTGCCATGTGGGCCTGGCAAGTGCACCCACTTGACAGGCCCTAACCTTCCCTCTTCTTACATGTAAGGCAATCGTAAGGTAGGCCCAAGTAAGCCCCATGGACAGGGTGCAGTGTATGAGAAAGGTAGGACATGTGGTAGTGTATTTTACATGTCCTGATATTGAAATACACTGCATTTTGTTTTTCACTGTTGAAAGGCTGCCTTTGCCCTAGGTGATCTTTGGAGCTGACTCGTAACAGTTTATAAGTGTAACTTTCAATTAGGGGAAGCGAGAAATTGAGTTTCGGCTCTCTGAATTCAGAATTTGATAACACATCTTGAATTTTGTGTTTCGAAAGTGGGCATTTTCTTACTTAACTATCCTGTGTGCCTCTGCCCGTCTGTGTATTTACCACCTGGTTTTGGAGTGACAGGAGCTGGGAAGTGCATTAAGTCTAGACAGTCCTAAGGAGGGTTGAGGTGTGTCCTGCCTTTCCTGGGTGGCTCATGGTCAGGTTGGACAGACCTTTTCTGCATTTAGAGGAGTTTTCACTAGCACCTGAATAGGCTGTGTCTGCTCTGCACATTGCTGTCTCCACCTCCTGTAGTGAAGCTGGACCAGGGAGGACAGAACTGGTTTCTACTAAACTCAGAGACTTTCTTCCTAAAACTTCAAAGAGGAAAGTAGTATAAATTTTGGGGCCCTCGCCCCAGAACTTTAGAACTTATTTGAAATAAGGAACCTGACAAGTAGAAGAGCTGGAAAAGCTGTGATGAGGGACTACCACTTGGCTGTGTGGTTTGCTGTGTTGGCCTGAAGTGGCTGCTTCTGTTTTGGGCAGTGAAAGGATTGGACTTTCTGCAACTTTTTTACCTGAGTGTCTCCAAGAGCTTGAGGTAGAGCTCGTCCCCTGTTCAAGAAGTCTCAGGAACAGCAAAGACTTCAAATTCATCCGGCACTGAGAACTGTGTGTTTTGTGCTGCAACAGAAGAAAAAGCAACACAACGCCTCTGCTGGCTCTGTGACCATTTGCCACCGCAGGGAGCACTGCCCCAATTTGCACAGCATCCCTAGGCTCACTGACTATTCCGAACGCTGCCGCTCAGCTGCTGCTTACACCGTGACCTGAAAGCTTCACATCGCCACCCTGGTATTCTTTTTTTTAATTTTTTTTTTAAACCTTTATTACAATTTCGAAAAGATACAAGTATGGGCCTACAACCAACAGGCCGGCCGCTAAACGCAGTGTAAACCTAGGCACGACTTAACATGCACATCAATGAAGCAGCAAAAGAGTTACTAAAGTGCTAATTATCGCAGTCAGCCACAGCCGCAGTCCCTAAACAAACAGGAAAGGTTTCATATTTTTGAAAAACAGAAAACATCAAACTCACAAGGCAGAGGAGGTTAATGGCAGAAACATGTGCTCCTTGTATTGAGGGAGTAAACCAACCCGGGTAGACAGAGGGGGGGAGGGGGGCAAGGCAGAAGCGACAAAGTTGCATGTCGCAGGAGCATACAGGAATGCGGGGGCTAGGGAGACAGAGCGGCATCCATCTCACGTGTCTGGGGCGGGGCGCAAATACCTCCACGATAGGAGTTCCAGGGACCCCACATCTTAATCCACTTCCCAGGCTTGCCTCTCGCCACATACACCGTTTTCTCTCTAAACATACACCAGTCCATGTGTTCCTTCCACTCGGAGACCGTTGGCGGCCTCTGGGAGCCCCACAATTGTGCGATGTCACGCTTCGCTATCATATAGCCTAGAGTCACCCATTGCGTCTGCGTCACATTGTAATCAGTCGGCTCCCAGACATTCAGCAAGCATCTACGTGCCTCCGGCAACAAGGCAACATGCGTGACTTCTTCTAACACCGCATACACTCTGCACCAAAACCGAGTCACCTCCGGACACTCCCACAAGATATGGAGAAAAGTCCCCAGTAGCCCACAGCCTCGCTTACACAAACCATCCACCGAATACCCCATACGCATCAGGCCAGGCCCCGTTACGTACACTCTATGCAGTATCTTAAGCTGGACGAACCGCAATCGGGCCGGGATAGCCACCTCTTTCGGGGAGGCCACCGCTGACACCCAATCCTCGTCGTCCAGTTCTATACCGTCTGCAATCCATGTCTCCCGCAATGAGGCCAGCAAACCCATTCGATCATTGATAAGCTTTTTATAAATCAACGAAATGGTGCTATCCGGCACATAGCCGTCCAATACTCTGTCTTCCAACGGGGAATGCTCCGGAATAGCTGCCACGTCTGAAAACACGGAACACAAGGCATGATGAACTTGAACATACCGATAGTATTCCCTATCATTCAGCTGGTATTCCGTTTTCAGCATGTCGAAAGTCTTACATTTCCCTTTCGTCCAGAGATCCCCTACCGTGCTGATACCAATCGTATCCCACTTCTCGAAGCCTTTCGTAGTATACAGACAACCCAAACGCTGGGACGCGTACAATGGCGTAGCCCGAGTCAAGCGATCCCTCCACCCCATCGCCGCATTTGCTGCATGCCACACCTGCACCGCGACCCGCGTCGGGCCCGTCAACCGCGCATCAAGGGACCCCGAGTATAGTGCTCGATTATAGTCTCCACCTGGGAGTAGCAATTTGTCCATCTCAAAAGCCGGGTTCAAAGCAGGGCCATACATCTCGTGATTGACGGCAGCCAACTGGGAGGCCCAGTAATATCGCTTAATGTCAGGGTGGGCGACCCCCCGTCATACCACGGTAGGGTCAGTTTAGCAAGAGCAATCCGCGGCCACCCATCCCAAAACAATCGACGCTGGAGACACTCCACCTCCCGAAAATAACGGGCCGGCACTACGTCCATAGTGTTCTGCAGGGCGTACAAAATGCGTGGTAGCGACATTATTTTGAACAATGCTGCCCGGCCGAGCGGCGAGAGCGGCAGCCGCCGCCAACCCGCCACATCCGCCCTTAGGCGCTGAAGGGGGGGAGAAGATTCCGTTCATACCGGGCCACCGGATCCAGGGTTATAAAGATACCCAAATACGTGAACCCCGACTCCGCAATCTGGATAGGGCACCCCCGCGGAAGGGGGGGGGCCTCCCCGGAGAGAACGTATACACAAGACTTAGCCCAGTTAATTACCAATCCGGAGTTGCGACCAAAGGAGCTCAACACATCCACCAATACAATGAGCGATTTACGCGGAGATGCAAGATACAAGAGGATATCGTCCGCATATAGGGAAACACGATCCTCGTATTCCGGCGTCCATCTAAGGCCACGTATCGAGGGGTGCCACCGCAACCATTCCGCAAGGGGCTCCAAGCAAAGCGCAAAGAGAAGAGGCGACGGTGGACATCCCTGTCGGGTGCCCCTACCCAAAACAAAGGGAGCCGACACCCGTCCGTTGACCACTACCTGTGCCAGTGGGTTGTCATAAAGCAATTTCACCCAACCGATAAACCCCGGGCCAAACCCAAACTTCGCCAACGCCGCCCAGATGTATGGCCATTCCAAGGTGTCGAACGCCATGGTAGCGTCCAAGGACGCCAAGATGGCCGGCTCACGAATGAATGGGGCGCGAGCAAGGACGCCATGCAGTCGCCACAGGTTCAAAGCGGTATTGCGATGGGGTATATAACCGGATTGATCCTGATGAATCAGGTCGCCCACAACCCGGATCAGAGGATTGGCCAGTACCTTGGCGAGGATTTTGGGCTCCGCGTTTAACAAAGAGATAGGCCTGTAAGAAGTACACCGATCCCGCGGCTTCCCTTCCTTATGGATAACAACAATCGTAGCAAGACGTTGGTCAGAAGGGAGGGAGCCCGCCGCCTGAGCCTCAAGGAACATGTCCTGGAGATACGGGGCAATCGCATCTGGGCGCAGCTTATACAATTCGATGGGAAGTCCATTAGGACCCATGGCCTTACCCGAGGCAATGGAGCGAATGGCCAAAGCAATCTCATCTGGCGATAGGGCCGCATCCATCAATACTTTATCCTCATCAGCAGCAGTCGAGAGTCTTCCTCCGATCGCTCTGAGACCGGAGAGTAGACCCCGTGAAAATACTCCGCAAAGCAATCAACAATGTCACCGGGGTCCGTCACACGCACACCATCCACCCTCTCAATCTCCGGCACCACTCGACTCGCTCTCTCCTTCTTATCCAACCAGGCAATCAACTTCCCTGCCTTATCACCCATATCGTACAATCGCCCCTGTTGCTCCCTGCTCATACTCCTAGCAGATTCAGTAACCAGTGCCTTATAGTCGGCCTGCTTAAGCTCCAGCACATGCAATCTGTCATCCGTAACACCTTGCTCCAAATCACTCTCCAACTCGGTGATCTCATTTTCTAGCCGAACAACCTCCTGCGCCTCGCATTTTTTGGTGTGGGAAATGAGAGATAGGGCCTGGCCCCGGAGCACCGTCTTAAAGGCCTCCCAAAGGGAGACGGCGGAAGACACCGACCCCACGTTATCATTAAAATAGTGTTCTGCACGAATCGTGGGGTTCCGGAGGTACCAGGTACCAGGGGTTGATCGGAGCCACCCTCCCCTCCGCCCCCAGGGGGATATCTAGGTGCAGCAAAAGGGGGGAGTGATCAGATATACCGCGCGCCAAGTGTCGCACCTCTCCGATCATCCCCGCCTGGGCCGCAGGCACTAGCATATAGTCAAGCCTCGAAAGAATACCGTGGGCCCCGGAGTGGAAGGTATATTGCGCGTGTCCAGGGTGTTTCAACCGCCAGCAATCTATCAGTCCTAGGGTATCCAGAAAGCCCCCCAGCCAGTTCTGGGCCCGAGGGAGGTCCCTAGGGGGGTATCGATCCTCAACACCGGAAACCCCCGCATTAAAGTCCCCCCCCAGTTCCAACACCCCCCCCGGGAGCCTAAGCAGCAGGCGCCCCAAATCAGCATAGGTGGCCGTCTGCAGGACCGGCGGCACGTAGACCGTGACCAGCGAAATCAATCTACCCTCCCACCTCCCCACCAGCGCAGTGTAGCGCCCTCTGTCGTTGTGGAGCACCTCATCCACCACCAGCGGGAGAGAGGTCCTGACTAAGATGCCCACTCCCATCGAGCCAGAGGTGAAACCAGAATGGGCCAGGAGGCGATATCCTCGCCTGTTCATGGCATGAAAAGAGTTCCCTATGAAGTGCGTTTCCTGCAAGAACACAATGTCAGGCGAAATACGTTTCAAGAACTGCAGGACTACCCCCCGCTTTATCCTGTCCCCCAGCCCATTCACATTCCAGGAAACAAGTCTCAGTCCCCTACCCCCCATCCCTCCCAGCACAAAATATCCCCCTCCCGGGGAGCACAATCATAATAGCACAGCAAAAAATATTACCCCGCCTTGTGAAACAAACAAACAAACCCCAACCCCCCCCATCAACCCCAACAAAACTCCCCCCTCCCTGCACCCCTGCGTGAGCCCGAACAGCCCCCCCAACATGCAGTGTGCCTGTCGCCCCAATATGAAGAAAGGACAAGAAAAAACCCCAGAAGGAGGAAAGGGCCCCAGCAAGCCCCCCGCAACCTCCAAATACCACGGGGCAAAGCGTTACAAACTGGAGTCCAGTGCAGCCACAGGTGCAAAACGTTACCAATACAGTCCATCACCAGGATCACAGTTCCATTCCTACTCCGTCAAACCCTCTCCGCTCTCCGCCATCCGACCCTCCCGATCCCGACTCTTGGGCAGGGCATCCAGCCACTCTCCCACCTCCTCCGGCCGGTCGAAGAAGTGGGAGCGACCATCCAACTCGACCTGCAGCCTAGCCGGGAACAGCATCGCATACTTGAAATCCATGTCTCTCAAGCGCCGTTTGATGGCCGAGAATCCCATCCGTTGCTTTTGAACCGCTTGTGTAAAATCTGGGTAAAAGCTAACATTAGAGTTCTCAAATCGTAATGGCCCAGCCACCCTCGACGCCTGCAGGATAGCGTCTCTATCCCGAAAATTAAATAGTCGGGCAATGATAGGCCGCGGGTGGGCAGCCACCTTGGGCGCACCCCCCGGGATCCTGTGGGCCCGTTCCACAGCGAAGAACTTGCTCAGCCCTTTGGGTGCTAGCTGAGTCACCACTAGATCCTCCACAAAAAGATCCACAGCAGACTCCTCCGACCGTTCGGGCACGCCGATAATGCGGACGTTGTTCCGTCTGGCCCTGCCTTCGGAGTCCTCAAGGCGACGCTCGGTCAGGTCACTGGCGAGCTGCAACCTCCGCACCGTCGTCTGCAAGGCGGCCACATCTACCGTTAGGCTCGACGCTGCTTGGGTCAATGAGTCGACCCGGTCATTGGATTTCGACAGGTCCGCTCTGACCAAGGTGACATCAATCAGCACCGAGTCCAATTTGTTAGCCAGAGTATCCAATTGCTGGTTCACAGTCACCTTCATCTCCTCAATGGCCCCCATGACATCCAACAGGGTCAATTCGGATGATGCGCCCGAGGCCTCCTTGGGCGGCTCAGGCGATTTACGAGATCCACTAGGGGATCCCTTTGGCTGTGCATAGTGGTCCATATTGTTGGCCTGGGAATAGGCTCCCCTCCGGGTAGATTTGGGTTTCAGTTTGTCGTCGTCCACTCTCGTCGTCATCGTCAGCGATCAGCAAGGTCAGCACCCTCCTTCACCCGGAGGAAGGCCAGGAGATCCGGGCCGCTAACTGAAAGAGGCCCGTTTCCAGTTCAAGACTAGGCCTTGCACTCCGTACTCTGCGCAGCTCTCCCAATGTCCCACGCATCAGTCTCGGTAGCTCAACTCGAAACCGAAAGTGAAAGCACGTGGGTCCGGGGCAGGCCCAGCCTGGCATGCCGCTGTTGTTCAATTCGCAGCCGGGCACCTCACCAACCCGAGTTCAGCACCAAGGCCGGAGAAGGCCGCAAACTTCAGATCGCCAAAAAACACGTTCCCGGAGTCCAATTTCGATTTGGAAAACGAGTGGCACCTTAGCGCAAGATCATAAACAGAAGCCCATCGAAAAAATCAGGATTATGACAGGATAGACGTGGGAGTTTGCGGAGGCCCTCGGGAGCCACAAGCCTACGCGGCCATCTTGGTTGCGCGCTAGGCTCCTCCCCCCACCCTGGTATTCTTGATGCTGCCGTACAATGCCGACATTAATGCTGTCACCTGCACTGTCACATCCCACACTGCAGCTTTTGTCCACCAATACCAGCACCATTGACTCCAGATTGTCTACCGAGACAGTGATTCAGTAACGACGACAATGACGCTGCTTACACTGTGACTTTGCACCGCAGCCTAGGTCTTCCCGACATCACCGGATGCCACCACTGAGCCACTTCCTGCACTGCGACCGCGGGACACCGCACCCCACACTACTCCACTTCACACCGCAGCCCCGATACCTGCCGGCGCTTCTGACTTCAACCTCACAGAGTTCGATCTGCTGCAAGTGTGACTTCAAGGGGCCAAAGACTCCTGCCATGACCTCTGAAGCCGAAGCCTGCCGACACCGCATCTTTGGATTTCATGTCAAGGCCCACAACGCCCTGCATTTCCAAGTTACTGTTTGCGGGTCTTCCCAACACTGTAGCTGCCCTGCTATGCCGCACTCCGCCTGACTGGTAGATATTTTTGTTCACGATGCCGTGATAGCCCACCCGAGCTATTGACTTCAAGGAACCTCATTTTAAGCCTATTTTTGCAATCTTTGTATTTTCTAGTCTTGTTTTACACAGATAAATATTAGCTACTTTTATAAAATGGTGTGGTGTCCTTTTTTGTAGTGTTTTTACTATATTACTATGTGTTATGTGCAAATGCTTCACACATTGCCACTGAGGTAAGCCTGACTGCTCAAGTCAAGCTACCAAGGGGGTGACCAGGGGTTATTTTAGAAGTGCAATCCTCTTACCCTGACTAGAGGGAAGGGTCCCTACCTGGACAAGGTGCATACCACTGCCAGCTAAAGACCCTCATTTCTAACACCCACTACTTTCAGTGGGAAACAGCCTTTACAACAGAAGCGTTACAGCGCATGTTGTTACAACGTGAAAGGCTTGTTGCAGGGTGTAGAAGGTGTTGGAGTTAACTCCAACACCTTCCCTACTGTTGCACACACTGGAGTTGGAATAGTAAATTATACTAGTCCAACTTCCAGCACACCGCTGACAGTAAGTCGGGGTAAAGGTATTCAGTGTAACGGCATGAGTTTTAATGACATGCGCTGTAACGTCATCCAACCCTTTTAGGACTGTGGCCAGGGCTGAAGACAAGCATTGGTTTGCAAATCACCAAGGGCCACAGGTTCAGAGGAAATGCTGGGAGCAAGGATGGAAGACTTGGAGACAGAGCTTCATTACCATCCCTGTAAGGCATGTTGAGCCTGTTGGAATGGGCCAAAAGGTCATGTGTATTGTACGCTTATCTACCTGCCAGCTGGTCAAAACACTGATGGGCCACTCCAGAGCATGTTCTTCATCTGTGTCTCCCCTGATAAGCAGACTGTGAGGAGGAGAGCAACGTAAAGGTGGGGGGTTGCTGATGTCAAAAACTAGAGAGGCTGGCCATCCTCGTGGGGGCTTCACAACAGAGATAGACTGTGCTCAACTGTAAGAAATTCCTCCCTTATGGTGGTGATTGGCTGCCAAATGCCATAAAGACATTGGCGTCATCCAAACCATTTCCACGGCACAAGCAAACTTTGTTTTACTTCAAGCAAGGACACAGGCAGGGCTTTAAGTGGGCCGGGTCCAACTGGTGCTCATCACCAGCAGTTCTAAAAAGCAGGTGCTGAGACGGATCCCTCTCGGGCTCACCATTTTTGCCCTCACCCTCAAGGTGAAAAAAGATTTTTAACTCTGCCGCTGTACCACCCTTCACAGCTTTTGATGTAACTTCGAAGAGACTCGCTATAGTTCTTTCACAGTCTCATCATTTCAAAACGGAATCATTTTCAATATTGTATACAACGAGGCCATAGTTGTTGCTTATTTATCTTGTGCAACTAATAACCACTGGTCAGGACAATAGTTCTGGCTTGTTGTAGGTATAATGTTACTTGTATTATATAACTGGATGCAATGACAGAAACAGCAACATACCAGTCGGGTGGCACAGTGTGCTAAGCACAGATTTTTAGCTTATCTGTTTTAAGCCACGCCCTTAATTACATTGCCTTTGCCCCTTTGAGAGATCCCCTTACCCCCAGTTTTTTCATCCCACTTAACGCCCTGGACTCAAGAGTGGATATTTATCATAGTTAGATGAAGGTAATTTCAAGGAGGATCCATACCCATCCACACGTATGAACGCATTTCTTTATTTTTTGCTTTATTCATTGCCCTGTTCATTCCATATAGATTAAAACGTATTTAGCTGAATCCGCATCAGTTCTTCCAGCCTAAATTAATTCTGAATAAGAAGAGATCCGGGTCCATATTTTCTTAAATGCGCTCATGTTCTCGTGTAATCGCAGCTTTATACAGATTTAATGTGGGGTTATTCATATCATTGCTTCACATGGAATAACTATTTTCATTTCGAAACATTGGGAAACGTGAGTTTTAGGAACATGGTGCTGCCGTCACTCTATAGGTTAAATAGCCTATAAAGAATCGTCTCGATTCTGTTAAAACGGAAATTGCACGTCCTTACTGTACTTACACTCCCCAGCAATTAAACCACCGGGTCTGGTGCACGTCTAGGCCTCTACTTTCATTTTAATGTTCTTCCTGCTGTGATCTCCTTGCGGGTTTAGGCTGTGACACCTCGAGTCAGCAAAGGTTGCAGCACCTGCCATAGTTATTCTTACAACTGTCAGTTCAATTCTCCCTCTGCTCGTGCTTCACGAGTTAAAGGTCTTGCTCTCGCGCCCTGAAACTGATGATGTGCTCAACACATTCCCCAGACTACCATATGAAGCTGAAAGGAAGTCTGGCAGTTTCCGAATCGGAGTAATTTACTCAGCACTTAGAGACAGTCAGTCTCTCCTAAATATCTAGTTACCATGGCACTGCAAGAAATCCAGAACAAAAAGTTTAAATGTGCCTTTAATTGTCGTTTGAGGATTTCAAGTTCCTTTATTGCGGCTCTAAAAAAAAAGTGTTATGTTGTCTCCTGCTGACCTGATTGCGTCGGTGATGAGTCACTGTCATCTGCATATAAAAGAAACGATAAACTAGATGAGAGATTGTCCTATTGTGTGCAACAAAACAAATCTGCATACTTGGTATCAGAAATCAGTCATCTGTCAGCGAAGGTTACATCGTCCCTCTGTCCGGTTCTTCCACTCTTACAGATCTTCCTCCTCTGCTCTGACTAAGAAGGAAATTGAATAAAAAAAATTCAGCCAGGTGGCGTGACATATGAACATGTTAAAATGCTGACTGGAGCGGTCTGTGCAAGAGAAAAGAGCTGTATAAAATAAAATGTAATTCCTTTTGTGCCCCCTACAAATGAAATTATGGAAACACCTTTTTTCCCAAAATCCATTTCCCGGGAGATTATATTAGCAATGCACCTTTGGTTGAAATATGTAGGGGCGGGTGCACGAAACATAGTGACAATTCGAGACTATGCCTATGACTTGTCTGCAATGTAATTTACCACATCTATTCTGTGAGATTTTCCACTACAGAATGCCTACTGATCAGAATATCTGCAATTGTAAAATGAACATAAAAGTACTAAGGGGCATATCAACAAGGGCTTTATCTCTGCTTTTTTGGCTTTAAAAGCCAAAAAAGCAGAGATAAAACTAGTACCCTATCAACAACAGGGTGCTAACATGCAAATTCGCATGTTAGCACCCTTTTACTCCACGCTTCCCCTTGCATCTCTAATGAGATGCAAAGGGGGCGTTCCAGAGTAAAATAATAGGATCATCAAGAATATTGCTAACCCTGTTAGAGACAAAAAAAGAAGCGCTAACCGCGGTTAACGCTCCTTTTTTACGTCTGGTATTTTTCTGATTTAGCCATGATATCCTATGGAAGGAGGATATCATGGCTAAGTTTGTCTGTCCCTATCAACAAGCTAACGTGAGATTATCGCTGGGTTCCCAGCGATAATCTCACGTTAGCCACTTAGCACCAGGATTTTTATCGCAATTGAGATAAGCGTTGCTAATAGCACGCCATCTCAGCGATAAAAATCGGCGCTAGCCGGCGATAATTATCCAAGCGCTAAGTGCGCTCAGCGATAATTATCGCCGGTTGTTGTTGATATGCCCCCATATACTTTATTTTTGGATTCTACAAGTGTAAAATATTTCTCCTTGAGGAGAAATCCCTTTTTCTACAGACTCATAAAAGGTTATTGGCTTACCAATCGTTTATTTTTTCATTTCCTTATTTACTGTTTAGAAGTTTTTTAAAGCCCTTTGTAACACTGCTGATCACCCTACGAGTCTGACGGAAGGAATACAATTACATCTTTAAGCAGTAAAGGTGAACTGGGGGTCCAAATGGGCGAGCTGAGAAAATGTGTTTGTTGGACTTGGCCCTCGCTGCAGGGTCACCCTTGCCTTCCCTTGCTTTCCTGGGCTGAGCCTGTTTTTTTTGGCTTTAGGACACCTGATTGGTACATTTAATTTACTTCTAAGTCTCTAATAAATGGTCCCACATATACTAAGGCACCATGAGTTAATGCTACTAGTGGGCTGCAAACTCATTGTTCCACCGACTAAAGTAGTCTTGCAAAACATGTCTCTGGCCTTACACTACAGCCTTTAGTGCAGTTTTAAACTGCAACCTCGACCTGGCAAAGTAGACCTTTCACAAGGCTTAAGTCTTCCTTTTTAATAATTATAAGCCACCCCTAATGTAGACCGTAAACATCCAAAGGCAGGGTGCATGATATTTACAAATGAGGACATGTGGGTTTAGGTTTTACATGCCCTGGCAGTGAAAAACTCATAAAGGCATATTCAACCAGATATCAATGTTTACCTATGAACGATCGAAAAACTTGAAGGAATTACTATACCCCAACAAGGAAATTCTTGATAACTTCAACAAAACACATAGGGACACCACCCCATGTTTCAATTACAACAATTGCATTAATATAATCAAGGGAACCAAGATAAATAAGCCATCAAAAGGCACCAAAATAAAACTGAGAAGAAATGCAACATGTGAAACAAAAAAATGAGTGTACAAGAATTCAACAACTTTTCAAAACTATCAAAAAATAAAAGCTAAAACAAACATTACTATTTTTGTTAACTTTCATTTTTGATGTTATTCTACAACCTGATTAAATGATTGTCAAACATGATGGAAACCAATACTGTGACCACAAAGAATGCAGGGGAGACACTACAACAGATCTGGCATAGTGCATTTGGGACTTTATGAGCTTGTCCCATCCTCCCCTCATCGTAAGGTGCAGATCAACCCAATATAGTGAACATGTCTTGCACTCGAGCAGGCAGTGTCCAAATGTTGTCCTGGAGGGAAGTAAAAGGAAGCTACTATGATTGGTTCCCTGTTCTATGTTCCACTCACTGCATCAAAGCAGTCCCCCAGATCTACCTGTGTTTTGGCAACCTCCAGAGATATTGACAGGCAGAATGGGATACTAACTCTCGAGACCCTGATGTGAATCCTGAATAAACTAAAACTTTTACCAATTCCGCGCAAGGAACCTACAATGATTCCCAAACCATTGACATTCCAAGATAAAAGAGTGAGTCCTGGTCCTGTGCCAATGTTGCATGTTGGAGTGGTCATGATCTTTATATGGGTTATGCTTACCGCTGTGTATTCTTCTGTCTTTTCCTACATGCGTGTTGTGTCAGTTCAGCCCCTTCTCTTGAAAACTCCCTCGTCCCTACTACCTCATGAAACAGGCTTAAATCTACCCACCACCCCAAATTCTGTCACCCACCTTTACCCCTCATCAAACCTGTTTGTGAACTCTATTGTTTCAGACACAATGTCCCTTAGTCATCGTGCCCCATTCCTTGCCTCTGAACACACTGTCACTCTTTTCCTGTGTTAGCCTCCTGTGTACCTTTGTGACTATCAGCGCAGCGGGTCCTACGCGACGCCAACCTCCTCCTTGGCCATGCTGCAACCTCTCCTCCACCTACCATTGATCCTTCTGTTTCTCTTTTGTTGGAATGTGTACCCCTCCACATTTTCTACCCTCAATCATCCCTCCATATACTCCCAAGCCTTTTTTCAGAGATCCGAATAACTGGGATTTTCCTTGAGTCATAATTTTCAGCTTCGCCAGGAAGAACATCATATACTGTAAGTACTGTAAACTTTGCTTCCCGACCTCTACTTTAACTTTATCAAAGGATCTCCGCTTCACCTTCAACTCTTGTGTTAAGTCTGGAAATATCATTATTGTTTGATTTGCGAATCACAGAGAGGGCTGTGTTGACAGTCCGTTTTCAGAATGGCATTACGATCACTAAGGTTGAAAATGTGGGCTATGCGTGATCTTGGTTTAGCCCCAGGCTTTGGCAGCATCCCTGGAACCCTAAATGTCCTTTTCACAGTAAAATAAGAGGACTGTCCTTCCGGCCAGACTGTGTTGAGTATGAAGTTCTCAACAAATACTTTCAACAGTAGGCCTTCTGCTTTCTCTGGAATGCCCGCTTTTCACATATTGTAGCACCTAGATCACCCCTCCTCATCCTCTGCCCTGATATTTAAGTGATGTGTTCTCTCTAAGTTGGCAGAATTCCTTTTGGAAGGCTGCAATTAATTTTATGTGTTTGCTCAGTGTGAACTTTGCTGTCTGCATTCTTTCAGTGTTACCCACATAGGTACAGATATGGATGGTGTCGACCCTACCACCACTGTGTTGATCTTCTTCTCTACAATTGACCCGGTCTCTCTAATCAGTGTGGACTCCCATTCATCTCCTCCAGCAACAACTTTGGTGGGCTGACAAACTCCCCCCCACTTACTGCCCCACTACAAATATTTGCATGTTTTGTTCACTTGTGCCAGTTTGTTTACCTAATATTGGACCATCTTTTCCTATCAAGTGTAAGGGCATCTTACTGTCCCCGATTCAGTCAGTTCTCCTCCTCTCATCAGGAAGCTGCTTCTGAACTGAATTCACAGGATGAAATGGGGCCCAACCCACCGCTCATGCCAGCCTGCAAAGTTCCACTTCGCCTGTCTGTGTACCTGTTGCCCTCCGGGGGGTTCTATGAGCATGGTGCATTGCTCTGCCAGGAGGCTACATGGTCTTATATCATCCAGGGGCATCTTAGACCCTGAACGGCACTTGTGCTGGTACCGCTGTCCTCCTTGTTCTGGACAAGACTTGTAAAGGGCCCCAGATCGAAGGTCTGCACACTTTCAACTCCTCTCCCCCTGCAGTCTCTATGGGTTGTTCTTAAGTGCAGTTGGCAGCCATCTTGGCTTTCTGCCACTGCTGCCAGTTCCTTACTTGCAGGTCGAATTTCTGTAAGGACTTTACCTCCCTGCAGCTAATTATCGGCCCTACCGTTCCTCACCCCATCTGCCACTGGTATCCACTTTCAAGGCCCAGGGATGGCTCAGATTAATGCTGGTGCTAAATGTTGTAAGCAGGAGCTCACCATCCAGGCTTCAGCCTACCATGCCATCTCGGCCACACATCCTGAATTTATTATATTACTGGAGATGAGGTTTGCCAAAGTAGCCCTTATCAGCTCAACTAAGTTGGTGATTTTTTTTTTGTCAGATGGAAAAACGTCATACTTTCATTGTTTTCTAACAGATTATGTTAAGGGTTTGGTGAGTTTAGTGATGAAAAGAACTTCCAACTTCTTTACTTTTGGTGAAGTAGAAGGGGGATTTTTAAAAAAGGGAGCATTTACAGATGAGTTATATGTCTTCTGAATCTTTTCATCACTAGTAGATTTGCAGTCTTGACACCATTCATGCACAGAAAGCTCTCCTTTATCCAGTAGAACACACTTTTTAGCACAACTTGATGTTGGTTGCATTATCTAGAATATATTGCAAGCATAAGTAGATTTGTATATTGCCTAGTATTATTCGAGATCTGTACTAAGAGGCTTTTGAGAAAGTTAAACAGCATAAAATAGAGGGACGAGCCATGAGGAATTTCCCAAGGCACTGGTGAGGATTCAACTAATTGGACACACATTTTTAGGCTGTGGTTAGTTATAACATTTTGTACCCATTTCAGGATATGTCCAGACACACCACGTCAGGGCTCCAGTTCCACTAGCAGTATTGCGTGCACCATATTGTAGTAGGTAGCAGGAAGATTGAAAAGTAAAACATGATTATTTATTCACATCCATTAGGAAGAGAAGTACCTCTTCCCATCTGTTGATTTAAAAGGTTTAGGTACAACCCCCAGATTGGAAAGCAGAGTAAAGGTCAAGGAATAAGTACTTTATTTCCACATACTATTGACGTTATTTTGTCATCATATTTCCTTACTTTTGATGAGCAAAGGGAGGCTAGAGATAGGAGGATTGTCAGACCTCATTCAGGGCCACAGGGTAGACAGGAACTGTCAGTCCCCAACCTCAGTGGTTAAGGACTAGTGTCCTTGGGTCTGTACAGGTATGGCTGTCTAACCCTGTTAGCGGTGGGTAGGGGGCAAGCAGAGGATATTGAGCCACAGCCATGGGAGCTGGGGTAATTTACTTGTGATGTTCCAGGTTTGGTCCTATTAAACCTGTGCAACTTGGCCTAGTACAATCCCTTCGGCACTTGACTCTGACTGATAGCAATAGTGAGCAGTCACTGGCTTCTCAATGAGGGTAATGGGTTGTACAATAAGCTCAGCACATACCCGATGCCCAGAGCATAATAACTAGATTCTCCAGCCCATTGCATACATTTATAAAAAAGAAGCACTTTTTTACATTATAAAACCCAATACTGCACATTACAAAATTTCATTCACTCACAGCCTTTGTGCTGCTGGGTAACTCTCTGTGAAAAATGTGTTATTAGTTGGGGTAGATGACAGTCCACCATAAGTAATAATGGCACTATGCTCGTTTGATCCAGTAAAACGTCCTGTAATATAAACCTGATCTCAACCCCTGATTGCTAAGGCACAGAGGTGACAGGCTTAACTTAAGAATTTGTATCAAGCACTAGACATTTCAAAACAGTTAAAATTACAACAGAATAAAGATTAGATCCAGATTTATAAAAATAAAGAATATTTTAATTAGCAAAATGACACAAAAACAACAAAAATCCAACAAGGGGAACTGAAGGTATGAATTTTTAAATTTCTAAAATAAAAATAGTGCCAAACAACACACAGCAGTAACCGCTTGCAATTGGTCGTACTAGACGGCAACAAGGCTAAGGTTTGAGGCCAACAGCAATGGAGACCAGATCGGTCCTAGTTACCTTCAGACTTGGAAATGTTTTAAAATGATAGAGTTTTCAGCAGGGAAGGCAGCATGTCAGATTCAAAGACAGGTTTGTCAACAATAGGCGGCCGCTGTTTGAAATCCCGGAGAGGCTGTCGTTGAACGCTGGAAAGCTTAGGTTGAAAAAGGCAGGACTTCACTCCCAGAAATTCATTGACGTGAACCTGCTGCCGCAACGCATCAGGCCCAGTAAAGCTTTCTACCTTCAATATTCGATGCTTTTTTGCAAGTCGGATTCCTCCAGTGGGCACAGCTGCCCACTGTAGCCAAAAAGGGTTCTCAGTCATTAGATGCCAGTCGGCGGTGGGAGCTGCTGAAATGGATTTCCTGCATCAGAGAAGAATGTAGCAGGAGCCACTGTCAGACTCACCACTGATGCAACTTCAGCAGATCGGCTTGGAAGATTGATCTCAGTCTTCAGTCGATTCTCCAGGCAAAAAGTTGCAGGATTTATGGTTAATTAGGAACAGTGCACTCTGACAATCCCCAAGGACTCCAGGATCTCAGGAACAGCACTTGGGTGTAAGAACCTACTCCAACAGAGGCTACCTGCATGGTCCTGAACAGGTTTAGTGGAAATTGGTCAGTACAGCTCTTCCAGGAAAGTAGGATTACTGCAGCTGTTGCTTTCCTGTTGTTTAACAGGAGGATTGCATTGGTTTACTGTTTGAGGGGGTTGAAGCCCGTCTCAGGGAGCAACTACAATTTTTATCAGTGTAAACTGACAATCAAACCCTAAATTAATCTGTGCTCAACCTTCGAGTAGCTTGGCATGGAGCTGACAGGCTTAAGCCAGAGGCAAAGTGTAAAGTATTTTTGCAACACTTCAAACAGGAGCACAATGAAAGCAAACCACAAAAGGATCCCTCACCAGAAAAATATAGTAATTTTAATAAATAAAACAAGACCAAAATGACTGCAATCAAATCAGTAGAACTAGTGTTATGTAATTGAAAATATTTCAGTGAAAATAATGTCAAAAGGCGTAAATCACCAACTGTGAATATCTGGTCACGCCAGGCGCAATGTGCAGGCCAGCTACAGGGGCCCTGTTGAGCCCACTGAAGAAGGTAACTTTAATCTTGGTATGCAGAGCATCGCGAAGCTCCCCCTCGAATATATGTTGCACAGCCAAAGCAACAGATTGGTTCCGAAATGCGGGATGGCTTCAGTGAGAGGCCGTACAGTGTCATTGAGGATCCTGTTGATGAGAGCATATGATGTCAAAGTCCATCATTGTGGATGCATCCTCAGTCAGGGTTATGTGTCGGTTCCGAGGAGGTGTGAGACTGCAATTCAGAGTCCGTTGTCACCATCGAGGCTGATGCCGACAAGAGATGTGAGGACCTGCACCAAGGATGCAACACACAGTGGCAGTTCCAATGCGGTGGCAGGCTGGAATGTGATGCAGATCTTTTCGATTGTTCTGATCCATGCAGCAACAGCGATGCATCCTTTCTGCTTGGGATTGCATCATGCAGCAGAGGAGATGGGTCAGTTCCGCTGGACCTACTGAGGCCAATAAAGCACCTTAGACCCACTTCCAAGAGTCCAGGACTGGGCACCACTTGGGAGGGTAGACTCACTAGCAGCAGAGTCCAGGTGCACAGTGGTTGGAAGCCTGTTGTGTTCCTTAGGCTTCAGATTAGTAGGCGAGCCAGCCACCTAGCCCTTGGAGTCACTTTGCAAGTCTGGGTTCTTGACATGTTAAAAGGGCTGCTTAAGTGGGTGGCCCAATCAGGGCTGCTGGCCCACTTGTAGCATTTAATTGACAGGCCCTTGGCACTTGTAGAGCCACTTTACTAGAGACTTATAAGTAAATTAAATAGGGCTTTGGGCATAGGCCAATTCCACCAAGGTTTTACGGAGAGAGCACAAGCGCTTCGGCACTGGTTAGCAGTTATTAAGTGTGCAGAGAAATAAGGTCAGCATAAATGAGATTATCAAAAAATGGGGGCGGAAGGCAACATGTTTAGAGAAAGACCACTCTAAGGCTGATAGGTCTAACCCAGGAGGCCAGCCAAATGACCTTAGCATACATTTCTTTGACCTGGGAACAAATGGGTATCCACAGCAGGTACATGCCTTCTTCTGTCTTCCACATGTCCAGTAGTGATCTGAAAAGGGTGCCCGGGGTGCCACATTTATGCCTAGCACTAACGTGTGGGTGGGGGTGACTTTTGGCCACCCCCTAATCAATAGGTAAAAAAGAAAACATTCTCAGGGCTAACCCTATCCATCTTTGCAGCAGTTTCTGTGTGCCCTACTGCAAACATTCCCACAGTGTCCCTTGCCACCTAAATCTAACATGGCAGAACAATTCTACTCCTGTGCACAGTTTCAGGGCCAACCCTATAGGAGTGCCCAGGTAAATGAGCAACCCTTCCTCTGTGGTCCCTCAAAACCTGTTCTGAGAAAGCTTCTCTCCCGTTGGGGATGCTGCCAGGCTGGCTAAAAATCAAAAGAGGGTACAGGTCCAGGAGGCAGTCTCTTACACTGTCTTTTGCTAAGGATGCCATTGCTCCGTTTTCCTTCACTGTGCATTGTGTTAGGGCCATTCTATGGGCACTAAACACAGGTGCAGTGATACCCCCTCCTTCTAGACAGTATTATGCATCCTGTCTCAGTCTTGTTGGCACACCAAACATATGAGTCTTCAGGAGGCCATAATCTTGCCAACGACACCTTACTCCTGGTCCTCCTGCAGATAGGAAGATGCCTTGGCTGTAAGAGTGCCTGTCTGCTGCGCCAGTCCTGTGAGCAGATGTAAGGCCACAGGGTAGAGTACGAAGATGGTAGCTTTGGTGTGACTATCTTCCTTCTGTGGCCCTCATCCAGGCACACAGCATGAAACCTCTTCCTCCTTCACATGGGTGACTTGTTGAGACAGTAACTTAGCATGCCTTGCCTCCTAGGTTAGTGTTACAGTCTGCTTTCAGTCTTGAGTCCCATGGCTAAAGTTGAGCAACTTCAGGCACTTCTACGTTCTGCTGTCACTCGGGCACACAGTAGTCTTGTGCCTGGAAGTAGCAGCCCTCAGACAGTTCCACGCATTTAGAGTTCTTCTTTTCTTTAATGGTGCAGATCACTCAGTCTCATTTGGGGCAGGAGCAATGGTTTGTGATGGGATGATCCGCTCAGGCATACTTCGTCATTGCAGCTGATCTTCTGCTTCATCGATTTATGCTCTCAGTAGTCTATGATAAAAGGACCCACAGCACCATGGTCAACTGTAGACTATGCGACAACCCCGAAGAGGATGTCTTACATCTATTGTGCGTCTGTAAGAGTTTAGATCTTGACTGAAGAAAGCTTCTAAAGACGCACCTGAACAAAAATCAAATACGATCATGCAGACAGGCGGTGAAGGCCTACTTGTTATGAAAATATTAAAAACAAAATTAAACTTGGCAACCTCCAAACAAACTGGCTAGCACCCTAGGTTGCTGCTAGCTCATCTGGTACCCGCTTACTGGGTAGGTCCAATTTTAGACTTACCTTTAACCTGGCAAGGATTTTAAACTTAATTACACAGACACTTGAACTTAGGTGAACCTCAAGGAGGACAGTTCCCCAGCAGTCATTGTGTGCCTAAACACGATATACACATTAATAATATATCTTCTGTACTATATTCAAGTTTTATACTTCTGTATTTTATGAAACAATTGCGATTTTATCGGATCGAGTGCTGTTTTATGTTATATGTGTTTTAATATGCAGCTCTTTTGCTAAGATTTTTATTAATCAAGCAATAAAGATTACTTACTTAAATGCTCTTGATCACACAGGTATTCAGCTCCTCCGGCAGGGTTGGCTTATTCCTTTCTTCTTCTTCCAAGAGTAATTCTACAGGCATTCCAGGACAGGAAGACAGCTTGTCATCTATATCAGACTCCAGGTGATATCCCTTCATCTATGGGAAGCTGACTGTCAGGCAGGCACCAGCATTCATTGTTATATAGCCCTCGAGGTACTCTGTGAAGTTTCCCATGCTTGGTCAAAGATAACTTGAAATTAGAACAACATCCTCGGTCAATAGCTCCCACTCTCATACAGGAGCAGCAGACAGGAGGTGTGGATTATTTTTCTGCATATTTAAAATGGGTTTGGTTTGGTTCCCCTTTCACATACCCTTCTCAGGCTGTCTTCAATACTCAACCTTTATCTAAAGTGATGCTTCTTACAGCCAGGTTGTCTAAAGCATGGGACATCCACAGGTGAGGTACAAAAAGGTGTGGGCAGTCTTGAGATGGTTATCAACAACCCAAAATGACAGGGCTCAGGAAGAGAAACACAAGGGCATTCTCTTATTTAGTACTGTTGATACTCTAAACAACATGGACTGCAGTCCTCTAATTCACCCACCATATCTACCAAACAGCAGGTCTCTGCAGCAAAATAATCCTTCTGATTTTCTAAGGGAAGCCTGTCTCCTCTTTCCCCATTTCATTGTCCATATCCCCTCTCTCTAGTCTCTGGAATATCAGCAATACACTTCCACTGTCTGAGAAAGTAACCTTACCACTATCTTGTGCAAATTGACATATCAGGGGCTTCCAAAATGGAATCTACAGACAGCTTTCACTGTGTTTCACACAGATACATTCTGTAAGAAATGGGGTTATTGGTTGAGGGAGTGGAAGCACCGCTCAGGCATTAACCATAATCATTGTCAGGATGAACAAGAACAGTCACTAATTGAAGCTTTGCTTAACCATCTGGCAGTTTGACACAAAAGCAGTCAGGCTCAACTTAGAAGCAATGTGTAAAGCATTTAGGCAGTACTCGAGCAGTAATAAAGTAAATGAAAACACATCAGAAGAAAAATCTTAATCCAATTTAGAATAATAGAGTAAATTGCAATAAATAAAATTACACTAAAATGAATTAAATCCAATAAGGAGTACAGGAGTTAAGATTTCTAAAGTCTATAGTGAAATCGAGCGCAGAAAAAATCACAGCACTAACTGCAGGTAAGGGGTCATGCGAGACTGGGTCAAAGTCAAAATTTAAAGCAGAGGTAGATTGGGCCAGGTCTTGGCTAACCTTAGGACTTAGAAAGAATTCTTGAAATAGTTCTTGTAAAGGTAGTCTCAGCAGGGTACGGCACATGGCTGTAACCAAGGGCAAATCATTGATGACAGGGAGACGCTGGATGAGGTCTTAGTGAAGCTGTTAACTAAGGCTGGAAAGCACTGAGTAGGAGAAGCAGGATTTCCAGGCCAGAGATGTCTTTGATGGGTTGATGGTCATTGTCGAGCCTGGTGAAGATTTTTACCTTCGGTCTTGGGAGTTTTCCTGGAGCTCGGACTCAGTCAGAGGGATAGGGATGCATGCTATAGCCGAGGAAGTCTCCTCGAGGACAGGTACCATTGCTGGGAGGTCCAGCTGAAGAGGATTTCCTGCTGCAGAGAAGAAAGTAGTGGGACCTGTGGCAAAGTCAATCGCACCGGTGATGGACCTTTTATCTAAGGATTGGCATATAGTTTAGGTCCCAGTTTCCTGTCGGTTCCCAGGTTTTTGATTTTGGTAGAAGGAAGCCACTATGACACTTTATCAAGGGACCAGGGCCTGGGGTGTGCCTCACTTGGGGAGTTAGGACTCACTCCAGCGAAGGCCAGCAGCAGGTTTAGAGACCTCAGGACCTTTTTATGTCTTTAAAGCTCACACAGGAGGCCACACACCTAGCTCTTGGAATTACTCTGGCAGTCCTGGGTTGAACGAGAAAGTTAGTCTTCCTTCTTCAGACTGTAGGGCAGCATGGCAGTTCTTTCAGCACGAGGGCAGCAGAGCAGCTCTCCTGGGAACATGGCAACAGGTCAGTCTATCTTCCGAGTCTTCCACAGGAAGGGAGTGTACTGATGAATGGTTCAGAGGGTCCAATAAGTATACCTGATGCCAGCCTTTATGTGTTGGGGAAACGCTGTTTCACCCCTACATTTGCTTCTGGAAAGTTCTTCCCTTCTCCTGTCAAGGCTCTAAACTCCTTAGGGTTACACAAGGCTGGTGTCAGGGTGTCAGGTTCCTCTGTGTTAGAGGTACGTTGTTTGAAGTGTTACCCCAGTCATCCTGGCAGGAGGGCCCATCCTCCCTACAAATAGTCTCCTTTGTGTCACTATCTGGGAGAAATAAACAAACCTCAACAGCAACACCTTGTCAGTGAAATTCTTCCATTCCCACACAGCTCCTCTTGGTAACTGCTGCCCCTGACCCTTGCAGGTCTGCAAGCTCTAGGGAGCATCCCTACTCCACTACTGCTCTGCCCCCTGTCTCTCTACTTTCTGCCTTTTCTCAGATTTATTTTTCCTTGATTTTTTTTCTGCCTTTCTGTACACTTTCTTTTTCTTGCCTGAACTTTTTGCACCTTTTTTCTCCCTGTCCCTGTGCTGCTTGTCCCCAGCAGCCCACCCCTCACCAGCTCTACTTTCTCTCTTCCAGCCTCCCAGCTGTCCATCCCTCACCCTCAAGCTACTTAATAGTTGCCACTGCACGGTGAAAAGAGCAATCTCACTGACGTTCTGAGTGAAATGCTTTCCTTCCCATACACCTCTGCCTGGTAGTGGCTGCCCCTGAACCCTGCGGGTCCACGAGTTCTAGGGAGCATCTCTGCACTGCTGCTGCTCTGTCCTCTGTCTCTCTGCTTTCTGCCCTTTTTTCCTCTGTTTTCCTTTTCCATCATTTTATTTTTTCTGCCTTTCGGTTCACTTACTTTCTGCACTTTTGGTGCATTTTTTTCTCCCTGTCCACCTGCTGCTGCTTATGCCGATGGCCCACCACCTCCAGTGCTGCTTTCCCGCTTCCTGCCTCCCAGCTGTCCAGCCCTCCCCATCAGGCAACTTATTGGCGGCAGTGGGGGCATCACTGGTGCACCAAAGACAAGCCCATCTGCACCTGGACTGATCTCAGTGCCACAGATCCTGGTTCTCGGGACATGCACCGCTAGAACGTCAGCACCCTTCATGCTCGCAACACCTGATGCCACCCTGCATGCCATCAAAGAACACCAAAGGCCTGTTCACCTGCTGCACCTGCAACTTCACCTTCGCCAGCCACCACACACCAGACCTATTGATCACACGGTCCCCAGATACAGTACCCAACCACCTCATAGGTATCCTACTCAAGACTCACTCCCTCAAAAGACAAGCCATGGAGATCTGGCACCTGCTTGACTCCATCCTCCTCCAACGTTGCCTTCTTCACAGAAACCTGAATGAACTCCAACTCCAACAATCGCAACTGTCATCCCAAACAAATACAAAATCATCCAAAAGGAACGCGTCAACCAACCCGGTGGAGGCATCGCACACAAAGTCACCCTCCACCTCACAACCAGATAGGACGACCACTCACCTGACATGCAGCACCTCCACTTCCAGATTCACAACAACCCAAACGCCACCCTCCATGGCACCCTCATCAACAGACCTCCTGGACCCCACCCTCCCTTCAGTGAAGCCATAGCCAACTTCACCGCTCACCACGCTCTCACCACAGCAGACTACATCCTCTTTGGTGATCTCATTTTCCACCTATACAACCCCGAACACTGCAACACCTCATCTCTACCAGAGAACCTTCCCACCATTGGACTCAAATAACTGGTCACAACTCCAACTCACACAGCAGGACACACGCTCAACCAAATCTTCTCCTCAAGAAACAATATCTCCTACAGCCACACCTCTGAGCTACACTGAACCAACCACCACTGCATCCATTTCTCCTTCACCAAACCCACCATACACCACCACGTCTACTGCGATCCTCACAGAAGCCAATCAAGGTCACTGAAGACTAGCTCACCAACTCCCTCAGCAAGACCCTACCCCAGACATCTACAGATGCCAACAACTCAGCATCAACCTCCACCGCTGGATGGCCGACTACACCAACACACTGGCCCCCCTCAAGAAACCCTCAAGAAAGCAGCCCTCCTAGAAAGCCAGCTGGTTCTCATCCACCCTCCAAGAGTCCAGACTTACCTACAGACAACATGAGAAAAGATGGATGAGCATCAAGACCACAGCAGACCACGCAGTCTTCAAATCCACAATCACTGAACACCACCGCCTCATCAGAACATCAAAGAAAGCAGCCATCCAGGAATGCATCAATGCTAATGCACACAACAGCAATGAACTCTTCGCCGTAGTCAAATAATTCACGAAACTCGGCTCTGACAAAGCAGAATGCCACCATCTTCCACTGCAAGATCAAGGAATCTACTACAGCTTTGCAACCCAAGACCCACCCACCCTACTCGCAACCACCGCTCTCAATGGCTACACCCCAAGCAGACCTTGACCAACTGTACTACCCTTACCTCTGACAACACCTCCGGGATCATGAAGAGCACCCACTCCAGAGCCCTCCTCTTATCCCTACCCTCACCACATCTTCAACAGAGCCGGTACCTTCATCTCACCCAAACTCTGCTGCACCATCAAATGCCACATTGAGTCTGCAACTTTCCAGGAAGACTGGAAGCGCAGAGAGATCAACCCCCTGCTGAAGAAACCTTCTGCCGACCCGAAGGACCTCAAGAACTACAGACCCAATATCTTTGCTCTGCTTCCCAGCCAACGTCATCAAGAAAGCCATCTTCTAGTTTGCCAAATTTCCAAACAATTTTGATGTTTTTATATATATAAAACAAACATAATTAAAAAAAGATGAAACGTTTTTATAATGAGCAAATGTGCAAATCAAAACAGGACAAGTACAAATAAATAAAAACATAAATAAATCATAACCCATAAATAATTACAAGTTTTACTTAAGCCTAATTTCTGACTTTTTTACGCCCTTCCGGAGCTCACTATATTTTCTTTCATTTTTAGATCTAACTGAATGGGTCAGGACCAAACAGTGCCTCTACGGAGCTCAGGGAGAATGAATCATTCCTATACAACTGAAAATTCTAGTGGCTCAGAGAGAATTAATCACTCCTGAAAATTCTATTGGCTATAAGCTCCAGTAGTACTTATTGTGAAAAGCACTTGTTTGTTATATCAACTGTCTAACAAACAGTGCCTCTACATAGCTCAGGGAGAATTAATCACTCCAATACAACTCCAAATTCCAATGGCTCTAAGCTTCACTAGTACCTATTGTGAAATGCCCTTGTTTGGGTGACAACTGTTGCTGCGTTTCGAAACCCTTTCCTTTTTTGGGTCATCCTCAGATCTCAGAACATTTGAGCACTGTAAAATACTAAATAACAGCACTTATATTAGCATTCTCTGCACATCTAATTATGCGAAAAAACACACACTACTCTTCCAACCACACATCATATCACCTCTTGTGATTTGTCTCATTCACATGCCAACTTGCACTGCTGGGCATACACATCACTGAAGCTTTTCCTAAACCCAAGGGCCAGCCAGGGTTCAATCGACAACAATGTGAATGTTGCCAAATTATAAAGCTGCACTCCAAATCACTAAGTTAAACCTCCTCTATCATCTACAAAACAACTCACTAAAACCACCAGTATCCTTTCTTCCATTCAAGTGTCCACCGGGGGAGAGAAAGAACAAGTAAACACTAACCACAGGAGTATGAGTTTTTAATATTATAAATCCACGTATATCAGCATTATATTTACTTCCTAAAGTGCACAAGAATCAAACAGCTCCCCCAGGAGGCATTATAGTTTCCTGATGTGATTCTGTTCTTGAACCGATAGCCAAATATGCAGATGTGTTTCTTAAACCATTTTTAGAAGAAGTCACCTCACATTTACAAGACACCATGGATTTCATTAACATAGGAAAAGGCTTAGAGTTCTAAACTATAAGCCAGAAACGTGTCACATTTGAAGTAGTCTCATTCTATAATCAGATACCACAAGAAGATGAATTACTAGCATGCAAATCTTTTTTGGACACTAGACCCAGACCACATCAGGTTCCTAGAAAGTTTATCATGGACTTAGCCAGATTTGCACTAAAGAAGAATTATTTTGAAATTTGGCAAATACTTTTTTTTCCAGGTAAAGGGGACCACTATGGGATGTCCTTGACATGGCAAAATTTGAAGAACATTTTAGTTTTCAAAATAATCCTTTTTAACATCAGATTTCCAAATGGGTATGATTCTTCAACAATATTTTTTTTCATTTGGACAGCACAAGAACAGACACAACATAAATTTCATTGCTGGCTCAATGAAAGAACACCTGATATTAAGTTCAGTCTACATCAGGATCCTTCCAATATCACATTACTGAATGTAGAAGTTATCTCAATGATTGGACAACTAAGGACTACATTACATTGCAAACCAACTGAAAGAAAGAAGGCCTCAAACTATTTAAGCCATCATCCTCGAAGTCTCTGTGGCAATTTTTTAAGGATTCAACATAATTGTTCTAGTAAATCAGATTTTTTTCATGCCAATAATCTGAGTGTTAAATTGAAAGTGCGAGAATACTCCCACAAAATGACAAAACATTCAATGTATAGATCTTGGTAGTCCACACATGACGAATGTCTAGTGCTCATATCGATAGTTGTACTAAAACTAACAGTCTTGAAAGGATTATCAATCAAAATTTGCATTTGATTTCAAATCTGGATCCATTTTTCACAAAACCGCTATTTACGTTGAAAAAACTACACAGTATACAAAGTCACATAGTCCAAGCATCTATTCCACCACCACTAGCAAAAAGCACTTTAAGACAAGTTTGGAATCTTCCACCAATTGAAGGACATCATAAATGTGGAAAATGTATTTGTTGCAATCAGACGATTGAAGGTTCTGAATTTACACACAAACATTCAGTTTGAATACACATGCTCACAAATTGTAAAACCAAAGATCATGGGCCCGATTCACAGAATTAACTTAAGACAAAATCCTAAACTTACTACTTTTGGTATTCACAGAATGCACTTACTACTTTTGGTATTCACAGAATGCACTTACTACTTTTGGTATTCACAGAATGGATTTATGACTACTAACTTTACGTCCGCACTCGGGCTGGAAATTCCGGCCCAGAGGCGGAGCTTCCAGCCCGGAGGCGGAGCTTCCGGCCCAGAGGCGGGGCTTCCGGGCCGGAGGTGGAGATTTTGGCCATGGCTAAATCTCCGCCACTGGCCGTAATTCCCGCCTCAGGGCTGGAAGCTCCGCCTCCGGCCCAGAAGACCCGCCTCCGGCCCGGAAGCTCCACCTCCGGCCTGGAATTTCCAGCCCGAGTGCGGACGTAAAGTTAGTAGTCGTAAATCCATTCTGTGAATACCAAAAGTAGTAAGTGCATTCTGTGAATACCAAAAGTAGTAAGTGCATTCTGTGAATACCAAAAGTAGTAAGTTTAGGATTCTGTCTTAAGTTAATTCTGTGAATCGGGCCCTTTGCGTATGGGGTTATTTGTGCTTGTGACGAATTACATATTGGAAAAACAAATCAAGAATAGCATCAATGGATAACCCAACATAAATCAAGGATTCACAAAAAGGTACTTACTGCTCCATTGGTCAATCACTGGATCACTCAAAACCCCCCCGAAAATAAATGATTTACGTTGGACTGTGCTGTCAGCAGTTTGTTCAGACCCACGTGGCGGGGATTTAGAAAGACGATTCGCTCAGAGAGAAGCTAATCTAATTTTTAAGTTTCATGCAGCAATAGAGGGCTTATATGAAATGATGGAACTCCAAAATGTATAACGATAGATCCCACTATTACTCACAATGGTAATGCACCGTTGTATATAAAATAGTAGGGTTTCTGCATAAATAAATATAGGGTAGAGACCTGGAAAAAAAACTGAGAATCCCAGAATGTCATGCATGCTATTAATCATATATGTACTGTTGTATATTGTTTTATGAAATACAACTTGTCTTCTGTTCACAAAAATAAAATACAATGAAACAACTAAGAATCTCAGAAGGTCATGTGTCAGAAACATCATGCATGGAGTTTATGTCAGTACACTAATTTAAAAAAAATCTGTTTATAGTCTGGCAGTATTGCTTGTCCAACAAACTTCTATAGATGCAATGGACAAAAGAAGGTTTGCATGCACACCACTGTTTTTGGATTGAGATTTACTCTAATTTTCCTTCTGAGAAATTGGCCAATAAGAGGCACTATTCCCAAACTGTGGAGAAGGAAGCAAGCAATCTGCACATTATGGAGACAATGAGGGGAACGCGACCGGGAAGGAACATTCAAAAGCAGGTATGGTCCACTGTTGAGGAGTTTGTCCAATTGTTAAAACACAGCCACACTAAATAAGCGCTGGACTTTGTTATATGTTTCTCACGCTAGACACATTTCAATCCAGTTCTGCTCCCTGTTACAGCGAAATAGTGGTTCAACTGCCACACAGTTAAATCTGTCTTCGAATCTTGCATACATTAACACAGTCAGGTGATTGATTCAAATCAGAATGTTTTACAACTACATGCATTGGTTTGACTGTCAGATCGAGATTTGGGAGTATTTGTTGAAACTGATAAAGTTTGTTTTTGAACTATTGCAGGTACATTACAAAGCTCATACTCCTTTGGTCAGTGTTACTGGTTCTTTCTCTCCCCTGGTGGACAATAGGATGGAAGGAATGATACTGGTGATTCAAGCAATTTGTTTTGTAGATGATAGAGGAGGTTTAACTTAGTGATTTGGATTGCAACTTTATATTTTGGTGTCATTCACATTGTTGCAGTTTGAACCCAAGGCAGGCCTTTGGGTTTAAGATAACCTTTAGGAAACGTAACACCCACCACTGCAAATTGGCATGTGAATGAGACAAATCCCAATAGGTAATATGATGTGCGGTTTGAAGTGTAGTGTGTGATTTTTTGCATATTTATATGTGCAGAGAATGCTAATATAAGTGTTATTATTTATTATTTTACGGGAGAACCCAAAAAGGAAAGGGTTGGAAATGCATCAACAGCTGTTATACCAAACAAGTGTATTTCACAATGCGTACTACTGGAGTTGAGAGCCACTAGAATTTTCAGTTGTATAGGAGTGGTTAATTCTCTCAGAGCTCTGTAGAGGCACTGTTTGGTCGACAGTTGTTCTAACAAACAAGGGCATTCCCAAATAAGTACCACTGGCGCTTAAAGCCACTAGAATTTTCAGAAGCATAGGAGTGATTAATTCTCCCTGAACTCTGTAGAGGCACTAGTTGGTCCTGGGCCATTCAGTTAGGAGTTAAAAATTAAAGAAAATATAGTAAGCTCTGGAAGGGCTTGGGCTTAAGAGAAAATTGCACTTTTTTATAGGGTATGATTTATTTGTATTTTTTAATATTGGTGTTGTATAGATCTGGACATCCAAAAATTACTTTGTAAGTTTTTTTGATAATTTTTTCTTGTATAAGTAAAAACATCAAAATTGCTTGTAATTTCGTCAAATGAGATTGTCAAAAATTATTAAATAAATTGTGATCACAATAATTAAGTTGTTTGACTAAGAATTGAAATAAATGCATGAAAAAAAAAATTGTGTCTCAAAGGGGCCTAGCCTTACTGACTCTGGGCCCAACTCTGTATTGGTATACTTTTTCTTAAATTGGCATTTCTAAAACAGCAATGTCAAATCCAACTTCACCAGGAAGGAGCATTTATCATTACCATTCTGAACATATGAACAAGAAAAAGCTACTCCTCTCTGATCAGGAATTATACCTTAAAAGTGTATTAAGTAATTCCTAATGCTAGCCTGTGAGAGGAGTAGGCCTCACAGTAGTGAAAAACAAAATAGACTGTTTGTCATTTACATGCAAAATATAAAGGTACATGTCCAACCCTTTTCTTACATAGCACCCTGCCGTTAGGGCTACTTAGGGCCTACCTTAGGAGTGACATATGTAATAATAGGGGGATTAAAGGCTTGGCAAGTAGTTTTATTTTTTTAATTCAAAAGTAAGTTTATTGAGGAAAATATGTCACAACACAGAAGACAATATAACAATACATAGCAAGTAGTTTGAAATACCAAGTTGAAGTGACAGTCAACTACACACACAGGCCCTGCAGTGGTAGGCATGAGACAGGCTTGAAAGGCTACTTTTGTGGGTGGCACAATTGGTCCTGCAGGCACACTAGTAGCATTTCATTTATAGGCCCTGGGTATATGGTATACCACTTTAGAAGGGACTTCCAAGTAAATGAAATGTGCCAAACAGGTGTAAAAGAAAGAATTGCCCACTAATGCAGGGGCACTTGTCCATTCTATGCCTTTCTTAACCTAGTTGGTTCCCTCCGTCTATGCTCTCATGGGCCATTCAGCTATGGGATATCCATTTCCTTACCTGTGGGCCCCATCTGTGCAGCACCTAACTTTAACTTGCCCACAGATGCATCCTAGTAGGCAGATAGTACCACCATGGCATAGAACGTGATGTGACCCATTCCACCCCTTGTGCCTGACTTCTGTCCCCACCCCAAGGAAAATTCTGCCCACAAAAACAACAACAAACAGAGGCCACTGACAAATGTCAGTGTCAACAGCCAGGCCCCAGGGGTCTCTGTGGTTTCTCAGAGTGAGGCGTTGTAGCACCAGGTGCTTTGCTTCTTTTTTCCTCTCCATTTCCCACCAGTTCATGGGTGGTATCCTGCTACTGGGCCTCCAACACAATGGTCTGTACCCTTAAGCAACATTTGCCTGGCAAGCCACGACTTCCAGGGGTGTACAACAACCCTCAACTCTGCTTGTGTTGTACAAGAGTCTCCCTTGCACAGGTCTCGTGCCCCTGTCCAAGTGACAGCATGAATCCTCCCAAGCCATGAGTGGCATCACCAGTGTCAGTTTTGGCGTGCTCAGGCCCTAGAGTGATACTCTGGGGCCCTCCTCAGTGGATGGTCTCTTGATATAGACTAGGCTCCCATGCTGGTGCTCCCTCCAGGAACTATCCAAGCTCTGGGAATAGGGCACCCTCACTCCACCTCTCCTTCTACTCTGGGAAGTGATATGGGACCCTTTACCCCATACACTATATTGGAAGCTGTCTGGGTTACTGTGAACCTTCCCTACTTTCGGTCGGGGGAACCTGAGCCAATCCCCTTAGGATTACTCCCAAAAGCCTTTTTAGACACGCTGGTGCTCACCCAGAGGACTGCCTCCTTTGAAAGTTACCTGGGGTCAGAAAACTCACACTCAAACAGGTGTTGGAGGAGTCATGGAGAACAATAAATGAACGTGTGCTCTCTGGCAATCAAAATGTATAGCCACTCAAAAGTGTTTACCATGCTACCCTTCACCCAACTATCCAGTGCTCTGCAAAAGTACCACACAAAATCCTCCCAGGACTGGTGAGACAGTTTCTGACTCTCAACCTACACTCTTCTGGGGTGAATTCATACTTGTGGACCAGGGCCTCTTTCGTGGAGGTAAACCTAAACCTCCTCTTCTAGAACCAGTAGGGAGTCTCTCCCACCACCAGGAATATAGCCCTGATAGGCCAGCTCCCGAATCCTCCTCAGAGATCTTGTGCACCTAAAGAGCTACCTCAGATGCCTGAAACCACTGGTGTATGTTATCCCCTTCCTTGAAGTGAGGAACCAAGTCTTTGGGTATGTGGACTGTATCTTTTGCAGAGGACACAGTAGTTTTGCTGCCACGAGTATGGTTGTTGCTAGACCCTATCTGCAGGCCTTCGATTTCTTGCTCCTTGCGACTCACTTCATGAGCCCATAAGATCTTTTTCTCCTACAGGACTGTCTCAACCTCTGCTTTTTTCTCCTCTGCAGCCAATTGGGCCAGCTGCAGCTCATGTACCTCTCAGCCTATCTGTCCTTGAGCTCCTCACAGGACAGGGTTTGGAAGGATGCACTGTTTCCAGCTTAGGAACCAGTAGGGCACTCCCTCTCTGTGGATTACTTTCTCTTTCTCTTCTGGAGTCTTTGCCCAGCCATCTTTCTCCTCCTCCTCCTTCTCAGGGCCACTGCCCTCTTGGGGCCATGATTCTGAGGTAAGGTACAATCAGGGTCAACATTGTCAAGAGTGCTGAAGTAGTCCTCTTCAGACTCTTCCGGTGGTGTAGACTATACTCTGTGAACATCCTCCCATGTCATAAAGGCGAACTGTTATTGCAACTTGGATTCACCCTTTCAGATTCTCAGTTCCTTCTCTCCACCCAATCTCAACAGCTCAACCTTGCTGTAGCTTTCGATGCTATTGATGTACAACACAATATATGTCAGGCCCCTGGTATATACACATAAATTGTAATGGGGTGACCAAGCGTACCTCAGAACCTGGGCGTCTTGAAAATAAACTACAACAGGTTCCTTTGGGCGAACAATTTCTTAGCGTTCCATCACTAGTATACAGAAATAGAAAGAAAAAAAGAAAGACACAAAGATGAGATTAATCAAAATGAGTATATTGTACACTTTTTCCTTTCTTGTTTTTGTTTTTTGGTATATGCGAGGCTGCACCAAAATAAGTTCATAATTGAAAAGATGAAAGAGTGACTTATAAGTGATTCTTGTCATTCTTTTGTCTTTGCAATTATGAACTTGTTTTGGTGACAGCCTCGCATATACAAAAAACAAGAAAAGAAAAACAGTACAATATAATCATTTTGATTAATATCATCTTTGTGTGTTTCTTTTTCATTTTCTTTCTATTTCTGTAAACTAATGATGGAATGCTAAGAAATTATTCGCCCAACAGAACCAGTTGTAGTTTATTCCCTGGTATATACACAGTATGCTACCCTCAGCTCAGGGTTCTCATCCTTTGTTCTTTCTTGTAGCCTCCTAACTTCCTCTTAGGCTCTGAGGGCTAGCTGTAGATCTTCTGTGGAAGCTTTCCTGAACCACATTCAGCCTCCTCTCCTTGCAGAAATCCTTCAACTCAGTCTCAGTGTAGGATGGTAGGCAGGTGAGATCCATGGACATCCTGGCAAGGTATCACAAGTGCAACAATATAAAGAGCCCCAACTTGATGAAGGTGAAGCCGGAGTCATATTAAAACAAAATTACCAATTGAGAGAAAAAGGAGAAAATAAAAATGTGTAATGGTCTTTAGTATAGAGCTGTAGTTAACACTGAACTGCTATGGTATTGTACAAACACAAGTCCCATCCCCATGGCTGATCATCAGTGTTAGGAATGGAATTCCTGGTTTGCTGAGGTATGCACCCATTATAATTAATGGGGTAACCCAGTAGAAAATGTCAAAAGGACCTAGGTATCGATCGATAAAGAAAACAGTGGTCCTAGACAAACCTAACTATATCTAATTGGTATCTGTAATACATTCAATTTATACAGACAAAAGTACATAGTCTAAAGGCACATCAAAGAAGGGAGAAACACCAAATTTGCGAAGTCATAAATAGTGGGCTACCAAGGTTCATTGAGTTTAGCAAGCATCAATTTATTTCTCACATTAAATATACTTCATAGAATGGAAAAGTATATATTGTAGCATAATATGTAGCATGACAAAGTTGATACAGCTATTATCAGAGGAAAGAAAGAAGGTAAGTGCTCATGTGAAGAGTAGAAAGGGTGGAAGATGAAAATCATCAAGAGGTATACATAAACAATAAGCATTAATTATGGAAAAAAGAAGTCAGTAGGGGATCCTGACAGAGATGATATTCCTTCAATATTAGGGCCAACCCCTATCTGCAAATCGCGATCTCAGTAGTTTATGACAATCTTTCTCCGCAGTGTAACTTCATCTGTGGCTGGGATACGAGGGAGGTAAAAGTTGGGTGTAGGCCCACTGGGGGGGGGGGGGTTGGCTGTCGACGTTTCAACCCTAATCGCAAAAGGGCATGTAGACTCCTCTGCACGCGGGTCTTCCTCAGGACAGGGAGGGGGACATGAAAATAAACCGTAGAGTAAGGGGTGGCAAAATAGGGCTAAAGGATTTAACCCAGATGAAAATGGGTGCTTAATTGATGTGCCAGCGTGAATATATAATAAAAGCTCGCCAGAGCGAAAGTCGTGGTGAAAAGGCTACTTCATAGTCGTATAGATAATAATTCAAAAGTTCCAAGTGTATTCATCATGGTAGAGATTAAATCATCTCGAGGCGCTAAATGAGTATAAAGAAAAACACCATAAGGGCAAGGTAGCGAATACATATATAAACGGTGAAAAACGAGCACCGGCGTGCACCATGAACTCACCCGCTGAGTGGTAGCGGTGTAAGAGCCTTCAAGCCAGATACTGTAGTGAGGGCATTCAATTCTATAAGAAAGTAGGTACGAGTTAGATAAGCTGATCAAATAAGCTCAAAAAAACCTCTTTGTATGATCGGTTAAGCTGCCATTGTATCCATTTACCTCCTGTTTAGGAAACCTGTCGAGAAGTGGGAGAGAGACGTGCCGCATCCGTCGGCGTCTCTGTACCTGCACGATTGACACGCTGCTAGCCGATGGTTAAAGAAACCGCGAGCACGTTACCGGACGGAGCACGCCGAGAACAGCTGTTGCGTTGCCGATCAGTTACGGTGAAGACAGACTAAGTTGTCTTACCGGTGAGAGGAAAGGAGACTAAATCAATTTCTCAGGTCCCACTCCCCGTCCTGAGGAAGACCCACATGCAGAAGAGTCTAGCTGCCCTTTTGCGATTAGGGTCGAAACGTCGACAGCCAACACCCCCCCAGTGGGCCTACACTCAACTTTTACCTCCCTCTTATCCCAGCCACAGATGAAGTTACACTGTGGAAAAAGATTGTCATAAACTACTGAAATTGCGAATTGCAGATAGGGGTAGGCCCTAATATTGAAGGAATATCAGCTCTGTCAGGATCCCCTGCTGACTTCCTTTTTCCATGATTAATGCTTATTGTTTATGTATACCCCTTGATGATTTTCATCTTCCCCCCTTTCTACTCTTCCCATGAGCACTTACCTTCTTTCTTTCCCCTGATAATAACCATATCAACTTTTTCATGCTGCATATTATGCTACAATCCATTCTTTTTCATTCTATGAAGTATATTTAATGTGAGAAATAAATTGATGCTTGCGAAACTCAATGAACCTTGGTGGCTTACTATTTATGACTTCGCAAATTTGGTGTTTCTCCCTTCTTTGATGTGCCTTTAGACTATGTACTTTTGTCTGTATGAATTGAATGTATTATAGATACCAATTAGATATAGTTAGGTTTGTCTAGGACCACTGTTTTCTTTATCGAGGTATGCACCCAGGTCAGGCAGGAACCACCAACCTAGTCAGGGTAAGTTAGATACGCACTAAAAGATAAACTGTGCTCGCCCATTGTTAGCTTTGCACAGAGCAGTCAGCCTTATCTAAAGAGGTAATGTGTAAAGCATTGATGCAAACCACACACATAGTAACACAATTAATACACTACAAAATGGCTCCACTCAGGTTTAGAACCATAGAGAATATTTATCTGAACAAAATGACACCAAAACAACAAATAGCTAATCAGCAGAAGTTGAGATGTGAATTTCTAAAAATTAAATGCAAAAACAGTGCTTAGAAGTGACTAGCGGTCAAAAGGTTACTTGAGAGTGCAAGAGACAGGTGCAAATCCAAAGTTCAGGCTGACCATGATGGAGAGCAAGCCATCTACAGGAACAATGCAGGGCCTGCTGATAAAGTACCTTGGATGGAGCAAAGCAGCGATGCTGAGAGCTCAATGTGTCGATCTTTTCGATGCAGTCGTTTCACTGCATCGTCGTCAAGCTTCGCTGAAGTGAAGGCAATGCACTGTCATCAAGCCGCGCTGAGCGAAGTCATCGGGCCGCATGGGCTGTAGAATCACTGTTGTTGAACAGCCTCTGTGTTGGATGGTAAAGGGCGATGCATCCTTTCCGACATGCACAGTACGGACGATGCATCAGTTTTGAAGAAAACAGCTGCATAACCCACTTCAGTGGGACCAAACTTGGAAAGGACACTCACAGAAGGCAGAGTCCAGCAGCACCAGCAGAATTGCAGGACATCTTTAGTATTCCTGAGACTTTACAAAAGAGGAGGCAAGCCAGCAAGCCATTTGAGGTCACTTGGAGGGAAGGCAGAGTCCAACTCTTATTCAGCAGAGTCAGAGAGCGGCAGGTAGCAGGGCAACAAGCAGAAAAGCAGTCCTTTTATAAAAGCAGTCTAATCAAGTCCTTTAATAAGCACAGCAGTATGTGTGGCACAGGTTTAGTTCAATATACTGAAGTTTCTGGTTTTAGAGGTCAGATACCCAATACTTATAACCAAAAGTGCCTTTCATGTAGGGGGTGACTTAAAAAGCAGCTCACTGAAGTGCACAAGGATCCCTTTCAACCCAGTCCTGCCTGCCAGTCTATCTTTGTGGGATAGATCAGTGCATTGTGTGGACAGGACACTACCTATTGAAGTGCATGTGCCAACCCCTCACATTCCTCCCTGCCCAGGAAGACTCATGCTGATGAATGCAGATGAGTGCTGAGAATGCAGATGACCCTTACCTTCCTGGGTTTGTGGTGGTCTAGAGGGAAAACACAAAGTGTAGCTGTCACCCAACCCAGACGTGTATTGGAGACAGGCTGCAAAGAACACAAAAGTATAAGCACAGAGAAATGTTCACTTTCTAAAAGTGAAATTTCTAAAACAGTAATGTTAAATCTAACTTTAACAATAAGGAGGATTTATCATTACCATTCCAAACATATGAAACATGAAAAAGCTACTCCTCTCTAATCAGGAATTACATCTTAAAAGTGTATTATGGATTCTCAATGCTAGCCTACAAGAGGAGTAGGCCTCACAGTGGTGAACAATGAAATAGGCTGTTTATCACTACCAAGAAATGCAAAACATAGAGGTACATGTCCTTTTCAGTTTCAGTTTATTTATGTCTTTATTTCGATTAACAAAAAATCATAAAAGACATGGTGCATCAATAAAACATATGGCCTAGCACCGTACCACAATAACCACTGTAACCAATAAACAGTAAAACCGTTAAAATTACCTAATAAATAAAATAGATAAGAGATACATACAGTGTGATATTACCTCAGATTGTCTGTAAAACGGATTATACTTCACATAAATAGCTAAAATCACAGAAATTTTACAACCGGCATAAAAGACAATAAAGGAATTTGGGCATGATACATGTGAATTACTGTAGACTATAACAAATTGGTAGAAGTAGCAGCTACAGGGGGGGCAGAGACTATATATTAAGTATGAGGTTGTTTTAGCAAACCCTCAACTTTTTCGCTCGAATGACCCACAACCAACTCAGAAATTTAGCTACTGTTATGACAATAGGGTCATCAGTGTTGGTTTTCAAAATCCTAAGAGCCTCCATAGCTACTCTGATGCCCATGTTCTTACAAATAGGTTTCAGCCATTTGTGCCTAGGTGACCTATAGGCAGGGCATACAAAGAAAATGTGAGTTAGTGACTCAATCTCGGCTGGACAACAAAGACATTTGTCATCTGTAGGGGGTATCAGCTTTTAGTAAACACTTTGGTAGGAAGAGAACCCACCCTGAACTGATGATACAACTTTTTGTCAGTAGGTCTTGTAATGATGTCCCAGTATGGTTCTAGTTTTGGCTCGTGTTTGTGATCAATAAAAACATGTGTCAAGGAGCTGCAATGGTGTTGTGTAAATTGGTGCAATCCAACCACACTCCAATAGGCTGCTTTTTCAAGTCATTTTTAGCGGGGAAAGTGGCAACTTCTGGACCCTCCCACAGTTTGCTCATCCCCATACTAATCAGAGTGTGCTTTAGATTCCTCATCCAGGGTATTTTAGTTGTGGAACCCAACACCCTGACTTCGGAAAAAGCTTGGGCATATGGGGAGAGCTCAGGAGTGGTCCAAAGTCTTCTCCAGAAAGCTACCGGTCTAAACCGTGACTGGTCCATGATTTTGTTACATCCCAAATCCAGATATAAAGGCCACAGTGGAGTAGACTGAGGAAGGCCAGTCAAAGCTCTTAAAAATGTGTTTTGGGCAGCCGCCAAGGAGGATAAGTCGTTAAAACCCCATAGTTCTGCCCCGTACATGTTATTTTACTTACATGGCACCCTGCCCTTAGGGTTACTTAGGGCCTTCCTTAGGAGTTACTTATATGCCATAAAAAGGCAGTTTTAGGCTTGGCAAGTAGTTTTGAATGCCAAGTCGAAGTAGCAGTAAACTGCACACACATGCCCTGCAGTGGCAGGAATGAGACAGGTTTGAAATTCTTGTTTAATAGGAGGCCAAATCAGATTTTTTAATTCTTGGGACAATGAGAAAATGTAGCAACTTTCAACAAACGTCAAGCTGCAACGTTTTGTAGGACCTGAGGCTTACTTATAATATACTTGTGAGTAGTCAGAAGCAGATTGTTGCAATAGTCTATTTTAGACAGGATTAAAGAGGTAACTAATGTATTTTGCAAATTAGCAGGTATAAAAAGGCAAAACTTTTTAAAGTAGTCTAAGGGTGTTAAACGTGGATGAAGTAAGTTTATTTACATGATCTGTAAAGTCGAGTTTATTGTCAATGATCACTTCCAAGTTTCAAGCCTTTTCCACTGGAAGGGGGATAGGGGCCATGATAGCTGGCCAGGCTGATGGACCCCAAAAGGACGATTGAGGTTCAAAAAGTAGGACTTCTGTTTTTTCTGCATTTAATTTCAGGTAGTTGCTGTCCATCCAATCGTGGACAGCCCGCATGCAATCATGAAATCTAATTCCTGTGCCAGGATCATTTTTTCCTATGGAGACAACAACTTGGGTGTCGTCAGCATAGGATGTAAGAGAGAATTCAAAGTTTCTTATCAAACCTGATAATGGGGAGACATAAATGTTAAAAAGAGAAGGGCTTAACGAGGATCTTTGTGGGACTCCACATGGAAGGGAAAAAGGATGGGAAGCAAAATTCTACAACTTTACTATTTGCTCCTGATCCTTTAAATAGGATTTTAACAAGTTCCAGGCCAAGCCTACGAGCCCACAGGTTGCTTACCAGCTTAGTAATAATTCATGATTAACAGTGTCAAAGGCCGCAGAAAGGTCAAGCAGGATAAGGGCTGTGACCCTTCTGGAAGCCAAATTGGGTAGTATCTAAGAGCTTGTTAGACTCAATTTTTGGCTGGTAGTGGGAGACGGAAGATTGGCGGATAATTGCTTTGGTCATTCTGGTCAAGTGAAGCTTGTTTTAGAAGAGGAATCAAGGCTGCCTTTTCCAACTATTAGGGAAGATGCCTATTTCACATGTGGCTTGGTAGATAGGCGTTAGTTTAGACACAATGACTTCTGCTGACCGTTTAGTTATGTTAGGCAGGCAGGAGTCATGGTGAGCCCGATGTAGCGGTATGCAATAGATTTCTAGTGTCTTCGGTGAATAGAGCAATACATTCTGTCAAGCAAGGGAAGCATTTATTAGGAATACCAACAACAGAAAAAAAAGTTACAGAATCATATTTGTAGTTGAATATCATCTATCATTTCCTAAGTACAAAAACATAATGCAAAAAAAATTCCCTTTTTTATCCATCTGCAAAAAACTACAAAGGTTTTTCCAAAACCGTCAGTCATTGCTTATTGGAGATTCCGCAATTTAGGGGCTATTATTATGAGAGCTGAATTCAAGCAACTTTGAAAATTGCAGTGTGAATTGCTGTGATTCAAAAAAGTGTATCTAATGTGAATACCTTTTATAAACATCATCAGTAACACATTTTGTTAAAAGAAGAACCTATAGCCAGAGCCATTGGAATTATATGGCAGGGGAGGGTCAAATTATGCAGTAGGGTTGAGGACATTATGCGGCAAGAAAAGGCAAACTATGCAAGGTAATGCAGCACATTTTTGGATAGTATTACTTCATTAGTGTTTGCACTTGTTAAACTGTCTGGAAATTGGTTGCACATCATTAGTACCGGTTTAACACAAATATAGCAATAAGCAGCAGAAAAGTGACCAGTTAACCTTTAAAAAGGACATTCCAGTGCACTGCAACATGTGTCATTGCATTTTTAGTGACTTTCTAACCGGTTGAGCTAGAAACAAATTTTCTTTGTTAAAAATTGCAATTGATGGGTTATTTGGCAAATACAGCAAATCTATATTTATGCCAAAAAACACTGTGCCAGCACAATGCATTATTTCAGTGCCCCTGACTCCTGGTTACGCTGGATATAGAATCACTTTATACCTACACACTGCAGGAAAGGGGTATTGAAGGTATAAGAAAATACCTTAACTCAACACCCACCCCCCACCAAGTCCCTACAGACTTTGGGCCATATGTATGAAAAACGCGTTTTGCGATTCTCAAATTGCGATTTTTGGGGAATCGCAATTAGAGAATCGCAAAATGCATGTATGTAGGATTTGCTAAATATTTTGCGAATCCTACATATTCCTTATTTGTGAATTGAAAATTGAGATTCGCAAATAAGGAATACCTTCCCATTCATTCCCATGGGCTAGAAGGCCCATAGGAATGAATGGGAAGACATTCTCAATTTGCGATTCCCAATTAGAGAATCGCAAATTGAGAATGCAATTTCAAGGTTGCAAGGGTGTAAATAGGACACCCTGTCGCACCCTTGAAATAAGCATGTGTGCACATGTGGCACACATACATGCCCAAAGGGCATGTATGTGCGCCACATGGCACTTTGAAAAATGCAAAAAAGTGAATTTTTCAAAGAAATTGCAAATTACCACCAACCCTGAAGTTGGTGGAAATTTGCAATTCCTTAAGACAAAATCGCACAACTTGGGTGCTTCCTACATTGCATTTACGGAATCGCAATTTGGGATTCCTTAAATGCATTCGCAAAATAGGGAATCGCAAATTTTGTGATTCATTGTTTTGCGAGTGGGTTTTTGTGTGCTACATTGCACACTGCCTAAATTGCAATCGCAATTTGAATTCATACATATGGCCCTTTATCATTAGCCTTCTACAACTGGCAATTACTAAGAACGGCTTCCTATTTGATGACAAATTCTACAGACAGTGCAAAGGCACTTCAATGGGGGCCGTTTTTGCCCCAAATGTCGCCATTTTGTTTGTTGATGATTAAGAAACCACACATATCCTAAACAACCAAGACCCTTTCTTGACAAAATACATCTCTGAAAGAGATACATTGATGATATCATCATGATTTGGTCAGGAAACACTACCGAACTCTCAACATTAGGTAACTGGCTTAATAAGTGGTAACTGGATTTGAATTTTACACACCATTTCTGTAGTGCACAAATTGACTATCTGTACATAGATGGTGAATTATACACAACACTGTTCCAAAAACCTACAGAGCGCAAGTCTTTACTTCAATACTCTATCTCCCACCCTAGGGCCTTACGAAACCTCCTCCCCTATGGCCAGTTGTTGCTCATTCGATGCAACTGCAAATTTAAGGAAGATTTCTTTAGAGAATCTGAAGTACTCTCTCAGAAACTCCCAGATGGGGATACTGTAGACGCGTTATAAAACGCTCACTCAAATGAGCATGGTACTCACACAGAGATATTCTTTTACAGCCTAAGCAGAGAACACCTCTGTCGAGAATCGTATGTGTGACCACTTTTTGCCCTATTAGTAACAACATTGACAAAAAGTATAAAAAAACGCTAGAATGCCCTAACTACAGCTGACATCGCATCTGAAGCTCCCCTTTTCCGTTTCAAACGGGGGTCTCAACATCAGAGATCACCTAGTGAGAGCACACAAGCCAAAACACACTGGACCAGATATACAACCCTTTTTGCAGCCGCAAACGGGAGATCCTCCCGTTTACGGCTGCAAAAAAGGGTAATAGCATTTGCGACTCTCGCTATTAGGAAGGGGTGTCCCTTCCTAATAGCGAGTCAACATGCTATGCATTAATGTTTTGCGGCCGCATTTATGGCCGCAAAACAATTTTACACAGTTTACCACGCACTTCAAGTATGTGGTAAATCACTCGCAAAGGAGAAGGGGTCTCCAGGGGACCCTTTCTCCTTTGTGAGTATGTGGGGGAATATTTTTTAAGAGCAGGCAGTGGTCCCAGAGACCACCGCCTGCCCTTAAAAAAATTAAACTTAAAAGTTTCATTTTTCATTTTTTAAATGCATCCCGTTTTCCTTTAAGAAAAACGGGCTGCATTAAAAAAAAAAAATTGATTTATTAAAAAAAGCAGTTACAGACATGATTGTCTGCTGACCCCAGCAGGCCACCATCCCTGTGAATGCTAGCCATTCCTAAAGGGGTCACAAATTGCGCCTGCCTCCATTAGTAATCGCAAACAGTGTCTGAAACTCATTGCATTCCAATTAGCGAGTCGCAAATCGCGAGTCGCAAATGCGATGCAATTTGCGACTCGCTAATTGGCGGGTCGTACATCTGGCCCACTGACACTACCTTCCAATCGTACCAAGGACTCCACCGAGTCTAAGGTTACTACAATGCAGCAATTTTTTGGCTTGCACTTCAACGACCTATACAAAAGCCTTCAAGCACGGCAACATAAAACAGACTCTTGGTTTCATCTCCAATTGCAACTCATGCAATGTCATTTATTGAATACGTTGGCCATGCAATTTGATACCCATAAGTAAAACAACGCAGAAAATAAAAGCAAGAATTTCACAGCACAAGAGCAGAATCCAATGCAAAGTCATCACATCACACTGGTTGAACATTTTCTGGAAAAGGGACACTCAGAAAATGACTTCACATGGCAAATAATTGACATCCTGAAACCACAACCAAGAGATGGCAACAACCAGATGATACTTAACAGACTGGAATGCAAGTGGATATTCAAATGCCAAATTGACTACCAATGGACTAAGCACACAGGAGGAGTGGAATGTAAACCTAAGAGTCCTTTTCCATTTTCCTTCCCATCCTTCCCCAAACATGTGTCTTTCTGTCACATACAACAAAAAGATTACAAGATGAGAGACTCTACCATGTCACTATACGCATACATCTTGAACTTTGTTCCTGTGATAAATGTTATTTGTCTGTAACTTTGTTTTTATATTTATTTTAATTATTTTTTTTGGGTATCAATGTCTATATGTATGTTTGAAATTTTTAATCTGTCAGTATATTTAATTTCATGTATATGTATGCACTCAGACCTAATGTATCAATGAATAATAATAATCCAAAAGTAATGCATTTTGAATAATAACTTTAACCCCTTCGACGCTTATGACGGAACGGTTCCGTCATGCACGTCGGTTGGGCTGTGCTTATGACGGAACCGTTCCGTCATGGCCCCGCCCGCGCTCAGAACCTTCAGCACCGCGCGGAAATCCGCGCAGCGCTGAAGGGGTTAATAAACAATATAAATATCTCTTCCTTTCTTGCTTCAAATATTATTCTCCTCCTTCGCCTGTTTTCCAGGTCGCCATAATCTTTAATTCACTTTTCTATGGACCATTTAACCACTTTGTTTCAGTCTATTACACCAGTTCTACATCAATAATGTCAGAACCCTAGGCTACTCCACCGAGAATTACTCCTGACCGCACCGCTGGCCGTATTATTATGGTCCTTCCCTTCATAAAATTTAACAGGTTACGGTGCATACCGCAACACTCTGAGGCTTTCCTGTCATGCTCTATTTTGTTCCAGGTCAGCGCTCTAGTGTGTGCTCGAACTGGAACAATACAATTTTCAGTATATATTCACTTCTGCCCACATCCTCGTGGTGCGTCATTCTCCTGAGGACCCCAGAGCTCCCGCCCGTCTTCTTGATTCACTCTCCACGTAAATAATTGACTTAAAGTAATTGCACATTCTTTGGTACTATACTTATAATTCTTACTTGTTTAAGTCACCACAACACTTGTTGACACGGACTGCGTTTCCTTTGCAGACATCACGATCTGCTCTTGATTCCTTACTCCGAGACAGAGGGTTGCCATGCTAACAGGAGCCACCGCCTGGGCTTTGAAAATAATTCCCCTGATTTATCCTGCAAAGTACATTCCCCTTCAATCAACCATGGCCATAGCATTGATCACTCCATTCATCGCTGCCCTTGACCTTCTTCCATTATTCATATTCCAGCTATAAGGATCTACCCTATACCCAGGGACCGGCTATGTTCCGATGCCTTGCCTAAGTCTTGCTTAGACTATAGACTCTTGATTATGTAAGTTACTCCCCCTTTTATTATCCTCATTAACAAGGACCTCGCCTGCCCCTCTCATGAGCTCTCTTTTAAATGTTCAGTGCTGACAGAACCCCTGGGCGTCCCACCATGAGTCATCACCACATAGTTTCTCGTGGATCGCTTCGCTACCACGGTTGACCCACATGTGACTTCAGTAAGTCTCCCCCTTGAATACTCAGTATTTTACACTTAAATTGCAGCTCACAACCTTCCCCTTTAGTCTCTTCTTTTCCTTGAGTCACTGCTATAAATGCTAGGAACTTTCTCTCTCCTCTACTTTTTATCATTTTTTCTTAAGTTCTCTAGATTAAGCATTCTTTCTGCCTCCAATCATTAGGCAAGTCTAAATTGAATAAAAAAACATCATAAGTATGCAGGCTTCTGGGTTAATAGTCTGACTCCCAACAATTTTTGTCTTATCTTATAGTTATTAGGTGCTCACACACCTGTTTTGATGATGATCTCCATTACATGCCATTGACAATAGAACAACCTAACACCTTATTTTATTACATAAAAAAGTGCCTAAAAGTAATATTTTCAGGTTGTTAATTAGTTTCATGTTTTTAATGTTATCTCATCCACCACAGCATGCCTTTTTACTTACCTGTGAGAAACTAGATCAATAAACTTCTTAGCAAATTGAAATAATATTGTGCAATTAATAAATTAATTGCTTAACAATGTTTACATGTGTCCTGCCCCATACTTGCCTGTGATACACTGTATAAAGTTGTGTCCTAATAATATAAAAGACTAAGGGGGGGTCTATTACGATGGCAGGCGACGGAATGTGGGACGATCCACCAGGGATGCGGCAGTCCCGCACCTGCAATTAGGATGCCACCGTGGCGGTGGCATCCCCTATTCCCAGCACTGTGGTGGGCGGTGCTCACAACACGGCCCGCCACAATGCTGGGAATGCACGTCATGCATTGACATGCACAAGGTGACAGGCACCGCTTGGTGCCTGCCACTTTGTCCATGCCAATGCAGGGGGGTGACATAGGCACCCCCCATGTGCACCCCCACCCCCCCAATACCGTAGAAGCCCACTACAGGACCCCAACAGCAAAGACCGCATGCCTTTCCATGGCGGCAATGCCACCACGGGAGGGCTGCTTTCCGCTATCATCATAATATGATTGGCAGTGTCTTGCAGACACCGCCACCAAATTATGCATGTTTTCTGCCCGGTCGACGGTCTTTCCATCCACCGTGGAGCCCCCAGCCATCCTAATATGGTGGGGGGTCTTGAAGTGTGGATGGCGGGCGGATCGCCCCCACCGGGCCAGCAGTGACTCCCGCCGTCCAACGGGGGCGACCCACCCGCCATCCTAATGGGCCCCTTACTGTCTCTTTCTAAAAATATCGCAATTGTTATCCACTGGCCTTAAATGAACAATTATTCCCCCTTGTTATGTAATACCTGCCTATAGCATAACACAGCATCTTACATGTCAATCAGCATACATTATTTTTGTGATTCAGTGCCAATGCCAAAAGTCTAAAAAACAATATGTAGGCCAATTCATGAATGACCTCTATATAAGATTCAGGAATCACAAATCAGTAGAAATTTAAAAGAAATTTGACCAGTCTGTAGCCCATCATTTTGACCTTGTGGACCATTTGCTATCAGATTTTAATATTTTTCCTGTGGAACATGGCTTGAAGGTAGAACTACTAGACTCCAGAGAAAGGTTCTGGAAATACTATTTAAAATCAATGCATCCAGATGGACTAAAAATCACAGACAATACTACATGGTTACTGCATATTTCAAGAGATCTCAGGACTGCATTAATTCTGCATTCCACCATCTTGTACTAGTTGAGGAAGGCTGTAGCCGAAACTTTGTAGTGGAAATATACTTTTGTACTTTGTTAAGTCCATCTGCTTATGTTGCTTTTTTCATGGAAAAATACATAATCCACTGTGTAGTTCTAGTTAGGATCACATTGATATAGAGAATTGATTTTATGTTTGGTTATTAACTGTTTTGCTGTTTGAGAAATCTTCACAAAGCTTTCCACAAAAAAACAGTTCATCCACATTATCTCCTTCCTTGAAAGTTTCTAGGTGATACATCAAGGGGGGGCTAGATAAAGGGTGGAATCCAATAACACACTCTTCCCATGCAATTTCCCTTAGGAACTTTAGACAACACTACAGACAAAAAATCTGAATGCAATTATACCAAATTTGGTGTAAATCCATTAATCTCTTTGAGAAAATTAAGCTTCAAATTGTATAGACAACTAGCAATGCTGTACTACCAAGGCATACTGATTGGCTTTATTTTAGAGATGAACATAAATCCTGTGGGAGTGAGGGCTGTGATTGGCTGGCAAAAGCATTAAGGGAAATGTTGCAGATGACATTTTTGGAGCCAGCCCCCATTTCCTGAAAATAAAGACAAAGCAACATATAAGAGAGCAGGATAGGCGTATCCCGATCCCATGTCCCTGGGAAGACTGCAAAATCACCGCAAGGTTACTGTAGGACCCAAAAAAAAAGACAACTTGGGGGTGTCGGTGGGTAGTTGTGCAACTGTGCGTAAATATTTAAATTTGTGTTTATTGATAATGAATTACAAAATTTAAAGGTTTAATAAAAAAACACAATTGAAATTACAATAAGTTTCACTAACATTTATCGAATAATAATTCAATAAAAATGTGTCAATGTGGGTAGACTTTTTTAATAAACATTTTAAATAATAATTATTCATATATTACAATTATAGATCTTATTTAATTAATTAATAATTAAACAATTCTTTTCAGAGTTTAATGGGCAGTAATATCTTATTTTGTACTCTTGGGTAAGATAACTTTATTTAATGCATGTTTTATTTTATATTAATATATTTGTGATTAAAAAATATATATATTATTTTTTGCTGTAATTTACAGTAGGGTGATGTCACTCCCAGTAGGAGAGGCCTCTGCCTACTTGTGAAAAGATTCTAGAAGTAACTTTCCTTTTGAGAATCCTCATATAAGTCTACACCTATTAGTAAATTTACACTCAGAAGTGGTGAATATGAAAAAATTAAATGTTACTACTATGTGTAGTAGTAGGTTTGCACATGACCAAGTCTACCTGTGCAAATAGACCTTTGTGAATAGGGTCCATCATGTCCAAACAGAAGCTCAAATGGGTGAAACCCCTTTCCCTTCTTTAGAATCTCTCAGTAAGTGAATAAGAAATTTGGTTCTCTGGAAGAGCTCCCATCATGCTCTTAAAGGACTTACTAACCTCTCCACCAAACCACTGGTTTGTGGATGGTATGCTATGGAAAAGTGGTTATTCACAGCAGCTTTCTCCAATATCGCTCTCATTTAAGACAAGATAAAATTGGGTCACTGCTCGACAATCACTGCCTTAGGAAAGTCAACTATAAAAAGGATCCCTAGGAGAGCCCTAGCTACAACCATGATGTACCACTACCAAGATATGCTTGTTGCCTAATGCTGGGAGTTGTTCCAATCAGCCAGCAGTTTCTAGTCTCAGACCTTTAACAGAATGACTACAACTGGGAGAATACAATGGTCCCCTCGGGTGAAGTAGCGTTCTATGTCACTTCCAAAATGGATAATGAAAAACCATATATACTAAATCAACAGTAATGTATTATCAGTTATGACAATATTCAACAATTCTATGAATAAACAAATAGGTGCCCCATAGAACAGCGCAGTGATAAGTGTTTAGTGACAGAATTGAAAAGCATGTATGGGGTTATAAAAGATACAGTGTTGACTGTAATGCAATTGAATGATCAAATCCAGACTCTATTTTGAGTCCAGGTTGAAAATGTGTATATATTATTTTGCAATTGTTATACTGCAAACATGTTTAACACTCAGAACCGTCTGTGATCCACTGAAATGCTTATGAAGTATGATAACACAAGTCATGATTTAAAATTATATATTGAAAGAATGTAATAGTTATCAGGCCTTGTCGCAAAGAAAGAATGCAAAAACAACAAAACCTGGATCTCCACCAACAAGCAAATACATTGATTCAAAAGCTTTGTTAACAGCCTGGTGGCCAACGTTTTTGGAATAAAAACTAGTGTATATAAAGCATGTTCAAAATGATGGCCTCTGACCAGTGATATTTAAGCACCATGACTATACCTTCAAAATATGTTATTGGATTGTCCCAACCACATAGCCCATTGAACTATGAGCCATGTTTATTCACGGGTTGTGTCGCTTTTGCACCACGCAATGGGATGCAAAAGTGACACAACCCTTAAGATTTGATTAATCAAGCCACGCAAGGCCCCCTTGCATGATCCTGAGTGCCTTAATAAATCGAGAGTAACACAACACAGTGTAGCGCAACTCGCTGCGTCGCATCACTCTGCCTAAAGGGGGCATTCCATGGGTGGTGCGTGGGTGTTCCCAAGCTAAACCAATGGATTTTGACTCCTTCCCAGATTTACCATAGGTGGTAGACCTGGGAATGCAACACAACTGCTATGTAGCCCCAGGGGAGGTGTAATGAGGAGAAATATATTTATTTCTCTTCGTTTTTTCCTCATGGTAAGTTTGCTGCACAGGACACAGAGAAAGAGAAAAATGCCTCTAGGGATTGTTTATCTGCAGGAAGGAGTCCCTTCCTGCACAAAAACAATCCTGCCTGCAATCCAGGTATCCCCTGAACCATGGTGCAAGAGTGCCTGCTTTGGCGCTAGGCAGCAGATTGGGCGCCAGCACTGGATAAAGGAAGGAATGTGCTCTATTGTGTTATATATGGTGCATTCTTCCCTTTCCCTGTCAGGCATCTCAGCACAGCAGGGTGACTTACTACGCAACTTCTTCATGAATATGCACCTATGTTTCAGAGATTGCACTATGCAATTTTGCACCAGCATTTACAAGTAAGTAAGTATAAATGTCAGGTTTGCACATGTCCAGCAGCATTAATGGCACTATGTCTATTAAATCTGACTCCTGAGTTTCAAGCATAATTAAATCATATCCTCGATCAGAGGTCTGCTGCTTTCAGCATATATTTATTTACATAGAAAGTGATTCTTCCATTAAGATTGCTCCCATTATAGGGGCTATTTATTCAAGGCCAGAGATAGCATGTTAGTTTTAAAGATGTATAAGTCTACGGGTTTATTTTATTTTGTGACATTAATACTTCTTTCTCAGACAGAAAATGTCAAAGACAGCCCTGTAGAAATATGCTTGACATAAGTCACTGCTGGTAGTACACGGTGTACCTAAATGTACTTAAAATTCCATCTGGATTCATTGCTTTAATAGGTAGCAAAATGTACCCTCATTCACAATAATAAAAGCTTGAAGGAACAAAGAAAATAAGATGCACTTCACTTAATGCCAAGGAACATTTAAAAAAAATGTAACATTAGCTCAAATGAATTCAAGTTAACCAGGGCGGTGGAATCAGCCTTCATGAAGGTTGGACACTTTTTAAAAAATAGCAGAAAAGAAAGCAAAAAAGAATATGAAAAACAGAGCAGTACGAACAGGAGAGGCTATTGGACCAAGAAAGCTTATTTATTCCCCTTTCGAAATAATTAGTTTAAATTATTATTATTTACTGTTATTAGTTAACTCTAGATACATGGTGATCCAACACTTATGTGTGTAAATATTGATGCGTTTCTTCTATCCCTCGTTCTTAGCACATTCACAACATTTTTGTATGTCTGGCTCCACTGTGTCCAGCAAAGTGGCAGGTTTGAAAAAAACACAGAGTTTCAAATGGCGTAGGAAACACACAGCAAAATACAAGTTGGTGGACAGCAAGAGTCTATAGGACTCATTGAATGTCAATATCATAGGGTGCATCACTATTTGGTGCAGTGTTACTGAATATTAACTTTTTTTGATGCCCAGAGTGAGGAATAACTTTACTTTAAGCATGAAAATACTTATTTCCACAGAATGTTGCCTGCTTCAGGTAATTTTTAAAATCACCTTTTCACAAGTTTTAATGATAAAATATCAAGGGGAAAAATGTTGGATGTGTGACTTCTCCCACTGAACTTGCGATTTGTGCAGAAACGTCTCTTTCCGTCTGATTCAGGATTACAATGAAGTTCTAGTGGACCCCTTTCTAGTAATGAGACCCTAAAATAGTTGGTAACATGCAGAACAAATACTGGTGTCATGGTTTAAACATAGATGTGACTAGATGGACTAGAGTTTAGGTAGGATCTTTAGCTGTGCTTGAAGATTTGACAAAGTGTCAATCAGTATGAGGAAGGGCTGACAGGGGACTTAGTAGCTGTTTGTCAATAAAGAGAAGTGGCTTGGACATGGTGCAGCGGGAATCAGTTTTTAATTTAAGATTTATCGATTCATTCTGACTAATTCCCACACTGTTCGCCCATCTATGGTCAAAAGGATCTTTGCCGATGTTTTACAGAAGAGGGGATCTGAACAACACATATATTATGATCAAAATCATTAGTCTATTTTAAGTCAATAAAGAGAGTTTGGTATGAGTTAAAGGATTTTATTAATTACATCTTTTAGTGGATCATCTGTGTTAGAATCACATGATAAATTAATCAAGTTTAGTCATTAGAGTCTTTTAGAATTCAATAAGCAATCAATAAGCAATGCATTGAATAAAATGCATTAAGTGTGTTCCATAAAGGAAAGAATCTCTACACTAAGAATACAAGAGAAAGGAGTTGGTCAGAACCCATAAAGAGTTCTATTTCAAGAGGGCAAGAGAAAAGCATGAAGCCTCAGCATTTAAGTCAGCACAATAGATAAAAAAAATAATTCAAAGCAGAACTTCTCATAAAGAGAGGTTTAAAAACTTAGGTGCCAATTCCGATCCGGTAAAAAAATTCCCCGTCCGACTCGTATCCGGATTTTTTTCCGTCCGAATCGTCAAAGTAGCGTACAAACTGCCAAGTACGATTCGAACGGAAAAAAGTCCATACGAATCGCATTGGGAAGATTTCCCCACACGTCCTCGGGTCGGGAAAAGTCACCGACACGTCCCCGGACGAAAAACCCACCGTGCGGAAAAATAAAGTCCGACTGCGCAAGTACGATCCCTCCCGTCCTCCCCATTTCACAACCGTACGCAAAAAACACCGTCCGAACCGAACTCCCATAGCAACCATGGAGACATGTGCCCGCATACGCGCCGAACACCCCACCACCCCCCCGCCCGTGTATGTACGCACCGAACCCCCACCTGTGTATGTACGCCCCCGAACCCCCCCCAGCCGTGTATGTACGCACCGAACCACCACCCGTGTATGTACGCCCCCGAACCCCCCCAGCCGTGTATGTACGCACCGAACCACCACCCGTGTATGTACGCCCCCGAACGCCCCCGAACCCCCCCCCAGCCGTGTATGTACGCACCGAACCCCCACCCGTGTATGTACGCACCAAACCCCCCCCCAGCCGTGTATGTACGCACCGAACCCCCACCCGTGTATGTACGCCCCCGAACCCCCCCCAGCCGTGTATGTACGCACCGAACCACCACCCGTGAATGTACGCCCCCGAACGCCCCCGAACCCCCCCCCAGCCGTGTATGTACGCACCGAACCACCACCCGTGTATGTACGCCCCCGAACCCCCACCCGTATATGTACGCACCAAACCCCCCCAGCCGTGTATGTACGCACCAAACCTCCCCAGCCGTGTATGTACGCACCGAACCACCACCCGTGTATGTACGCACCAAACCCCCACCCCAGCCGTGTATGTACGCACCGAACCACCACCCGTGTATGTACGCCCCCGAACGCCCCCGAACCCCCCCCCAGCCGTGTATGTACGCACCGAACCCCCACCCGTGTATGTACGCACCAAAACCCCCCCAGCCGTGTATGTACGCACCGAACCCCCACCCGTGTATGTACGCCCCCGAACCCCCCCCCAGCCGTGTATGTACGCACCGAACCACCACCCGTGAATGTACGCCCCCGAACGCCCCCGAACCCCCCCCAGCCGTGTATGTACGCACCGAACCACCACCCGTGTATGTACGCCCCCGAACCCCCACCCGTGTATGTACGCACCAAACCCTCCCAGCCGTGTATGTACGCACCAAACCCCCCCAGCCATGTATGTACGCACCGAACCACCACCCGTGTATGTACGCACCAAACCCCCACCCCAGCCGTGTATGTACGCACCGAACCACCACCCGTGTATGTACGCCCCCGAACGCCCCCGAACCCCCCCCCAGCCGTGTATGTACGCACCGAACCCCCACCCGTGTATGTACGCACCAAACCCCCCCCCAGCCGTGTATGTACGCACTGAACCCCCACCCGTGTATGTACGCCCCCGAACCCCCCCCCAGCCGTGTATGTACGCACCGAACCACCACCCGTGAATGTACGCCCCCGAACGCCCCCGAACCCCCCCAGCCGTGTATGTACGCACCGAACCACCACCCGTGTATGTACGCCCCCGAACCCCCACCCGTGTATGTACGCACCAAACCCCCCCAGCCGTGTATGTACGCACCAAACCCCCCCAGCCGTGTATGTACGCACCGAACCACCACCCGTGTATGTACGCACCAAACCCCCACCCCAGCCGTGTATGTACGCACCGAACCACCACCCGTGTATGTACGCCCCCGAACGCCCCCGAACCCCCCCCCAGCCGTGTATGTACGCACCGAACCCCCACCCGTGTATGTACGCACCAAACCCCCCCCAGCCGTGTATGTACGCACCGAACCCCCACCCGTGTATGTACGCCCCCGAACCCCCCCCCAGCCGTGTATGTACGCACCGAACCACCACCCGTGAATGTACGCCCCCGAACGCCCCCGAACCCCCCCCCAGCCGTGTATGTACGCACCGAACCACCACCCGTGTATGTACGCCCCCGAACCCCCACCCGTGTATGTACGCACCAAACCCCCCCAGCCGTGTATGTACGCACCAAACCCCCCAGCCGTGTATGTACGCACCGAACCACCACCCGTGTATGTACGCACCAAACCCCCACCCCAGCCGTGTATGTACGCACCGAACCACCACCCGTGTATGTACGCCCCCGAACGCCCCCGAACCCCCCCCCAGCCGTGTATGTACGCACCGAACCCCCACCCGTGTATGTACGCACCAAACCCCCCCCCAGCCGTGTATGTACGCACCGAACCCCCACCCGTGTATGTACGCCCCCGAACCCCCCCCCAGCCGTGTATGTACGCACCGAACCACCACCCGTGAATGTACACCCCCGAACGCCCCCGAACCCCCCCCAGCCGTGTATGTACGCACCGAACCACCACCCGTGTATGTACGCCCCCGAACCCCCACCCGTGTATGTACGCACCAAACCCCCCCAGCCGTGTATGTACGCACCAAACCCCCCCAGCCGTGTATGTACGCACCGAACCACCACCCGTGTATGTACGCACCAAACCCCCACCCCAGCCGTGTATGTACGCACCGAACCACCACCCGTGTATGTACGCCCCCGAACGCCCCCGAACCCCCCCCCAGCCGTGTATGTACGCACCGAACCCCCACCCGTGTATGTACGCACCAAACCCCCCCCCCCAGCCGTGTATGTACGCACCGAACCCCCACCCGTGTATGTACGCCCCCGAACCCCCCCCCCAGCCGTGTATGTACGCACCGAACCACCACCCGTGTATGTACGCCCCCGAACGCCCCCGAACCCCCCCCAGCCGTGTATGTACGCACCGAACCACCACCCGTGTATGTACGCCCCCGAACCCCCACCCGTGTATGTACGCACCAAACCCCCCCAGCCGTGTATGTACGCACCAAACCCCCCCAGCCGTGTATGTACGCACCGAACCCCCACCCGTGTATGTACGCACCAAACCCCCACCCCAGCCGTGTATGTACGCACCGAACCACCACCCGTGTATGTACGCCCCCGAACGCCCCCGAACCCCCCCCAGCCGTGTATGTACGCACCGAACCCCCACCCGTGTATGTACGCACCAAACCCCCCCCAGCCGTGTATGTACGCACCGAACCCCCACCCGTGTATGTACGCCCCCGAACCCCCCCCCCAGCCGTGTATGTACGCACCGAACCACCACCCGTGTATGTACGCCCCCGAACGCCCCCGAACCCCCCCCCAGCCATGTATGTACGCACCGAACCACCACCCGTGTATGTACGCCCCCGAACCCCCACCCGTGTATGTACGCACCAAACCCCCCCAGCCGTGTATGTACGCACCAAACCCCCCCAGCCGTGTATGTACGCACCGAACCCCCACCCGTGTATGTACGCCCCCGAACCCCCCCCCAGCCGTGTATGTACGCCCCCGAACCCCCACCCGTGTATGTACGCACCAAACCCCCCCCAGCCGTGTATGTACGCACCGAACCACCACCCGTGTATGTACGCACCAAACCCCCACCCCAGCCGTGTATGTACGCACCACACCCCCACCAGTGCATGTACGGACCGTACTGACGCCAAAAAAACACGTACTGAACCAGGACAAACCATACTTACACAAGGAGAGTCAAGTAGAGTTTCCCCACACCACCAAACATGCCCAACAATCCCACAAACATCACATACACTCACCTGCAACTGCCAAACTGCCAAACAGAGGCCCAAAACTCAATCACTCCTCATAACACACCCACACAAATTTCAAACACAGCCACACCCACAAATGGACCAATAAAAATGGACCACACACACAAACCATGAGCCTTTGCAACAGACCCACTGCTGCCAGAGCCCACAGACGACCCACACCACCATACTTGAACCTCACACTTGCATACCTTCACACAACCACCTACACAAACACCCCCTCATCACATTCACACACACACCTCCACTACCACACCCACACACCCACAACCATCCACACCCACACCCCCACAACCATCCACACCGACACCCCCACAACCATCCACACCCACACCCCACGCCATGTCCACCACCAAGAATCCAAAGTTCACAAAGGAGGAGCTGGAGATCCTTGTCGACGAAATCCTCAGAGTCGAGCCACAGCTCTTTGGGACATTGGTCAGACAGACCAGCATATCCGAAAAAACGGCCATGTGGCAGAGGATCGTCGATTCTGTGAATGCTGTTGGGACCACCAGAAGGACCAGGCACGAGTGCCAATCCAGGTGGTACGATCTGCGGAGGACGGTCAAGAGGAAGATGACTGACAATCACAACCAGGGGAACATCACTGGAGGAGGGCCGCCCCCCAGACCGGTACAATACCATCCTTGGGAGGAGAAGGTGATGTCCACGCTGGCGGTGGAGGGACTACACGGACTGCCAGGACTCCCAGACCCTGGTGAGTACACAAACAACTCACCGCACATGGGGGGGATGCCATACACAATCAATCATGCATGCCACCCCCCCCAAGCCACCACCGGACACAACAACACTCCACAAACACACACATGCCACTAGCGCCTCCATGCCCCATGCATCAATCAGGGCCATGCCAAGTCACAGGCCACACAAAACACCAACACAACACAGGATGTGGTCGATGCTGGGAGTGGGGGCATCAAAACTAACATTGAGCAACTCACAAGCACACAACAATGCCCTCAGCCCATATGGCCCAGGGCACAGCCATACAAACTGTGTGTACCCACACAGTACTGTCTTGCCTGCAAATGGTGGCTGCCATGCAGGATGACATGGGTCTGAAGGCACAATTTGCACATAACAGCAGACAATGAAGATGCATCGCTCTGATAGAGTCTCAGCACACACCGCCACAGCAGCAGCCTACACTCAGACACACTGCCCAATGGGTGCCCGGAGAACAGGGACTAACTCACATGAACAAGCCAATGGCCATTCAAAGACCGGCTAACTGTGTGTGCCCAGGAAGCTGGCCTGAGGTGACAGAGAGTGACAAAGAGAGGGAGGGAGAGGGGGAATGAGAGGGAAGGAGACAGAGGGGGAGACAGGGAGACAGACAGAGGGAGGGAGTAGGGTGACAGAGGGAGACCGACAGAGGGAGGGAGGAGGGTGACAGAGGGAGGGAGGAAGGGAGACACAGGGAGACTAAATCACCCTTGGGTGGTGTGGCCATGTCCACTCATCAGCCGGTGGACTGTGTGCATGCAGACCAGGTCTGGCAGTGCCTCAACCCCCCCTTCCGTAGATGAAGACCGGTCCATGTGTCAATCTGTGCACGAGTCCATCCGTGCTTCAGGCACAGACCTAACCACACACCCAGTATACACACCCACTGTGTCGGTAAGAACCCTGTCACAAATGCTTCAGTCCCCTACCTGCAACATCAAATTGCCTTGGCAAAACACCATTTGGCCACGTACAGTGCAACACGTAAGGCACCTCTGCATGGCTCGCTACGCCCGCACACCACACTGCTGACTGTGTACCCAAATAGATGCATCAACTAAGATTGTGTCTCACACATGCGTAAAGCCCTGACAGCTGTGGCCAAGGGACATAGCCATGCACAAGTGCACTGTGAGAGGAATGCAGGACAGATCCAACTACCCAGAGGAAGAGTGCCAAATCAGAAATGCATGCAACATGGATGCCACATCTGACACTGTTAACATTGTCTCTCTCACACACAGGTCAACGTCGACGAACACCCCCCAACACTGGGGGGGAAGTCTCACAGGACCAGGCTCCGCGGGATAAGGACCCCACCGCCAGTGATGACTCTCACCACTCCGTGGATGACCCAGACCAACCTGGCCCCTCTGGTGTCCAACCACCTGCAGCACCTGCGTCAGGTACAACTGTGCCAACCACCACCCCCATTCCTGCCACATCCCAGGAGACGTCCAGGAGCCCTGCCCGCACACGACCACCCAGCCAGTCTGCCCAGGAGGGACACGGTCCTCCGGGCACCCAGGAGGAGGCAGGCGGCAACGCAGATGCCATCCCTCAGGGGTCCCGGAGACCCGATGCACCCACAACGGCAGGCCAGGTGCACGTGGGCAGGGGTGGCGGGAGTGGAGGACGGCGGAGGCGCGAACCTGACCAGGCAGCTCAGGACCCGGTAGTGTCCCAGGTCAGCAACATCCTGGATACATACCGGCGTGACACCAGGGGCATGGACCAGATTGCGTCCACCCTCAATGACATCAAGGGGACCCTCCAGGAGATGAAGACCCTGCAGTCCCAGCAACATGCCTGTCAACTGCAACACCAAGGAAGGATGGAGGATAGACAGGCTGAGCTCGTGGCGGTGCAAATCCAAATGACCGGTGTACTCCGTCGGATTGCCGACAACATGGGCAACCCTCCCTGTGGCACCAGGCGAAGGCCATTACCAGACACAGGGAGGGATCAGGAGGAGGAGGATTCATCCGACGGAGCGTCACAGACATCGTCACGGACTGCTTCCGAGGGTCCCCGCAGGAAGGTGGGTCGTCCACAAAAAAGACTGTGAGAGTCAGCAGAACATCACCATCTCCCAGGTCACCTGGCCTGGCACCTGGCCCTCTGGCCCAATAGCAGCACATGACATTCTCTGCCACATGGACTTGCTGGTCACTGTCTGACCTATGTTGACGAAGACTGTGGCATGGACTCTGACATTTTGCTACGGCAAGGATACCAACTCCCCCAGTGAACTTTGGATTCTACACTCCCGCTGTGCACCTCTTGTCATCCCCACAAACCCGTACCCCACCACAAATAAATTAATCACACTTACAAGATGATGCCGTGATTCTGCATTATTACAATACATGTGTGTGTCGTGAAGTCAAAGCATGCCTGATCTCAGAATTAACTCCAACCATCCAAACCGTGGGGTCGCAGTCTTGCCCAGGACACACATGGGTCCCAATGTATCATCTGATACAGACATGGAGTACCATACTCACCTGTGCTGGGCCCAACCAGCTGAGTGGTTCCCGCACAACTGTGGCTACAGACACATTCAGGGGAGCAACAGTCATGCGCAGAGGTCAGGGATCATGTGGAGTGACCTGGCTTGCCGCTCCCAAGGTATGTCTAGACATGTGTCCCTACAATGTGCAGCATGCTTGCGTCAGGCGGATGTTGAGAATGGTGGCTAGGCCAAGGTTGGATGCATGGAGATGCCAGAATGCAGTTTAGGATCACAGTGCCACATGGTTGTGTTGGGGTTGTGGGCTGCATCATGAGTGTGGGCGTGGATCGAGAAGGTCATCCTGCAGCTGGCTGTGAAACATTCCCCCCATCCCGTTTGGACGTTGATGTGGCCTGGTTGCCCGACGCAGTAGCAGAGCTGTGCAGATGCACTCCGGATATGGACAAGTACCATGGGAGTCGTAAGGCACATGTCCGTAGACTGCAGGGTAGGATTCGACACGGATGTTGTGGTTGCCCTGGGGGATGGTCTCTCTTGCCTTGAGGTGGATGGAACTGTGCATCTTGTGCATAATACAGTTCCCACTCCCTGACAAACCCCTAGCATCTTGTCACTCTACACATAGACACATATGCACCACCTATGAAAACTATGCCAGACATGCCGCACGCACAGTGGCAACAGGCCACCATTGACAGGGAAGAGGCACCTTGGAGACAGAGGGACAAATTTATTAGTCATGTGTGGTGGAATGACAATGATACTCTGTCAACACATACACAGGTCATGTGGATGAACATGTGGGAGCAACACTGGCACCCCCCATTGCAACACAGATGCTGGTATCCCATTGACCTGGCACACAAGTGACGGATAACAGCTAAACACCCCCTGCTGCCACGGAGAGGCCTCTATACACCATTGAGGCCCTGATGGGGCAATCACACACCATGTCAACCCGGTGCAACCTGTATGTTTCCGAGGCCAGTGTTACACACAATGATGGCCTCATCACAATCCCCAATCCCCTGCCACATGACAGTCACCAAGTCTGACCATGGCTCCAGGTGAAGCCTGCCCCATGTCATGTTCCCCATGTAGGATCACCATGTATGCAAATGGAACACACATGAACCGGAGAAGTGCACACAGACTACAAACAATTCACACACCAAAAACGACGTGAGGCATCCCTTACCCTAAGGAGATTTCAACACTTGCCCGTGCATGTGACGCTGAATCAGCACATGTTGCTGTGTTCATGAGGAGTAGCAGGAGCACAACAATGCCACCAGCAGACAGCATGCACATGGACCTGTGGAAGAGAGACACACAAGGAGTCAGCACAAAGGAGCACATCCGCAAGCATGTACTCAACACGTATCATGTTGTCAACATGACAGGTGACAATGATGACCCTCAGACAACATCCTTCCATTGCGCCATCACTTGAGTGACACTTCAATACACACCACTGACTCACTTGGCAGACATGCAGATGGACACACACATTGCAACACATGCCACACACGGCCCAATGCGTGCACACTCAGACACTGGAACTCACCACTAAGCAAAGAAGTTGCGTATGAGCCGACTCCGCATGTCCTCCACAGCCTCCTCCTCCTCCACATCACTTGCCCCGTCACCAAGGCCTTCATCCTCCACGGGTGGATGGTCCTGGTCATCTTGATCCAGTATGAGTGGAACAGCTTCCTCCACTGCCATGTTGTGCAGCATGCAGCAGACGATGATGATCTTGCACACCTTCACCGGGGCATATGGGAGTGCTCCGCCGGTCTTGTGGAGGCACCGGAATCGGCTCTTCAGAAGGCCAAACGTCCTCTCAATGACTCTCCTGGTCTGCCCATGTGCGTTGTTGTAGCGGTGCTCGGCAGCCGTGCTGGGGTTGCGGACAGGCGTCATCAGCCATGGCATGTTGGGATAGCCAGCGTCCCCTACAAGGAAACATCATGGACAGAAGTGTGTCAGCACAGGCAGTGAGATTGGAAGTTGACGCCAAACACTGAACTGCCAGAGTCTACCCACCAACAATACATGCTCGCTCGTTCCGCAGCTGCAGCATCATTTCAGGCAGCCTGCTACGCCTCATGATGAAGGCATCGTGTGCTGATCCTGGAAAGCGAACACAGACATGTGAAATCACCATGTTGGACAGACACACCACAAGGGCATTAATGGAGTGATAATGTTTGCGATTCCTATACACCACCTCCTGTGCCTGTGGTGGTACCAACGCAACATGTGTCCCATCTATGGACCCAATGACATGGGGCATCCCTCCCAGGGCATAGAACTCACGCTTGACATCTGTCAACTGCTCACGAATTGGGAATTTTATGTACTCATCCAGGTGAACCAACATGGCCTCTAAGAAATCATGCAGAACACGGCTGAACATCGTCTGGGACATGCCCCCGACATCAGCAATGGTATGTTGGAACGTACCCGTGGCAAGGAAATGTAGGGCTGCCATCACCTTCAACTTGGGTGTCAGTGCACTGGGATACCTGTGGCGCGGGAGGAGTTGTGCTTCCAGCCGGCCAGTCAACTCATCAATCAACCGTTGGCTGAATCTGTAGCGGCGTATACAGTCCCGTTCATGCAGGGCAGCCATGTCTGGCATACGTCGAGGGAGAGGCGGAGCCCTGCAGTGAAATGGAAGGAACACCGAAGAGTGAGCACTGTACAACGACATCGTCAATGCACTAAGCACATGTTACACAGCCAATACACATATGCCACGTTGTGAGTCAGGTCTGTGCCACATTTCCTGGACACGTACGCCAGTCAGGTGACACTCCTACCAAGGGACAGCCACTAACGGAGGGGGGCAAGATCACGATGACATGGCATGAGACTAGCTGTGGGCCAGTGTGAGTGAACATGCACACGCATCACAGGATTCACAGACATCCACACATGTGCAGAAGTAGTATGCGTATGGTACAGACAGGTAGTTGGATGCGATATGCACTGGTCACATGTCATAGGAATAGGACAGGCCACACACATTGCCTTTGAGGAGTACATGTCGAGACAGAACATACATAGGGAGCATGTGGATATGTACTTGTGTTGATACTCCGTGTAGTTGCATACATACACACCTCATGGCAAATCACATATGTGGGCTGGTGTGCGGAACAGTGTGCCATGCCCATCGACACACAGACACATGTTGGCAGCAGCAACTGCTGATGCATTGAACCACACACCTACAGCAAAATCATGGAAAGACATGCCACACACATGACATGGTTGCAGCGTGCAACGCAGCCATACACATGTCATGTGTAATATTCCGTGTACCTGGCATCAGGGGACAGGTGCGGGTGTCCGTGACTGGGACATGCAAGTGACTCATGGCTCCACTAGTGTGTACGACATGCACACATGTCAAAGGAGTGCAGGGGATGTGTTGTACAATGCGCACCATCACACCCGACATGTGTACACAGCTCATCGTACATGTGCTTTGCCCACACCTCAGGGGTAAAGTGCCACATCACATCCTGACACACCTGTGTCACACACATGTGGTATTGCACAGACAATGCATTGGTGTCCACCCTTGGCAATACCTGTCCGCTCCATTCCTGTCTGTGTGCCGCCTGTCACCACTGACAGTTGTGAAACGCACCGTACATACGCTCGGAGTGCGTGTATAGGGTCCCTGGGCCAATATTGCCGCTGGCGTATGCGTACGCCACAGTAGTACGGCCCGTACAAGCGCTTGTGCGGTCCGGATCACAATATGGGCGCTGGCGTATGCGTACGCCACAGTAGTACGGCCCGTACAAGCGCTTGTGCGGTCCGGATCACAATATGGGCGCTGGCGTATGCGTACGCCACAGTAGTACGAACCGTACAAGCGCCTGTACGGTCCGGATCACAATATGGGCGCTGGCGTATGCGTACGCCACAGTAGTACGGACCGTACAAGCGCTTGTACGGTCCGGATCACAATATGGGCGCTGGCGTATGCGTACGCCACAGTAGTACGGACCGTACAAGCGCTTGTACGGTCCGGATCACAATATGGGCGCTGGCGTATGCGTACGCCACAGTAGTACGGACCGTACAAGCGCTTGTACGGTCCGGATCACAATATGGGCGCTGGCGTATGCGTACGCCACAGTAGTACGGACTGTACACGCGCTTGTACGGTCCGTACTACTGTGGCGTACGCATACGCCAGCGCCCATATTGTGATCCGGACCGTACAAGCGCTTGTACAGTCCGTACTACTGTGGCGTACGCATACGCCAGCGCCCATATTGTGATCCGGACCGTACAAGCGCTTGTACAGTCCGTACTACTGTGGCGTACGCATACGCCAGCGCCCATATTGTGATCCGGACCGTACAAGCGCTTGTACAGTCCGTACTACTGTGGCGTACGCATACGCCAGCGCCCATATTGTGATCCGGACCGTACAAGCGCTTGTACGGTCGGTATCACTGCTTGTGGGGTGCCCTAGGGCGTGGAACGCACCGTACCTGTGTGTAAATGTATGAAAACACATAGGGGACACATGAGGGACAAGTATAAGGGCCTAAATGCATGATGGTTGCCATGGAGTTAAATTTTTGAATTTGAGCACCAGGTGCACAGCAGAAGTCAGTTTGAAAGAATCTACATTGTTGCAATGTGGATGTTGACTTGACATCATTATCAAAACTGAAACCATGCAAAGCCACACACTGGGGTAGGTTTGAAGGGATTGGATGAAACGTAGGATGCTAATGTGACTGACCAATCAATCTGTACTCCTATACATGAACAGGCCAGCCAGGCATATATAAGGCAGCCAGGTCCCATGAGAGAGCACTTGCCTGCACATCCATTCATCCATGACCACTGCTGCTGATAGTGATTCCTCTGGCACCATGTCCAGGACTGTGGAGAGGTCACAGCCATTCACCCAGGAGGAGAACCTTGCCCTGATAGATGTGATCCTCCCACAGTTCCAGAGCCTGTATGGTCGACCAGGGGTTCAGGTGAGTGCAGACTCCACTAGCTTAGACTGTGCCCCTTTTGTGTGACAGTGACTTCTGGCATTGTGTCCATGTGTGACAGACATGCACTGTTGTTTGGAGTGGGTCCCAGGGTGTGGAAGGCCTCATGTCACCCATGCAGAGCATGCTGTGTTTCCTGTGTGCACACCTCACTTGCATAGTGCCTACTGTGACAATGAATGCAAGGTGCATGCCACATTCTGCCTGCATACTCCTCCTGGGGATGTTGTTTCCACAGTCCTGATGTGATCCTGTGTTCCCCCCAGTGTGACAGGTGTCAGTACCCATGGATGTGTGTTTGTTCAGTGTACCTGTGCTGTGAGTGTCCAAAGGCCGTGTTCGTCCCCTGCACATTGGTGTGTGTTAGTCCCCTGTCATGTGGGTGAGTGCATATGGGGAGTGTTGCACACAAGCAGCATGAGGGATGGATATGGCCTGGCCATCCGATGTGAGCAGGGAGCAGTGCTGTGTGCATGCCGTGCTGAGCCAGCCCCACACCTGTGACACCCCCGTCTACTGGCACATGGGCAGAGTGAGGTGTGTACCCGCAGTTGGCAATGCCATGTGATTGTCCTGTACCTGTGTGTGTCTGTGTACTCTGCTGAGGTAGCATCAGTGTGCTGGGGCAGGTGACTGCTGTGAGGTGCTGTACATAATCCTGGTGTAGCCTGTGAGGCACAGTGTGATCCCTGGTCATTGAGTGTGTGGTACCCCTCATGCCACCCGTGTGCTTTCACTGGCACGTAGTGCATTTGGCCTTCCACAGTGGATAATGTCCCTATGACAAAGGTGCAATTAGTTGCATGCATACCATGGCCTGTTCATAATGAGGATTGTTCTATATGTGTGTCTCTGTGTCTTTGCTCATGTGGATTAATGTATTCTCTCTTTTGCATCCTCACAGGTAGGCGCCATTGCCAAGGGGGAGATCTGGAGGGAAGCCGTCAGTGCCGTGAGGGGTACAGAGGGTCGGAGGCGGAGCCTGTCTCAGGTGAGGAAACGCTGGCAGGACATCCGGTGCTGGACGAGGAGGATTGCACGGCTCCTGCTGGGGGACTCACCTGAGAGCCGTAAGAACCGTGGGCGCCGTCGTCTGACCCACATCCAGAAGCGTGTGCTGGCGGTGGTCTTCCCCGATATGGACAGGCGCCTACAGGAGAGGCAGCAGCAGGAAGGGGGTAGGTACATGTGTGTCAGTTGTGTGTCCCCAGCCAATGTAAGTGTGCAGTTGCATGGATACACTGCCAGGGTTTGATTGTGCAGTGCGTCAACTTCTCCACAAAGTAGCACAGTGCTGTTCTCACTCCCTCCCTTCCCCTCCTTGCAATGTGTTCCCTGGTCTGTCTGTAGCCACTCTTGCACAAGGTTATTTAGGCAGGCAGTTCATGCAGGTGCCCTATGCTATCAGCATCATATGTGGGGGTGATGTGCCACAGGTATGGGGACCTTGCGTGTGCCATGGCCAATTTCAGTCATTGTGGTGTCCATGTCACTTGGCACTGATTGTGAATCACGACATAGGGGTGTGTCTCCAAAATGTACAGCCTTCCAGCATGCATGTCCAATTGTGTGCCCTCTGACATGATGTGCCTGAGTGGGAGGCCTGCTAAGTGCAGGGACGGTTGCTTAATTTGCAGTCATGTCCATCCTGGACCATGGAGGAGTGTGGGCACTACTGTGCCCTGGGGCACCTCTTCCTAGGTATCATGTGCGTCATCCAACAATATGGCCATTCACTGTGTCTTCACCATGGGTTGGGTAGGGTGGCATTGTACCCTGGGCTCAACTGTTAGGACCTACAGGTTGCTACATGTGTCCACTGTACAGGGGGACCCATTTTGCTTGTGCATACTCACAGTGGGCATTACCTGTGTGTGTTGTTGAGACAATCTGATGATGTTTGCCTGTCAATGATGTGTGGACATGGCCACCAGGGGCTGTGTGTGTACAGTCATGAATTAGTGGAGGCCATGTGTTTCCATCCCAGAGTAAGAGGTGTACATACTTTCTCCGTCTCAATGAGATTGTCTCAGGTGTGGGTGGTAGTGCGTACAAGGCCTACATGTCAGAAGCTTCATCCTCCTTGCTGGGTTTAGCCTGTGTGTGATGTTTGACTGGACATACGCTCAAGGTGCAGTGACCCTGTCATGTGTGGCCTGGTTTCATGTATTGCCTTTGCAGCATGCGGCAAGAGTAAATGGATATGATGCATGCTCATCCCTTTTTGACGACGCAGTGTGGTGCAGGTGCTGTGCACATTTGTCCCCAGAGGCTGGCTCCTCTCTAAAATTTAAGGTGCAGTGATTTGCTGTTGTGTCATGATCTCCATTGTGTCTCAGTGGCATGGTGGGTCGAAAAACTGTGTGTTCCATGGCCTACATGTGTACATTGTTTTGTAGGTGTTACTCCTGTTGCTTTTCAGGCTATGCAATGTGACCTATGTATATTTGACTCATGTGACATATGTGTACAGGTGTCTGATTTTCTCCTGTCTCTTCATCTTGCCCACAGCATCGCCGGGGGACACGGAAGGAGACACTAGCACGGACCGGGAGGAGGGATTGAGCACCAGTGCCAGCAGTGCTGTCCTGTCTGGCACATGGAGTGGCACGGAGGCCGAAGGGAGTGAGGCAGAGGACCTGTTGACTGCCAACACAGACTATGACGCAGACGGGTCCGAGGCTGAGCTCCCAGAGGTGGCGGAGTCTGCCCCCCCAGCTGATGGCAGCCCTCCACATCCCCCCGCCACCTCAGGTTCCATCACCGGCCTCCCACATGCTTGTGGCCCTTCCCTCCGTGCTCGGTCCCCACATGTCTCCTTCCTGCCAGGCACCGCACCCCCTGCCCCTGTCACCACTGCTGCGGTGAGTGCGGAGTCTGTGGACATCCTGAGGCAGTTGCAGGTTGGTCAGACTGCGATGCTAAATGTCCTCCATGCCCACACCCAGGTGCTGACCCAGATGGAGGCATACATGGAGGGCATGTCGGCTGCGCAGTCTGACCAACGGCAGTTGCTGAGGTCCATAGACTCCACACTGACTGCAGCACTGGATCTCCTGCAGCGCTGCATAACACCCCCTACCCCTGCCCCATCCACAATTCCCACTCCCGTGCCTGTCCCACGCACATCCAGACGTCAGCGTGCACGCACCCCAACAGACACAGGCACCACACCACCAGGGAAGTCGAAGCGCACACCTCCTGTCACGCACACACAGGGTGAGGAAGGCACACCCACTGGGTCGGGGGGAAACGTAGAACACGCAGCCACAGTGGGAGTCCGCATTCCACACAACCCACTCCCTCCAAATCCACTCCCCTTAGCTCTCCTGGCCAACAGTCAGTGACAGCATCATCCACTGCGAGTGTGCCCCCCAGCCCCAGGAGGACACCACCCCGCAAGCGGTGGAGGCGGGACCCGGCCAGGGGAGTTGAGTCCCCCACCCTGTCCACACCCTCCCCCAGTGGCGCTGCGACCCATCCCTTTGCCCCCCCCCCTCCTTGGGGCCTGTGGTTGGATTGGGTGCGGGGGAGTCGCTGGGGGAACTTGCCGACGTGTGCAGCGCCATTCTGTCCTCCACCTTTGGCGCTGGCACCCCCCCTGTGGCAGAATCATCCCTCCCTGCACCCACAACACCTACCCTTTCCCCTCCTGTCCCTGCGGTGCCTGTTTCCACCCTCCCCCCTGATGCCCCCTCTTCTGTGGATGAAATGGACTTGTGAACTGTGCAGGCAAGCTAGGGGACACACGTCCCGATGTGTACCCCCCCCCGGACTTTGCTGCTGGGCTGGCCCATGGCCCTTGTACATAGTGGACATTTTCTCAGATATATTTTCCTGCTGAATAAAGCCTTTTCTTTTGTTTTTGCACACTGATGCTTTCCTGGACTTGCTGTTGGTGCTGGTGCTCCCTGCGTTGGGGTGGTGATAATGTGTTAGGGGTCTGTGAAATGTTGGAGTGTGCTGCTCATGAGGTGTACCCTGCCATCTGCGTGCCATCACAAAGGTCTCTGCCAATGGTATTTGGTCATGTTTGCTCTCACTGTATGGTGACATTGTCCCAAGGTGTGTTCCATCCTCTGTGGAGCAGGCCATTTTCCCTGCAGGGTGTCTCCCAAATGCTGTGCTGTGCTGTGTCTACATTTCCTGGATGTGTGAGGGTTGCCGTTCAATATAGCCATGCTGGCTCAGCGATGGCTCCGCCTGCATCTGGGGTATCACCCTTGTAGGTCACTGAACTTGTTGATGGGGTATATTGTCCTATGTCTGGGCACTGCTGGGAGGACTCTGCACACACCCCTCCTGTGTCTGGGCACTGCTGGGAGGACCCTGCACCCACCCCTCCTGTGTCTGGGCACTGCTGGGGGACTCTGCACCCACCCCTCCTGTGTCTGGGCACTGCTGGGAGGACTCTGCACCCACCCCTCCTGTGTCTGGGCACTGCTGGGAGGACCCTGCACCCACCCCTCCTGTGTCTGGGCACTGCTGGGAGGACTCTGCACCCACCCCTCCTGTGTCTGGGCACTGCTGGGAGGACCCTGCACCCACCCTTCCTGTGTCTGGGCACTGCTGGGGGACTCTGCACCCACCCCTCCTGTGTCTGGGCACTGCTGGGAGGACTCTGCACCCACCCCTCCTGTGTCTGGGCACTGCTGGGAGGACCCTGCACCCACCCCTCCTGTGTCTGGGCACTGCTGGGGGACTCTGCACCCACCCCTCCTGTGTCTGGGCACTGCTGGGAGGACTCTGCACCCACCCCTCCTGTGTCTGGGCACTGCTGGGAGGACCCTGCACCCACCCCTCCTGTGTCTGGGCACTGCTGGGGGACTCTGCACCCACCCCTCCTGTGTCTGGGCACTGCTGGGAGGACTCTGCACCCACCCCTCCTGTGTCTGGGCACTGCTGGGAGGACCCTGCACCCACCCCTCCTGTGTCTGGGCACTGCTGGGGGTGTTTGGCACACCCCATTCTTATTGCAGGTTCGGTGCGTACATACACGGGTGGCGCTTGGGTGCGTACATACACGGGTGGGGGTTCGGTGCGTACATACACGGGTGAGGTTTCGGTGCGTACATACACGGGTGAGGTTTCGTTGCGTACATACACGGGTGGCCGGGTGGCGCTTGGGTGCGTACATACACGGGTGAAGTTTCGGTGCGTACATACACGGGTGGCGCTTGGGTGCGTACATACACGGGTGGGGGTTCGGTGCGTACATACACGGGTGAGGTTTCGGTGCGTACATACACGGGTGAGGTTTCGTTGCGTACATACACGGGTGGCCGGGTGGCGCTTGGGTGCGTACATACACGGGTGAAGTTTCGGTGCGTACATACACGGGTGGCGCTTGGGTGCGTACATACACGGGTGGGGGTTCGGTGCGTACATACACGGGTGAGGTTTCGGTGCGTACATACACGGGTGGCGCTTGGGTGCGTACATACACGGGTGGGGGTTCGGTGCGTACATACACGGGTGACGTTTCGGTGCGTACATACACGGGTGACGTTTCGTTGCGTACATACACGGGTGGCCGGGTGGCGCTTGGGTGCGTACATACACGGGTGAGGTTTCGGTGCGTACATACACGGGTGGGGGTTCGGGGCGTACATACACGGGTGAGGTTTCGGTGCGTACATACACGGGTGGCGCTTGGGTGCGTACATACACGGGTGGGGGTTCGGTGCGTACATACACGGGTGAGGTTTCGGTGCGCACATACACGGGTGGGGGTTCGGGGCGTACATACACGGGTGAGGTTTCGGTGCGTACATACACGGGTGGGGGTTCGGGGCGTACATACACGGGTGAGGTTTCGGTGCGTACATACACGGGTGGCGCTTGGGTGCGTACATACACGGGTGGGGGTTCGGTGCGTACATACACGGCTGGGGGTTTGGTGCGTACATACACGGGTGGGGGTTTGGTGCATACATACACGGGTGAGGTTTCGGTGCGTACATACACGGGTGGCGCTTGGGTGCGTACATACACGGCTGGGGGTTCGGTGCGTACATACACGGCTGGGGGTTTGGTGCGTACATACACGGGTGGCGCTTGGGTGCGTACATACACGGCTGGGGGTTCGGTGCGTACATACACGGCTGGGGGTTTGGTGCGTACATACACGGGTGGGGGTTCGGTGCGTACATACACGGGTGGGGGTTCGGGGCGTACATACACGGGTGGGGGTTCGGGGCGTACATACACGGGTGAGGTTTTGGTGCGTATATACACGGGTGGTGCTTGGGTGCGTACATACACAGGTGGGGGTTCGGGGCGTACATGCATGGGTGGGGGTACGGGCCGTACTTCTACGGGTGGGGGTACGGTCCGTACATACCCCTGCCCACGCTCTGCGTGCCTGGGTACGGGCCGTACCCATGCCTTTGGTGGGTGGGTACGGTGCGTCCCCCCATTGTTGCGGTGCCGTGGGGTCCGCACCGTACACAGGCCTTGGGGGCGTGGCTACGGGTCATACCACGCGTACCCCTACATGACCCCAGCAATGCTGGTACGAGCTGTACCAAGGCCTTTCTGACGTGGGTACGGGCCGTACCGCCATTGTTGGAGTGACGTAGGGGGACGCGTGGTACGTTCCGTACCCACGCTCTTGCGGCCTGGGTAGGGTACGTACCGGTTCGCGTGACAATCCACTTCCGTTGTGGCGGACGCTTGCGTTGCTGGCCTCGCCCCCACACCCTGGCAGTGTCCAGGCCCTGATGGTCAGGTATGTCCAGGCCATGTGTGATTTGGTACCATGTGTTGGTGTTGTGTGTCCTGCCCCTGCCCCCCCCTTTGCCCCTGGTTGTTGTGCTGACCTTCTGCGGCGTCTGCGTCGGTTCCTGTACGCCAGGTGGACTGCTAGGAGGGCAGGGATGGCACGTAGGTTCGGGTCCATGTCTGTTCGTCGCGTCCAGCTGCTCCTTGCGTGTCTCGTCCTGATTTCCCGGCAGTTTTTGGCAGCCGGTAAATATTTACCGTGCGGGATGACGTCGGTTCGAATCGTACTTCCTGGTTCGTGAAACGTAGGCTGGATGCGTACCGACGTCACGTCGGCGCCTTTCAGGATCGGAATTGTGTTTAGTTTCTGTTCGGTCGGTGTTTTGTTCGATTCGTACGGAAATGGTGTTTCCGTATGAATCGTACTTGCATTTTTGGATGGATTTCGCACCGGGTACGAGTCGGACGGAGAAAAGGCTCCGTCCGACGGTTCGTACCCGGTTTTTACCGGATCGGAATTGGCACCTTAGTAGAGTCTCAGAGCAATGACAAACAAGCATAAATGGGTCTGGACAAGTGTCTGGAAAAGAATGTGGTGGCCTACTCTAGGAACACAAACTATTATAGAGTACACATTTCACAAAGCTTTGCAATAAGTTACTCCTTTAATCTCCCCTCAGCCATCATAGAGACTTTCGGAAAATGTAAATATGTTCTTCAAACCAGTAGTAAAGAACGTACCATTTTATGTTTGTGACAGCCAACATATACCGAGCAAAACAAGTGACATAAAGCATGAAAGTGTAAAACTTGTCCAGCTTTTGGTGGAGAGTTTCTTTACCGCTATTAGTAGCAAGTCGCGAGGTTAAGGCACTACAATGTTACATTGAATTTGAGTGAGCATTTTTTAAATCAAAAATAGGACTTCTATCAAAGAGAGCTCAGGAGAGGTTTTTAAAAAAATATATCTTTATTGAGCTTTTGTACATAACAATCTTGGTGCACGGTGTAACATCATAACAAATGCAGGTAAAGCATATGACGATCAGTAGATTACAGAAACACAAAATACATACAATTCTTCTGCAAATAAATATGTTGCTATGGTGGAAAACCCATGTATTTGACTGATTCTAGATACACAGTCCCTCCCCTCTGCACAAGTGTGTTTCATTGGAAACATAGGGGCGGGGGCCCGTGACATCAAGGAGTAAGCTGCTGAAGATGAGTAACAAATAGCAAGCTAATTAACAGGAGTGGGGTTATTGCTGTCTAGCGTGACGGTACCAGTAACATTCGTGCCGGTCTCTCTAGAGCACAGGTATGTCATGTAGAGCCCCCAGAAGTTTTTGGGTCGACTCCGGGAAGGAAGTAGTTCGCTGAAGTTTTCAGTGTGCGTACTGCAGTACAGCATGTCATGCGCCCACTGTGCCATAGTAGGTGTAGGGCCTCTGGACCAGCTAATCGCCATCCTGCGCTACGCTATGAGTAGTCCCATGTCAACCAGTCTCTGCACAGCCTTGGGTATCTGCTTGGAATATACCAAAAGGGCCAATGCGGGGTTCAGGGATAGTGTCGAGTCAGTTATTTTGCCCAATTCCCAAAGTCAGCAGTCTGCTCATTGCACCTCTCACAAGCCGGGCTATCCTTCAGCCCATATCTTTGTAACCTCTCGGCGCATAGTATACTCTGTTTAAATACTTAAAATGGATCAGCCTATGTCTACCGTTTAAAGAAATATGTCGAGTACCAGCGCAACAGTAAGTCCACATGGGGTCATCTATAATTTGCTGTAAATCCTGCTGCCAGGCATTTGGTGTAATGGTTTGCCCTGTGGGACATTGACAGCTTGTAAATGTTGGAAACAATCTTAGGGGTAGATTTAGCTTTGATGGTGTAGGACAATTCCATCAACTCTGGGGGCTCTTGGAGGTCTTCCCCTATTATATCGTGCAGTGCATGTTGTGTTCTGTGGAACTGGAAGTGCTGTAGCAGAGTGTTAGTGGCAGCCTGTTCCATGAGCTCCTCCCATTTTTTAACTAACCCGTTGTGGAATAGGTCCCCAGCAGTCATGATCTTCAATGAGCTCAACGCACGTATAACCCCTCTGTCCCTGCATGGGGCAACCAACGTGTCCATTCAATTGGCATGACTAGGGAATACAGGAGAGCCCCTGCCTGTAAGTGAAGCAGGCGATGCCAAGCGTGACGAGTTGCATTAATGGAATCAAGTATCCCAGTTCTGCGATCTATGGGTTCGAATATCATGGCCGGCAGTGGTAGCGGATCAGCGATAATCGTTTCTATGCAGAGATACGGGGCATCTGGCAAGCCATGCATCCAGTAGTAAGCTTGAGCGTATTGCGCCGCTCTATAATACAAGTTTAAATCTGGCACGCCGAACCCCCCCATATGGTATGGTAAAGTGAGTATCTGCCATTTAATCCTCATCTTATTGTGTCCGTGGACCACTGCAGTGGGTAGTCCGGCTCAAAGGGCGTTGTGGCCGGTGTGAGTGCAAAAACTATGGATGTAGGCCAGTTGCCCCGCAGTTCCGACTGCGCACCGAAGTGCACCACTTCCCTCAAGAATGAAGAGAGGTTGCTTTCCGGATTGCGGGCGTATAATAATGTATCATCACATAGGTGGACACTATAAGCTTGTATCTCGGAAATCGGATACCTTTGTGGCTGTGGTACTCCCTCAGCGCACAAGCCTGGGGCTTGTCCACCAATGCGTATAATATGGGAGACAGCGGGCATCCCTGTCTCGTCCCTCTGGTTATGGCAATGGGGTCTGTCACCAAATTTTCTATTTTTATACTAACGGAGGGGGAGTTATATAGCACTCCTATCAGTTGAAGGAAGACTGGGCCTACTCCCATTCTAGTCAACACGTGGCGCATAAAGGGCCATTCGACAGAGTTGAAGGCCTTCTCCATGTCGAGGAACACCGCAACCGCCCTAGAGTCTTGCCAGATGTGCTGCATGGCCCCAAAGACCATGCGAAGATTGTAGGTGAGGTTCCTGTCAGGGACAAACCCAGCCTGTTCAGGAGTTAAAAGCAGTGGAGCCAGGGGCACTAATCGGTTGGCTAGAATTTTAGCGAACAGTTTGGTGTCAACATTGAGCAAAGAGAGAGGACGATAAGACCCGCATTCCTACAGTGGCTTACCCGGCTTGGGTATTGCACCTATGACCACCTCTCTCATCGTAGGTGACATAGAGCCCGAGAGACACATGTCATCAAAAAGCTCAGATAAGTGCGGTAGTAAGATATCGAGAAACGCCTTATAGAAGGCTACCGTGAGGCCGTCCACTCCTGGGGCGTACAAAGCTTTCATAATCGACAGGGTCAGTTGGATTTCGTCTTTTTCTATAGACCTCATAAGAAACTCTCGATGTGTATTTGTGAGGAATGGTAATTTAATATGTGCGAGATAGTCCAATATTTCATCCTCCGTACCAGTAGAACGAGAGGTGTATTGCTCAGAGTAGAATTGTTTAAACGTTTCTGCAATATCCGTCTCCTCAGTTAGTGTTTCCCCTTCTGCTGATTTGAGTTCAGTGACCTGTGTTTTATTGCGTTTTTTCTTCAGTAGTTGTGCTAGAACCTAGCCCGGCTGTTCGCCCTCACCGTAAACCCGCGCCGTGGCATATTTACCTAAGTGTTTAACTTCGGCATCGGCCGTATCTTGGTATTCTCCCAGCAATTCTTTAATTTTCTGTGCTATTGTGGCATCAGCACACGCTAGTTGGCGTTTTTCTAAGTCTCTCAATTTTATTTCCAAATCAACCAGACGCTGTCAGATAGAACGAAGCACCCCCGAGTGTTTGGCTATAGATACACCAAGAATTTAGACCTTGAAGGTCTCCCAGAGAACCTGAAAACTATCCACTGACTCAAGGTTAATAGTGAAGAAAGACTCTATAGCTTCAGCCAGTTCTTCCCTAAAGGCCGAATCCAGTAGTGAATGGGGGGGGAACCGCCAACTGAATGCCGGAATGGTTTTCTACGCGTACTGAGTACTAGCAGAAGGGGGGAATGGTCTGACAGAGAGCGAGGGAGAACCGTACACTCTCTAATGTGATCATTGAGAAGTGAGGTAGCTAACCAGTAGTCGATGCGAGTATGTAAATTATAGTAAGCTGAGTAGTGGGTTTAACCTCCCCTACCCGGATACCAAATGCGCCAGACATCGCAAAGATCCAGTCTAACCATGGTGCCCTCCAGCACTCTTGCTGCGGCAGAGGGGCGCCTCGCAGGGCTCCCAGATCGATCTATGCTTGGATTTATAACCAGATTAATATCGCCACCCCAAAGGAATTGTCCCTCCGTGTATTTAGTTGCCAGTGCGTTATAGAATTCAGGACAATCATAACTGGCTGTATATATTCACAAGTACTAAATCCATGCTCTTCCCATGACATCTGGAAATCACATACCGGCCGTCCCTGTCCGTGTCTAGTGGCACCAATGAGCATGAAGATCTAGGCTTAACCCAAGTCAACATCCCCCAAGCGTGGGTAGTAAAACCTGAGATGTGTATATTATCTAGCAGTCCTCTGCAGCAGAGTAGTGGGCTATTAAGTGGGAGGTGTGTCTCCTGTAAGAAAGCAATGTCTATATTATGCCTGTGCAAATAGTTCAGTACCTTACGAAGTTTCCTATGGTCATTGAGTCCCCTAACATTCCATGTAAGCGCTCGGAGGGTGTCTAGTGTCGTAGAGCTGTTAACATTGCTGGGTCCCACCATCAGGAGTGTTAAAGATTAATCTACAACCTGAGCTGTGCAGCGAGCGATCGTCTTGTATACCTTGTGAAAACTAATAAAAAACATCAACCATCCCCAAAAAATTGCAATTCTCACAACCCACCCTCCCCGCACCCACGTCTGACCAGCCCCAACTTGGCCGGGATACACCCCCTTAAACTTCTGATCAACCCCTTCCCCCCCACAGAAACAAAATACCATCCCTAGTGTGAGTCACGCATGGGCGGATGTTGCTCATCCAACAGAGAGTTCTATCTGAACTCGATAGGGCCTCACCCGAGCACCGTCAATGCTTTAGTGAGCAACTACATAGTTCGCAGAATCTTAGACCCCAGCAATAGAAGGAGACGTGTTCCTGCATATCTAGCTACAGTTTCGGCATTTTGTGGCTCAGGTTTTGAAATTGGCTATTCGCAACAGTCTTGGAGAAGTCCCACAGTGTTATAACCGTTCACGAGACTCTGAGCGTTGGCCCCGACCACCCCTAGAGCACCACCCCAAAGGCCAATCCCAGCCATGATATGTAATAGCGATAGACAGCCTGTCCAATGCAGTCTCCCTTTAACTCTAAGTGAGAAGAGGTATGCAGATGACCGGCACACAGGGCCCCACGTGTTGACCATCGCGCCCAAATCTCTGCCCAAAAACCATGCTTATCGCCTGTGGGTGCCGCAAAGCATTCAGTCCTGTTCGTCCAGCTGCCCTCCCGCTGCTTCGTCAAACATTTGCCGCTTCGGACTGTGATGTTGTTCTTTGGACCAGTCCTTCAGAGCCCTCTGCAGGGCTTTTGGGTCGGTGAAGATGTGGGAGCGGTCCTGTTGACCCAGAGTCTCACAGGATACAACATGGTGTAGTCTATGCCAAGGTCACGGAGCTGCTTCTTCATGGGTACGAACTGGCGGTGCGCCTCCTGCATCCGGATTGTGAAGTCTGGAAACGGGGAGATCGTGGAACCCTCATATTCCAAAGGATGTTTGTCCCTTGCCAGTTTCAGCGCCACATCACTGTCTCGATAGTTGAGCAGCTTTGCGATGATCGCCCTAGGAGCCGCCCCCGGAGGCGGGCGCGGTCCCAGGGAGTGGTGGGCTCTCTCCACAACAAACATATCGGAAAAAGTTTCTTCTCCTAGCAAGGCAATGAGTAGTTTCTCAATGAATTGTTCCATGTTGCCAGTTAGAGTGGTCTCAGCAAGCCAGTAATTCTAAGATTGCAGTGTCGAGAGCACGCCTCTAAATACTCAGTTTTCTCTTGTAAGAGCCGCAGAACTTTGCCAAGCTGTTTATGTTCAGTATCCAGGGAGGTGTGCGCTTCCTCCACTTCCGATATCCTGCACTCTGGCATGTCCAGCCGTTCAGCATGTTTATCGAGTCGTTCAGCCATTCAATCTATTCTGTAGGTTAAAGCATCCATCTTAGTTCCCAGTGCTGAAATACCACTCTACAGGTTTTCCTCCATGGCCACCAGCATACTCCAGATATATGGGTTCGAATGTTCAGCCGTCAGCCCTTGCATTCTGGCGGCGTCTTCAGTGTAAGCGTCCTGGGATTTTGACTTTTCATGCTCGAACGAAAGCTTCAGTTGCGCTCTGTCCACTATTCCCATTCTCGTAGCGGGTAGCTCCAAATGTGTAGGAAACCAAGACTCCGCCACATGAGAAGTCAGGCATACTATATAACGAGGCGATCAACCAAGTGTCCGTGGCTCCACTAGGCCGCGCCACCAGCACCAAGCGGGGAGAAACAGTGTGCAGGCTAAGGCAGTGCTCCCATTCCCCAACATGTGATCAAATCTTGCTTCGGACCCCCAGAGCACAAACCTGCTCACCAGGGCCGTGACGCCACAGTCCCGCGTCCAGGCAGTCCCCGCATTCTAATCGCCGCATGCAACTATGGCCGCTTCAGCCCTTCCAGCCACAACCTCGAGCCACACGGTCTGGATCAGTTCCCCAGCATGCAGCACAGCACACCCCTCATCAGGTATCAGGAGGGCCAAGAAAAGGGCCCAAGTCACAGGTTAGCAGGTAGGGCCCCCACAGCAGAAGGGAACACCGTCAGTTCAGATGTCTTCTTCCAGGGCTAAAGTTGTGGGCAGGTGCACCGCATTTGCAAGGCCTCCACAGGCACCCAGGCATGTCACAGTACCAGGCCCAAAGCGTCTCATCCACAGGTACCACACAAGAAATGTCACCAACTTCAGCAGCGCAGCACCCAGTGAACTTAGCGGTCACCACCCAAATAGGTCACTCACCTTCTGGGGCGCAGCGTGGCGCACCGGCAACCTGCAGCCTCAAAATGGCGAATCCGGAGAACTGAGCTCTCCCGAACTCTCCAGGCTCCCAGAACACGTCAACAGTGAGCACATTTAGCAGGCAGTCACCCTGCCATGCAAGCCTCCGCAGCAGGAGTGAACAGGGTCAAGATAGCAGCGGGGGCACTATTTCGCGGGTCACTGCTCCTGCCCGCCGCAGTTCCTTGGGACTACTCCAGGCCATGAGACCCCAGCCGCAGCCGCGCGGCTCTTCACTGGGGTGTGAGCTCGCATTCCAGGGGCTTCGCAGCCTCAGGCTCCGTACTGTTGCTGTGTGCCAAAGCTAAATCCCAGCCTCTGGGCGTGGCACTCGCATTCCAGGTCCACGAGTGGCAGAGACTCCGGGCAAACGTCCCCCCACAGCTCCACTTTAGCCCAGGGAACGGGGCCTGGCAGGGCGGTTTCCGGCAGGGCGATGTATCTCCGTGAGTTAAAGTCACACCGGAGTTGGAGTTAGATCTTCCACCTCCAGAAGTCCTCCGGCAGCCAGACCGTCCTTCGTGGTGTGTCTTTACCTATGCAGTTGCAGGATAATTAGCGGATAGATTGACGGTGTCACAGAGCTCACAGCTCAAGCAGCCATCTTGGTCGTGAGCAATTTCTGCCCCCCAAGCTCAGGAGAGGTTCGCATTGAAGTGGCACATCTATTTGGGTGATTGGTTTTACAATTATTTCTGATTGTTTTGTTGTTGTGCAAAGTTGACAGAGACAGGCATTTCAGATGGAGGGACAAATGAAAAGACAGTGTAGGTGCATATTGTATTATTGGTCGGAGCAACTGATGGGCAATTTTTCATTTCTGTGATATAAATTAGTGTGGGTGGATTTTTATGAATCTTGGATCTCTGTGTGCTCTGTGTGGGGATTATTCCGAACAGTGCCAAGTAAGACATATTCAGGAATGAAGAAGCTTGTGGTCTCTGCTTATTTGATTTTGTTGCAGCCAATCCATTTCAACATGTTCTTGAATAGATGGTCTGGTGCAATTTAGTGAAAGACTAAAACAAAGTACAAAGGTGAACCTAAAACTGTAGTGTTAATTTACTCTAACTCTGAGAAGTCCATTATTGTACACATATTTAGCCAACTTGCATTAGCTAATGATGGCATGATGGAATAAACTTCTCATCACCTGCTCTGACACATGTACCCGCAGTGACCCTTAGCAACCCTTTATTTTGTGGCCTGCATGCCTGATCGTTTGGCAGAATTAAATTATATTTTTCAGATAGAATGGAGAGTTTCTTTGAAGCACCCAATGCATCATAGACAGGTCTTTAACAAAATATTTGATTTAACGGGGAGCAAGAGTAATCTGCGTAGAACAGGGGATCGCAGGCAATACTCTTGGAACATTCTCTACAAAACCAGGTGCATGACTGTAAAAAGTCTGCAGATAAATAAGCAAATACAGGGGCCACCTGCCGTGAATGACATTAAAGTAGTAGACTTTCATTGTCTATCCTTTAGGCCTCCATAAAAAGGTAATTTTCATTCAGAAGCAGCTCATCTCGAGCAAATAGGGTGATGCAATGTGAAGTACAAATGACCACCAAATTAACCTGGGCCTCCGTTATCAGTTTATAGTAATTATTGACAATCAATATTGACAATGCAAGATGTTTATCAATGGAGATATAATTTACAGCCTTTACGATGCAGCACAGACTAAAAGATAGAAGCTTTAATTGTTACTTCATTCAGATTGAAGCACTTTGCTTTCTTTGAGAACTGAAGATAAGTGAAAATCCTGAGAAACACTAGGTCTGCAGTCATGAAACGTGTCAATCTTTTTTATTTTTTATGTCATTGATTACAAACGTCTTGTTAAATTGCTACCTCTGTTGTCAAATGGTTCAATCCCTAATGCTAATTTGTGTTACTTTCGGCAACTTTCCAAGAGGGACTGTAAATTCCAAACCACATTTTTTCACTGCCTTTGTGTCAATTTTGTGAACTAAACTCAGCGCAGTGTTGATAAATTTGTCCCAAAATTCCTAATGGCTGTTGGGTCAGGTACACTCGAAGAAAATGTAAAGATTCAAGTTGGTCCAGTTGCAGAGCGGGAAAGTGTTATTTTAGTCCCAAGAATAGAAACAAAACTCGAGGAGAGGTTTTTCTGACTTGTGGAATGATTTTTCTGTCTCTTGACAGTCTCTTGATAGTCAATCTAATGTTGCCACGTTTAACTATTCGCAAATGATTATACCCTTAATGGAGAAGTCAGTCATTTTTAGAGATATCGTAGACAAAAAATCTGACTATTGTAAATTAACTTTCTGATAGTCTGGCAAATCCAACATTAAGAAGTTGCAGATGCTATAGAATTTCCCTTCTTGGGCTATCTCAGAAACAGCAAAGAGACGACACATTTTTACCAACCTTGTGTGAGATGCACATGTTGGTCATTCAAGACAGAAAGAACATGCTTGAAAATACCAGCTCTAGTTCACAAGGTTCAAAATATGTCTCCTCCATAAAATAATAAGACTGCAGATCTAAGACACATCTAAATCACTCTGATAGTAGGTAAAATTCTCCTGGACCTGACAACCATCAGAAGGCGGGAGCAGTAGGAAGAAGCTTCCATTCAAAAGCAGCATGAAACTGTATTTTGACTGATTTTCAGAATAGCATTAATCTTTCTAGTAGGTAGATCTAAATCTAAAACATATATTCTGCTTGCTCTTGGATTGTGAATATAATAAAACTAAATGAAGATAAAGAAAATTTGGGGGGGGGGTGCTGTGAGCTTCTTGGCAGCCTGATAATCCCTGGCCCCTCCTAGCCACTGTACCCAGCACTGGACAATGTACCCCTGGAATGCGGCAACTGCAGGGCAGGACTCAATAACAGGAGCAGTTGTTTCTACTTGATGGAGACTTAGAGGAAGGCGCAGATGGCTGCCTTCTCCTCCTGCACAAGAAAGTGGCTCCGGACACTAGCGGAGACCGCAGAACTTCCCTGCACTGTGCTTGTATCGTGCTGAGACCATGCGGAAAGCTAGGTCTTGGCACCCTCAGAGGTCCTAGCAGCAGGGATGTTGCTTCCCCCATTATCTCTGTGAGAGGCTCTGCGAGGGGGCCCAGACTTCTTTTGGTGGCCCCTCATCTTGATGGGCAGGACCCTAATGGCAATTTTCCCTTAGCGGTTACCCACAAAGGAACACGGGGACTACCACACTACCTGGGTCATTCCTAGAGTGCCCCCTAACTGCCAGGAGAGGAGTGCAGCAGTTTGCTTGGGTGGTTTCCTGGGTCTGCATGCCCCTGGATAGCTAGTCGTGAAGACAGTGAGGGTCCTAGGGACATTGACAACCGGGTCTTGTGACTGGCTTACCTCCCTCAGCTGCTGATCTTTGGTGGAGCAGCTGGATAGCCTGGGGGACCTCTGCTGCTACATGCAGCCCCCAGCATTGTTGCCCCTGTGGACCACGAGTGCCCCTGCAGTATATCGGGTTGCTGTCATGCCTGCCTTTCCTTGACTGTGGCTGCCATGATGGGCCAGGCCATTGTCATACTACATCCCTAACTATTCCTTAGGCTCTTGGATGGCCCTGTGGCACACTGGCTGGAGCTGCGGGCCCTAGTTGGCTGGGGATCAACCTGGTCACCCATGGAGGCATTTCAAGACTGTAACATCACCTATAGAGTGGTGGGGAGGTGGTTCCCCATCCTACTTGCTTGCTAAGATAGGCTTTGGTTCACACTGACTACATTGCACCCCTGTATTGCCACTCCCATGGGCATGGCAGACTGTGCAGGGCTTCCTGGTGGCATTACCACTGGCAGCTTGACATGGTGGGAGCCTCACTCTTCCTTACTTACCCCAGACATGGGTTGCACTCAGAAGAACAAGGATGATGCCCCGACAAGCACCCCCCTGGAGGTGATCAAGCAGGCTGCTGGGGACGAAGACACCTCCCACATGGACACCAATCTAGATAACTTACTGGCTGCAATAGATGCTACTGGGGAGTGCCTGGAGAACAAGATGGACTAAATTGCAATTGAGCTAGGTCTCATTCGTGGGAACTCCAAGAAAGTTGCAGTGAGGGTGACTGCCTTGGAGGAATCGGTCCAGGCCTTGGTGCCTGAGTCCCAAACCACAGGACATCACCTCACAGAGCTGAAGGGGCATACATGGCAGCTAAATGTCCATCTGGACGATCAAGAAGGGATAAAAACATCAGGGTTGTGGGGATACCGTAGGGAGTAGAGTGTGATTCCATAATTTATTTTTTAACTTTATTTATTGATTTTCACAATAAACTTTGAAACATAATACAGTACAGTTTAGCATTTACTGTGGTTGATGTTGATACCAGGTCCAGATACATGCGTGAGTCATCAAAACAAACATCAAGTATGACAATCCTGGATAAAGTGGGGGAGAGGGATGTGCATATACATCACTGTCACGTTAGGGTTTAACTAGCGGGTGTTTGTATTTACCTGCTCGTCCCATTACTTGGAGGGGTATGTTGCTGTGGGGGCGATATATCTCCTGTGTATCTGCCATATGTCAAGAGGCAGACTAACAGGTGGTTGCATCAGTGCATATGTGTCACTATTCGTGTTGCAATATGTTATGCTCTGTAACCATGTTTTCAATGTGGGTGAGAGTTTGCTACCCCAATATATAGCTACTTACCTTTTGGCGAGGGGGAGTGCAATTGCGAGAAAGCATCTTTTGGGTTAAGGGAGCTCATATGTGTATCTCAAGAGCGCCAGTAGCGGGAAAGGTGCAAGTTTCAGTTCAATCATACGAGAGAGCTCTCTGAAGACCAGCCCCAATACCTCGCATACTTATCACATGTCCAAGCCATGTGCACAAAGTCTGCCTCTGGGGAATGACATCTGGAACACATGTGTGAGCAGGATGGGTCCATGCGATGCAGTCTGTTTGGTATCACGTACACCCGCCAGAGAAACTTAAAATGCAGCAATTTGGGCCTGTGATTAGGAGAGACTCAACGTATTTGTATACAGCAGGGGTTCCACAGGGCATTTGAGATGGGACGGGCCAGGTCCCACTCCCAGGCAGCATGTACTCCAGCATCCCGACAGGAGAGTAGGGACACAGCGGCCCTGTGTAGCCGGGACATGAGATGGTCCCTACTTGTGCCTTTAATACTTTCTGTCAGAAGAGGAAATTCAGGGGGTTCGAGCGGGTAACTGGGAATGCTGGTCCTAAGAGCCCTCTGCAGTATTTGCAACATAATGTGGTCCATCCCTGTGGCTTCACCAAAATGTGGGTCTTCCGTACGCGAAAAGACATGACCACTGAGGAACAGGTCTCCAAATTTTACCAGGTGGAACTTTGCTAGCATATGTTTCACCAGTGTTTCCTGTAGGATGGGGACCCAGCCGTTTCCCACCAATGGTAATGAGGAGAAATACAACAGATGGGACCCAGTCACATTGAGTTTGTCGACGCCATGCCCAGCTCGTTGTGGAGAGTGTCTGAATGTCCTGTGGGTCACACAGCACCCCCGCCCGCAAGAGTGTGTTTAGGGGCGCTGGAATTGCAAGATCTGCTTCTGGTTGAAGGTATGGTATACTGGCGTCCGCATGGTACCAATGATGTGCAAAGCTTGCCTGCACCACAAAGTAGTATACACAGAAATTTGGTACCCCAAACACGCCCTGCACATACGGCAACATCAGGGTGTCCCAACTTATCCGGGGTTGTCTACCACCCCAAACCAGCCTGCTCAAATGCGACCGTAGGTTTGTGAAAAAGCTGTTATACAATGGGAATCGGGATATTCTCAAATAGATACATGAATTGGGGAGGACAACCATTTTAATAATGGCGATTTGTCCTGCCATTGACAGGGGCAGTTTTAGCAAGTGCTCAATGTTGCACCCCAGTCTCTCAACCACCGGGCCGTAATTGAGCTACAGGATGGGGTCGGCGTCCCTGTGTATGTGAATGCCGAGATATTTAACAGAGTCGTAGCACTCTACCAAGGGGTATTCCGCTGTCCTGTCACAAGGTGCAGGTGTCAACGGTAAGACCTCTGACTTCCCCCAGTTAAGGCAGAGGCCAAAAAGGGCACCGTACCTAGTGACTTTGCAAAGAAATGGCACTGGGTTCTCATCAGGATGCCGCACATAAAATAGAATATCATCAGCATATAGAGTGAGGAGTAAGGGACCAGTCTTAAACTGCAAACCGCGATTTCAGATGTTTCTCCTGTAGGTGCCGTACCAAGGGATCCATAGCTATAACAAACAGCAAGGGGAGAGTGGTCACCCCTGCTGCGTCCCCTGTGTAAGCAGAAATTATGATGTTTTTTTTTTCTTGTATTTTTTTTTTTATTTCAAATTCAGGAAAACCAATAAATACAGTTGTTTCGAGAATGACACAATCAAGTTCATCAATAAATCAATGCATATACTCACATATTATTAAATATATCCTACTGGGAAGGGTAGAAACATAAAAAGAAGAAAGTAAGAGGGATTCCCACTAATTCTTTAGGGCTATCAACTATATGCTTAATTCTCCCCGGCTTCCCACAGCGGACCCCAAACTAGGCAGCCTCTTTTTTTAGCCCTTCTACCTTTACATTTATACAATGCCTTCTCTAAATTAAAAACATGAAAAAGCCTTACATACCATTCCTGAAAAGAAGGCGGTTCAGCATCCTTCCATCGAGTTCCAATATTTAAACTCAAAATGGCTGTTACCATGAAACAAAAATATATTTGGGAAGAGTCCATCTGTAAACTATCATCGACCCCAAATATAATCAATGTAGAAGTTAATCGAGCTATACCCCCTATAGTTTGACTCAGAAAATGATCTATTCTTTGTTTCAAAATACCCAGCTTGCTGCAGCCGCAGAACATGTGAACCATATCAGCTGGGCCCTGATCACATCTTGGACACCTGTCAGTTTCCCCTTTCCCCCAAATAAACAATTTTGCTGGGGTATAGTATCACCTAAACAAAGTTTTAAAATGTTGAGCTTTAAGATTTGCAGCCAGAAAGATTTTATTTGACAAGTATAAAGATCTACACATATCCACATCATAATCCCCCAACTTCCCTGCCCAAACACTTTCTGAACTGGCTATATCGTCTTGATTGGCATTCAGAAGAATTGAATACAGATCTTTAACCCGGGGCTGCCTATGTCCCAGCCAATCCAGCATTGGAATACTGTCCGATTTGCTAAATTGAGCCATTACTGGTTTAATTATCTCCCTAATTTGTAGATACTTAAAAAAAAGTCTTAGAATCTACGCCATATTGTGTTTGAAGCTCTTTAAATGACTTTATCTCTGATTGATCAAACATATCACCTACAGCATTAATTCCGGCCTGCTCCCAGTTCCTGCCTAACCTATCATACAGTAAAGAAGAGAACATTGACGAGCGCCATAAAAATAGATATCTATGAGCCTTTGGAATTCTCAAAAGTTTTCTTACATTATTCCAAACATTCCAAGCAGTTCTAACTAATTTAAACCGCGTTTTTTTTATAGTAACTCCCATCGAGTTGCCTTAATAAAACACCTGATGCTACCTCCCCAAGGGCCAGCTCATAGATAGAGAGGAGTATCTCCCTACTTTAGTCTGCCTGGATGGTTCCTATACACTTTTTAGGCCGAAAAAGACTGATCATTTGCTGCAAAGTTACAGCCCAGTAATAATATAACATATGGGGGATTGCCAAACCCCCACGGTTTTGTGGTAAAGTCATCAGGTTCATTGACCTTCTGATCTTTTTATAACCCCAAATAAATTGTGAAAATATTCCTTCAATTTTTGAAAAGAATCCCTTTGAAGGTTCCAACAGGATACATCTAAATAAATAAAAAAAATTAGGGAACATAGTCATTTTTATGATATTCGCTCGTCCTATAATGGAGAGATGTAAGTTATCCATTTGTTTTAATTCATTGCTTATCTTTTTAAAAAGCTGTGCCGAATTAATATCCCTAACCGTCCCGACCTCCGCATTTATATTTATCCCTAAATATGTGGCCTCCATAGAACTCCGTGCGTCGTGAAGCTGGATATTTTTGGAGCAGACAATCTTGGTTTTACCTGTATTCAATCTATAGCCAGATTGACTCCCAAATTCCAATGCCAAAACCTCAATCCGATCCAAAGCTTCCTTGGGGTCAGGGGTGACTATTGCGATGTCGTCGGCATAAGCTAAAACTTTGGTGTTGTATCCCCTGACCACTATAGGTTTAATAGCCTGGTCATTTAGCATTGTTCTGATAATCGGTCCATATAGAGAGCGAAAAGAATTGGGGAGCACGGGCATCCTTGTCTAGTACCTCGTGAGATCTTGATTCTTCCCGACTCCATCCCCATCAATTGGATTTTGAGTGGGGTTGTACACACATAGCCTTTATGGCTGTCTGTATACGGGGACCAAAACCATTGGTACTTAAAATCTGCCAAAGGAATGCCCACTCAACCTGATCGAAAGCTTTCTGGGCATCCAATAAGATAAGGGACATTTGTCCCCCTGTCTGTTCCATTATATCAAATAATGAGATTACGCGACGAACGTGATCTGTTGTTCCCCGAGCAGGAATAAATCCGTGCTGCCACAGACTGACCAGAGAGGCGACTATTTTTGCAAGTCTAAGCGCTATGATTTTAGAGTACAATTTCTCATCCGCATTTATAAGGGAGATAGGCCTATACGAAGCGGGATCTTCAGCTACTTTACCCTTTTTCAGAAAGATAATTATATTGGTATCCTTCCAGGACTGAGGCGGACTACCCCGATACTGCACTGCCAAAAACAAGTCCAGCAGCAGGTGTGCAAGCTCAGGCTGCAAGGCTTTATAGATTTCCATCGGGATCCCATCTGGGCCGCCGGCCTTACCAGGCGCCATGGTCTGGAGTGCCTCAGTGACTTCAATTAACAAAATATCTTTCTCCAATTCCTGTATTATAGGGGGGGATAACTGTTCCCACCCCAGCTAATGTTTGTGGGTCAACCACAGAGCTGTACAGATGGCCATAAAATTCTGCAAGGACTTGAACAATGTCTTGAGGTTTGGTTACCATATTCCCATCCTTCCTCTTTAGCTTCGTAATATTATTTGCCGCCGCCCTCTGTTTCAGTTTAAGTGCGAGATGTCTCCCAGTCATCTCCCCATATTCATAGTTGTCCCTGGCCCGAGTTTGATATATCTTAGCCTTTCAGTTATTGTATATTCCATTAATTTTTGCTTTAGTGCTAATTACTTTTATTTCTATTTGGCTCAGTAATTCCATCTGTTTTTTTTCGAAAGCTCACAAGTGCAATTCCTCATATTTGGAAAGTTCAGCCATGAGCTGTTGTATAACCTCACTCTTTTCTTTCCTAAGGTGCCCGGCAAAACTAATAATCTCACCTCTTAGGCAAGACTTAAATGTATCCCAAATGATTTCTCTGGATGCACTATACCTATTTGCCTCATAAAATTGTTTAGTCCAACTCCTAATGTGGTCTACAAAACCCTTGGTAGCCAAAAGTTTTGTCAAAAGACCATTTTGAGGGAAGATTCACATGTTCCTGAACCTCGATTTCCAACATCAGAGGGTTATGATCTGATAAAACCTTAGGCAATTTCCGTATATTAGCTCCCTCTATAAGGGAGGCAGAGATAAAAAAATAATCAAGCCTAACATATTTCCGATGAGGACAAGAGAAATATGTATACCCAGCATCTCCAACTTTTTTCCAAGCCCAAACGTCCACTAATCCATGACTTCCCGCTAAAGCTTTAAGGGCCTTAAATACTTGTGGCTTCCTCCCCTGATACTTTCCCCCAAGTGTATCCTGTGTTCCTAAGTGGATGTTAAAATCTCCACAGATTATAAGTGGGGATGGCCAGGAAGCTAGCTCAAGCTCTAAATTTGCCCATAAATCTGGGTCATTCATAGTGTTACCCTGCAAGGCAATAAAACTATTGCCCATCTACCCCATTTATCCGCTAAAGTCTGCTCAACCAAAGGCATCCGTTTAGAAGTGTGTATAGCAACACCTCTCGTAGTGGTTGTCTGCCGTGAGCAGGTTACCTGCATATATCCAGGGATGATATTTAACCTTCTCTTTTGCCATGGAATATGAGTCTCTTGTTGACAGATAACATCTGCCCCCCACGAACGAACAACTTCTGCTGATCTATTTCTTTTGCCGCCATCATTCAACCCCCCAATATTTACCGAGCTGATTCTCAGCCTACCCATCCCTGTAATTTATTTGATACCTAAATTGTGCCTTAAAACATTCCCTCATCTCTGTGTCAATCTGAATTTGACTCTCTTCCAATTTTCCTGAAATTTTATACCCCCCTACCCTACCCCCTCTCCCTTCCCCTCCCCTACCAGACCACCCCCCACATTTCACCCTCCCTGTACTAGAAGGCAACAGACCTGTCAGGTCTGTAGTGGATGATTGGTGTACTCTCCCAAAAGTGATGCATGTACTTATATGTGCTTACAACCCATGTTAATCCGTATTAACCCTCGTGAACCAGCGGGCCCAGTTTATCCCGATTCTATCCTCCCTGAGGCAAATCCTCACAATTTAATGGATGAAAAACGAGAGAAAAAAGGGAAAAATGAAATGGACAATTTATATCAACAACTTGAATTAAACTTGGGTTAAGCTTTCCCCCCAGCCTCCAGGAACTCCTTTGCCTTTATTTCTGAAGTAAAAAGTCTCGTAATGTCCTTCCAGACTACTTTTAGTCGAGCGGGATTTAGAAGGAAGGCCTGCACTCCCTTATCTTGGAAGGGCTTTATCATCTGGCGCAGGCGCCACCGACGCTCAACAGTGACATGACAGTAGTCAGGTCGAGTCAAATACGAAAACCCATCTATACTAAGTTGTGCATCTGGTCTAGCCCTTTCCAAAAATTTTGTCTCAATAAATAATTTCCGAAATAGACCAAAAATGCCCTAGGCTTAGCATCGAGGCGAGCTGGTTGTCGAATGGTGAAAGGGACCCGATGTGCCCTTTGTATCTCCTGTTGCCAGTTCCAACCAACCAAGTCCGGCAAGGAGGCCTGCAATAGTTGAACCATATAAGTGCGTGGGTCGGACCCCTCCTTTCCCTCCAGAATGCCCAGGAATCTCAAGTTGTTCCTTCGCTGGTAGTTCTCACTAGGGGTGGGCGGAATTTGCGGAATTAACCTTCGCAAATTATCGCGAGAATGTTTAAAATTATCGCAAACAAGCAGAAATATCGCAAAGATGCGGAAGTTTTTTTCCGGCATGTTCGCGAGATTTTCTGCATGGTTGCGGGTCGCCAACTTACCCATGTGGTTGCTTGCGGGCGCGGCCATCTTGTTTTGAGTTGTTCTCGCGGTGCATGATCGCGAGAAGAAAGACGTGATCGCGCGACGCATGACGTCACTGCGGGCGCGAACTGTCGCGAGACAGCGCAAATGGCTAAAAACAATACAACATCTCATGGAGAACGCGACCGGATCAAGAAAACTTGTCGGCGAACGCAGGGATTCAGGTAAGGCGATCGCGCGCGCGCGAGAATGTATCATTTTACAGCGCGAGCAAGAAACAAATTATCGCCAAGCTGCGGAAACCGGAATTTTTGACATTTTCGCGCTCTCCGCGGAACGCAAAAATGTCAAATTATCGCAATTTCCGCGAACGGAACGAAATTTTTGCCCAGGCCTAGTTCTCACTCTCCTCCAGCTTCCACTGAAAATCCACAATTCGAGCCTCGTGGGCTTCCACTTGACCCTTTGAGCCAGCTACCTCTGACTCCAACAAATCCGTCCGAGACTCGATATCGGTCATCCGGTCACTTATATCTTTACAAGTCTTTGCTACTTTCGTAATTGCCCCTTGCAATTTACGAGAGGCATTCTGCAATCTCTTGCTTTCCATCCGAGATTCCTCACGGTGTGCGACCACGCACTGCAGGATTGATTCTAAGGTTGGAGGGGCTGGAGTAGGCCCATCATCCGGGACATTATTGGTAACACCCATCAATTGGTCTCCGAGTGCATAATCCCATCTCAGGGCCCCCTGCTTTTGCCTCTCGGGTCTCTTTATAGTCAGGTTCATTGATCGAACTGTTGCTGCAGAACCAGAGGCTGCCATATCCTTATCTTGTATGGCCATCTCGTCACTTGACAATGTATCCCCTCCTGAATCTGAACCAAAACCTGACCATGTTGTATCTGATAATGAAAACAAATCATTTGCCTCTGAGTCTATGTCTTTATCCCGATCCCGCAGTGGAGTTCTAAGGGCCCTAGAGCTCCCCTTGTGTTTTGAAACCCCAGCGGGCGACTGACGGGCATGCTCCGATCCACTTCCCCTAATAAATCGTTCTGATCCCCTTTAAGCCCTGCTTTACCATCATACAATTTGGTATTAGGTTTTTCTCCCTCTTTCAGAGGAGCCATCAGATTTTCCTGCCCGTTTTCCTGAGCCTGGTCGGGTTTGAAATCCTGTATATCTGCCACTGTTCCATGTTCTAATTCGTAGCTGTTACCAGAGGGGATTGCCCTACCCGGGGGGGCCGTAAGCTGAGTTTTCCCCGGTAATCCATTCCCACCAGCCGCTTGCTGAGATAAATCAGTATTATGAACATCTGTATCCTTAGCCGGCTGCTCCTGAATATTGCTCACCAGCTCTTTAAGCCCCTCTCTGTCCCCGCTCCGCTCCTTACCCAACAGCATTGGGGCGCCAACACCTCCGTCTATTCCTCCGTCTATTCCGATCTGGTCTCCCTCCTGAACTCCGGGAGAACCAGTCCCCAGACCTCTGAGCAGCTCAATCACTGACACGGAGGACCGGTGTGGCTGGGGCTGGGCGCCCACACCCCTCCCCTTCCTGTCAGCTGGATTCTCGGCACGCCCGCCAGGCTTCAGCTTGCGTCCACGAGCGGTTGATGGATTAGGCTCGATCTCCGGGGGTGGTGCCGGGGGGCCGCCGCGCTCGGCTGCCCCTCTACCCCTTGAGGCTATTTTAGGACCCATGTCTCCACGAGCCCGTTCTAATCGTTCGAAGCAGAGAATCAGCTGCTCCGCGTTCCGGACCAGCGCTGAAGCCCAACTATGTAAATTACACAAGTCTCTTCTAATTGCTACTGCCACGCTGCCACTTCCTTTCTGGTCCCCATCGGGGGGGCTCCACATTCTTCGGTTCTAGGGGTTTTTTACGGTTATTCTCGTATCTGCATCTGCATCACTAGTCCTCATATGAAGATAACATGCTCCAAGAAAAAGAAACAAGAAAAGAGAGTCTCTAACCCAAGTTGAAGTCTGAAGGAATACTCCTGTAATTACTGGTTTAAGGACACCCCTCAGAAGCGAGGAGAATGCAATGTAGCTACCAAAAACCAAACCTTCAACTCCTTATAAGGGTTTTCGTCTTTGTCTTGAGTCTACATTGGCCCACGATGCATGTTGCCCATATAGAAAGGCCTTCTCAGCCCATACGCCTGGGCTTAACCTTGGGCATGCTAGATAATCATCGGACCCAAAAAAGAGAAAAGAGAAAAAAAAAAAAGGGAGACCAACAAGATAAACATTTTGGATTTGGTTGTCTTTCATATCGCCTCTCCCCCTTCCCTTTTCCCTTAAATAGAACTAGTACCTAACTCTACCCAATTATCCCATATTTCCCATAATCTAGCTTTTTTCTTGTGAGTCCCTATTTGGTCTAGCATAGCTATCCTTTTAGTGGAATGTACCCATTCTACTTCTGTGGGGGAAGATGGCAATATCCACTTAATGCATATTTCCCTCCGGGCTAACAAAATCAAGACAAAGAATACCGCTTTATGGTTTCTAGTTAATCTTCGATCATTAATTTCACTAGGGAGTAGCCCGAAAAGAACCGAAACAATTGTGAGCTTTATTTCTAGACCCAAAATATTTGAAAGAGTCTTACCAATTTTATCCCAGAAGGAAGTTAGGACCGGGCAACTGCAGAACATATGTACCTCATTAGCCAATTCATCTCCACATTTGGGGCACTTCTTAATGGCTCGACTTCCCATCTTTGAAATTTTCTGGGGAGTCCAGTATGCCTTGTGCGCTGTAAAGATGTGATTCTTTTTTAAAGAAGCAGCATTTACATAGGACCAAAGATAGAACATAGATACTTGCCCGATATTTTCAAGGTCTTCGTCCGGAAGGTCTTTTTTCCAAATTTCTATAAACGCAGGCTGGTCCTCCTCACCACCTTGGGCAAGTAACCAGTACCAGGCAGCCACTTCTTTTTCTTTGCCACTACGAGTGCATATCTTGTACGCCAGGTTTGAGTTCCCTTTCATGTCACTACCGGCAGATCTAATCCAGCTTGTCAGCTGATAATATTTAAACTTAGAGATCGAACTTCCGGTTAAGGATGATAAATGAGGCCAGGAGATTATTTCGCCTTCCTGTAGAATTTGCCCCCAAGTGTTAATCCCAGCTCTTCTTAACGGGGCTGCCAAGCTGTCCAGTAAGCATTCCGGAGTGCCCGGAGAGTCCCAAATTGGCGCAGCTACATCGTAATATGGGATTTTTAGCAAACGTCTTACTTGTGTCCAAATTTTTATTGCTGCACTTAGTATCTTGAGTTTTACTTTTTGGAAAAATTTGGGGCTCCCGAATTTGAAAAGAAACTTCCCAGCTTTTTTAGAGAGATCTTTTGTAAGGGCTTTCAAGAGAGGAGAGAACATACAATCTTCTAACATAAGTTGACGAAAATGTTATAATTGGAATGCACACATGTACAAATAGAGGTCAGGACTTGCAATTCCTCCGTACTCCTTTTTTTTCCTAAGTTTATTTCGTGCAATCCTCGGACATTTGTTAGCCCATATAAACCTTGAGAGGAGCCCTTGAACTTACCCAAACCACTTTTTTGGGAACTCTAGAGGGATAGCGTTGAATAAGAAAGTGAATTTTGGAATGATGGACATTTTGATAATATTAGATTTACCCAAAAAAGAGATAGAAAGCGCTCCCCATGATTGTAGCTGGGAGGTTATTTCTTTAGTTGTTTTATCAAAATTAACTTTTGATATTTTATTAATGTCGTGCACGATCTGAATTCCTAAATATCTTATCTCCTTTTTTTCATAGGGGCTCTCAAAATCCATATGCCACTTCATGAGTTCTGTTTTTTGATGATTGAGAAGATAGCCCGAAACCTTTCCAAAGTTCTCTAATTCCTGCCATATCCCCCCATATGATTTTTCCAAATTACCAGAGAATATAATTAAGTCATCCGCATACAGGCCTATTCTTTTTTCCCACCCATTACAATTAAAGGGAATGATGTTCTGAGATGATCTTAGGTTGTGTGCTAACGGTTCAATGTACATATTAAAGAGTATCGGTGACAGGGGACAACCCTGTCTCGTTCCTCTCCCAATACGTATTGCTCTAGTTAAGTTCCCATTATTCAATATTTTAGCTGAAGGGTTCTTGTATAAAGCCTTTATTGCTGATATACATCTATCCCCGAGATCGAAGCGTTGTAGAGTTTTAAATAGGAATGACCAATCGACCCGGTCAAACGCCTTGGCGGCATCAAATGTCATAACCGCCAAGGGAACTTTATATGTTTGCGCCAGGTCGATTGCCCCAATAAGATCCTAAGTTAATTGGCTCAACTGCCTCCCTTTCATGAAGCCCTTTTGGTCCTGATGAATAAGTGGATCTAACACTTTATTTAATCTTTTTGTGATAATCTGCGAATAGATTTTATGGTCCGAGTTTAAAAGTGATATTGGGCGATATGATTCGCACTCACGTGGATTTTTGTTCGGTTTTAGGAGGACTATGATAGTTGCTTCATCCCATGAAGAGGGAGTATTGTCTACATTTAAAAAGATGCATTAAATAACTGGAGGAGAACTGGGGCCAATTCATCTTTAAGTGTATTATAGATCTCATTGGGAATAGAATCGGGGCTGGCAGCTTTACCTTTTTTTAGCGAGTTTATTGCTTGAGTTATCGCAACTAGTTCTACTGGCGCATTGAGAAAGTCTTTATCTTCTTGTTGAAGTGATGGGAGGTCTAGGCCCCTCAAATATTCCTCCATACTTCCCATGTCCAGGTTGCCCTCCCCACCGTTTAGGCTTTCGAAAAAATGGACAAAGGAATCCTCAATTTCCGATTCTTCTGTGGCTATGAGTCCGTTTTTATGGGAACGTGTATCTTTTATCATATTTCTCGTCTGGTCTGTTTTTGTTTTCCAAGCGAGAAGCTTGCCACACCCCTCCCCATATTCGTGATGAGCTAATTTGCTGGCCTCCCATTTCTTTTTAATTATAGCTTCTAGATGGTTATTCAAATTACACTTGGCTATTTTTATGTTGTTTAGGGTATTCTCGTTATCTTTGTCCAACTCAAGGATTTCATACAGTTTGTGTAGCTCCGTTTCTAACTTTCCTGTTACCTCTTTTTGCTTCTTGGCTTGGTTACAATTAATGCTTAGTAAGTACCCCTCAAAAAGGCTTTATATGCATCCCACACTGATTGGATTGCTGCAGAATCTAAATTACTTTCAAAGAATTCATTGGTGTCTATTTTTAAGTTTTGAATAATGGATTGTTCCGACAATAATGTTCTATTTATGGTGCACCTTCTGGATGATTGAATCTTATATAAAGCTGCTTTGACCGTGACTGCAGAATGATCTGACATGTGTTGGGGGCGTGAGATACAAGGAGCGTGTTACGAAAAAAAGTTGTATTTACAAAAAAAAATCAATCCTTGATCTTTGACCACATTTTTTGTTGTGGAAAGTGAACTTACTACCTTTCGTTTTAGATTTAGCCAGCATCTCGCTCCATATGTCTATTAGATTTATATCCACCATTAGTTGTCTTACGGCTCTTCTCATTTTCACTGTGGTAGATACAGCTCTAGAAGAGGTCGAGTCTCTACCTGGATTTAAGACTAAGTTAAAATCCCCTCCTAAAATGATATCATCATCAACTTCTAGTAGATGGGGTATCAATGTGTAAAGGGGATTCGGATCGTCCCAATTGGGGCCATAGTAACTTGCAAGCGACATGCCATGGCCGTTTATTTTTATTTTTGCGACCGCCCATCTGCCTGCAGGATCCACTACACTTTCTTTCAGCACTGCCGATGCTGATTTTTTAATTAGGATTGCGGAGCCTTTGGAGGTGTAGGGTTTGTTTGTGCATATGCAGTGTTCGATCCATCTGTGCTGCTTTGTGATTAGCTCCCACTCTTCCCTCAGTAGGTGGGATTCTTGAATAAGAAAAATCTTACAGTCAGACAATCTTAAATATTCCAATATCTTGTTTCTCCTTCTGGGTACCCTTAAACCATTTACATTCCATGTCATTATTTCTAGATCATAGCTCCTCATCCTTGGCTACATTCTAGATTGCATTTTTCAGAATTTTGAGTAGGATAGAGATAGTCCGAATGTTTTTGGGAGATTGCTACTTCGTCTGAGGACATTTTTTTTTGTTTTTTTTCCCATATGCTCCCCACCCAGTGCAAAATAAACCTGAACAGTGTTTCCGAATTATAAGTGGGTTCCCTCCCCCCACCCATTAGGGGAACCTCCCGTTCAACTACTAGAGGAATTCCTCTATTTTCAGGCTCAGTCTCGGTTCAAGGCATTTAAATAATTATTTTATTTTATTTAGCTGAGGAGGTCTTGATTCGATTTATGAGAACGTTTGCTTCATCGGGATCTTTGAAAATGTACATCTTGTTATCCCACATTACCTTCAGCGATGTTGGGAAGCGTAGAGACGCTGTAACGCCCAAGGTTTTCAATTCCTGCAGTGATTTCCCCAACTCCCATTGTTTTTCCTGAGTAAAGTGGGATATATCCGATCTGATTCGAAGGGACCAATCAGACCTCTTGTACTCTCCTGCTTTCAATCCCTCTGTTAAGATCTTTTCCTTTAGAGTATATGATTTGAAGTTAACCAGGATCTTTCTGGGGTTTTTCTTTCCAGATTTTTTAAAGTAAGGGTCTCTATGAACTCTTTGTATGTCTCCCTCCAAAATGGTTTTATCTAAATCGGAATGAATGTCGCATAGGAGGTTGATAACAAATGATTTTATGTCGCTACCTTCTACGTCCTCCGGGATATTTAAGAGGCGGATGTTATTCCTTTTTGCAGCATTTTCTAAGACTTCTACTTTTTCTTTTAGAGCTCTATCTTCTCCTCTTAATGTTTGTTTTTCTCGACTTGTTTTGTTAAATTTTCCACTGCTCCCTCCACAATTCCCACCCTTTCAGAGATTGCGTTCAATTTAGTTTCAAGATTGTATTTTTAATTGGTTGTTTTCTGAAACTGCAAATTTTTCTCTGATTTCCGTAAGTAAAGTTGTTAATAATCCTTCTGTAAGGGAGGACACTGCTCCTATGCTGGGAGCATCTGTACCATTTGTAGAGTTTGATTCGACCGGGGGGACGCTCTCCTCTCCCCCAGGGATAAGGTAATTCAGATCGGGTGGCTTGGAAGGTAGCATGGCGCAGTTCTCCAGCTCTAAAAGCTCATATCTATTTTCAAGAACCAATGGCTCCATTCTTTCCTTAAGGGAGTTCTGTATGGTGAAACCTTCGGCTGTAGGCAGTTTGACTTCACCCTTTTTTAAGGCTATATCGATTTCTGGTTGATCTATCTTATCTCCGACAGTGAGTTGCGCCGTCTGGGCTTTGAAAAATGATCTTAGTGAGGGGGTAACTCTGTTAGCTTTAACTTTGCCTGGATTTTTCCTTTCTTTCTTGTCAGCCATAGTGGATGGGGGGGAAATTACTTTCTTTGTAGTTCTTTGCTTTTTGTCTAATGTAATCGTGTTCATGGGAGCTGCGGGGTCTGGTTCAGAGGATGCTCCCCTCCTCCCCCAGATCTCTCTAATTCTAAGAGTATACCTGTTGGGTTTAGATTTAATACTATCAAACTGTGAGCTCTGATTTGTTTGCACCCCCGTTTCCCTATCAAAATGAAGTTTAGGCCCCCAGGCTCTCCCCCTTCTCCTTACCGGAGTCATTGAAGATCGCCATATGTTAGAATCAGCCTCCCTCTGTTTTCTTTTTCTTCCCCCGGCGTGGATGACTCTGGGCAGGACTGCAGAGGGACGGGAGAAGCGTTGTTCCCCTGATACAAGGGGCTATAGAGCTCCAAAGACAACCTCGCCGATCTAATTCCAAATCTTGCCGCTACTCCCCTTCTCACCACGAGACCGGCGGCGGCTTCAAACCATCGGCCGCAACGAGCCTCCAGCGCCCCCTCCACTGCCACTGCCGCTGTCTTATGACCGGCGGAGAGCGCCGAGCGTTGAGGGAGAAAGAGAGAGGCGTCAGCTGATTGCAGATTTTTTTTTTTTTGCCTCCAAAAAGACTCCCTTGCACCTAAAGAGCAAGTACTACGACTTTCCCAATTCAAGACGGCTGCAATCGAGCATCAAGTCCCTTAAGGTTGCGAAGTAAAGACTCCTACAGCGCGTTCGTGTGTTAAGGAAACACAAGCCTGCAACTGCCTCTAGGCTGCCGCCTCGAGAACTCCCTTACGCCCGAACGTCGAAATACTGCAGCTCCCGGTCATCAGCCCCTAAAGGTTGCGAAAGTAGGGGAAAAAACCCATTAAGTGCTTCCTTCCCGATTTGAAGCCATTCCGAAACTCCTCAGCGCTATTCGCGTGTTTGCCTTGAGACGCGAGCCTACGAGCCTGCGGCTGCCTCTAACGGCTGCCGCCATTTTCTCCCCTACGAGCCTCGGTGCCATCTTGCCCCTGCTGAAATTATGATGTTAATGTGCTGTTTAAACAGATGCATGCTATGGGTCGCGTGTACAATAATTTGATGACTGACAGGAGCCGTTTCCAGTATCCTGAGTCAGCCCAGTGTGTTGTAGAGAAAGGGCCACTCGAGGGAGTCGAATGCCTTCTCTGCATCGAGTAGCACAGCCGTCACCAGCACAGAGGGAGAAATTCTATGCAGGGTAGCAAATAATGTGCGAAGGTTCAGGGCAGTCGACTTGTGCGGGATGAACCCTGACTATGTATGAGAGATCATTTGGTCAATAATGAGGGCTAACCGTGTTGCCAATACCTTGGCTAATATCTTGTTATCGAAGTTTAGCAAAGTGATCTATAAGAGCCACATTTCAACTGGTCTTTTCCAGGCTTGGGAATAAGTGTTATAACCGCTTCCAGCTGCATGGGGGGAGCTCTCCCGATTCTACCGCCTCCTGATACACATCGACAAGGTGTGGGGCCAGGACTGACTTACACTTTTTGTATAAACAGCCAGAAAACCCGTCAAGCCCCGGTGCCTAAGAATCTTCCATAAATGGTTCCACAAAGAATTTGTGATGTGCCTTGTCAAGCCAGTCCAAGGCAACCTCGTCCAGGTATTCCCTATCGGCCATCGCATAAGCTGTGGCTCTGGAGGTGTATAAGTCTGTGTAATAAGTAAGCACCTCCTCGAGTACGCCTAAGTTGCCTTTATCTGTGAACCGTCCTGCCCTCAAAATTCTACTATGTATGTCGGCTTACATATTTGTTACATTAACTTGGCTAAGGTCCTTCCCGGCCTCTCCCCCTCCACTTATCGCCTGGCCACACCATATCTCCCCGAGTAGCGCGCCTCAGGCTCTGCCACCTCACAGAACTTAGCCATTAAGGATGCACAGCGTTGTAAGTTTGTGGGGTGAGATAGGGCAGTATCGCTGCCATCAAGTTCCGCCAACTGTGACAAAGTGCGACATAGGTTCCTGAGCACCCCAGCGCTCTTTGAGATGCATACTCCCCTAATGTAAGCTTTGAACGCCTCCCCTAGGGTGGCCTTAGTGGGCACAGTGCCAATGTTGAGTGCAAAATACTCCACTATCGCGCCCAAAGTTCTGACTCGAACACTGTGTTCCGTGGGGCCATATCAGGGAATCTCCATGGTCTCTCTGCCCCTCCGGCATGAGGGGTCTGCAGCTGCATCACAACGGGGAGTGGTCTGACAGCATACGTGGTAGGTGTCGAACTGCACTAACCCACAACGTTACTCCCGCAGTTAGAAGGCTGCAATCCAACCGAGTCCAGGTGTTGTGTGGGGCTGAGTAGTGGATGTATTTGTTCTGACTGGGGCTATGGTATCTCCATGCATCGACCAATCCGTAAGCTTCTCTAATGTCAGCCAGTGAATGCCTAGCTCTAGGCTTTGTGTCAGCCGTGTATGCTATGCTGTCCGTGTCGGGATCTATGTATGTTAAGATCCCCTCCCAAGCAAATCTGGTCCTCCCTATGTGCTCAATTTGTGTATGGATGGCACTGAAAAAATCTGGGTCATCACTAGCAGTATTGAATGCTCCAGCAAACATCCCTTGACCAACAGGAATGCCCCACAGCAGCTCTATGGACCGCTTTCTCCTGATAGGCAGCCCACTTATCAATCAATATTGCGACCCCTCTAGCATAGGAACTGTAGCTCGCAAAGTGACCCCTCTAGCATAGGAACTGTAGCCCGCAAAGTATATGTATGCACCCCAACTGGCAGCCAAGGTGGAGTGGACTGATGGTGCCAAGTGCGTCTCCTGCAGGAAGGCAATGTCCACATGCTGCCTTTGTAGACAATGAGTTACTTGTTTACATTTTCAAGGGTTATTAAGACCCCAGACATTCCAGGACATCATTTTAACATTAGCTTCTGGATGCACTCTATTAGCTATTATCTGTATCAAAGATATGCGAACTGTACGGACCTGAATAGCCATTACTGTACTGCAGTAAGAACAGTCAACGGAATTGTATTGCAAAAAACTTTCTGATCATCCCGTTTGCCCCCACCCATCCCCCGCATCAATCTTCGGGGGAAGAACCCAACCCTCCACTATGGAATTTAAACATAAATGGAAAGGAAAAATTCTGCATTTCTGTGGTAAACATAGAAAGTGCATTTGCACTAGGGTGGTGGCAGTGCCACGCTGATTCCTCGGGTCTGTCAGAGCAATGTTACCTGTAAAGGTGAAGTACAGTCCACCTTGTGTGGCAGTTCCACCACATTGGCATGTGGAAAGCGAATATGAGCTAAGTGGTCAGCAGTTAATCAACCAGGCTCAATGCAACAAACTATTATGAATGGTGACCATGTCTTTCTATCAGTCCGAGAAGAGATCCGCGCTTGCACAATAGTCTGGGATATTCATTGAATGACGCGGGGAGGGAGAACCACGCCATCACCCCAACTTGGAGTAGGCCGGGCAGAATTCCTGGGCGTCATGCAGGGAGTCAAATATATGGGAGCGGAGACCCGCATCTATCTTTAGGCAGGCGGGGTACCGCATCCCATAGCGCAACCCTAGCTTACAGAGATTTGCCTTGACTCCTGCATATTTCCGTCCGGCCTCCTGCACCACCTCGGTGAGGTCCGGGTAGATAGATATGGAGGACCCCTGCCACTCAAGTGGTCTTTTTTCTCTGAGTCATCTGCAGCACAGTGTCCCTGTCTTTGAAATTGAGAAGACGGGCAAGGAATTATTGGCCTTGGGGGGCAACCCAGATTGGCGCATGGCCCAATCGTGCGGTGTGCACATTCCACAACAAAGGTAGGAGTGAAGGAGTCCCGTCCAAACAGTTCAATCAGCAGCGTCTCCATGAACCCATCCAATCGCCCTGTGTTGGTGGACTCAGGTAAACCCACCACCCGTATGTTGTTGCGCTGCCCCGTGCCTCCAAATCCTCGTTCTTGATGGCGATCGATCTGAGTAGTTTCTCCATGCGCTCACATTTATTTGTGGCTTGGGTGGCACCATCCTCCAAATCAGAGATCCTGCACTCTGCTGTTGTCAGTTGATAACGTAAGGTGGTAAACCCAGACAAATCACTAGGACCTGGGTAGAGTGCCGTACATGGAACAAATGGCCCTAGCGGACTTAAAATATTAAGGCAAATATCTTACCATCACCCAGAGAATTAAACCAAAAGCATTTAAAGATAAATTCAGTAAATTTATTCAAATAGAACACAGATTCTCATGTCCATTGAGAAGTACATTTTCAAATAATTATCACAGAATTCGAAAGTGGTGCCCCATTGGGAGAGGAACGGTAAGTGCAGCGTGGTGCAAAAGTGAAGGTAAGTGGGAGTGGGAGGGCAGTGAGCAATATATACATCTAAATCATATAGAGTGCCAAGCCGGCCTAAGGTACATGGCCAAACTATTTACAAAATCATAGTATTGTCACACATGAGAAGCCTATTACTGTTGTCCACAATGGTGAATGCAATGTATAGCCATTGACGTTTCGACCCTGGGGGGAGAATGTAGATAGCTGAAGATCTTACTGACGGGTCTTCATCAGGACAAACTATGCGGACACCTTCGGGTAGTTAAGGGACCTCCATTCGGTGCAAGTGATGCAACATAATAGGAATTAATCACTGTTAATAATGCAGTAAAGGAAAATTACCCTAAAACCACCAGGGGTGTATGGTGGTAAGTAGATAGAAGATGGGCCCTCAGGCTCCTATATCTGGAAAGTCTCCTGTTGTCAAGTGCCCCTCTTGTTGATCAAGCCTGATGCCCATGGTGTCTAGGTGCTTGTCGAGGGAGCCGAAATGGGTGTCCACGGCCTTAAAGCTGGCTCTAAGTTCCACCAACATGGCATCTGACCCAGCCACCCTGGCAGTGGGTGCACCGCCTCCCTCCACCATGCCGGATCATTGGGCCTCGGCGCCACGTCCGGTCTTTTCAAATGACAGTGCTCTGCCCTGGAGTGCTTATGTCCGTCTCGTGGTATGCCCCAATGTCCTTTTTCTTTTTTTAAGGGGCATGGAAGAGAGGCATGTGTAGCAACCAGTGCCCAGTGGATGCCACCACTCGGGTGATTTGTGTCGCGGCAACAGGGAGGCTCCAGGGAGTAACCATGGCGCCCAGCCCGATGGTCAGCCCCCAGGCTCGCCCGTAGACCCTGTCACCACGGGGCCTCCGGGGAGTACGAAGGTAGAAACTGTGTTTAAACTGAGGAAGCAGGATGCCTCCACTGTCACCACTCTCCTTACCATCACCGTGCCCCCTCTCCGCTGCGCCCATCTCCTGCATTGTTGTGACAGGGACTTCTTCCTTCAGCAGGCCCACAGCCATGGCTCTTTTGTAGTGGGAAATGCTATGGTCTCGCTTTATCCCAACTTTACACTCAAGGTACAAACTCAGTGTTCTTCGTTTATCTCAGTTAAGAGAAATGTACAAAAGGCATTTCTTTCTGGATCCCGCAGGGGCATGAGACTGTCTGGAAAGCTATTACAAAGGGAGGGTAAAACCAGAGCCTCAGGTTCATTGCTGGACAGCAAGCCAGAGGAGTAGACTCTCTTGGCATTGAGGAGTGAATCGGCCTACTAAACAGCAGATGGCCGAGGACTGGACAAGGGCACTTGAGAAAGCAGCTTCCCTGAGCTCTGGAGGAAGCTCACCACATCTTGGGAACATTTTTTGCTAGGTGTCCACTTAAAGCTGTACGAGCCTCATGGCGTGTGGTCTGGAAAACACTCTTCGAGGGCTCACCCCGGGAAAAGAGGACAGCATTTTTTTGACTTCGCATAGTGTTGGGTCCTAGTTTGTAGGCCACTTGCCTCACATGGTTTGGAGTGGATGTGCACATATTGTAGTCAGGGAGGAAGATTGTGGGAGATCTCTAGTGTTTTTGTGTTTGCTTTTTAGTTAAGTTTGCTTGTGGTGCATTTATTGCAGGTGTGGTTAAGTGTTGTGGCTCCGGTTGTGTGACTGGCAAGGGGTCCATGCCCTCTAGGAGCTATAATGTAATGGCCTATAGAAAGCGGAGGGGGCACAAAGTGCATTCCTGCAGGAAATGCATCTGTCAGATACTGAGGGCAGAGAGCTCCTAAAAAGATGTCAGGGGCAACTGTCCTGAACTGTTTATTCTGCAATTGCAAGAGGGCCCTGATTTAGTTTTGGCCAGGGTGCCCTTCCAACTACATAAGGTAGTTGAAGACCCCGAAGGCTGCTATGTACTGGTGTGTTTGATTGACAAAGATGTCACCTTACTTAATGTCTATGCTGAAAAACCTGATCACCCTCCATTCCTGAATAGCTTGTCTCAACTGCTGTTAGCAATGCAGACGTATACACATTTAGTAAGAGGGGGTTTCAATTGTGTGGTGGACATCGCTATAGATAGATCCTATCACCCATTGTGCTTGGTGCCTGGACATAAACTGGCAGAGGCTTTTGTGCTTGGGTGCAGCATTGGAGGCCTGGTGGATTGCTGGAAGGTGCGGAACCCTGGGGCCAGGGCTTACTCCTATTGCTCCAGTTTGCATGATTTTGAGGTACAGTTATATAAGGTGCTAGGTTGTGATGCTGTAAGTGAGATGGTAGTGGATGTGGAGTACTTGGTGCAGACATATTTTGACCACCTCTCCCTACTATGCACTTTCAGATTGTTCCCTTGTACATCAGATGTCCCTATTTAGCGGCTGGATCTGGTCTTGATTGAGGATCCTGTGTTCTGGGTAATGCTTGGTCAGTGGATCACTGATTTCTGGCTCGATAATGAGGGCTTGGCATCATCTGTGGGTGTTGAATGAGAGGCCTTCAAGGTGATGGTGCATGATTATTGCATATCCAATAAAATAGGGATGCGCATCCAGCTGCACTCGGACATTAAATGGCAGGAGTTGGCCCTTAATAGGTTCCCCCCAGAGTTAGGAGAGACACCAGAGTGCAGAGGGTGGGTATCTGCCGAACAAGAGAAATTTTTTGCGATGGTGGAATTCGTGCGACAATACAATTATAGGAACACATTGCGAAAGCTCACGTAGAGAGGGATAAGTCAGGGAGCATTTTAGGCTGTATGCTTCAAGAAAAGACAAGAGGGCACACTATTCTCCAGGTCAAAGACTCTGTAGGCCAAAATGTGTTTTTGCAGGAGGGTATCTATAGGGTATTCCTGCACTACCATAGCGCACTGTATGCACTGAGAGTGGTGGTTAATAAATTGGGCATCCTGCATTACATTGTAGATTCTTCCCCACTGGCTCTAGATCCGGCCTTAGCAGAGTGACTAGGTTATCAAGGAGAGAGCCAGGGCAAGGTCCCCAGTTTGGATGGGTGGCCCATAGAATTCTACTGCACTTACTCTGCTGTCATTGCTCCTAAGATAGTAGAGGTTTTTAATAGAGCACTACAGCAGGGATTACATCCACCTTCTATGCACGAGGCCTCAAATCTGTCTCTGCCTAAGAAAGGCAAGGATCCACTGCTGGTGGACCCCAACCATCTCCTCTCTATGCTCAATGTGGATTATAGAATTCTGATATTGGCCAACATGATCCTGACATATGTGGGCATTATTCATCGATATGCAAAAAGAGTTTGATTCCCTGTGCTTGGAGTTTTTATATGCTACCTTAGGTTTTGGAGTAGCAATTGTTAAATAGACAATGATATTGTACACCCAGCCACTGACAAGAGTCAGGACTGGGTCAGTAATATTGAAGGCATGGATAGTGTAGAGGGGCACTCAACAGGGTTGCCCCTTGTCTCCTCTGCCATTTGTGGTGGTGCTAGAGCCATTTGCACTAAGATTGCAGCAGAGGGAACACTATCAGGAACTGCAGGTGCTGGGAAATAATGTGTGTATCTGGTTATATGCAGATGACATCCTGCTGTATATGCACGTTTGGCCTTCTGACTTTGAGGGTGTGGTGGCGGCTCTATCAGCATTTGAGCGTCTGTCCGGCCTGGAGGTTAACTAGGACAAGTCCTGCGCCTACCCACTTTGACCTGGTTTGGAGGAGGATTACCCCTTCACGGCTGTGCTTGGCTGTGCTGGGAATATTATTCCATTCGTTACCTGGGAGTTGAAATCTATATGTCTCTGGGGCCGCTGTAGCGTTCACTAGGCCCCAAAGTAAGACAATGAACTAGGATGACCTGTAACATTTAATTATTTCCACTCTCTTTGTCCTCCGATGGACCTTGCTGTGTGCCGAGAGTGGTTGGATATAAAGAACTCCAATAGTCATCCAATAAGGACCAGGAAGTAAATAACTGAACTACAAATTTAAAATCAAACTCATGTGGATTGCTCTCAACACAATGTTGTAAATATAAAGGATTAATACTGCAGGCCAAAATCTCTTTAAGAACTGTTGGCGAGCCAGAATCATACACATCAAGAGTTCAAATAAAGCAATACAAAATAGCAGCATCAGTATTTGATGTTCTGAAATCTCTCTAAACCGATCCCCTTTAGACATCAGAAAAACTTTAAATTAAAAATGTTCAATCACAGTTAGTGTGATAATTCATGAGTACTGGGTCTATTTAGTTAATATTTTTAGTTTATCAAATCTTTAGAAGAATAAGTGCACAATAGGACATTAATAAGGAACAAATGAGTGCCTTAAAGCTCATAAGTTCAGGCGAGGATGTGAAATTTAACAGTTAAAGAAGTCCCTAAAGGAAGGGACCACTAAGGGCATATAGCCTATGCACCAATTTGAAAAGGAAGCCGATGAGTCCACATCCAAAGTATCCACAAATTTCTTAGATTAGTTCGTAATCAGCAAGCATATAGAACTGCAGCAGTTTGTCACCAGCATCAGCTGCATAAGCACTCAAGGGTATCCAATTGCCACCAACCAACAATCCGTCAAATCAGGCAATAATGTATTCTTACTGTTTCCAGGGTATGACACCTACCATTCAGTCCATTGGTCAGTTTGAATGGAATGTGGATCCGGTAACATACAGAAGACACAGAATGCAGAGTAAATAGGTGGAACTGTTATGCAGTCCTTAATTCATCATGCATGTGTAACGTTAAACAATGCCCCTTTAGCTACAGCATGTAGAATAGTTTGAAAGAACAGTTTCCCGGGCAGATGTGCTGCAAATGGTAACATATTGTAGCAAAATCTTTATACAATACAGGACAACTCAGGGAAAGTAGAATTCAGTTACATACAAATTGTTACATTAGAGAATCGTCTCACGTACAGTATGCTTATCAAGTCCGAAAACTTCATGAATCTTGTTTGGCCTATGTTAACTTAGGCTAATATAATGCAGGAAAAATATTTATGCAAAAGCATGAACAAGTAGAGATTCTAGTGTAAATTCTGATGCACTTAAGAATATTTAGCATTATCAAAAAAAATTCAAGTAGAAATGTGGTACTACTGCATTTACAGGTACCAACATGAGAACATGTTTAAAATGTAAATTTAAATTTTCATTTCAAGCAAATATTATTAGCTCATGTATGAGAACCATACAAAGGTTACATTTATAAAATGTACTTTCAAAATCAAGTTTAATCATACTTTTTCATGATTTTCTCATTAGTTATTCTTCTATGTAAATGAACAAGTAACTGGTAAAATGTTTACCATGTACAAGTGTTCTAACACAAGTTAATAAAATAAAATCCTTTTTCTTTAATAAATCACAACCTATGTTACTTATATGTATGATATCATCTAGACTACTCTTTTTTGCATGCTTTTACGATGCAGTAACTAAAATTTCTTTTTTTCCATCATCTTTTCTTTAACATATACATTGACGCACATTTATTTATTTTCTCTCAAAAAGTACCATGTCCAGTTTTACTCGTTTTTAAAATGTAAATGTAATTTCCGCTCTATCAGGGTACACTATCAAGGACTGCAGGTTTTGGGAAATAATGTGTGTATCTCATTATATGCAGACGACATGCTGCTGTATATGTGTGGTGGGCCTCCTGACATGTAGGGTGTGGTGGTGGCTGTATCAGCAGTCCGGTGTCTGTCTGTCTGTATTGGTTAACTGGTACAAGTCCTGTGCCTTCCAACTTTGACCTGGTTTGGAGGAGGATTACCCCTCCATGGCCGTGCTGCTGCAGTGCTCGGAATATGCCTACATTCTATGGGTTCCAGGGGTTGCTTTTCAAAGGTAATTTTGCCTGGGTCATGTCTACCATACAGCAGTTTGTTGCCTTTTAGAATACCCTACCTATATCAGTCAGTGGTTGGATATCTATCTCTAAGATGGTACTTCTGCTGTGGCTCCTATATTTATTTGTGGCCCTGCGGGTCGAGCTCCATAAAGGGTATTACCAGGAGTTGGAGAGCATCTATTACACTATATTGGGGATCGTCAAGATGCAGGGTGGCCCTGAGGAAACTGTGACTGCCGGTGGATGAGGGTGAAATGGCTGCGCAGATTTTGAACTTTATTTTTTGGCTGCTCAGTTACAGTAGGCCACAAAACAGGAGTAGGGCCCGTTAACCCAGGTGAGGCTGGACGCAGTTTATAACACAAAACAATGTCTCAACTGGAAGGTATTTTAGAAACAAGACAAATGAAAACAGTGATATAAATCACAATCGGGAGGGGGAACAAAGGAAGAGAGACCACAACGTAATAGTAGGGTAAGGTGAAAGAAATTATAATTCAGTCAGTAGTTGAGAAGCACTACAGTATATAATTATACAATGACCATAACACACAGGGTAAGCACTGAGCGTGTTAGTGAGAGTGGGCAGTGCAGTGACATAATGGTGCAAAAAACAGCATGACCGGCGATAAAAAGATAAAGTAATAGTGGTCAAAATTACAAGTTATATACAGTGTTTTATATACAATGTATTCAGGTAATTAGATTGACCACAACAACGCCTGAGTTCTAGGCTGGGTAGTCGACGGCGTTTCGACCTGAATGATTGCAGGTCATCATCAGGACAATGGTCATACAGTTTAAGGGTAGTGCTCTAACAAAAAGAAGCACGATCCAGGAAATTCAAGATCAGCGGAGCGTCAGGAGAGCGCGTAAGGGCCGGTGTAATCCATAAACCTGGTCCATAGTGAATGAGAAGCCAGGGAAATCTGAGTCAAAGTAGCCCAAAACGCAACGGTAATTGGGCGCGAAAACCGGATATGAGATTTGTAGATGGCAGGCGGTGATTGGAAGCTCTATGGCGGAGGAATGAAGCCTCTGCGCTGCGGCCGGGTCGGGGTCAAATGAAGCTTCATTCATCCCCGACCCAGCCGCAGCGGCTTCATTCCTCCGCCATAGTGCTTGCAATCACCACCTGCCGTCAATCTAATTACCTGAATATCACTGTTTTCATTTGTCTTGTTTCTAAAATACCTTCCAGTTGAGACATTGTTTTGTGTTATATACAGTTACAGTGGGCGGCTCAGTGGCAATCGGTATGTTGGGATGCGGGGGCATTGGGAGTGTGGGACACCTTCCACATCTCCTCTAAATCTAAAATTGATGTTAACTACCCCTGTCATAATGTTGGGTGATTAGAATGTCTTAGTCTAAACAGCACACCACACATGGAGACAGGCTTTGCAGAGTATGGATACCAGTGCTCCATATACCTTCAAGCTTCCCTTGCTGATTGCTCTGTTTTGGCAGCACCCAGGAGTTTGGGCTGGCCTGGGTATGTTGCCCAAGGTGGGGATTTCTATACTGGGGATCTCTTTGCACAGCTATCTCTTTCCTGGACCTGATGGAGATGTATGACATTATGTTATGTTAGATGTATTTTATATAGCGCAAAATCACCTTCATGCCTCTAAGCGCTTTTTAGAGAGAGTGACCGGAATCACAGACGGTAATCGGCAAGGCAACAGAATTACACTGTGACTAATGTCTCCCTGAATAGGAGCGTTTTAAGTTGTTTCCTAAATGTAAGGAGGACCGATACCCTACAAAGGTGCTCAGGTAAATTGTTCCAAATTTGTGGAAGCATGACAGAGAACCCTCTACCCCCTTTGGATTTGATGATATATCAGGGAAGGACTAAACGGCAGGCATCAGATGATTGCAACGTCTGGCCAGGAACATAATTCTCCAGGCGTTCTTTTATGTACACTGGTGCTTGGCCATAAATTGCTTTGTGGGCAATACAGAGGCCTTTAAATTGGGCTCTCTGTTTGATTGGAAGCCAGTGCAATTTGTGTAGAAGAGGGGTAGCTCGAGTCCTTCTGGGAAGTCCATAAATGAGCCTGGCCGCATCATTGTGCACTACCTGCAGTCTCTTAATACGTTTCTCGGGGAGTCCAATGTAAAGGGCATTCCCATAATCCAGCCTAGAGATGACAGTAGCAGATACAATTGCCTGTAATGAGGCAGTTGACAGAAGGGGGGCAAGTTTCCGCAGCTGCCTCATCAACCCTATAAAAGTTTCCACCACCGTGGTGACCTGGCTGGACAAGGACAACCCTGTGTCAATTTTTATACCCAGGCTTTTTACAACCGGGACTGGTGTGGGGGCAGTGCCCAGTTCCAGAGGCCAGAAAAGGTCACAAGGGCTTGTTTTTGTAGGGATGACGAGCACTTCAGTCTTGTCCGGATTTATTTTCAAGGAATTGGCCGTCATCCAGTTCACTGTTAATCTGAGTAGCTTTTGCGCCGATTCCTGGGCCTAACTAGAGTTGTTAATCCGGATGAGGAGTTGGGTATCATCTGCATAGTTGAAAACCCGGCAGTCCATATGCGCCAGGGCCTCCACCAGGGGTTGCAGGTAGATATTAAAGAGGAGCAGGGACAATGCGGAGCCCTGGGGTACACCACAGGTGAGAGTGCCCTTGGCCGATGTATGCTCACCCAACTGAAACCTCTGAGTCCGGCCTGATAGAAACAAATCTAGCCATTGATATGCTAGCCCGCATTACAGCGGTATACTTCATTTTACATGGGAGTCAGATGAGCAAGATCTGTACCAGGTAGAAGGGGAGTTCTGCTGAGCCTCTGGAGAATGAGTGCCTCCACTATCTGTTACTTATTACAGGGATGATAAGGGTGGTCACAGACTGACCTTTTGCAATTATTCCAGCGCTTGGCCAAAGACCTGGACAGAGTGCTTTCTGATTCTGCCTGGAATAAAATCCTGATGTTTACACCAAAGGTGTCCCAAAATGCTAGATTTAACCTCATACAGTTTCATTTCTTGCGCAGGGCTTACCTCCCCACTTCATGACTTCACACCATGTTTCTTGAAGGTTCGCCTGCAATGCCCTGCTGTCACGAGACTGAGGAAGGGTTCTTCCACATGATATGGACTTGCACGGTACTGGCTTCGTACTGAGCTACCCTACTGTAAGTTATTTATCAAGACACAGACAGACAATTTGACTGCTCTCCACACCTGTGTTTACTAGGTCTTCATGCTCGGAGTGTGGCCCGAAAGACAACAGACAGATTTACAGATCTGGTACTTGTACTTGCCTGCCAGCAATTGACGATGAGAGGGTCCGGACCTGGTTAAATGGGGGAAGGAATTGGCTAGATGGGCAGGTTGTGAGAGGTTAGTGCTTTGGAACGTGGAGTCCAGGGGAGTGCGTAGGTCCCAATTTTACCTTCTTGGGATGCAATACTACTGACTTGCCTAGGACTGGATGCTCAAGGACTGTTTTTGCCTGAGGTAATGGACTCTGTGATGCCCTCACTGGAGGCGGTTGTACTGCCGTTGTTCCCTGCCCCTACGACCGATGTTCAGAGCTGAGAGGCCTCTGCCGAGTGAGTGGTAGTTGCTTGATTGCTGCGATGCTGGGCTTTGGGTTTGGATGAGGATCACTGCACCTTGTCCTTGACTTTTATCCAAAATCTCATGCCCCCGAGTTGTGGCAACACTGACAGCTACTGTGTCAGACTTACTTCTATGCTTTGACAGTACTTTCTGTATCCCTTCTTCCATTACTCTTCTCACCCATGTTTGCCACATAAGTTGACAACTATTACCTTGATTGCACACACCTGCCTTTAATATGTATGTTTATGTAAAACTGTTTACTTGAAAACTGTAATAAAAATATATATTTTTTAAATAATGAAGAAACTTTCCTCCCAGAATCGAAAACATCTTGACCAATATGTCTGATCTTTTTTACTTTCCCCCTTAGCAATAAAAGTCTTTATAATTGCAAAACGTCTTCTGCATTTAGTGATTTGTCCCGTTTGATGTCATAGTCATACATTTGTTTAGAGCATTCCAAATTTGTATGTTGTTTGGTGTCTCCTTTTACGAGTTTTCATTTATAAGTGCCCCACTCTTTTGTTAATTTCAGTATATAATTCTGAATGCAGTTATTCTTTAAAAATTAACAATGTGTTGAATATGAATCAACATTTGTGTGACTACTGTGCTACCTTAGTTAATTGCTTATGTCGAGCTGAAATCACATCTTTCACCCATTTTGTCATTTATGACTTATTGATGTATCCTTTAAATTTGTGCTTCACGAAAAATAAATGAAGTGAAATGGTTAAGAAAGCAATTATGTTTAAATGTATGATCTTCTGTCAAACTCATCACAAAATACTGATGGATTCCAATGTAGTGAATTGTGATAATGTTCTGATATCTTTTTGTGAATGTTGTGCAGCACTTTGAGAACCTCGCCTGACCTACACGCTTATGCAGATATGTTTATGTCTCCTCACAATGAGCACACTTGTCTAAAATAAAACATAAATGTTGGAAACTAATGTTTTGTCAGTGATAAATTATCCCTGCATCCTACTGAATATGGTCATTTTTTAAAAAAGTTTACACCTATGCTTAGTCAGCAGCAATCATTGACAGTTTTAATTCTGGAATTGTAAAAAGCGTAAAATGTCCAAAAAACATATATCCTTCCATAGCAGGATTTAAGTGATTGAATGAAATTTCATGAGGAATGAACGCCTGAAAATCTGGGACTCTTCATATATAAAGGACTTGTTTCAATGCCTGGTTTTCTGTTTTCAAAGAAAGATTAGGTGTGCCTGGATGGACCATCAACTGGCAGAATGGAGGGTCGGTAGCAGAGATAAAAGGGGGCCCTGGGACCCACTTTTCAGTTCACAGAGGACACTTAGATGACTGCCTGCTGGTGTGGCCCGCTGTGTACTTCAGAAGACTGTCATGCAGCACCTGGAAAGACTGCTTTGCTTTCTGAAGTCCGCCTCGAACCCTCAGAGGTCTACCTGCTGTTCAAGTCCTATTCTACGGCTGAACGCATGTCTGCCAGAGTGACTCCAAGGGGTAATTCATACTCAAAACTCTCTTTATTTGATTGTCAATCATAACATTTACACAAAAAGTCTAAAAACATACATGCCAATCAGAAATAACAATATAAAAGTACATAGATTAAAAATCAAGACTTTTCCGGCAAAACACAGCTGCCTTAGGAAAACTGCTTACTCTAAAACAAACATCACTACTTAGCAGCAACTGTAAAAACATGAGGGCGCCTCTACATTGTGAGATTTAAAAAGGGCAAATAAATAGTGAAATAGGGGAAATGAAGTTCTTGATTTCTCTCTTTTTCTTAATTACTTTTTGAAATGTTATTTCCTAATTTTGTCTTAATTAATTCTTTTAACTTTTTCTTAACTCTTTTGGCGACCGAATATATAAGTTGACTCAATGATTGCATACATTCCCTGCTACATTGATACCTGTCTCAATGCTGTGTGTAGAGTTCTTCTTGAAAACTGAGGATGAGTTTATGTAAGTGTTACTATGGATTTCAATTACTGTGGTGATAGGGATAATATATATACATGTTTTGGTTAGGATGACACTTTTCAAAGTGTGTTTGGAAGTGGAATTGAATAGGATAATATATCATTTGATATGGACTGACTTATTTAGGGTCACTTTTTGTTCAATTTTGTTTATGCCCAGGGTTGCATATACTAGCTCCCTTGGTGACCATTAATACCTACCGTTCGATTACACTTGTTGTTAAAATGGTGCCCGCACAGGCTATTGACTCTTTGTCATGCTTGGGACTTAGTTCTCTTTCTATCTCATTAGTATATACCGGTAACAAGATGACTCCCATGTAGTACACCAGCGGTGTGGGCACTACAAACTCTCACAGAGAGGTAGGTTTTATACTTTTTAAATTCTTTGTTCGATGAATATGTTATTTTGTTTTTACATATTTTGAATGGTTGTCCTAGACGAATAGTGATTTTAGTCCAACTGATTGTTTTTTTTTTTTTAGAAAGACCTTACTGCACTGACTACTTAATTTTCAATTAGTATACTATAGAATAGTATGTTCACAGTGGGGACTTGAGAATACTTGTTCGGAATAACTGAAGAGATTTGAAGGATACATATTTTGGTTCATTCTGGACTAGGGGTACAATGATGGCCTGCTGACTTTATTTAAATTTAATTTTAGATACTTCTGTGGAACTTGGTTTACTGGGCAAAGTAACACTAATTTTAGTACATTGGTGAGCACCAGTTATCTTAAGTGACTGTACAGTCTAAGATCATATTCAAGAGATATTCAACTTATATTTTTGAATGGCACATTTATTTTAATGAATCTACGAGCATGGGTGACGAATTGGGGTTACCTTTGTTGGGCTATTCTATCTTTTCACTCAGAAATAATGATATTTATTTGTTAGGGTTCTTTTGGGCACTATACTTTCATATACTTTTTTCTGAGGTTTGATGCAGCTGGTTCACAATGGATATTGGGCACCAATATTAGGTGGATAATGCTCTTTGGGTTACTACTATATTTCTCTATCAGTTGCTTTTCTTAACATATATATTTTGGGAGTCTCTGAATAATATGGTGGTCTTTTGACAGGGGGCTTTCCTTATCTCCGTATGATTGTATGAATGTATACACATATTTGTTCAGTATACTAGGAGTAATGTGGTGCAATTTTCTAACCATGAGCAAGTGTTTCAACAGGATGAAACATATGTTGGTGAGAGTGGTGCACCATTAAATAAATGAGTATCAACCTGGATGAAGACTTGGACTACTCTTTTTTGGTGCTTGTGATTACTAGAGAAGATTACATAGCTCTCTTATATGGGGATATTTGCCTGCAGTTTATTTTCCTAGCCATGATATTAATAATTTTACATGAGTCTAAAGGCTAGTTGACTGGCCTTCTGATCAGAGCCTCAGGGATAGAATAGGCTCCCACAATTTTGAACCCACACCTGGACCCAGTCTGAGTGAGTCCCACATGGCGCCTTTCTAGTCCTGGACTCTTGGTGGTACTGCTAAAGGTAACCAGATAGCCAAAATCCAAAATTTAGAACTTAACATGTTAAAGACTGCTCTGAGAATCAAGAGAAGACCAGGGCCTACCTGATTGTCTGTTCACCCAAAGTGCATCGCAAGTCAGCCTGACTTTGCGGCACCTACTGCTACGTTCTTTTTTCGTCACGTAAAAAATGTAAAATATAAACTTATAGTCCCGGTTTCACTTATTGGACTTTTTTTTGTTCCGGAATCATTTTGTTCATTACATTTTTTGAAACCTAGTTCCCCATATGAAATTTCATGTGTAACATAAGGTGCTATGATTAGGGGTGGGCGGAATTTGCAAAATTCACTTTCGGAAATTATCACGAAAATCTTAAAAATCTCCGCAAACACGCGGAAATATCGCAAAGATGCAGAAGTTTTTTTTCCACCCATTCACGCTATTTTCTGCGTGGTCGCGGCTCGCCATCTTACCCATGCGGTTGCTCGCAGGCGCGGCCATCTTTTTTTCACTTGTCTCGCGGTGCATGATTGCGAGAAGAAAGACGTGATCGCGCGACGAATGACGTTACTGCGGGCGCGAACTGTCGCGAGACAGCGCAAATGGCTACCAACAATCCAACATCTTGTGGAGAATGCGACCGGATCAGGAAAACTTGTCGGCGAACGCGGGGATTCAGGTAAGGCGATTGCGCGCACGCGAGAATGTGTTATTTTACAGCGCGAGCAAGCAAACAATTTTGACATTTTCGCGCTCTCCGCGGAACGCGAAAAATGTCAAATTATCGCAATTTCTGCGAGCGGAACGGAATTTTAGCCCAGGCCTAGCTATGATGTATATGAAATATCCACAGACAATGCACAGAAGCTTCATAAAAAAAGAATAAAAATGAAAATTACCTCATTTCATAAGCCCAAGCATCTCATACCACTGCTCCAACAACACAATGCATATCAAAGCAAAAAAATAAAATCAGAGAAAAGTATCAATTTGATTCAATTGCGGTCCCTTCAAAATTAGCTGCATAAACTCATTTGCGGATGGTACCTGAGAATTAGCTGACTGCACACATAGTGGCACAACATGAACACAAAGGTCAGCAAATGTAAGAAGCACACTACACCACTGCCACTGTCTGCAGAATTTTCTTCTAATACAAAAAAAATGCATGTGCCATTGCTATATACTAAAAAGAATGATAATTAAACTATCAGGACACATCTCCTTATAACTATTAACTGTAATTTATATTTACTCATAAATGGCCCGTCCAACGTTGTTGGAAACATAGCAAGCTGTCAAGGGTATCACTTATACTTTAAATTAACATGTACGTCTGAACAAGTGTTGATTAATATAATTCCTCCTACCACAATATCACAATGACTGTATGTTCTTCTACAAAGAAAAGAATATTGAAAGAATGACATTCAGTCACAACACTTCACTCTAATCAATAGGCCAATTGCTACATCTAAGTTACATAATTGAAAATGAATATCAGGTCTCTAAATTTCTTCAGTAGGGCAGTAAAGATTAGTGATGAGCTATCTGATCTGACAAACATCAATAAAAGCAAAATGTTCAATTGTATACCACTGCAGATTATACAGAAACAACTATAATTTCTGAAAAGTGACATCATTCTTTGCATATTTTGTTCAAGGTGACACACCAAGATCACAGTACTCTGCCTCACCTGCTTTATCTACTCTGTCTGAGAATACAAAATATACAAAACATTCAGCGGGAGAGGCACTCCTGCCAAAGAGGAAGATCTTGATGACTAACCTGTCCCATCAGGGTTTGACAGACGGCACACTATATATGTATATCCCTCTCTTTGAGGACACTAGACCAAGAACATCTAGCAGTGTCCTGTCTGTATTACCAACATCAGTGCCCCCACAAGCCCCCCGTGGTGCCATCCCACAGAATGTACCAAAGGTCTGTAAATTAAATGCTACTAGTGGGCCCGCAGCACTGATTGTGCCACCCACTTAAGAAGCTCTTTAAACATGTCTTAGAGTTGTCATTGCACCCTGTGTGTGCAGTTTTAAACTGCCATTTCAACCAGGTGAAATAAACCTTTTGCCAGGCCTAATCCATACTTTTAAACACATATAAGTCACTCCCAGGTTAGGACCTGAACAGCAGCGAGGGCAGGGCACAATGTATTTAAAATGTAGGACATGTACTTTTAATGCATGCTGTGGTAGTGTTGTTTGTCACTACTGAAAGGCCCACTTCTCCAATGGGATAACATTGGACTTCCTTATTACATTTCATAAATGATAATTTTCAGTTGGTTGCAGCTAGCAAGTAGAGTTTGATACCTCATGAGTAACTAGAAGCCATCTTTAATGGTAAAGTCAGTTTTTAAATCACAGTACTGACAATTACACTTTTAGACAGTTGGGATTTCCTTGTACTTACCATTTTGTGCCTGCATAGCTGCCAAGGTTTCAGATTGCCATGTTTGACATTTTCATAATTTCGGTATAATTATGAGTGACATTTCAAAGACAATGAGTGACACTTTCTCACGATCAAAATCAAGCAATGAAGATGAGGCAAACATATAAATGTCAGAAATGACACCCATTTGAGCAGCAACAGCTGCTGCAGCAGCAATCATGAAGTCAGAGTATGTCTTAAGTCACAGCTGCTGAATAGAGGAGCTGCTCTCTGTTGTAGAACTGGTGGCACTGTGATGCAGATAAGAGTTAAGCACAACCTGCTCAGCTCTCTCCCGGGCTCAGAGCAGTGTTCTTCGACACATATTGAGGAAATGGTCCAGGATGGGGCACACTGGCTGAAGCAAGAAAACATTGGACCTGGGCTACACATTCTAGTGGGACATGGTGGTTACTGGGCGGGCCAGCAGAAACTGAATCTGTCTTAGCCATCCTTCTTCCGACCGGCCCCCTGGCTCTTCCCTATTAATTAATGATGCTACTTAGAGAATCACTCCAGGAACTCTCTGTCCCACTTGGGACCCAGCCCAATTCCAAACAGGATGTGAGGCCCTGAGACAGGTAACTCTTCTCACTGGTGTCTGTCCAGTGTTGCCAGGTGCGCCGGCAGAAAAACAAATTAAAACAGATTGCCAGCTTTTGGCCCCCTTCCACTATCAGCAATCAAACAGGAGAGCATCATAACTCCACATCAGCACGTTCTTTCCGGCAAGAACATTAAACCTCTGCACTACTTTTATGAAGAGCCAAAACAACCACCAGACAAAACTCAGCTCTCTCCAGGAGGAACATTAATCATCAGGTTATCTTGACACTTTTATTGTTGCCTCTCCAGCACAAGCTTTTAACCCATGTGTTATTTTTAAACACAGCGCCCCTGAGGTAAGTGCCAGGTGCCGGTGTACCACCTTAAAACTGGCTCTGCATGTGTTATTTCTGTTTTCAAGTAATCAGAGTAGTATGGATCACTTGTCCTGTTTTTACCAGGGTCTGGGGTTCTTGCCATCATAAAAATCCCTCATTCACGTATTATTCGTAATAGCGGTATATCTTGGTTGGCCGCTTTTATTTCACAAGTGAAAAGCATCATCATTGGGTCTTTTCTGTGCTTTCCTCCACCTGGAGGGAGACCAACAGGTTATTCGCAGTAGTGATCAGGGATGGTGATCAGGAATGGTGAGGGTGAGCTTAAAATTGCCTCCTTGCCACTGGTTTGAATTTATTTAGTCAGGGGTGGGGCAAGATTAAAAAGAAATGCCGTGCATGAATAGAAAGGCACCTGTGTCAACAAATGGGTGGTCAAATGGTCGACATGTTTCTGCCCTATAGGTGCCCGGTCAGGTTGGAGGGCTTTCTTCAGAACCGGATTGGTAAGCTACTTTTGCGTGTCTTTCATAGGTAAGCAATTGCCCTTACACATTCTTCTCGGGGCGTCAAGCGGTGTGTTGTATTGTTATGGGTCAGTTATACCTATAACTCTTAATTTTGGGGCTCGCCGTCTCCCTCGGAGGACGTGCAGAGCGGGCGCACTTCTACAGTGAGAAGTCTTCCATGCTGCTCATATGATCTCAGTCTGAACTTAATTGACCTTAAAATAGGCATTTCCTACACGTTTTAAAGTTGTAATATAAATCAACTGCGATTTATGTTTCAGTACAAACTTATTGTATGGAATACATGTTGCCTGCTTTTATTTCTGGTTCCACAGAAATGTCCTATTACAGTTCATGACTCCCATAGTACTTAATAGATTCCACAGAAATACAAGGACATATAATGAAAGGTATGGAAAGACAACAAATCCATGCCGCATATATTAAGTATTCTGCTTGCACAATGAAAAATGGAACATACAGTTTCCACTCAAACATTGCATGGCAACGCTATTCAGACACAGGAGCCCTGCGCTGCGCTAATGAATACACACTGTACCATTCGATATAGATACTTACAATATTGCTATTTATGTATTTATAGCTTTTAGTTTGATAAAAAAAATGTGATTGTCATCTGAAAGTGCGGTGGATGATGATAAGAACTAAAGAAACAGACAACAATGTCATCCATCAGAATGTTTTCTGTTTCAGGAAGCAATTGACGGGGCAGGGGGGTGAACAGCAAAATGTGTGGTGCAACCTTTAGGATGCGGATATAAAGACTGCCAGAGGAGGTACGTTTTCAGCAAATTTCAGAAATACTTCCAGTCAGCTCACTCATTGATATGAAAAGGAAGTGGTTTACTTAAGGACGTTTTTTTAACTTCCTGATTTCTATCCCCATAGCACTAGAGACTGACTGGGTTGGTGCAGAACCTATTTTTTAATGGCAAGGGCAATGCAATTTGTCAGATTTACCAAGCCAAACAATGCTGCATTGCATAATAAACCAGGACTAACACAAGAAGCGAAAGTCCCTGCCTTGCATCACTCTGGACCGGGATGTCATTACGTGGTGGGGAAGTGGGTGTTCACTGATGTATTTAGGTTCCTATATTTACCAAGACAGGTAAACCTGGGAATGCATCAAAATGCTACACCTTCCCAATAGAGGTGCAACAAGGAGAAATATCTTTATTTCTCCTTGTTTTCTTTCCTGTTTCTAAGTGTGCTGCATTTTGCAGCACACTTAGATCGAGGAAGAGACCTCTAAGGATTGTTTTTGTGCCGGAAGGTACCCCGTCCTGCACAAAAACAATCCTAACTGCAACACAGGCATCCTTGCGCCATGAGTCAGGGTTGCCTGTGTTGGTGCTAGGCTGAACTGAGTGCACCAGTGCAGAAAGAGAGCAGGAAAGAGCCATCTGTTAGTAAATATGTGGTATTCCTGCTCTCTCCATTTAGCATAGGCACAGCAAGTTATCTTGCTGAAATGTGCTGAGTCAAATAATGATGAATCTGGTCCTTGGTGCCTGGATAACACTATTATGAAAGTTAGATGGAGAGGAATCCCGTTGTTGAGGACTTTTGACAAGTGATAAAGAATATCATATAATCTTTTGCATTGCAGAAATAATAGAGCAGACGTAATTTTCAATTCTTTAGCTGCTTAAATAAAAGGAAATTCTCAAACATACACCAAACTTACAAAAAATATATAAACAGTTCAAAACCCAAATATTACTTTTGCCCAGTTTTGTGTACTTTATCTTTCCTGGCACACATGCATGGAATGGAGAGTGCTAACAGATTACATATGTTATAGGTTATGAACCAGAACAGTTGATGCACCAGTTAATTTCTTCAGCATTCAATCCTACAGCTTCTTGAACATTCAGGATTGGATGCCAACACTGGGATCAACTGTCTTCCACCGAAGTGTGTGCTCTTTGGATTACCACTAGGTTGATCTACCAAGTGCAACAGTGGCAGAGGTTAGCAAGTGCCAAAGCACGACCAATAGCACGTGTTGCAGTAATTGCCCCACTCTATCATATTGATCCAAGTGGTTTTCGTATATATAACAATTCTGGTGACATAAATCATGTACTGTTAGTCTCAGAGGAGAAAATGGATGTCCACAGATTAGCATTTTGTGATATGTATTGCCTGCAGTTCCAGTTGCATGAGATCGTACAACCGTATGCAGACAGTGGTGGATAATATTACCCTCCACCTCTTTCACATTCAAATCATGTTCATCCATATTATGTACTGTGACGAAATGCCTTTTAGCAGGTTCACCCCCACTTTTTTTTCCCACTTTTTGATTATTAGGTACTGGTGTACTGGCTCTGGGATTGTACTGAGGCCTGCTAACCAGACCTCAATGTTCTGACACTCCTAAGTGTATGTTTGATTGGCTTGTAAACAGTTGGCATAAGTTAGCTTACTGATAAGTCAATTTTATATGGTATCAAGGGTACCCAGAACCAGTAAGTTAAAATGTCTCTCATGGACTTCAGCACTTGTTGTGCCACTATGAGCGTCTCAAAGTACAAGTGTGTCTGGCAGAGCAGTTTTCATGTGCTAACCTGAATTTTTCATTTAAAGCGAGGAAGGAAATGACCCGATTAGGGCCACCAGGGTCACTCACGACCTCCATTAGCCTTCCAAGAATGAAGAGTTGATGACGCAGTAGAGAATACAGGCAAACAACTTTATTCACAAATTACACTTCAGTGGAGTCCAATCTGATCAGCCGCCTATGATGGTTAACGAGGGACTGACTTTAACAAGCATAAAGTTACATGATGTATGTTGCGGAGTCCACAAAGACCTGCCTTCCATGGAAAAACACTGGTGGGTGTCGTAATACAATGGGGGTACAGAACATAGGTCTCGATTACTTAGCCTGGTACAAGCTACCTACAGTTCAAGGTCGTCTGGCCTATCCTCCCCTCAAGACAGGTGGAAGAAGGCCTTAATCTAAGAGAAAAGGCATGCACTAACAAGCTAACATGAGCATTGAAGAAACAAAACTTACCGAGGACTATTTCTCGTAAATGAGCAAACAACAGTTTCGAATTTGCAAGTAACAGTTTTGATTGTAACAGAACATGGCGTCTTCTCTAACTAAAATGGTGGCACAGATGTGACATCTGTATCAACTGATTACGTCTTACACACAATATGTAAATAAAATGTATTAGCCATATAAATGCTAACATAATAGAGGGTAAAACACAAGTAATATAGTAAAACTACGTTTCAATTCTATCAGACCCACCTTTTAGCATTTTTATGCTAAATCTTCTTTATTTGTGCTATCGGGTAAGGGCATTTACATTTCTAATAACTAGGAGAAACATTATTATATCGACAATAATCTGCCAGATATGAATACATATATGAATAGAGCTCACTGAAAGGGAGATACAACATTTGTCATTATCAACACAAATAACATCAGAGACAGAATCAGCAAGGGAAGTAACTGATCCTAAAACTCCCTCGTCCAACTGCACGAGGGTATCAAGCTCTTGTTGAAGCAATATTTATCATGAATTGAACTTCTTTTGGGTTTCAGATAAGTAGCACTGTGTGAGCAAAATAAGGGAAGCCACTGTATCAGAACACAGCAGCAAATTAGAATAACAATGAAATATATCACCTTTTCTAAGATCCAACCCCAACCACTGAACAAGTACCAACTCAAATTACAGCCCTCCATGACTTTAACATTATCCAAGATGTCTAAAATATGTTGGGTAATATTCTTTTCCAAATTCGTGATGCTGACCACACACTTTAAAATAAATAAATAAATTAAAAAAAACACTGATCTCCTACGACAGCGCATGCTCCACCATTCTTAGCTAAAATAAAATCAACAGCATATCTTGTTTGTTCAGAGTATATGCGCATACTTTTTAATTGAGTGGTGATGTCTCGCAAATCTGCCACCGTTGAATTGGATACAATTTGTAATTTACACCCAAAATACTCTCTAGCATGTTCACCTCTAGCCATGGCAGTACCACTGAATGTAATAATGGAGGAAAGTAAATACCCAAAAGTAATACCATTGCTTTAGGTATTAACTTCCAAATCAGTAACTCCCTCACAACATTCCTTGGCCAATCCTCTTTTCACCCATCTTATATTCGTTCTGCTATGCCTACAAGGTACCCCAAAAGGTAACACCATTCCCAAAGCCATGTCCACTGTAGCATTGTACATAGTGGAACATGTGCCATTTGATAAAAAATAAAAACCTGGGTGTGGAAAGAGTGGACCTTGGTAATCTAATTGAGCATATCTCGTATTCATTCCTTTCATACTGGGGTCATCCTTTCTTCCTAAACGTAGGACATTTTTGTAGACTATTTCTCCAGAACAGTTACGACACAAATAAGTATCATTACTATTTAATTCAGGACAATACGCAGGATATGTTCCTGCCTCTTGAGTGACAGTCAGATCTTGGTAATGCCAACCTGTCAGAGTGATATTTCTTTTGCTAAAGTATAGATCACCACAATACATTTTAGGCATACATCCCAGATATCCTGTACCTCTCGGTTTTCTATAGTATAGGCAAGGTCCAGGATATCCCAAGCCAAATTCACCTTTCACCTCTACAAATATGGGAGGACGAACATATCTATAGTTTACTAACAATAAGCTGTCAAAGAACTTTTGACAGAATTAGTGGGGTAACACGCTATGCTATCCCCCAAAAATTTCCAGTCGGTGTCCAAGAAAACATTACTGTGCATAGCTTGCGTCCGACGATCTGAGGGAACTGCTTGATACAAGACACATGACGATGAAACCCCAGAGCACTCCATTTTCCAGAACAGCCCCCCTCCCTCCAATAAAACAGTAACATAACGACAACCCAAAATATCTTCTTCCTGAGCAACCATTCAAAGCCAACCTGCCCAGGGTGTAGGGCCACAAAAACCTGTTTATCCGCTGCAAGAGGACAACCAAAAAGATACATTTTCTCTACGTTTATATTCACAAATCAAAGCATCAAAGAAAACGACTTAGGATGGAGCCAATGATGGGAAAAAGGTCACAAAAAGAAAAAAAAAGAAAAAAGGGAAACGCCCCAAAAAAAGATCGAGAATCAGGGCCCGTTCCAAGTCTCCCTGGCAGGCCTCTTTCGTCCAATCCTTGGTGGTGCTATTGAGCACATCGCGGTGGAGCCACACCCTTGCAGCTCTTTGACAAATGTTCAATGTTAATGTTCTCAGGATAGGGCGCTCTCCCTCTTTGGACGATACCCTCAACTTTCTTGCATCACAGGTAGTGCACCAATCTTCTAATCCCTAATCTAATGGGAATGAACAGAAACAAGGGACATTTTGACTTGTCTTATCCAATGAAGTCCATCCCTAACTACACTCACTTCTCCTTTGGCGCACTACCCTTCCGTCGAGGATGCAAATTGTACCTGTCTTTTTCAGGCACTGTTTTGTCTCAAAGTAGAATCTGATTTTCAGGGGGAGCCAGGGACTGGGACTAAGGCTCCAGTGAATCAGATAAAGTGGAACCCTGAGCAGCCCTTATTTCTGGGGGGACTACTTTATTCAGAACAGCATCATTTTCTTCCTCTGTCTGCGTCCAAACCAGTTGGGCATCCAAGAATGGAAGAAATCTTGGGACCCTTTCACTCGTGGTCTCCAATGCCCTCATGTACCCAGGCGTCGTAGGGGAGAGGTAACGGTACCCACTTACAGTGGGAGGCATGGTTCCAGTCCGTCCGACCTTCCACCCTCACTGCCAACCTTGTTGTGATGAGGACCAAGTAGGGGCACTTTAATCAAGGCTCCAAGCCGTCCTTTCTCTGAAAGCTTCGTATTAATGTATATTCACCAGGCTGAATGGTATGCCCAAGCCCCCCAGGTGCTGGAGGCAGCACCTTGTGTATCTTTCGGTGAATAGAACACGAGCTTTTAGTAAGTTTGTTAGAACTGAGGTCTCTAGTTGGCAGAGGTAGGTACCTTTGACCAAATAGGGATCCATGCTTCTAGTCAGGGTAAGGGGGATACACACTTTAGATAACCCCTGCTCACCCCCTTGGCAGCTTGCACACGCAGACAGGCTTATCCCAAGGCAATGTGTAAAGTATTTGTACCAACACTCACAGTAACAGAGTGAAAAACCACAAATGGACACCACACCAGTTTAGAAGAATTAAATATCTTTATCCGAACTAAACAAGACCAAAACGACAAAAATCCAATACACAGATACTCAGTAGAATGGCTTTAAAAAGTTTGTTGCAAAACTAATCTTGCAGGGCCCGATTCACAGAAGTAATCTGAGACAAAATCCTAAACTTACTACTTTTGGTATTCACAGAAGGCATTTACTAGAAGCAAAGTTAGAATTTTGTCTTAAGCCTGTCTGAAGTATGTCTTAAATCTGTCATAAGTCTGTCTTAAGTCTGTTCTAAGTTTGTCTTAAGTTTGTCTTAAGTCTGTCTTAAGTCAAACTTAAGTCAAATTTAAGACAAAATCCTAACTTTACTACTACTAAATGCCTTCTGTGAATACCAAAAGTAGCAGGTTTAGGACTTTGTCTCAGATTAATTCTGTAAATCGGCCTTGTAGATGGTAAATGCAACACTTTACTCTCAAAGTACCTTTGGTGCGTAATGCAGAACAAACAAAAGGGTCGCAGAGAAGGCGACTTGTTGATTGTTCCTGCGCTCCAGTCACGATGCGACAAGATGGCGCCTCGATGCATTGCGACGATCCGGAAAGATGCGACAAAATGGTGTCTTTGATGCAATGCGACAACGTGGAGGCAATACGTGAACGCTAGACGGCCGTCTGGCGAAATCAGTTGTTTCCAGAGCCGCAACAGGCTCTGCGACACGCTACTCAGATGATGCGACGGCGATCAGCTGCAGCAGTGACATGCTTCCTCAGCAATGAGACAGATCTGCGACACGCTTCTCTGGTGATGTGGTGTCGAACAGCTGCAGCAGCGGCATGCTTCCTCTGCAATGCAACAGCAGATGCTGTGGTGGTGAAACGCTTCTCCCTCATTGTGTCGTGCTTCCAGCTCCCAACAACAAAAAAGGCCTCACACACAGTTACAGGCCATCCTGGTAGATTAGAACTCCCAGCAAGAAAGTTAAGGGAAACTGGGGGGGAGTCCATTTGAGCCTGGGACTGCAAAAACAGGTGGCCAGCTCTTCTTGGGCCCTTGGAGCCATTTCTTCAGATGGACACAGCACAAAGCAAAGTCCTTCTTCAAGCATGGGGACACAGCACACAGCAAAGTCCCTTGGTCCTCTCCTCAGTAGAAACATCAAACTGCAGGCCAACCCCAGACACACAGCAAGTGCACTACTTCTCCTCAGTCTCTTCAGCTGATCTTCTTTGGCAGGGATTCCTCTTGATCACAAAGTAGTCTAATTTTCAGGGGTTTCAGCTCTTACTTTTATACCCCAAATGTTGTTGTTCTCTATGTGTTAGGGGTCCTGGACCCAATTCAAACTAGTTCTGGTTGCACTCTGCCAGTGCACAACTTCTTCCTTTGTGAATGTGGGCCAGGGTCTTCAGACGCACCGCAGGAGGTGGAGCCAGCATTGTGGAAGGCAGACACAGGTCTATTCAGGCCCAAGTGCTACTCCTCCCACCACTACAAATGCAGATCAGCCTAGTCAACCTAGTGCTGACTCACCCAGACTCCATGAGCCACCCCAGCCCCTGTCACTCTCAAACCAGACAGTCAATCCACAAACAGGCAGAGGCACACAGAAAGGTTGAACAAGAAAATAGTCACTTTCTTAAAGTGCAATTTTCAAACACAGAATTTAAAAACCATCCTTACTAAAACATGTGTTATTAAATTCTGAGTTCAGGGATACCAGACTCCAATTTTCTATCTCACTCCTATGGGAAAATATGCAGGTAAACATGTAACACAGCATTCCCCATTCTGTCCTGTGGGCAAGATAGCCTTTCAATAATGAAAAACAAAATTGGCACAGTGTCACAAATAAAGGAGGTAGAGGCAATAAGTCAGGGGTAACCATGCCAAGGATGCCAGGTCTAACACGTGTTCCCTCCAGCTGAAAAGTGGGTTGAACTACCCACCCTCTTGGGAGTTCTCATCACTAAGGCGGAAGAACCTGGACAGACCATTAGCATTGGTGTGTTCTGTACCAGGACGGTGTTCCACCGTAAAGTCCATTCCCTGTAGGAAGATGGACCACATCAACAGTTTTGGGTTCTCACCCGTCATCTGCATTAACCATCTGAGGGGCCTGTGGTCTATCTGAACCTGGAAGTGAGTCTCAAACAAGTAGGGCCTTAGCTTCTTCAGAGCCCAGACCACAGCAAAAGCTTTGGGTGTAGGGCCACAAAAACCTGTTTATCCTCTGCAAGAGGATGCCCAAAAAGATACATTTTCTCTACGTTTATATTCACAAATCAAAGCATCAAAGAAAACGGCTTAGGATGGAGCCAATGATGGGAAAAAGGTCACAAAAAGAAAAAAAAAGAAAAAAGGGAAATGCCCCAAAAAAGGATCGAGAATCAAGGCCCATTCCGAACCTCCCTGGCAGGCCTCTATCGTCCAATCCTACGTGGTGCTATTGAGCACATCGCGGTGGAGGCACACCCTTGCAGCTCTTCGACAAATGTTCAATGTCAATGTACTCAGGATAGGGCGCTCTCCCTCTTTGGACAATACCCTCAACTTTCCTGCGTCACAGGTAGTGCACCAATCTTCTAATTCCTAATCTAATGGGAATGAGCAGAAACAAGGGACATTTTCACTTGTCTTATCCAGTGAAGTTCATCCCTAACTACACTCACTTCTCCTTTAGTGCACTACCCTTCCGTCGAAGACTCAAATTGTACCTGTCTTTTTTAGGCACTATTTCATCTCAAAGTAGAATCTGATTTTCAGGTGGAGCCAGGGACTGTGACAAAGGCTCCAGTTAATCAGATAAAGTGGAACGCTGAGCAGCCCTTATTTCTGGGGGGACTGCTTTATTCAGAACAGCCTCCTGTTCTTCCTCGTCTGCGTCCAAACCAGTTGGGCATCCGAGAAAGGAAGAAATCCTGGGACCCTTTCACTCGTGGTCTCCAATGCCCTCATGTACCGATGCGTCGTAGGGGAGAGGTAAACGGTACCCACTACAGTGGGAGGCGTGGTTCCAGTCCTTCCGACCTTCCACCCTCACTGCCATCCTTGTTGTGATGAGGATCAAGTAGGGGCACTTTAATCTAGTCTCCAAGCAGTCCTTTCTCTGAAAGCTTCGTACTAATGTATATTCACCAGGCTAAATGGTATGCCCAGGCCCCCCAGGTGCTGGAGGCAGCACCTCGTGTATCTGTTGGTGAATAGAACACAAGCTTTTAGTAAGTTTGTTAGAACTGGGGTCTCTATTTGGCAGAGGTAGGTACCTTTGACCAAATAGGGACCCTTGCTTCTAGTCAGGGTAAGGGGGATACACACTTTAGATAACCCCTGCTCACCCTCTCAGTAGCTGTCACGAGCAGACAGGCTTAACTCAAGGCAATGTGTAAAGTATTTGTACCAACACTCACAGTAACACAGTGAATAACCACAAATGGACACCACACCAGTTTAGAAGAATTAAATATCTTTATCTGAACTAAACAAGACCAAAACAACAAAAATCCAATATACAGATACTCAGTAGAATGGCTTTAAAAAGTTTGTTGCAAAAATAATCTTGCAGGGCCCGATTCACAGAAGTAATCTGAGACAAAATCCTTAACTTACTACTTTTGGTATTCACAGAAGGCATTTACTAGTAGTAAAGTTAGAATTTTGTCTTAAGTCTGTCTGAAGTATGTCTTAAATCTGTCATAAGTCTGTCTTAAGTCTGTTCTAAGTTTGTCTTAAGTCATACTTAAGTCAAATTTAAGACAAAATCCTAACTTTAGTACTACTAAATGCCTTCTGTGAATACCAAAAGTAGTAGGTTTAGGATTTTGTCTCAGATTAATTCTGTGAATCGGCCCTGTAGATGGTAAATGCAACACTTTACTCTCAAAGTCCCTTGGATGCGTAATGCAGAACAAACAAAAGGGTAGCTGAGAAGGCGACTCGTTGATTGTTCCTGTGCTCCAGTCACGATGCGACAAGATGGCGCCTCGATGCATTGCGACGATCCGGTAAGATGCAACAAAATGGTGTCTTTGATGCAATGCGACAACGTGGAGGCAATGCGTGAACGCGAGACGGCCGTGTGGCGAAATCAGCGGTTTCCAGAGCCGCAACAGGCTCTGCGACACGCTTCTCCTGTGATGCGACGGCGATCAGCTGCGGCAGTGACATGCTTCCTCAGCAATGAGACAGATCTGCGACACGCTTCTCCGGTGATGTGGTGTCGAACAGCTGCAGCAGCGGCATGCTTCCTCGGCAATGCAACAGCAGCTGCTGTGGTGGTGAAACGCTTCTCCCTCGTTGTGTCATGCTTCCAGCTCCCAATAACAAAAAAGGCCTCACACACAGTTACAGGCCATCCTGGTAGATTAGAACTCCCAGCAAGAAAGTTAAGGGAATCTGCGGGTGAAGTCCTTTTGAGCCTGGGACTACACAAACAGGAGGGCAGCTCTTCTTGGGCCCTTGGAGCCATTTCTTCAGATGGACACAGCACAAAGCAAAGTCCTTCTTCAAGCATGGGAACACAGCACACAGCAAGGTCCCTTGGTCCTCTCCTCAGTAGAAACAGCAAACTGCAGGCCAACCCCAGACACACAGCAAGGGCAGTACTTCTCCTCAGTCTCTTCAGCTGATCTTCTTTGGCAGGGATTCCTCTTAACACAGCATTCCCCATTCTGTCCTGTGGGCAAGATAGCCTTTCAATAGTGAAAAACAAAATTGGCAGTATTTCACTATCAGGATATGTTACACACACCAGTACATGCCCTACCTTCCACATACACTGCACCCTGCCCAGGGGGGTACCTTGGGCCTACCATAGGGGTGTCCTAAGTGTAGGAAAAGGGAAGGGTAAGGCCTGGCAAGTGGGTACACTGGACAGGTCGACATGGCAGTTAACAAACTGCTCTCAGGAGTTGCAGGCCTGAGACCTCTTTTTAGGGCTGCTCATGTGGGTGGCACAATCAGTGCTGCAAGCCCACTAGTTGCATATGAATTACCAGCACTGGCACACTTAGTGCACTTTACTAGGGACCTACTGGTAAGACAAATATGCCAATCATGGATAACCAATCCCCATATCAATATACACAGGGAGCACTTGCACTTTGGCACTGATCAGCAGTGGCAAAATGCTCAAAGCATCTAAACCAGCGTAAATGAAATCCAGCACAGTTTCACAAATACAGGAGGTAGAGGCAAAAAGTCAGGGGTAACCATGCCAAGGATGCCAGGTCTAACACATGTCCTCTCCAGCTGAAAAGTGGGTTGAACTACCCACCCTCTTGCGAGTTCTCATCACTAAGGCGGAAGAACCTGGACAGACCATTAGCATTGGCGTGTTCTGTACCAGGGCGGTGTTCCACTGTAAAGTCCATTCCCTGTAGGCAGATGGACCACATCAACAGTTTTGGGTTCTCACCCCTCATCTGCATTAACCATTTGAGGGGCCTGTGGCCTGTCTGAACCCGGAAGTGAGTCCCAAACAAGTAGGGCCTTAGCTTCTTCAGCGCCCAGACCACAGCAAAAGCTTTGGGTGTAGGACCACAAAAACCTGTTTATCCGCTGCAAGAGGACGACCAAAAAGATACATTTTCTTTATGTTTATATTCACAAATCAAAGCATCATAGAAAACGACTTAGGATGGAGCCAATGATGGGAAAAAGGTCACAAAAAGAAAAAAAAAGAAAAATGGGAAAAACCCAAAAAAAGGATCGAGAATCAGGGCCCGTTCCAAGCCTCCCTGGCAGGCCTCTATCGTCCAGTCCTCGGTGGTGCTATTGAGCACATCGCGGTGGCGCCACACCCTTGCAGCACTTCGACAAATCTCCAATGTTAATGTTCTCAGGATAGGGGGGTCTCCCTCTTTGGACGATACCCTCAACTTTCCTGTGTCACAGGTAGTGCACCAATCTTCTAATCCCTAATCTAATGGGAATGAGCAGAAACAAGGGACATTTTCACTTGTCTTATTCAATGAAGTCCATCCCTAACTACACTCACTTCTCCTTTGGTGCACTACCCTTCCGTCGAGGATGCAGATTTTACCGGTCTTTTTCAGGCACTGTTTTATCTCAAAGTAGAATCTGATTTTCAGGGGGAGCCAGGGACTGGGACTGAGGTTCCAGTGAATCAGATAAAGTGGAACCCTGAGAAGCCCTTATTTCTGAGGGGGGCTGCCTTATTCAGAACAGCATCATTTTCTTCCTCTGTCTGCATCCAAACCAGTTGGGCATCCGAGAATGGAAGAAATCTTTGAACCCTTTCACTAGTGGCCTCCAGTGCCCTCACGTACCCAGGCATCGTAGGGGAGAGGTAACAGTACCCACTTACGGTGGGATGCGTGGTTCCAGTCCTTCCGACCTTCCACCCTCACTGCCATCCTTGTTGTGATGAGGACCAAGTAGGGGCACTTTAATCTAGGCTCCAAGCCGTCCTTTCTCTGAAAGCTTTGTATTAACGTATATTCACTAGGCTGAATGGTATGCCCAGGCCCCCCAGGTGCTGGAGGCAGCACGTTGTGTATCTGTTGGTGAATAGAACACAAGCTTTTAGAAAGTTTGTCAAAACTGGGGTCTTTAGTTGGCAGAGGTAGGTACCTTTGACCAAATAGGGACCCTTGCTTCTAGTCAGGGTAAGGGGGAAACACACTTTAGATAACCCCTGCTCACCCCCTTGGTAGCTTGCACGAGCAGACAGGCTTATCCCAAGGCAATGTGTAAAGTATTTGTACCAACATTCACAGTAACACAGTGAAAAACCACAAATGGACACAGCACCAGTTTAGAAGAATAAAATATCTTTATGTAAACTAAACAAGACTAAAACGACAAAAATCTAACATACAGATACTCAGTAGAATGGCTTTAAAAAGGTTGTTGCAAAATAATCTTGTAGGGCCCGATTCACAGAAGTAATCTGAGACAAAATCCTAAACGTACTACTTTTGGTATTCACAGAAGGCATTTACTAGTAGTAAAGTTAGAATTTTGTCTTAAGTCTGTCTGATGTATGTCTTACGTCTGTCTTAAGTCTGTTTTAAGTCAAACTTAAGTAGAACTTAAGTCAAATTTAAGACAAAATCCTAACTTTACTACTACTAAATGCCTTCTGTGAATACCAAAAGTAGTAGGTTTAGGACTTTGTCTCAGATTAATTCTGTGAATCGGCCCTGTAGATGGTAAATGCAACACTTTACTCTCAAAGTACCTTGGATGCGTATCGCAGAACAAACAAAAGGGTCGCAGAGAAGGCGACTCGTTGATTGTTCCTGCGCTCTGGTCATGATTCAACAAGATGGCGCCTCGATGCATTGCGAAGATCCGGTGAGATGCGACAAAATGGTGTCTTTGATGCAATGCGACAACGTGGAGGCAATGCGTGCACGCTCGACGGCTGTGTGGCGAAATCTGTGTTTTCCTGAGCCGCGACAGGCTCTGCGACATGCTGCTCCGGTGATGCGACGGCGATCAGCTGCGGCAGTGACATGCTTCCTCAGCAATGAGACAGACCTGCGACACGCTTCTCCGGTGATGTGGTGGTGAATAGCTGCAGCGGCGGCATGCTTCCTCTGCAATGCAACAGCAGCTGCTGTGGCGGCGAAACAGTTCACACAGTTACAGACCCTCCTGGCAGATTAGAACTCCCAGCAAGGAAGTTAAGGGAAACTGGGGGTGAAGTTCTTTTGAGCCTGGGACTTCAAAAACAGGAGGCCAGCTCTTCTCGGGCCCTTGGAGACATTTCTTCAGATGGACACAGCACACAGCAAAGCCCTTCTTCAAGCATGGGGACACAGCACACAGCAAAGTCCCTTGGTCCTCTCCTCAGTAGAAACATCAAACTGCAGGCCAACCCCAGACACACAGCAAGGGCAGTACTTCTCCTCAGTCTCTTCAGCTGATCTTCTTTGGCAGGGATTCCCCTTGATAACAAAGTAGTCTAATTTTCAGGGGTTTCAGCTCCTACTTTTATACCCCAAAAGTCTTTGTTCTCTATGTGTTAGGGGTCCTGGACTCAATTCAAACTAGTTCTGGGTGCACTCTGCCAGTGCACAACTTCTTCCTTTGTGAATGTGGGCCAGGGTCTTCAGATGCACTGCAGGAGTGGAGCCAGCATTGTGGAAGACAGACACAGGTCTATTCAGGCCGAGGTGCTACTCCTCCCACCACTACAAATGCAGATCAGCCTAGTCAACCTAGTGCTGACTCACCCAGACTCCATGAGCCACCCCATCCCCTGTCACTCTCAAACCAGACAATCAATCCACAAACAGGCAGAGGCACACAGAAAGGTTGAACAAGAAAATAGTCACTTTCTTAAAGTGCTATTTTCAAACACAGAATTTAAAAACCATCCTTACTAAAAGATGTGTTATTAAATTCTGTGTTCAGGGATACCAGACTCCAATTTTCTAGCCCACTCCTATGGGAAAATATGCAGGTAAACATGTAACACAGCATTCCCCATTCTGTTCTGTGGGCAAGATAGCCTTTCAATAGTGAAAAACAAAATTGGCAGTATTTCACTATCAGGACATGTTATGCACACCAGTACATGTCCTACCTTTCACATACACTGCACCATGCCCAGGGGGGTACCTTGGGCCTACCAAAGTGGTGTCCTAGGTGTAGGAAAAGGGAAGGGTAAGGCCTGGCAAGTGGGTACAATGGCCAGGACGACATGGCAGTTAACAAACTGCTCAGAGGAGTGGCAGGCCAGAGACCTTTTTTAGGGCTACTCATGTGGGTGGCACAATCAGTGCTGCAAGTCCACTAGTAGCATTTGAATTACCAGCCCTGACACACTTAGTGCACTTTACTAGGGACCTACTGGTAAGACGAATATGCCAATCATGGATAACCAAATTCCCATATCAATTTACACAGGGAGCACTTGCACTTTGGCACTGATCATCTAAACCAGCGTAAACGAAATCCAGCACAGTGTCACAAATACAGGAGGTAGAGGTAAAAAGTCAGGGATAACCATGCCAAGGATGTCAGGTCTAACATGTGTCCCCTCCAGCTGAAAAGTGGGTTGAACTACCCACCCTCTTGGGAGTTCTCATCACTAAGGCGGAAGAACCTAGACAGACCATTAGCATTGGCGTGTTCTGTACCAGGGTGGTGTTCCACCGTAAAGTTCATTCCCTGTAGGAAGATGGACCACATCAACAGTTTTGGGTTCTCACCCCTCATCTGCATTAATCATCTGAGGGGCCTGTGTTCTGTCAGAACCCGGAATTGAGTCCCAAAAAAATAGGGCCTTAGCTTCTTCTGCGCCCAGACTACAGCAAAAGCTTCTCTTTCAAGTGCACTCCACATCTGTTCACTGCAAAGTAACCTCCTACTAATAAAAGCCACTGGTTGGTCCAGGCCCTCGTCATTCAATTGTTAGAGTACTGCTCCCACACCATGCTCTGAAGCATCTGCCTGCACCACAAACTCTTTGGAGAAATCAGGCGCCTTGAGCACGGGCGCCGTCCACAGGGCAGCTTTCAGGGCATCAAACGCGGCCTGGCAGGCATCTGTCCAGATCACTTTCCTGGGCTGCTTCCTTAATGTCAGCTCTATCAAGGGGGCAACAATGGTGCCATACCCCTTGACAAACCGTCTGTAATCCCGGTGAGACCTAGGAAGGCTCTCACCTCTGACTGGGTCTTGGGGGAATCCTAAGCCAGAATGGTATCAATCTTTCCTTGTAGGGGAACCACCTGGCCGCTCCCTACTTGGTGTCCCAAGTACACCACAGATCCCTGCCCTATCTGGCACTTACTCGCATTGATAGTGAGGCCTGCCCTTTGCAGAGCCTTCAACTCTTCGCAGAGGTGTTGTAAATGTTCCTCCCAACTGGAGCTGAACACAGCAATGTCATCCAGATAAACAGCACTGAATTCCTCCAGCCCGGACAGTACCTGGTTGACCATTCTCTGGAAGGTGGCAGGGGCATTTTTCAACCCAAAGGGCATAACATGGAACTGGAAGTGCCCTTCAGGTGTTGAAAACACTGACCTCTCTTTCGCCCCCTCAGTTAATGCAATCTGCCCGTACCCAAATGTTAAATCAAACGTACTGAGGTACTGGGCAGCACCTCACCGATCCATGAGCTCATCAGATCTGGGGATGGGATGTGCTTCAGTCTTGGTGACCGCATTAAGCCCACAGCAGTCCACACAACACCGGGGTTCTAGAGTAGCACCGAGTGCAGCAGCTTTTGGTACTAAGACCACTGGGCTAGCCCAGGGGCTGCTGGAAGGCTCAATTATCCCTAGCGCCAACATCTTGGAAACCTCTTCCTTGATGCTGGCCCTGACCTTGTCAGCTACTCTGTAAAATTTCTGTTTCACAGGCAGACATCGGTGACTCGTAGCGTAAGGGAGAACAGGGAGGCAAACTGACCCAACATATGGCGACAGTCCCTCTGCGGTCCGGGGGTCAGTGTAGGTGAGAGGTTCACCCCATCCACTGACCCATCCTGCTCCTTTGCTGACAGGAGGTCAGGAAGAGGGTCACTCTCCTCCTCTATCTCGTTATCTGTAGCAAGGAGCATTGTCACATCAGACCTCTCAAAGTGTGGCTTGTTGCGTTTCAGTTGTAGGACCGTCAGAGCGTGCCTGGAAGACTGCAAGTCAACCAGATAGGTTATGCCGCTGTTGCGCTCCACTACCTCATATGGAACAGTCCACTTGTCTTGAAGTGCACAGGGCTTCACTGGTGCCATCACCCACACCTTCTGCCCAGGTTGAAATTCAACCAGAGAGGCATTCTGGTTGTACCATCTTTTCATTTCTTCCTGGCTAGCTTCCAGGTTCGCCTGAGTGAGTTTCCTGAAGCGTTGAGTCTGGTTCCTGAAAGCCAGCACATAGCTGAACACATCCTGGGGGGGGTCTTACCAGGGGACTTTTCCCAACCCTCCTTCACCAGACTCAGAGGTCCTCTCACATGGTGACCGTACAGGAGTTCAAAGGGACTGAACCCTAACGACTTCTGGGGTACCTCCCTGTAGGCAAACAACAGGCATGGCGAAAAGACGTCCCACTTCCATCTCATGGGCTCTGCAAGGCCCATGATCATGCCTTTCAGGGTTCGGTTGAATCTCTCAACCAACCCATTTCCTTGAGGATGGTAAGGAGTTGTGAACTTTTAAGTTACCCCACACTCCTCCCACAAAGATTTCATGTACTTTGAGATGAAGTTGGTACCCCGGTCAGAGACCACCTCTCTGGAGAACCCCACTCTGGAAAATATCCCCATCAATGCATGGCCCACCATGGGGGCTGTGATTGTCCTGAGAAGGACAGCTTCCGGGTACCTGGTGGCAGGGTCCACCAAGACAAAGATAAACCTGATGCCTAAGGCTGTCCTGGGTTCCAGTGGCCCCACAATGTCGATGTCTACCCACTCAAAAGGGGTGCTCACCACAGGAAAGGGTTGGAGGGGAGCCTTACACTTCCCTCCATACTTGCCACTTGCCTGGCAAGTCTGGCAAGTTCTACAATGTGTACCGACGTGCTTCCTCATTTGGGGCCAGTAAAAGTGGCTGGCAAGTCTCTGAAAGGTCTTGTCATACCCCAAATGTCCTGCGAGAGGCACGTCATGAGCCAGACCCATTAGGAAGGCCCTGAAGTGCTCGGGTACCACCAGCTCAAGGGCTGCACCGGGCTCAGAGACCTTAGGCTCACTATAGAGTAATCCATATTCCCAGTAAATGAGATGTGTTCCGGACTCGCCACCTGCTGCCTGGTCTGCAGTCTGTTGCCGCATACCAATGAGAGAAGGGCATTTCATCTGTGCCTTGCAGAACTTCTCCCTGGAGGGACCCCCTTCTTGCTGCCAATGGGTCAGCTCCGGCAGACCTCCCAGTTCGACCACCTGTTCCCCTGTAGGTTCCAGGGCATCCCCCTCAGGTTCTGCTTCCTCCTGGACCTTGGGAATGGCTGGGGCTGGATTCCCATGCCCCCTGCCCCTTCTCTTCCTGGCAGGAACAAGGGCCACTGTTTCAGGCTCTAGGTCCTGTTGATTACCCCTACTGGCTCCCATTGACCGAGTAGTCACACAGACCCACTCAGGCAGTCCCAACATCTCCAAATGCGCCTGGCGTTCCACCTCCTTCCATGGGGAACCCTCCAGGTATTTTCCAAGCAGACGTCTACAGGCATGGATGGACTAACAACGACCTTCAAGGAACTTGAGACCCCCCCACTCAAAGGGAACAAGCGCCACTTTGCAGAGGCGCATGGAGTTGTCTGCTGCAACTACAGGGTGAACTGCATTGGGAATAACCTGCTCCGCAGACACCCATTGACACCTGACAGATGTCACACTGGCTCCTGCGTCTCTACGAGCCTCCACCCTCCTCCCATTGATGGTCACCCATTGCCTGTATTTTTTAGTGCTCACAGGCAAGTAGGTCTCCTGGACCATCTCTCTATCTCCTAAAGAGACAAGGGTCATCACTGCTTGCTCCTCCCCTTCATTGGAAACAAATTCCTCCCCCAACGCTACACTCTCTAAACCCAGTGACTGAGCACCAGTGGGTGCTTGGGATTTCTTGGGGCACTTAGGGGCAATGTGGCCCTTCTCACCACACGAGTAACACCTGGGGAGACCCTGCATGTCACGCCCGCCCTTAGGGATCTGAGATGTCTTAGGCTGGGCGTGCTGGGACTCCTTTCCCTCTGAACTGTTTTGGAGCCCTTTAGAGAACTCCTTTTGGTTAACTTTGTCCCCTCACTCTTCTGCTGGGGACCCTGCCCACCTTTGGCTGTGTTACCCACAATCCCCTTGTGGACTCTGGTGCTGGTCCAGCGGTCCGCCTCCTTAGCAAGCTCACTGGGATCAGTTAAGTTACTGTCCAAAAGATGCTGGCGCAGCTCTGGAACACATAGACTGCTCAAGTGCTCCCAACTAAATAGATGGCAGAACCCCTCATAATCAGTTACTTTGCTGCCCTTTATCCAACCTTCCAGTGCACGTGTGTACGACCTCACACATTCAACCCAAGTGTCTGAATCATACTTCTTGAAATTCCTGAACTTCACTCTGTGTTGCTCTGGGGTGAGCCCATACTTGCGGCATAAGGCCTCCTTCATATAGGCGTAGGTCAGGGTACCCGACATCCCTCCCAGAAGCCTCAAAGTGTTTCCATAGGCCTGCCCCCCTTGCTTCTCAGGGACTTCATTCATTCCTTGTGCAGGCTCATAAGACTCAAACCATGCATAGATATCATCTCCCTTCTGGAAATTATGTACTAAATTCCTGGGTATATACACCTTACCCCCATACACTGGTTGTGCGCTGCCACCATTTGAGCTGGACTCCAGTTGCTTGGCCTTGATGTCCAGTTCCTTCATGCTCAACTCCTGAGCCAAAAGCAATTTTTTCTCTTCCAGGGCTAGAGCGCTTTTGCTCTCCTCCGCCCTGGCCTGGTTCTTCAGTTTTAAAACTTCCAGCTCATGCTCTCTGATCCTCTGGTTCTCCTCCCGCTTCTCTCAGGAGTGACTTCCTGCGGAATGGACGCTGGCAGCCCTTGAGGCTGCCCTTGGCATAGGCAAATCCTGTGACCTGAACCCCTCCTCTTGCACTTCTTCATCCACTTCTGCATTTTCTGTCTCCTCAGCTCCTTTGGCCTCCCACCAGGCTTTTAAGGCCTTCTGTAGCTCATCCTTCTTAGAGCTACTCCTCATGGGACATCCCAAATTCTTGCAAAATTTTTGAGTTGATCTACTTTGTAGGAATCCAAATCCTCAATATGAAACTCCAATTCTGCCTTCTCACTTGCTGCTTTACCATTTTGAGACATGATGCGTGGATGACTCAGGGATCAGATCAAAAATAGAACCAAAAAATCAAACAGAGTGGGGTATATTCACAAGAACGTGTGATAACTACCGCAAGATCAGCTTAACGCAACTCTCAATATCGCAGCCTTTCGCGGGAAAATTATGCCGTACCAAGCAAGTATTCACAACGCGGCAGTAGCATGCAATAGTCACCAGATAACGCATCAAATGGCGGAGCAAAATTCAACGCCACGACGCAAAAATGCGAAGTGCATATGCAAAAAACATGCGATGAGGCCAATCACGGTACAAAAAGTAGCGAAAACCAGCCACAGGCTTGCAAATCCCACGTGTCTGGTGGGAAAATACCCCATAAAAACCACAGAAACAACACACCAGAATCAAACCAAAGCACGTAGCAACATGGATGCACCCTGACCGAGCGTAGAGGCCAACGTAAACCCCACAACCCCCACAGACCACCAGTAAGGAACAACGGGGACAGCTGAGTATAAGAGGGAGAGGAAGACGGGGTGCAGTCCGCAGCAAAACCAGATCAGCGTCACGGAGGTGACAAAACACTACCAGCAACTGACCCACAAGTAGACCACCTGGAATGCAGTCGGAGTGCCGAGGAGGCTAACAAATGCTGGCATGTTGTGACAGGAGGTAGCAGTCCTGTGACACAGGAGAAGCTGGAGGAAACCGAGGCCACAGTCATCAGTGTGGAGATGGTGCAAGGAGTAGGGAGTATGGACACAGCTTGAGAGGACCTGACACAACATCAACAGGGAGTGTAACGAACAGGGACTGGGGGGACGGGGGAGATGGGCACAATGGCACACATGCACAACGAGGTGTAGCACACTGCACACCCACAATTAGCCAGGATCATGTCCTTGATCCCCTTGGCACACTGCAGCACACACACATAGCAAGAACAGCACACCCACATTGACAACAACGTAGTACAATGCGCAAAGCCGATACTGCAGAACAGGGATCACAACTGGCTCCGTACATGCACAGAAACATGCCTACTACATCTGACAGAGCAGGAAACTGTGAAATGGAAATGTACGCGTATACCTCACAACCGCCATGTAGTCCAAATGTACACTGCTCCGCAGCATTATTCAGCACCTCCCAAACAGTCACAATGTACATTGTCATACAGTCTTCATGTCAACCAGAACAGTGCGCCAACATACAAGTCAACACAATGTCAACATGCATCTCCCCTTCACATTGCAGAGGGGCACACAACACCTCCAGCAGAGCACAGAAGACAACACATCTGTGATGCCAGAGAGGACCACCACACCTTCGACATCGACGCCGTACAACAGCCCATGGACATCCCACACAACCCACCACCAGGACCAGGGCAGCCAAGCTACTTAGAGGAGAACACAGAGCCTGCAACAGACCACACAGCAGGAAGCACCCGCAAGCACTGTTGGCTCACGACTCTTCACCCACCCACACATGACAACCCAATGCCATGTGTCAGCACGCCAAAAGGAGGTGGCCGAACAGGTGTGGGTGGGGTCCGAACCCATGGAAGGAAAACTAGATCACATATGTTGGTGTCAATTACCCCTCAGGGACCACCTACACCCCACAAAGGAGACCCACACTGCCATAGAGACACATGCAGATGCACACTCACAGTACAGAACCACTCCCAGGGGCATGCAAATAGCAGTCACACACCCACGTTGACTCAGCGTACGGTGAGCCAGGCCACTCCGCTCATGCTTATGGGGGGGACGTAACAGGCAACATTTCCGCATTGTCCCCCACTGGCTGGGGTGACATGGTTGCATCTACTGTCCACTTCACCCCATACACCAGCGGTGTTTGTCGTCATGGATATGGGTGTGTTCGGCATACTGCGGTCTGTCCAGCACATCTCCGCCACTCTTGGCATTGTGTACTTTCCCAATCATGGTTCTCCTGCATCCTTCACACATGCCTGGTTGCCACCTCTCCCCACATTGGGCTAGTGTGTGGCTGAGGTGCCATGCCATTGATGGCTCATGTTCACAGCTTGACCAGGTTTCCTTTTTTTATTTATTTTTTATTTGTGTTATTTGAATGCTTCACAAAAGTACATAGGAAGAAAACAAGAGAGAAAGTTGTGACAAACATACTTAACATGAGATGTAATACAAAACAAGAATTAGATAAAAACAGAAAACTATATCATCCAGGTCATGTACAATGAGAAAAAAAAATAGAACAAACTTCAGACTAGTGATTCACAAATTAATTATACATCTCAACTCAAGAAGGGAAGTAAGAAATGCATTGGCCTATTGCTTGAGCCACTCCTGAACAGTAGCCCAGATCTTACGGCCCAGCTCGGAGCTCCTTCTACCACGCCTCAAATAGACTGAATACTCCAGATTATAAAGAGCTAAAATGGTAGGGGCTTCTGGACTGAGCCATTGTGACGTGATACATAGCCGAATTAAGGACATTGTTATAAACAGAAAAGCTGAGACATGCCTTGTCCTTTCAACTGAAGTAGTACCCTTATATCCCAGCATCACCATCTCTGGAGAGATGTTAAGGGAAATGTTAAGCGTAGAATTGATAAAGTACTCGACATCAGATAAGAAGACCCCTAACTTTGGGCAAGAGTAAAATATATGTATATCATTAGCAGCCTGGAGCCCACATCTAGCACAACAATTACCCATACAACCCCCCCATTTTGTGATTTTTGCCGGTGTGTAATACAGGTGAAATAGTGCCATATAGCTTTGAGTGCGAAGGCTCCCAGAGATTAAGGCATAGCTTGCTAGCTCCAAAGACATACTAATATCCACTCCAGTTTTATCTCATTTACCCTCCCACTTGAGATTCTGTAATGCCAAATCATCAGGAAGATCGGATATCAGATGCTGATACAATGCCCCAATTCTAGCCCTTCGTTGAATTAGTTCGAATAAAGTAACCTTTTCAAAAAAGTTTGATGTTTGGTGCTGCTTTTTATCTATAAAGCTTCTAATCTGTAAGTGTTTAAAGAAGTCATGGGTTTTAAGATGAAACCTCTCCTTTAAAGAGGAAAAAGAAGCCATTTGTCCATCAATACCCAGGTCACCGATTACTGCCAACCCCAATAACTGCCACCTAAAGATGACCTGATCTTGAAAAATAGCTGGCAACAGTCGAGTAGCAGTAAAGGGAGTATAAAAATTAATATTGGAAATTGACCAGTCATGATGGATTTTACGCCAGACTGAAAACATAGCCCCGATAACCTTAAACTTTGGTTTTTTATAATAACTCGGCTCCAAAATCCACGTCAAAACCCCCTTAGCAGTCTCACCCAAGCCCAATTCATAGATGTAAGGTCTACAAAAGATCGGAACCTCCGCACTATCACCCAGCAATGGAAGCCCAAGATGTTGGAGCATGGCTGACCAATAGTATAATAAGAAATTCGGGATTGAACAGACAACACGATCTCTAGAGAGACACATCCATTTGGCTGTCCTACGTGGGCGGCGGTATCCCCAAAGAAATCTAGTACATATCCTTTCAGCCCTGGCCATGCTTTGCTGTGAGAACCTCAATGGAATGGTCCTAAATAAATACAGGAACTTAGGGAGGACCATCATTTTAAAAACATTGCATCTGCCATATAAAGAGAGATGTAGATTATCCAGTCTTTCCAACTTGAAATTGACTGATTCAGTAACCGAAAGAATATTTAGGTCTGGAATATTATCAACTTGGGCAGTAATTTTGACCCCTAGATACATTGCATCTGAAACCACAGGATCTTGGGAGGAACTCATAGTATGTGTTTGAATAACCTGTGTTTTTGTGACATTGAGCCTATAGCCTGATAGCCAGCCAAACTGCTCTGCTAAAGTTTTTAAGGCAGAAAAGGCAAGGGCAACATCCCTAGTTAGAACTACAATATCGTCCGCGTATGCCAGAGTCTTATACTCTGTATCATTGACCCTAATACGTAAGATATCCAAAGCACCTTCAATCTTACTAAGAAAGGGGTCAAAGTACAGAGCAAATAGCAAGGGCGCCCTTGCTATTTGCTTTGTACATTGACCCCTTTCTTAGTAAGATTGAAGGTGCTTTGGATAGCTTGCCCAGGTTTCCATTGTGAGTTGTTCTGTCGTGTCTGGTGGGTGGGCATGTTGTTTTGCATGTTGGTTGTGATTTTGTGACGTGTGCATTGCCAGAGTTGTGAGTTGCATGGTTGTGGAGTTGAGGTGAGTGGGGTGTTCATTTAGAACTTGCCAAGGGGCTGTGCATTTCCCTTGGTGCCAACCTGGGAACGCTGGTTGCTGATGGGCTGTTGGAGGACAAAGGAATCATGCACACTGGGTGGGTATTTGGTGGCGACATTGGCGGAGGTTCCATGGTGTTCGGTTGTTGCCTGCATATTGATGTGAGATGTGTGCTGTCTGTTGCGGTGATTGTGTTCTGTGTCACCAAGGGGCACAGGTAGGACATGTGTGATGTGGATTGCACCCAACACGTGCGTGCATCCAGCTATGGCGTATGGTCCTTGCTTGGTCTCCAGCGGATCCTACGCATTTTGTTGGATGTATAGTGACTGGGGTACCAGGCTGATGGTGATGTCCAGGACAGGTGTAAGGGACTTGGATGTGGCTGGCTGTGTGACTCCACCTACTCAGGCGGGTTTTGGTTGGGGGTACGAGGGGCCAACAGGTGCAGCACAACCAGCAGCTTTGTGTGGGGTTGGATGTTGGTTGTCTGCTGTGTCCGTGCTGCTGGCCTGTTGGTCGTTGTTGGTCAGGATGCAAAGGATGGTTGTCCTTTAGAGCCTGTAGTGGGCAATGACCTTGTCAGGTGTTGGGTCTGTGAGGCTGGTGCGTTTCCTGGGGGTCCGCTGTCTTTGTCTGCACTGGCTCTGTGGTGGACCGGGGGGTGTTCCGGGTGGGGGTTGGGGTCCTGGGGTGGTGGTGGTGGGTGTTGTGGCCCTCTTGGGTGTCCGGGCTGCATGACCAGTGGCTCCATGGTATCTGTTGCCCTTCCGATGTGGCTGTGGGCTGGGCTTCCTTTTGTGGTGCAGGCTGTGGTCCGACTTTGCACCAGGTCAGAGCAGGTGTTATTTTCCTGCTGCTAACACGCCTTATCACCAGTTTTGTGTTCTTATCGTAGTTCTGGCTGGTCGTTGTGAATGTTGTGGAGTGGCGTTATTGAGGTTTTTGGCACGGGAACGCCTACTCTGCATCTCATTAGTGATAGTTGCGGGGGGTCATCTGTGGAGATGTTTTTTGCGACTGCTGTCGCGGGTAAACTGGTGCTGTGGGCTGTTAACACCAGCTTGTGATTGGGGCGATAAGTTTATCGCAACTTTGGCTGCGATAAAGTGCCATTAACTCGGCGATAGATCCTTGTGAATATCCCCCAGTATGTGGTTGCGTAGTGGTCTGCACAAATCTAGTGATGTACACCAATTACTGTGGGTCAAGTACAAATACAAGTTCAAATCCTCACCGCTGACCACCAATGTTAGAACTGGGGGTCTCTAGTTGGCAGAGGTAAGTACCTTTGACCAAATAGGGACCCTTGCTTCTAGTCAGGGTGAGAGGATACACACTTTAGATAACCCCTGCTCACCCCCTTGGTAGCTTGGCACGAGCGGACAGGCTTATCCCGAAGGCAATGTGTAAAGTATTTCTACCAACACTCACAGTAACACAATACTATTCCTCGTAAATGAGCAAACAACAGTTTCGAATGTGCAGGTAAATGTTTCGATTGTAACAGAACATAGAGTCTTCTCTAACTAAAATGGTGGCACAGATGTCAACCCAACTTACGTGACATCTATATTAACTGATTATGTCTTACACACAATATATAAATAAAATGTATTAGCCATATAAATGCTAACATAATATAGGGTAAAACTTGAGTAATATAGTAAAACTATGTGTCAATTCTATCAGCAATAGCAAAGCCAAAACCTTCCTTTTTAATATATATAGGTTTTCCTTAACATGGGCCTATCATGCCCTAAGGCAGGGTGCTGGATATTAAAAAGGAGGCTATGTGTGTCATGACAGTAATACCCCAAATTGTAGTTTTTACTACAGAAATGCTAGTATTCAATCGGCTTGTGCGGGGTTACATGCTGACAACCCAGCAGTGCTAACTTCTAAATAGGAATACTTAAGTTTGTAATGAACCACTCAACATGCTTAGGGCTCCATAACTGTTTTTCCACATAAGGTATCCACACCAAATGGGCATTCTTTCTTTCCAACATTCTGTGGTTTCTAAAAGTATCCAGGGTTTGTGGATTCCTATTGAGGGATTGGAAAAAATAGGCAAGCTACAGCTACATTTTGAGCTGGTTGGAAAAAATAGGGAAAAAGTCCTCTGGATGAAAGTTTCTGCATTTTTCCTAAAAATGGCATCAATGAAGGGTTTGTTGTGCTAAAGTCACTATCTTCACACCTTTTAAGAACATGCAGAGCTGAATAAAAAAAAACAATTTTTTTGCAACAGTTTTGCCATTTTTCAAAGAGGTAGACCATTTTTCCTATTTTTTGTGCTCTCAACCCAATTCTATTTTATGGTGGAAAACAGTGTGAAACACAATGGGGATCCAGAGAAGTTATAGATTCCTAAAAAATAGACAAGATTTCAAATTTTTCAAGGGAGCATTTGTGTAGGTCCTTCAATGTTTTCTCAAAGAAACTAACTGTTGAAATAAATAAATACTGAAAATTGATAGGAAAAAAAGGCCATTTGTGACAATGTTTTCATCTGTAACTTTCAGTCACGATGGCAGATACAAAAAAGCAATATCGAATTACAGGCGTGATGCCATTCTGGTTGCGGGGCTGTATAGAGTTTGGAAGTTCTCCAAGAACCCAAGGTACCCAGTGAAGGAAGTGACCCGATTAGGGTCACCCGGGTCACCTGTGAACACCTCTCAGTCTTCCATACAAATAAAGAGTCGGTCAGACAGTAGAGAATACAAACCTTTATATTTATTCAGATGCACTGGAGTGAAGCCCAGTCTGCCCAGTCTCTTAGGATTGCTGCAGAGGGACTGACATCAGCAAACATGGTGATACATTATGTACGATTCAGAACCAATGAAGGCACGCCCACAATGGAATTTTCCAGGCAGATGCAGCTACACAAAGGAGTACAGAAGGATACGTTTTGATCCTAGGTCATTCCGTTTATGTCCACCGCTAGACTAGTGGGAGAAGGCCTCTATCTAGTGGGAAAGGTATGGGTTAATAAGGGCAGCGTATTCATTAGGAAAAAATAAGGCCCAACTTTGGAGAAACGAGACTTACCAAAAGTGGCTTTGTTCGGAAAGAGAAAGATTAGTTTCGATCATGGTTCAAAATGGCAGCCTAACATAACATGGTGCAGCGAATGCTAACTTACATAGAACAATGCAGAATCACCAAAGCAAAAACGTTTTTATTCTAGCACCGGAGCCAAGCACTGATTTGCACCGTACAATTGTTTTTTATTGAGTATAGACCAAATTGTTTGGTGAAATATACAATTTTTACAGTAATAAAAATGGATATCAAGGACAACCAGAAGATATGGAGTTTAGGAGCAGTGGTTATTTATACATCCCTGAATTTGTGTATAACCATACTAACATATGTTTTAGAGGGTATTTAAAAAAAATTATTCTTTCTTACACATTGGCTTATATTTGAAAGGCGCAAAGACAGCAAAATCCAATTGGTGATAACAAATGTTCCACTACTCTATGCTCCCACATATTTGCCTATAAAAATGGTACCTCAGTTGTGTAGGTAGGCCTATTGTTCGTGACAGTAAATGGCCCAAGATACAACATGGACGCATTGTATTTTTCCACTGAAAACTGATCTTATTTTTGCAAAGTGGGTAGCTGTAGATTTTAGGCCCTAGCTCAGCTAGCACCTGGGGACACATAGCAAAGTGGCACATTTTTAAAACTAGACACCTGGGGGAATCCAGGGTGGGAGACTTGCATGGCTCTCACCAGGTTTTTGTCAGAATTCCTTGCAAACCTAGAACTTTGACTAAAAATACATATTTTACTCACATTTCTGTGACAGAAAGTTCTGGAATCATCAGGAAGTCCCTAACTTTCTTCCACTAAGCATTCCTTCAAGTCTCCAGATAAAAGTGATACCGCATTTGTATGGGTAGGACTTGTGCCTGGAACTGGAAAGGGCCTAAAACGCAACCTGGATACATCACATTTTTCCTCTCAAAACTGTCCTATTCTTTGCAAATTGGGTACCTGTGGATTTTGGGCCGTAGCTCAGACGGTACCTAGAGAAACCTAGCAAACTTGTGCATTTTTGAAAACTAGACACCTGGGGAAATCCAGGGGTGTGACATGCATTGCTCAAGCCAGGATTTGTACAGAATCCCTTGGAAACCTCTTACTATGACTGAAAATATACATTTTCCTCACCTGCCTATAATGCAATATTCTGGAATCTATGGGGAGCCATAAACATCTTTCACCCAGCATTACCCCAAGTCTCCCGTTAAAACTTTTACCTCAGTTGTGTGGTTAGGCCTAGTTACCACGGCCCAAAATGAAACATACTTCACATTTTCTCTCAAAACTGACCCTTTATTGGCAGAGTGTAGCTATGGATTTTAGCCCCTAGCTCAAGAAACCTAGCAAAGTTGCATATTTTTGAAAACTAGACATCTGGGGAAATCCAGTGCGGGGTGACCTTCATGGCTCCTACCCGTTTTTTACCCAGAATCCCTTGCAAACTTTGACTATAAAAACAAATTTTCCTCACATTTCTATGAAGGAAAGTTCTTGATTCTTTGGGGAGCCACACACTTTCCTCCACCTAGCATTCACCTAAGTCTCACATTAAAAATGCCACCTTACTTGTGTGGTTAGGTCTAGTGCCGATGACTGGAAACAGACTGAAACTCAACATGAATACATCACATTTTTCACTGAAAACTGAAACTTTCAGTGCAAATTGGGTACCTGTGGGATTATGGGCTCTAGCTCAGTCGGTACCTAGGAAAACCTAGCAAGCGTGCACATTTCTGAGATCTAGGCAGCTTGGAATATTCCGGGTAGGGTGAAACGCATAGCTCTAACCAGGTTTGGTACCCTGATTCTCTTGCAAACCTCAAACTTTGACCCAAAAACATATTTTCCTCACATTCCAATGATTCAAAGATCTGCAATCCATAAGGTGCCTCAAACATCTGCCCACCCAGTACTCCCATAAGTCTCCTGATAAAAATGGTACTTCAATTATGTGGGTAGGCCTACTGACCGCAACAGGAAACAGACTGGAATGCAACATGGATACATCACATTTTCCACTCAAAACTGACCCTTTTTGCAAAGTTGGTAGCTGTGGATTTTGGGCCCGAGTTCAACCAGGACCTAGGGAAACCTAACAAACTTGCACATTTCTGAAAACTAGATATCTGAAGGAATACTGGGCGGGGTGACTTGCGTAGCTCTCACTAGGTAATTTAACCCAGAAGCCCTTGCAAACACCAAACTTTGGTTAAAAAAGTACACATTTTCTTTACATTTCCGTGACTGAAAATTCCCAAGAAGAACTGTACCTGCCTTGTGTTGTTGGGCCATGAACCACAACACAGAAAGGTCCTAAAGTGGTACATTGAGAGATAAGCAATCAGTGTGCTATGGTGCCACACATGCAAACTTACAAACCACAGACATTTTTGAAACTCTAGACAACCAGGGGATTCCAGGGTAGTGTGCTTCACAGATATGTGAAGAAAGTGTGAGTTTTTAGTCAAAGTTTGCTATTTGCAGAGCATTGTGGGTAACAAACTATTGTTTGATCCATGCGAGCCATATTACCCTGGACTCTCCTGGGTGTATAGTATTCTGAACTCTGTGGGTCTGGTAGATTTTCCCAGGTAGAAACCTACCCAAGCCCTACAAGTGCAACCATTCACCACTGCAACTGGAACTATATTGGAAGTTAGCCACACTTTTCTGGCCCATATGTAAAAATAAAACCCATAATAATCAAATGTCCTCACGTTTGCCATTGGGATGGGACTTCTTAGTCTACGGGGAGTAGAAAGACAGTTAAGGCTTTAGGGGTGAGGGGAGAGGGTGGGGCAGATGAAAGGGCGGGCCAGACCCACCCCATTGTTATATTTAAAAAATATATATATGCAGAGGGATTTCTGACCCCCAGGGGCAAATTAGGGCCAACCTCCTGTCTGCTCCTGGTGAGGGAAAAAAGACTGGTTTGCTCCTTTTCTGGGGGGTGTAAAAAATGCCAGACTGCAACACCTGCCTTACTTTATTTTTCCAAAATCCCTGATGTCAGGCGTACTGTCTACCCCCCAGGAGCAAGTTTGTGGCAATATCCCCGATTGTGACAAACCTCCGACCTGCCCCCAGGAATGGCAGAAAGACACGATTGCCTCTTCTGGAGCAGGGGTATGACTTTAAGCCAGGGTAGGCCTCACTCTTGTTTGTTTATTTTGGCTCCTTTTTTGTAATGTCTGCTGTTAAGTGGACTTTCTTCCCTTCCCTGGGAGGCGGATTGGGGGTGAATACCTTTATCGATCCCCTGTGGTCCAGAAATTTCTTGGGGTCACGAGGTTTGGGAGAATATGGGCTCATGCCCAGGGGGACACTCCCCCCCAAAAATGCTGCACATCTTAGTCCCTGATGTCTAGTGAGATTTCTGCCCCGGGAACACATTGGAGAAATTGCCCCAATTCACCCCGAGGTGGGCAGAAAGGCTGTCTGGCCTCTTGTTGGGGAGGGAGCATAACCATCGCATGGTGGACAGTCCCCACACCTATACTTTGATAAAAACAATTCTCTGGTGTCTAGTAGGCTTTCTGCCCCCAGGGGAAGAAAAGGGGTAAACACCCATTTGCCCTACAGGGTGCAGAAGGACTGTCACCATAAGTTTTTGGATGTGGGATCATGGCCATGCCCATAGTGGGCAACCCCTACTCCTATATTTTCAAAATAGACCCTGATGTCCAATGAGATTTCTGCCCCTTCCCAGAGTCCGGATCAGTGGTAATTACCTCCGTCTGCCACCAAGGGGGCACAAAGACTATACCTCTTGTGGGGCAGTAGAAACGGAATGCCCATAGTGGACATCCCCACTACTACATTTTTTTTTTTACAAACAACATTTCCTTGTGTCTAGTGGGCTTTCTGACCCCCAAGGGCAAGATTGGGGATAATCACCACCTTTTGCTCCCAGGAGGCAGAAAGACTGTCACTGTAGTTGTATCTGTGGGTGAGGGCAAGGCCATGCCCATAGTGGGCAGCCCCAACATCTATATTTATGTTGCCAATCAACCCTAGTATCTAGTGGGCTTGCTGCCTGCCTGCAGATCAGTAGGAATTACCAAATCTGCTCCCTGGAAGCGGGGGGTAAAAAGAGGGTTCCATTAATGGGTTAGAGGAGCACAAGCCCTTGCCCAAGGGGCCACTCCCCCAACATCCCTAGTGCTTAGTGGGTGGATCCCTACTTGAGGAATGCTTTCCACTGGGATCCACTGACGAGAGATATCATTGGAAAGGGATATTCTCCGTTTCCAAACAACACTTCTCCCACCCCAATTTGTCCTCCTGGGGAGACATGTGAACAACTCCCAGATAAGGATAAAACGAGCCCAAAAGGCAAGCTTTAAAGGAGAAGCTGTCTGTTCAAGTGCAAATGATTGGCACACACAAGAGGGTTGCACTTTTCTGGTAAACAATTTGGCATCTGGGATAGAGAGGGGAAAGAGTTGCTAAACTGGTTTTCCCTTAGGCATGTAGCCCTCAGGTAGCCACACTTCTAGGGTGAGCTACCAAGCTCCACACAACCAAGAGAGGACTCCTGTCATCTTGAGAGTGGGAACAATGTTCCACTCTGGGATTGCTAGATGCCACACTTTGCAGTAAATCATCATCAGGCTGGAGTGGACCTTTATCCCATTAGCAAGTAGCCACCACATTCCCCAAGGGCAAGTAGTGGGCATAAAAGTGGCACCCTGACCTCAGATCACATCTGCCTGATAGAGGACTGTAGAAGGAATGCCCTGTTGTTCCCTGACCCTAGCAAAGTGAGGTTGCATCAGAGGCGGCTGTACTGCACCTGCTGCTCCTGGGCTAGCAAAGAGAAAACTGTGCCAGTGGTGCCCTGTTCGATGCGAAGTTGTCCCAAAACCCTAGACAGAAGAGCTGAGCTTCAAGAGTCAGTTGGCTGACTTCCGGTTACTGCTCCTGAGCCACAAATGCTAAAGAATCCGCCTTGGTTGAGTTGTTAGCCACAGTCAATTGATCACCACTGACTGCCGAAGTGCAGCCCAGTAGACCAAACCCTGATACTCAAAAGTTGCATCCAAGTCTGCTGGATCTGGGAGAGTCATCAAAGTGCAGTTTGGTCACTCAGGAGGGACACTATCCGCAGTTAAAGGGAAGCATTGGTTTTGCTGTGACCGGAGACCAGTAGACCAGTGTCAGCTTGTTTTTGGGTGGTCGTCACCTAGTCTTTAATGGACATCGACCTGTTTGGTCAAAGCCATACCACCATGTTCATGGACGAAGGGATGGCATCAGGAAGATCCCTGTGGACCGGATCAGCATCTTCAGGATCTTCAGCATCCTGTATCCCTTGTATCAGGACCACTCCATTGATGTTATGGGTGATTCACCCATAGAGCCTGAAACTGTATGGTGTCGGGTCCCACGGATATTAGATAGACCCAGTTGTATTTTATTACTTCTCTCAATAGGGCATCTTCTGGAATACGTAACTCCTTAATGCTGAGGCCAATGCTAATGATTGTGCTATCTCTGTGCCACCAGTTTAGGTGGGAGTCTCCAGCTGCCCCTTTCTTTTGGGACTTGCAGTGGTTTACATACCCGGTGCTCAAAGAAGCTGTCCCAGCACAATCTATTGCATTGCACTGTTAGTAGCTGCACCCGTTGCATTGCAAGGGATTTTCAAATCCCTCCCAGCTTCAAGGAACCTTTTGCAATTAGTAGCAACACACCCACCTCATCAAAATTAATGTAGAGGAAATTGGATTGTTACTTATAGTGAAAAGTTGGAAATGCTAGGACAGAGGCCTGCTTAGGACTGCAGATATTTTTGTCGTTCCCATTCACAAAGTGCTTACTGGAACACAGCCCCTTGAAAAGACAGGGGTCTTCATGATTCACACATGGCACATTGCCAATTTGACGTCAGGAAGAGTATGCAGTGTTCTGTGGGCCGGCTGTCTGCATCTCTATATCCACCCTCAACCCACACACTGTGTAATCTACCAAGTATTCATAGCTGGCACTTGGTACGCATTTAATGCTTTTCAGTCGCAAACATGGCTGCAAATCTTTCATTCGAAGAATTGTGAGTGTCAAGGGGAGAGGAATGTCCCTTGTCTGCCCAATCCACTTGGACTGGCTCGGCTCTTAATTGCATATACACATCAAAGACAGCCTTGGGGCACTGAAACTGGCTTTCCATAAGCAAGTATTTTGGGCATTAGGCTCAGCAATTTCTGCATTCCAATTGATATTCCGGGTTGAGCATTAAAAATCACTTTTGTGAATTGGGAATTTCCATTCCCAAAGTCAGTTACACTGGCTTTGCTAATTTAAAGTATTTTGTGCATCAATAGCATAATAAGTTTCATGCATTTTGCTTTACAAGGCATCGCAAAAAGGCAAGAGATAGGTAAAGTTTTAATACACAAATAATAGCTTGGTAAACGGATAAACACAGACACTGTTTTCTCAACAATACAGCACTAGGTGACTTTATTCGATAAGGGTAAATGCCCAAGATATTTTAGCCAAAGTTATATAGCCTATAAAATACAATCGAGAAACTGTGAAGAATGTTTTTTTTACGAATATAGAACGTGATTGACATAGAATTCGAATATAGGCTTTCTAGCATTCACATAGATCTCTTTGAGAACACTAAAAAATCATTCAAAATCTTTTGTTCCATGCATTGAAAAGCAGTACACAATTAAGCAAGTATTGTACATTTGACAGAATCTGTAATACCGTTAAATATTAATCGAAAATGTCGTAAAAATAATGGATTCCAAATGTATCCTCTCCTGTTTTGTTAAAGCAGCAGCCAATATTTAATTTCATGGAAATTAATAAAAATTAAAAGTTACTCTGACCTTAAAATCAATGAATGCAAAATTAATTACAAAGAGAACACTGTGTGCCCGTGCCCCATCTTCATAAAATCAATGCCAGCCTGTAATAATTTAAAAATCACACCATCGGCAGCATCAGTAAGCCGCCATTCTTAGCTGAGTATTTGGAAGTTTAATCTTTAGCAGCCTTTTCAGATGGCAAGCGAGTTCAGAATCGTTTCACTCGGAAAGTTCTTGTAAACATCGTGCCAATGTCAACTCAGCCCCACCTCGGATACTATCCACACATTTGAAAGTGATTTACAGTTTTCTAAAAACAGAGAACACAAAACACATACAAAAAATAATTGCTGCATTTTGCATGAGCTATTTTTGCATTGTTTTTCATGTGCCCTTGTAGTGCTGGGTGTATCTACGAGTAGAAACTATGATCAAGCGCAAATTGCGTTCAAATGTATCCAGAGCTGGCCTTTGCTCAGAGAGAGCTCTGGGCGAAACTGAATTCGACACCTCATCGGACTTGCCCTCCTTAATTGGATTTGAATTTAAAAATTGGGGAAAGTAGGAAGAAGGTGAGGATGGAGGGCAAGATTAAGTCTCGCCATCAAAAGAAAAACAAGAAAGAAGCAGGCACGGCGTTGCAGCCATCAAAAAAAGTGTTTAAACACTACTTTGGAGTATGGAGACTACTGAAGGGAGTGTGCTGGCGCCCTGGGCTTTGGCACAGCTCGCACATGCTGAAGGTCGGCCTGAATGCATCTATGTACTAACGCAAAAATGTCTGCTGATACTATTTACCTTCATTTAAGTAATATTATTGTCAGTGTCTAAACGCCCTTGTAAAAGGGTGTCTGTCTGTCCCATGTACCGCAGCATATCAATTTCCTCTCTGTGAAATTGACTGATCTGCGTACTGTATTGCCTCTCCACAGTGCTGTGGCATACATACCTCCTACTTCATCTGCTCTCCATTTGTACTCCTTCCTCCAATAGCTGTTTTTGCTTCCACTCTTTTCAACCCCCGACTGCTCTTCAACTCTCTGAAGTGGTGTTATATGGTGCGAATATGTCTCCGAGTTTCATTGCTCCAACTGGACTCCGTTCATTAAAAAAGCTCAAACGCTTGGGACCGGGCTTCTTTTCGCGAGCCACGGTTAGGTTTTCTGAATTATTTCCGCTTTCATATCCCCTTCACTCCAGCACTCCACTTCCTGTCAAATATTCGCCATTTTGCACAGCGTGTTGCACATGCTTAGGGAGTTTCCTGATTCTAATAAATCGAAGCCTAGAGACATTACATTTCATCATCTAAAAGTATAGTTTTTATTATTACTGCTTTTCAGCTTCATCTAGGCTGACCCAGGCCTAATATTTCTGTATGTCTGTAGAGTTGAAATTCTCATAGGATACTCAGCTCAGTCTGATGAACGGGTTTTCAATCACCGCACTTGAAGAGAATGGCTTTTTAAAGTTGGTTTAGTGAATTACCCTGATGAAGTCCGCACATTAGCTGATTATGTGCCTTCTTAGAACGCGCCTGGATTAACAATCTCTCAGTGAGAAACTCGCAGGGTCATGGATACTTCGACTGAATGTAAATTAGTCGTAATCAAGAAAGGACTCATGTCACACATTAGCTTGAGTCCTCGTGTGTATGTAACGTTTTAAAAAAAATCAATCACACGGTAAAGAAGAGAATGACACTTATTTACAACCAAGGGTCTGAAAGAAATGCAAATTCTTTACACCTAAACCATTATCTGTTTCAATCTTTTAGGGCGTGATTCACACAGATAAACTTAGACCTGAAGTCTGAGTTTAGACGCAATATCCAAGTTTAGACCTAAAGTCTAAGTTTAGATCTGAAGTCTAACTTTAGACCTGAAGTTATTCGGCCTGATTCACAAAAGTGAACTTAGAACAAAAGTCTAAGTTTAGACCTTTACTACTAGTAAAGTTAGACTTTTGGTCTAAGTTAGACGTTTGGTCTAAACTTAGACCAAAAGTCTTACGTTAGTAGTAGTAAAAGTTAGACTTCAGGTCTAAACTGAGACTTCAGGTCTACACTTAGGGCCTCATGTAGGTAGCATACCAGTTACCACTTCTAAAATACCGAACGATACCGAATCGGTATTTTAGAAGTGGTAACTCGTATGTAGGTAATGAGTCGGTAATTTTTACCGATTCGGTAGTTTTACCGATTCGGTAAATTCCGATTTCAGAAATTGACCCCCTACATACCAATAGCCAATATACCGGTCGGTAACGGTATAATTACCGAAAATCGGCCGTTACCGACCGGTATATGGCTACCTACATGAGGCCCTTAGAGTTTTGGTCTAATTTTACTTTTGTGAATAAAGCCCTAAGTTTAAAATTTATGTCTAAACTTACACTACAGGTCCAAACTTAGACTTTAGGTGTAAACTTAAGAGCTCATTTACAGTGATTTGGAGTGGAGCAGCGCCGCAAGGCTTTTTGCTTTGCAGCCCTACGCCAATTTGAAAGGGCAGGAATACACAGTATTTACACAAGATACTGTGCATTCCTGTCCATTCTGCCTGCACAATTCGGAGCCTAGCTCCAACACAAGCACACCTGCACCAATGTGAAATGGTGCCTGCGTAGTTGGCAGCATTGTTTCGTGTAGTAAGGGACACCTTTGTGCACAAAAACAATCCATTTAGGTTTTTTTTCTCTTTTTATGTGTGACCCAGAATGCAGCAAACCTAGAAAGAGGAAAAAGCAAGGAGAAATAAAGATATTTCTCCTTGTTACGCCTCCCTTGGGAGGCTTACAGTTTTGAAAATTCCCAGGTGTACAGATCTTTGCAAATCTGGGAATGTGTCAAAAGCCAAGAGTGTTGCATGGAAAAACCCACCGCAATACCCATGGAACATCCAACTGACTCAGTGTAAGGCAACACAGCGACTTGAGCTGCGTTCCCTTTCACCACATGAACGATGCCATGAAAAGCCACACAAAGTGGCTTTGAGTGGCCTAGCAGATATGGGCCTGCACTGTGCATCATGAAAAGTGACACACTTGCAGCACAAGGGTCTTGCAATTAAGACTCATGGGGCCTCATGTAGGTAAATAAATTTTACCGGTTCTTAAATACCGAGCCGTACTGAATCGGTAAATTAGAATCGGTAAGTTATATGTAGGTAAAAATTTGGTAACAGTTACCGATTCGGTAACATTCGGTAAATACGAATCGGAATTCACCGATTCGGTAAATACCGAGGTGATAATTACCGATTCGGAAAATACCGAGGTGGTATCTACCGAATCGGAAAATACCGAGGTGGTAACTACCGAATCGGAAAATACCGAATCGGTACGTACGGATTCGGTAAATAACATCACATGACTTGACGAAACAGCTAATCCTGTGCAACGACAGCCCACCCAACCAGGAACTGCCCACACCCAGGCAGGTGTACACAATTAGCCGAAGTGGCCACACCCAGGCAGGTGTACATAATTAGCCGACCCTGGAGAGGCTTGGAGTGCAGAGGAGAGGCAGGGAGCAGTTGCATGTGCGAGCGGGAAACGAACAGCATGTCCAGCCAGAGAACACAGAAAGACGGAGGGGAAAGGAGGCGGAAGCTCAAATTCAGCCCCAAGGAACTCCAGGTGCTGGTGGAGGAGGTGGTGAAGCAGCACCAGAAGCTGTTTGGGAGGCAATCCCTGCAAGTGCCTGAGGCCGAAAAGCGCAACATATGGCTGGCCATCCAGGCGCAGGTCAATGCTGTGGGAGTGACCCACAGGGACATTGAGGTCCTCAAAAAGCGCTGGTATGACCTGAGGATTGTGACCAAGAGGAAGATGGGCGACATCCAGAAGGAGGCCAGCCAGACCGGAGGTGGAACCAACAGGGCACCTGCCCTCACCGAACTGGAGGAGCTGGTGGCGGCCACACTCGAGCAAGAGAGCGTCGTGGGTCTTGGGGACGCCGACAGCTCTGCCAGAGCCGCAACACACCAAGGTAAGACGAAAGCACAGCAATGTAGCCTCCCCTACCCCTATCCCACATCCCCCATTGTGAAACGAGAATCACACTGCAGTCCACACGTGTCAGTGCAGACAGGCAATGCATTCCGGGAGATGTAGTCAGGGCAACACTAACCATGACGTAAATGTTACAGGGCAACAAGGCATGTCACGCACTCGAGGCACAAGGAGACAGAGGACAGATTGGAATGTGAAATGATTTATTGTGACGCTTGCAATGCAGCCCTTCGGGGACACTGAGCCAATGTTGTTTTTCTGTCCACAGATGTGACATCATGCAGTACAGGGCATGCTGCAGGGGAGACGGCACACCGGCCACAAAAATCACCTCTAGCCAGCACGAGTTCAGACCAGGGAGCAGGCCCACTTGCAGCCGCACCACCTACGCAGCCAGCCTCGCCGCACACAGAGCCAGCATCACCTCACCGAGAGCCAGCATCACCACCACCAGAGCCAGCATCGCCACTCATGTTCGATTCACCGGCCACATCTCCGCTTGCAGGTGTGAGAATGAGGAGGCGTCCAGCAGCCAGGCTACGAGCCTTAGACACCTCGTCAGACGACAGCATGGGCCCAGAAGACCGCACCGGGCCCCAGGAAGGGAGCCATCCCACTGTGCCCCACACCTCACAGGCAGCACAGACGGGAGCAAGAGGGCGCCGCAGGTCGCGTGTCCAGAGTCCACCAGCACCCACTGACGGCCATGGTGTCTTCTTGGGGCTCGAGGGCCAAATGTTGAAGCAACAGCGCCTGCAATCAAAGGCAGTTATGTCAGTCCAGAGGCACATGCGGGTGATGAAGACAAGCTTAGTCAACATGGACACAAACATTGGCGGCATGGCTGCGGGCATTCGGGACATGTCCCAGTCAATCCAGCAGTTGTGCAGCAAATTAGATGCTGACATCGAAGCACGGCGCCGGGAACGCCAGAGAAGGGACACTACCAGCAGGGCACTCAACCGTCTGGCAACTGCGACTTCCCTACTTTGCCGGCGCTCTGTGACGATGCAGGAGGGCCTAACACAGTGCTGCAGCGACCTGTCTCGGGGGATGGTGCAGGTGACAAGTGCACTAGGGGTGCTATTGACTAGTCAGGCGTCGACAACTGCTGCAGGGGATGCTGCGGAGAGCATCGACACCAGCAGCAGCATCACACCCCCCGTCCCCGAAGCACGCAGGAGCAGCAGGCGGCTTGGGGTTGGCTCTAGTGAGGATGCACAGGCCGTGCAATCCACCACTGCAGCGCGTATGCGCAAACATTGATGTGGCCCTGCTTATCCACTTGCCATTGGGTGACGTAACCCTGGACATACTCATTGTATAGATGGCATATTGCCAGATTGGCCTGTTCATGTGTACATGGCGTGGTGCCACATTAAACTACGTCATGACTTCTCACAACTCGCTGTGTCCCCTCACTTACTCAGAAATAGTTGCATGTGATCTCTGCCCGTCTCTCTCTCCCATCGATTGCAGTTGGCACTCTGGCTGCGCTGCCCTCTGGCTGGCCTGACTCATCCTCGTTGTCCTCAAAATATGTTAGTTCCACATCTGTACCTTTTTTCGTGGCAAGGTTGTGCAGCATTGCACAAGTGGCAATTATCTTGCAGCAGGTGATAGGTTTGTACTGGCGTGCGCCTCCGCTCTTGTGGAGGCAGCGGAACCTGCTCTTCAGTAGTCCAAACGTGCGCTCCACCACATTGCGTGTAGATTTGTGGGCCACGTTGTATCGTCTCTCACTCTGGGTTGCTGGGTGTAGGTAGGGAGTGAGGATGAATGAACGGCATGCATATGCACTGTCGCCTGGATGAGTAAAAGGGAACCATCAGTTACATGCCTCTATACACTCTGATTTGCAGGTTTCAAGGGGCGTCACTGTTACTTACCCAGCAGGTATCCCTCTCCGAATTCGCCGGCACTCAGTCGTGTGTAGATCCCACTATTCTGGAAGATGTAAGAGTCGTGGGTGCTCCCAGGAAACTTTGCAACAATATCTGTGATGATGTTCCCTGCATCACAGATCACCTGCACATTGATGGAGTGGGTGGACTTCCTGTTCCTGTAGATGTGCTCTGTATCAGCTGGTGGACAGATTGGGATGTGTGTACCATCAATACAGCCGATGACATGGGGGAACTGTGCCATGTGATAGAAGTCTGTTTTTGTTTTCTGCAGTGCAGCCTGTGTGTTTGGGAAGCTTATGTAGTGGTGCATTCTCTGCATCATGGCATCCAGGAACTTCCTGAAGAAACGGGACAGGCAACTCTGGGATACACCACCCACCGCAGCTGTCACCACCTGATAACTGCCGGATGCCAGTAGATGTAGGCTGCAGAGCACCTGCACATGTGGTGGTATGGCGTGCGCCCTTCTTGTTGGCTGGTCCAGGAGTGGGTGTAGGTCCCTTATCAGGTCCATGATGGTTTCGGGGTGTAGCCTGTACCTCTCATGTATCTCTGCATCAGTCAGCTGGAATAGTGTGATGCGCTGTCTGTAGATTTGTTCCTCCCGTCGCCACACCCTCAGTCCTGCTGCCTGTAGACGTAGGCGCCTTGCAATGACGTACATGGCGGCCATGTTGTCCACGCTGTTGCATTTTGGGATTGCTTATGTGCATTGTTGATGGTTACCACCTGCTTTCAATCCGTGTTAATTACCGACTCTTATTTACCGATTTTCCTGGATTTCTTAATTACCGACTGCTCCTACATGTCATTTTAAATTTTTACCACTTCATATTTACCACTTCATATTTACCGATTCGTTAATTATGTATTCGGTAAATATGAATCGGTATTTTAGAATTCGGTAACTATGAATCGGTATTTACCGCCTCATATTTACCGAAAAGTGGTTTTTGGACTCCTACATCTCACTTGTCTGAATATCGGTCGGTAACGGCATATTTACCGAAAATCGGCCGTTACCGACCGGTATTTCGCTACCTACATGAGGCCCATGGTCTTTAGGTCTAAACTTAAACTTCACGTCTAAGTTTAACTTTGTGAATCGTGCCCTTAGACATCAACATCATTGTTAGAAATGGGATTTCTGGTTGGCTAGGGCTTGCGCCAAAGCCAGGAAGAAACCACCACTCTAGTCAAGGCTGGGGAGTTACCCGCCAAAGATAACCCCTGTTCACCCCCTTGGTAGCTTGGCATGAGCAGTCAGGCTTATCCCGGAGGCAAGGTGTAAAGCGTTAGCGCGCGCACCCAGCAACAACACCCAAGGCCCACCACAAAGGAAACTCCACACAAGGTTATATATAAAAATAAGCTCAAAAAGGAAGTTTCCGCTGTTCCTCAAAGTTGAAAGAAGGAAGAAGAGTCAGGGGGAAGGCTAGAACCAATTGTATCCACTTTGTATTGGAAATTGGTAATCCATTTGTCGGATAATAATGCCCTCACACACCCTTGCAGGTGTCATGCTTCATCATATGGGCTGCTCCTCGTCGGGCCGGCGGTGCAATGCCCGACGGGCTCCCTTTATAAGGGGCACTTTGTCGGAGATCTTCAATCCGACTGCCGTATGGTGAAGTGCGGGTGAGGGGGCCTAAGTGGTGTAGATGTGACTAAGTAGTATAAAACAGGGTTAAGAGTGCCAACTGGGAATCAATTTTATTCTTGGGGCCTCCTTCCCTGATTAAAAACGTGAAAATGTGGCACTCAGCGGAGTATAATGTCTCATGTGTGAGTGAACTAAAAAATGGTCAACATGTTTCTCGCTATGAGTTTGTGTACTCGCGATTCTTCAGGACCTCAGAAAAAACACTATCTACAAAAGAAAGGAAATAATAACAGTATTCTAGACTGGATCGTGTCACGTCAGTTAGTGACTCTTATTAAAGTACCTGTCAGTGTCTGGTATTACCTGTAAACGAAATGATGCCAGTTAGAGTAGAACACCGTTGACACATTGGTACAGAAAAATAGCCAAAAGCGTGACTCTTCAACCATGCTAAAGGTAAAAACAGTGGTGGTTTCCAAAGCTAAAAATGCATCTGGACAAATACATTGGTGATGTGTCCCAATGGTGAACTAGAAGTGGCTATTCACCTATGTGGACTACATAAAAAATGCAGTAGGAAATACTTGAGAAAGGACTTACCCTATTTGGTATCAGTTTAGACAGCAGCAGTACTCGGTGGGTGTACATAGAGCTAGAATTTCTCATAAAGTAGAACTGTACACGAGACCAAATAATGGTGTGGGTAAAACAACAATCAAAAAAGACACTAAGCATGGCAGTACAGTTATGGTCTAATGTATTAGCAAGCATATCCCTTTGAGGTAAAAAATAAATCGAGGTAACAAATATACTTCAATAAACGATGTAAAAGAAGTCATCCTCTAAGATGTACCAATTGCATCCGATATGTAAAGAAATGAATCATCACGATTCTAGGGCTGTAGGCATAGAGTGTTTAACCTGGCGCCTGTGGAGTCAAAAGGTTAACTATGCTTGAGGCAGTTGAATGGAAAAACCCTCGTATGTGTATGTAGTATGTGCTGTTAGTCGTGTGGCTGTACAGTGATCCTGTGTAAAGGATCATTGGATGGGTAGAAGTCGAAGTTGAAATACCCAGAGACAAGTCCCGTAAGCCAAACATCGCTAAGCGGCAATAGCTAAGCCGTTGCAAGTTGATAGGAAAGGTCACTGAAGGACGGCGTGACCGATCGGATAGACTGGGATGATTAAAAATAGTCAGAAGTGGCGCGAGCTGCTAGGTGATGACCTAAATGCGCCGAGCGTTCTTAACTCGAAAACAAGGAGGGGGAGAGGAAAAGCAGGTCCCTAGAGAAAGTGAGGCTAGGAGTTAGCGGTATTGTGATCAGGGCGTGAATCTACTTACATTTCATGCCGCTCATGTCATCCGTATTCACCTACCCTCTCCACCGAGTCCGGAAGGTGACTAGTGCATCAGAATGGTGGGACTAAAAAGAGGAAATCTTAGTCAGGTGGGAAGAGGGAAGAAGGGCAGACAAGGATATAATACCTTTCCTCCGCCTATGTACCAAGGACCGCCCTTTTGGCCATACCCTATGTACCAGCAAGGCCCCCCACAATTTGGACCACACTGCCCACCCCCATTTGTACCCCAAGGCTTAGCGAGAATGAGGCTTCCTTTCTCATCAAGAAAGAACCTAAGACCCCCTACTTTTATGTTTTACCTAAAATCCACAAGGGGGTCCCACCAGTACCAGGCCGTCCCATAGTGTCAGGTATTGATTCCATTCTCGAACCCCTTTCGCAATTCTGCGACTATTTCTTGCAACCCTTGGTTAAAGATACCCCGTCATACATACAGGACACCACTGATGTATTACGCCTACTTGACCAGATTCAGGGTACTGATGACATCAACTTCCTCATTACCCTGGACGTTGTAGCCCTTTACACGAACATCCCCCAAAGGGCCACACTGGAGGTTATTGAGGAGGTTTTGAATGCAATCCCTTGAGAGTCACTTACCCCTCCATCTTTCATCACAGCCTGTGCTACACTAGCACTAACTGAAAACTTTTTTGAGTTCAAGGGCCAACTCTATCACCAGACACAAGGTACTTCCATGGGGAGTACCTTTGCTCCTAGTGTAGCCTGTTTGTATATGGCTTCCTTTGAGGGGGAACACATCTTCTGTGACACCAATCCATATCGCCATAACATCCGCCTATGGAAGCGCTTTATCGATGACATTCTCATCTTTTGGACAGGAGATCGCGTGAGTTACACTGAGTTTTTTACATGGATAAATAACCTGAATCCCTACTTAAACTTCACTATAACAGCGTCCCCAACACAGATTGCCTTCCTTGATTTAACCATCAAGTTGACACAGGGTCACTTCTCAACAACTATGTACAGGAAGGTGACTGATTGTAATAGCCTGTTACACTTCCAGAGTCATCATCCCAGATCACTCAAAGAAAATTTGCCCTTCGGGCAATTTCTAAGAGTTAGGAGAAATTGCAGCACTTTAGATACATGCAAAAGTGAATCAGCAATCCTGGCCCGGAACCTGAAAGCGAGAAACTATCCACAGAGGAGCATCACTCTGTCTAATAAACGTGCCCGCAATAACAATAGAGAAGGACTCCTGGAACATAGAAATGAGCCAAGTGTTTCGGCAACACTAACTTGTGTCACTACTTTTACACCGGTTTCCACACAATTGACTCGTGTGTTAAGGAAACACTGGGATATCCTTAATACAGGAACCTTACACCTTGAAACACCACGCTTTGCATATAAGCGATCCAAAAATATTAAGGATATGCTCATACGCACAAGGCCTAAACCTGAGATTAAGTCCCTACAACGCACACTCTGGCAACTACCACCGGTGAAGGGACACCACCCCTGTGGCACGTGTAGTGCTTGTACTTTTACTTCAGTACACAAAACGGTCACACTGAACAGCACTTTTGTTTGGGAATTGAGGACCCACACAAATTGTAACACATCAAACTGCATTTACCTGCTTATCTGTCCCTGCGGTCTTTACTATGTGGGGATGACGACTCGCCCTATCAAATTGCGTATTTCTGAGCATCGCAGTAGTTTCCGCTGCCACAAAAACAACACCAAACTATATGCTCATTTTCATGAAAAGGGACACTCACCGGACTCGGTAAAATGGCTAATTTTAGAAGCCAATCCCCTGCTTACTAAACCGAGCCTTTTCGCAAGAGAGCAGAGATGGATACACCGTCTATCCTCTAACATTGGGGGCCTCAACGATGATATCCCTTGGAGCTCGATAAAAACCTGAGCTATTCCATATTATACCAGGAGTATGACCCTCATGTTAGATGAGGTTGCAGTTCCATTATTAGACCTTCATTACACTGCATTGGCATACATTCCCAGACCCGATGTGTACCACCTACATTATCCTCTCGAGTAGTACCTCCAAGAATCATACTAAGTGTTCCCAAATTAGACATCTTTTTACTGGTTTTTCCAGCCATAATGCAGTTTTGATTGTATAGCTTCTGTTTAACCCTCCGTTTTAAGATGGCCGCCACATTTACAAACTTCCCTGGTCTATTGATTGAAATCTCATCCCTATCCATGATGGCCGCCATTTCCTATCACTGCTCCACCCTCGCCCGTAGTCACCTGACTAAGATTTCCTCTTTTTAGTCCCACCATTCTGATGCACTAGTCACCTTCCGGACTCGGTGGAGAGGGTAGGTGAATACGGATGACATGAGCGGCATGAAATGTAAGTAGATTCACGCCCTGATCACAATACCGCTAACTCCTAGCCTCACTTTCTCTAGGGACCTGCTTTTCCTTTCCCCCTCCTTGTTTTCGAGTTAAGAACGCTCGGCGCATTTAGGTCATCACCTAGCAGCTCGCACCACTTCTGACTATTTTTAATCATCCCAGTCTATCCGATCGGTCACGCCGTCCTTCAGTGACCTTTCCTATCAACTTGCAACGGCTTAGCTATTGCCGCTTAGCGATGTTTGGCTTACGGGACTTGTCTCTGGGTATTTCAACTTCGACTTCTACCCATCCAATGATCCTTTACACAGGATCACTGTACAGCCACACGACTAACAGCACATACTACATACACATACGAGGGTTTTTCCATTCAACTGCCTCAAGCATAGTTAACCTTTTGACTCCACAGGCGCCAGGTTAAACACTCTATGCCTACAGCCCTAGAATCGTGATGATTCATTTCTTTACATATCGGATGCAATTGGTACATCTTAGAGGATGACTTCTTTTACATCGTTTATTGAAGTATATTTGTTACCTCGATTTATTTTTTACCTCAAAGGGATATGCTTGCTAATACATTAGACCATAACTGTACTGCCATGCTTAGTGTCTTTTTTGATTGTTGTTTTACCCACACCATTATTTGGTCTCGTGTACAGTTCTACTTTATGAGAAATTCTAGCTCTATGTACACCCACCGAGTACTGCTGCTGTCTAAACTGATACCAAATAGGGTAAGTCCTTTCTCAAGTATTTCCTACTGCATTTTTTATGTAGTCCACATAGGTGAATAGCCACTTCTAGTTCACCATTGGGACACATCACCAATGTATTTGTCCAGATGCATTTTTAGCTTTGGAAACCACCACTGTTTTTACCTTTAGCATGGTTGAAGAGTCACGCTTTTGGCTATTTTTCTGTACCAATGTGTCAACGGTGTTCTACTCTAACTGGCATCATTTCCTTTACAGGTAATACCAGACACTGACAGGTATTTTAATAAGAGTCACTAACTGACGTGACACGATCCAGTCTAGAATACTGTTATTATTTCCTTTCTTTTGTAGATAGTGTTTTTTCTGAGGTCCTGAAGAATCGCGAGTACACAAACTCATAGCGAGAAACATGTTGACCATTTTTTAGTTCACTCACACATGAGACATTATACTCCTTTGAGTGCCACATTTTCACGTTTTTAATCAGGGAAGGAGGCCCCAAGAATAAAATTGATTCCTAGTTGGCACTCTTAACCCTGTTTTATACTACTTAGTCACATCTACACCACTTAGGCCCCCTCACCCGCACTTCACCATACGGCAGTCGGATTGAAGATCTCCGATAAAGTGCCCCTTATAAAGGGAGCCCGTCGGGCATTGCACCGCCGGCCCGACGAGGAGCAGCCCATATGATGAAGCATGACACCTGCAAGGGTGTGTGAGGGCATTATTATCCGACAAATGGATTACCAATTTCCAATACAGAGTGGATACAATTGGTTCTAGCCTTCCCCCTGACTCTTCTCCCTTCTTTCAACTTTGAGGAACAGCGGAAACTTCCTTTTTGAGCTTGTATACCCCAGGGGCATCTTCTCCTGCTGGACCTCCCGCTCCCCTGAGAACGGAAATAGCCCCACTTTGTCCCTCCTTTTGTAATTTATATATAAAAATAGCCTTTGTATTATACCAAAACACATTAGATAGAAACACACACTTTATAATGTGCCAACAGGCACGGGCAGAATTTACAAGGGATTATATGTACAGGGGACAGGGCCACATGGACCACTGTCAGGAATTAGCACTTTTAGAACTTAGCACTTAGATCATAGGATATAAAATACTGTAGCACAAATTAACACGTGTAGCACACAACCAGTAACTACTGGTAACAGGTAAGTACCACCTACGCAACCCTAACCACCTTAGGAAAATATTACGCAGGGAACCAGGACCTCACTAGCACCACCTGTATTAGGGAGAATAACCACCTAAGTATTACAATACCTGGAGGGGTATAAGCACATTACACATGACGCATAAAAACACATTCAGAGGTGTAAACACAAGGCACATGACGCATAAAAACACATTCAGAGGTGCAGGTTTAGGAACAATAGCGCAAAACTCACATTAGCCACCACTTGTGGCAGTCCCTTGGCCAACTGGCCTTATTGGGGCTAGGACGCCCTGTCCAGCAGAGTCAGGGGCCTAAACGGAGCAGCTGCCCACAAAGTGCTGGGCAGCTGTAAGACAATGAGGCTGGGGCCAACGTTGGAGCCTTCCAGGGCTCTGAATACCCAACACTTGTGGCCCCCTGAGCCCCTCTGGGCTCTAAACAACAAAGAAATGCCCCCGTTGGAGCCTCACAGGCTCAATAAACAAATGTGCCCCGTTAGAGCCTCGTGGGCTCGAAAGGGATGGTGCCCCTAAAACGTTGGAGCGGCCTGCTGCCTTCCGGGGCCGCTCTGATTGCCACAAGAAATGCCCCCTATGTTTAGATCCTCCCTGGGCTCTTACAAAAACAATGTGGGCCTCGTTGGAGCCTCTCGGGGCTCAGGAACACTGCCTTCGGCGGAGTCCCACTCGGGGGACTCTCTAAAGACACAGATGCCCCTCTGAGCCTTGCAGGCTCTGAAATACAATGCGGCCCTCGCTGGAGCGTACTAGTGCTCTGACATAGCCCGGGGCTGGGCCTCGTCATTGGAGCCTCGAGGCTCGGGAAGCACTGCCCCCCCCTCCTTCTATGGAGCGTCAGGCGCTCTGAAACCAACCAGGCTGCCCCCACTCACCGCGACTCCGGCGGCTGCTCCGGACACTCCGGCGGCGGGGCTCTCTCCTCCAGTTGCGAGAGCGGAGTGGGCTCCCGCCTCTCTTTAGTGGTGACTCGGGTCTCCCTCAGCTCACGGGAGGCCCGACTACTTCTGGGGGCGCGTCACAAGCCCCGCCCGCAATCAGGGGTTTCCTGACTCCTTCCGGGTCGCCGCAGGCAGCGCGGCTGCCCAGGGTTTCTCGGCTGTGATACGGTGGCAATGAGGGGTAGGCTCTCTCTTCCTTAATCATACGAGCGGGGTGGGCACCTGCTCGAGGTCGCAACAATGCGGGGTGGGCACCCGCTCACCAATGAAAATGCAATAAATCGAGGTGGGCACTTGATATGGGCGGCAATGTCCCTGGCAGGGTGGGCACCTGCCAGGGGACTTCAGAATCGGCAAGGACGGGGAAAACGCCTGGTGGGCACCGGCTTTCAGAAATAACGCGCTCCAAGCGCTAAGGGACAAAGTGAAAGCGCTCTCATCGCTAAAGGCCAGTCCAGCGCCTCCAGGCGCTTAGAGATGCAAATGCAGCGCTCCCAGCGCTTAGGGGAGAATAATGAACGTCCAGCAAAGTTCTCCCCTGCATACAGCAAGGCAGGGGTGGGGGGGGCAAGGCTGGACCCAGAGCCAGCTCACTGGGCCTCCAGGCAGGGAGGTAGTCCAAGTGGCGGTCGTCTGGTCCAGCAGCAGCAGCAGCCCCCCTCAGGCAGGATCCTGGAAGAGAACCACCTCTGTGGGGACACAGCCCCATTTTATACATCAAACCTTTTGTCTCAAGGTGCAGGGAAGGGGCGAACCAGTTACAACTGGTTCCTGAGCACTTTGTTTTGCTCAGCCCCTCTCCCTATTCACAGGGCAGGCCAGGGTCATCAGTCGCACCACAGGGGGCGGAGCCAGCATTGAGTGGGGAAAGCCCAGCCCTATTCAGGACCCAGGTGTACTCCTCCCACCCATCTGGCTGCTGATCTCCCCATTCACCACTGGGCGACTCCTCCTGACTGGGGATTCCCTAGCCCGTCACATGACCTCAGTCAGCGAATCACGCGACAGGCAGTCTCTACACATTTACGCCAGCATCCAAAAGTGGCACTTCCATACTAGCTACATGCACGCCGCACACATCATTAAGCAGCATTTCATCACACGAATCTGTACATACCAGACTCGACCCTGCACACCCCACGCATCAGGAACTACCAGGGACACATACATTCCCCATGCATTCCTATGGGAGGGCAGGCCTATCTCACCACATGCACTCAGAGTGCGCACGCACTTTACTCTGGGACACAGGGAAAGTGCGCAGAAACCAAAAATCACTACCACCAGGTCACCAATAAAAGCAAAAAGTTTCAGGGGTGAACCTGCCAGAAGGGCCAAGTCCAACAATCATACAAATAAAGAGTGGGTCAATCTTATACCTCTTAAGCATGTAACTTGTGGAATTCAAAGAGTTGATTCACAGCACATCTTACCCAGTGGTAATACTCACCTTGGATGATAGATGGCACAATGTTTGGTCTAAATACTGCATCAGGAAATTTTGGCCTGTGTCTTCATGCATTCTGAAAATATAAAGTTGTCTTTAATGTCACGCAGGAAAAGTCTCGTGTGAAATGTAACTTGTGAGAGACAAAGGTGAAGAATCCAGTCTTACTTTAAACTATTTAAACTACTTGAAAGGGGGTAGGGGTGGACTAAAATCAAAGTCTCTATGCAACTGTGGTATTTGTTGTGCAAAGTTTAATTGGAATTTTCTTTTATCACTATCTTTTTATGTCCTCATTTGGTGCTAGGTTTATGAAGAGTGCTTTTTATTCCTACTGTAACATTAATCAGTTGTTCAGTTTTCAGAATGTAGCAAATTGAGTTATTAGTTTTGTGGCCTGCACAAGTAATAGGTCCACAATTGGCTTTACCAGGAACCAAGTTTCCCATTGTAGCGCTTGACTCTCTCAGGGTAGCGAGGCAGAACATTCCAAGGCCTACTCAGGGGAGATGGTGTGGGCTAGCAATAACCATTCACTGGCACCCAAAATTAACACTCAATGAATGATTGTCCAGTCAGTGCTATTCTTTAGAAAAAAGAGAAGTTACTTTATTACACACATACTACTAAATAATATATACTCATTTACAAATATGTACATCGATAGATGGAAAATACCATAGATGGCGTATATTTACCTTTGACCTACCAAAGGGTTCGTACAGACATATCAAGTGTCTATTGGCTTGGTCAAGGTTCAAGAGCAACACACCACATGTTAAAATCACAATTTTGTACTTAAGTGCAACTATCCAAAATAATAATCCTGTGTAAAGGCTCTCAATAATGTTAATAAAAGGTTTTTACTTTGATCACTAATCATTGACAACATTATTAAATCAGTAAAGCATTTAAAGTTAGAAAAACATATGTTTCTGTGTTTTTATGCAGTTTTTAACTATAAAATATAATAGCAGCCCCTAGAGAGCATCACATTTGAAGTATATTGCATTGTAAAACTTGGTTCCGGAAAGGCAATTCAGGGCACACATTTCTTTTAACCAATTTTAGAATTTTCAGGTTACAACAACTACCACCATAAACATAACCGTAAAGAACTCAGCAATCCAAACTATAGAGAAAAAGCTCCAATCTTGGGGGTGCTTGAAAGCAAGAAGGAAATCATGGAGGGGTCATGGTTCCACTGACACCACAAACCTAGAGTCAGCTCTTTTGTAGAAATTCCCTGGGGGGTGGGGGAGCTTCTGCGTTCCTGCAGCCCCCATGCCTTATTTGTAACATTGGCGGTGACCCCTGCCTGTTTTGGGGGTCATCACATGCTGCAAAGTAGTAGATAAGAAAGCTCCACAGGGCACTATGGAATGCACCTCTATGAGCATGCCCTGAAGCTTTTTCTTTTGTTTTTTTAAAGTTATTCTGGGGGTGCCCAGTTCCACTGCACCCCTTTTTCCTTCTTTGTTGAGGGCAGTTCAGGGAGCCTACCCCTGAGTGCCCCTGCCATCTCCCCGCATGGGCTGCATTTCCTTCACTGACCGTGGGAGCGGGCAGCTCTTCTCCCCTGCCCGGTCCTGCAAGAAGGGTGCAGCCTTCTGCAGTGGTGGCCCTGCTCCCCCAGGCATGGGTAAGGGAAGCAGGGACAAGCCACTGTCTTTGGGGGAGAGTGTTGCATTCCCCCTTCATGTGTGGACATCAGGGGTGGGGATGGGATCCTGGGCCCCTCAATGATAAATACGCTTAGGGAATGGAGTTCCCAGGTGAAATTGAGTCCTGGGAGGGGCCCCATACATGCCCCTTCTCTAAGAAAATTAATAAAATTAATCTCTCGCCCACCACTTGACCCTAACCCACCCAGGGGTATTTTAAAGATGAGGCAGCGGAGCCCCATTTACTCCTTGTGAAGAAAAGGTTAAAAGTCACCAGACTTTAAAATACCATAACTCAGGCCCTGTTGGCAGAATTTGACACTCTTGGGCTCATTTTAGTCCTTGTGGTGAATTCTAGCCACCAAGGGGCAGTTGCGACAAACCTTATCTCCAAAGCAGTACAGTCCTTAAGGAGCTGGTTCTCCTGGTTCCCTTTGCCACCCTTCCTTCTGGTCTTTGTCTCTAGGCACAAACGTTCAGAGCTTTCCCCTAACTGATCCTCAGAGGGTGTAAGAGGGCAGCCTCTTTGACCCTCGGAAGACCCACTGGTCCTGGAATCAACTAGGCAGAGTCCTTAGCACTTTCTGGGCATTAGGGGGGGCCTTCCTTCTAGTTGTCCAAGGCAGTGCTAGGGTCCAGCAGTGACGGGCAGGAAAATCACTAGGCCAGAGAGAGTGCAATGATTTTAAAGGAGAGAAGAAGGTACAGAAGTAAGGCACCTCACCCAATCCTAAGGTGCCTTGTCATCTCTCCACCACTGTCCCAACCCTCCTGCACTGCATGCTGGGACAGTTTATAATGGCGTAGTGCAGGAGCCACAGGTTACCTCTACTCCTGAGGTCAAAGCTCTCGCCTCACTCAAATCAGTGCTAGGGTCCTGTACACCAAACGTTCAATAAAAAACCGCCTCCTGGGTTTGCTCCAGTTGTCTGGGCTCCCTCATTTGTTCCATGGGCTTTGGCAGGCCGATCCAATGTACAGTGTGACAGTTGCATGATTGATGCAGATCATTCCACCCCATCCTGTTCCTCTGCAGGAGCTTGGTGAAATACTGTTAATTGCTCCTTTTGTGTGGGGAGGCGTTTGTTCCTGCTGCTGGAGAGAAATTTAATTTACTGGGTACAGCATGGTGACAAAAGGCCTAGGCTCTGCCCCGGAACCGAGACAGAGAAATATGATAATTCTGGCTAACCCATAAGGTGTACAAATGTCATTTTTGGGAATTACAGAATTGATTTTCTAACGCAGGTTACAATCCAATTAAATCTGGCAATTGTCTCTGTAGGCCATGGGGAAGTGAAATTGCACTCTATGGCAGTTCTGTCCCTCTGTGTTTAACAAAGTGTCACTACAGACAAAACAGTAAATCATACTGACTTTCCCATTAACTAACATTACAAGGCCTATCCCAAGTCAATCTCTAATCTTCCAGAGTGCCCATTGCCCCAGGCTACCTGCGTGCAGTTACCAGGCTGTGCACAACAGTCATCTACCACTCGCAACCCACACACATGTACACACACATGTGCACCCGTGTTCATGTGCAATCAGCTGTTCAGCGGGTTCACCCCCAAACATTTTGCTTTTTGGCCTCCTGTTTTAGACCTTTTTTATGTTGGTTTTAGGACTCTGGGCACTTTACCACTGCCCCTTACTTTTTAAACAGTCAAGGTTTCAATGATTTCCCAGAGACTTTTAGGTTTGCTCTGCACGCAAACCTGCGGTATAACACCTGAAAATTCGAGGGCAGATTTACAAGCCCACTGCGCCACTTTTGCGTCACTTTGCCCATGTTAAAAATGACACAAAATTGGCGCAAGGGCCATGTAAATATGCCCCTCGATTTCTAGAGGCGACGTTCTCGTCTTTGTGAACTTCAAGGAATAGCTAATTGGTGGAGTGTTGACATGCGGCAGGATTATAAAAAAGCAAACTGGGATGCAAAGAAATTCAGGTCATTCTGCTGTATTACATTGATGACAATGGTAAATGCATTGAAAGAGAGTTTATCGACCGGATGGACTTTATCACTGGTGGGATTCTGCCCATTCTTGACAAATCAGACACAAGGCAGGATGCACAGCAAGGCTAACAGGTTATGACTGACCACATGAATTACGACCTGAACGTAATTATGAGCGGTGGGTATTCCCACTATCACTCTAATATAAATAACAGGAGAATCTGGGCAATCCTGTGGTGGTAAAAATATACGGGCAAGAAGCAACAGTTATGACAGTGTTCAACCTTCTTGGTATGACATGACACCAAGCACAAGGAGGATATTGGTACATGGCACTTGTACTGACACTTCAGTACTACTTATTAGGTTTAAAGGAAATTCTGGATGGGTAAATGTACTATTCTACTGGCAGAATTTGTTTGAGTGCACCACTAGTGAATTCACATAGTTGTGATATTTGTGCACTTCAGCAGTTGTGTAACAATAGCCCATCAGCCCCTGCCGTGTTGTGTGCCCTGAGGTACAGAGGCCTCCGGCACTGTGCACGGGCGGGCCTGAGAGCTCCTGACTAGGTCCGGAGTGGGGAGGGGCCCCTCCCTGCACTTTGCAGGGGGGCCGCCACAAGTTTCGTTACGCCACTGCACTCCACCCAACATTTCCATCAAACTTAAATTCTGCAAGAGCATTATTCTACTAAATCATTTTTCTAGCTTTCGCCTTTGCCAGTCCTGCATCCAGCAGCACTTAACTGACAATTACTGTGAGTGTAGTACACAGTGTAGGATAAAAGTGTGCCATGAGCTATGACGATCCTACCTCATGTTTGATTTAAAAAAATATGAGGTTTTGGGGAGCTGACGCATTGAGCACCTTTTCTTTCCAGAAACAATGAATAATCACCCACTTTAAATACCTTCACTTTGCACATAGTAAAGGTGGGCCTTAGTGATAGAAAAGGAAGGAAAGTTAGCTTGGGATGGGTGCCACTGGCAGGACAGACCTACTTGTCATTGCAAAAATAAGTAAGGATACAGGGCCGGACTGACTACCGGGCGTTTTGGAATGCTGCTGAGCTGGGGGCTGATTTCGTTGATGGGGACCTGCGTGTACTGAATGAAATTCGTTTTGCTTTAATTAATTCGAAGTACATGCAGGTCTCCATGAACGAAATCAGCCCCCATCGCAGTGAAATCAGCCCCCTGCTCTGCAGAATTCCAAAACACCCGGTAGTCAGTCCGGCCCTGTAAGGATATAAGGAGGTGCAATTGAGACATGTCCCAATCATCTCATGATATGGCCACAAACAAATAAGTAAAACAGACATTTCATTGTCCACCCTAAATTGGGAGGGTGTTGTAATATCTAGGCCTGGGCGAAAATTTCGTTCCGTTTGCGGAAATTGCGATAATTTAACATTTTCGCGTTCCGCGGAGAGCGCGAAAATGTCAAAATTTCTGGTTTCCGCAGCTTGGCGATAATTTGTTTCTTGCTCGCGCTGTAAAATAATACATTCTGGCGCGCGCGCGATCACCTTACCTGAATCCCTGCGTTCGCCGACAAGTTTTCTTGATCCGGTCGCGTTCTCCATGAGATGTTGTATTGTTTTTAGCCATTTGCGCTGTCTCGCGACAGTTCGCGCCCGCAGTGACGTCATGCGTCGCGCGATCACGTCTTTCTTCTCGCGATCATGCACCGCGAGACAACTCAAAACAAGATGGCCGCGCCCGCAAGCAACCACATGGGTAAGTTGGCGACCCGCAACCATGCAGAAAATCTCGCGAACATGCGGGAAAAAAACTTCCGCTTCTTCGCGATATTTCCGCTTGTTTGCGATAATTTTAAACATTTTCGCGATAATTTGCGAAAGTTAATTTCGCAAATTCCGCCCACCCCTAGTAATATCCTTCCTCCGACTGCTCCTACTCTATTTGGCCTTCAACAGAAAACCAAAGGTCTGTCCATCTCTACATGAATGTGGGTGGACCGAGGGTTTGAGAACAGGATATTTGCGGATCACCACCAGAATATTGGAAATAGAAATATCGTGTGGACAGAATATCATGTAGAGGACCAAAATATCGAGAAGGTAAGGGCAAATAGGTAAGCATAGATGTATTATTCTTAACTCTACAATTACATGCCTTGAAGATATATATATATATATATATATTCACTGAAAAAACCATAGGTTTCACACATGTTATAGTTAGGAATTAGCATTTAAAAAACCTTGCAAATTCACTGAAAAAACCATAGGTTTCACACACGTTATAGTTAGGATTTAGCATTTAAAAAACCTTGCAAATTCAGTGAAAAAACCATAGGTTTCACACACGTTATAGTTAGCGGACATTTTACTCATAAAAAAACATTGAAATTCCCCCGTTATAGTTAGTTAAGCTAACTATAACTCGCGCACCCGCAATCCACTGCTGATGACGTAACATATTACATCACTCATGACATGGTCAGTGACATCACTCATGACATCACTGATGACATCTCAAATGACATCACTGATGACATCATCCTTGTGACAGAGTGGTAGACCTCCTCTCACCCTAATATAACCTTTGATACAAACATTCAAAAATAGAGACTGAAATTTTCAAAAAAATGGACATACCAATACCAATTACAACAACCTTTTCAATAATTCTAAGATCCACATACACATCCACTCATTCACCAACAGTCCTGTACAGTCACTCATACGTGTACTCACACATCATATGTACTCATACACCTATACATCCTGTAACACAATGCCTCTCATCCATAGAGTTACTCACACACATAGTCACTCATGCTAATAAAGAATCAAACATACATTAATTTGTATATACAGTTATACACACACCACCACACTTACTTCTACGGAAACTTACACATACTTACTCTTTAAAATAATCACTTATAAAAACACATACTTATTCATACAGGAACTATTTCAATCTCTCACTCTCACACATATACACACTTATATACACCAATAAACAAATATACTTCTTTAAAACATATTTATAAACTCATAAAGACACAATTGAGACAGTCATTCACTCACTAACACACCCATACACACAGTCATCCACCCATACAGACATGCACACATGCTGTCTTCAAAACATACAACCAGAGAGTCAATCATTCATGCACCTATGCACTACGTAGTACCCCCCACCAAACAATGCAGACACTTACACTGATACTCAAAAAACAACCTAATATCCTATATAAACACCCATGTAGCTACTCACCAACCCATCCAGACACTTATACACAAAGTGAGAAACTGATACAGATAATTACATATTTAAACATTACTCAGTAAGCCATGTATTCACTAAGATACACTTAATCAGTCAGTTACACAATCAATTTTTCAAAAACAAATCATCCTTTTAGACATGTATATACCCATTTATTCTTCCATCGACATTGAGATATACATATATAAAACATATTTAATTTTTATAAAAACACACATTCACTGGATGATGTCATCAGTGATGTCATTTGAGATGTCATCAGTGATGTCATGAGTGATGTCACTGACCATGTCATGAGTGATGTAATATGTTACGTCATCAGCAGTGGATTGCGGGTGCGCGAGTTATAGTTAGCTTAACTAACTATAACGGGGGAATTTCAATGGTTTTTTATGAGTAAAATGTCCGCTAACTATAACGTGTGTGAAACCTATGGTTTTTTCACTGAATTTGCAAGGTTTTTTAAATGCTAAATCCTAACTATAACGTGTGTGAAACCTATGGTTTTTTCAGTGAATTTGCAAGGTTTTTTAAATGCTAATTCCTAACTATAACATGTGTGAAACCTATGGTTTTTTCAGTGAATTTGCAAGGTTTTTTAAATGCTAATTTCTAACTATAACGTGTGTGAAACCCATGGTTTTTTCAGTGAATTTGTATGGTTTTTTAAATGCTAATTCTTACCTATAACATATGTGATTCCCATAGTTTTTTTATTGATTTTGTATGATTTTTTTATTATTAATTCTTATATTATATGTTTTTTTTTTTAAAAAAAGCAAGTTTTTTTTTTAAAAACTTTTTATTCTCTTAAAACTCTATGTTTTTTTATAAAAAAAATCTGCAATATATCGATTTTTCTCTTTTTTTTTTTTTTTACCAAACAGGTAAGATATATTAGTATACCATAGAAAATATTTATTTTTTTTTTTTTTTTCAGTGCGCGTACGGTAAGCGTACGGTAAGCGTACGGTTTACGCAATGTTCGTAATTTATCTACTCTTTTTGCGTATAGTTACGCAATTTGCGTAGCTGTGCGTACTGCGTGCGGGGCGCGTAAGCGTGTACGCTACACGCGCACGTTACGCGGAAGTGTTGTGGAGTGACTGTTATGCGCATGCGCGCGAGCGCGTGTCTTTTTTACGCGCGTATGCGTACTTTTACCGTAAGCGCACCGTAAGCGCACCATAAGCGTAACGTAAGCGTAACGTACGCGCACGGTGGGTCATGTGATCATGAAACACAACTTTTGATTGGTTGAAAATACTTTCAGTTCTAGAACTCTCCTACACCACACCCATTCCCCTCATTTCTGCTTGTGATCCCTTAGGAGAAAGAGCTGACTTGTCTTTGTGATACGATGGCAGACCAGCACTCTTCTACTGAGAGTGAGGCTAGCAGCACCACCATCAGGCAGAGAAGGAGGAAACAGAAGAGCTCTTTTATATGGGAGTATTTCAGTTTTCAAGAGGGTGAGAAAAAAGTCAATGCTGCCTTGGTGACTTGCAAGCTGTGCCAGCGTGTACTTTCGCGAGGTAATCCCAACAAGAAGTATTCCTTCGGGAATCACACTATGTTGAGACACCTTCACGATGTACACCCTAAGACACATGCTAGACATACTAGAGGCAACCCTTCAGTAAGTCAACCAAGCACATCCACAGCAGCTCAGCCGAGTTCTTCTTCAGAAACTCAGCAGAGCCCTTCATCTGTGGGGGCAGATTCACCTTTTTCTGATCCTGTGGAAACGAACCCTCGGTTTGCGAGGGTTACTATGCGGTGTTAATTTTGCCATGGTCTAATTGTTCATAGGGAGACCAGTCTTCCCCTCATTAACAACAAAATAGACCAGCACATATGTCCTACCAGCTAATGTTCCCATTCTTCCTTTCTTCTGTCCCTGCATGAACACAACGGCTCTTTTAAGAGCCAACCTTACCTCTCAACTTTTTTTTATTTTTTCTTTAAAACTTTTTTTTTTTTTTTTTACCGTACGCGTACGATAAGCGTATTTTTTTATTTTTATTTTTTAAAAACACTAAAAATCAATTACCACATCTCAAGATCCTTGAGGAATTAATAACTAAATACTAAAAATCTTTTTGAGATAAAGTGGAAGAAAGGGACCATCTAATTTCTGACTTACCTGACCCACCCAACAATTTAATTTTTAATTAAAATGTAATTCAAATTACTTGAAAAAATGGTTGGTTTTTTTTGAAAATTTTCTTTCACAATCTGAAAAAAAAGAAAAAAGTATTAATATTTAATAAATCAATATATAACACAGTTCACATATTTACATATTTTCCCCCAAAAATGTTTTGCCTTTTTTTTGCTGTTTTCAGAATATATTGCATTTCACTATAAATTGTGAAAGCAATTGAATTCATCATTTAACAGTGGGCAAAAAAAAAATAACAATCTCAAAGATTGTTTTAAAAAAGCCCACAATCTCTTTTAACTTAAACATAACATTATAGAAATGCATAATATTCAAAAAAAATATCATCTAATAACAATAATTATTTCTTTAAAATACCGTCTGACAATTTTGTTGCAGAAGTATAATCACAAAAATATTATATCTCAAATAACTCCACAATACATCTGGTTCCATTTCCTTTAGGCCAAATAGTAATTGTAAAATTCTTTTTTGTTTAAATTTCCAATGGTAATCCAATAAAATTCCAAAATTTAAATTGTACAGATCTTACCGATTCTCTCTAACATTTTGGTTTCCGAAAGATTAATTAATAATTAAATAAGTCCACAATACAATTGTTTACCTTTCCTTATGGCCAAATAGTAATTTTAAAAATCTTTTTTGAATAAATTTCCAATGGCAATCCAATAACATTCCAAAATTTAAATTGTGCAGATGTTACCGATTTTCTCTAAATTTTTGGTTTTCGAAAGTTTCATTAAAAATTAAAAAAGTCCACATTACAATTGGTTACCTTTCCATTAGGCCAAATGATAATTTGAAAAATCTTTTTTTTTGAAAATTCCAATGGTAATCCAAAAAAATGGTAAAATTGTTTTGTACAGATCTTGCCAAGTCTCTCTAAAATTTTGGTTTCAGGAAGATTAGATAGGAATTTGCTAAATCAAAAGGCAAACGTTGCTTGAAAATCAATTTTGAATCATTACACAGTGTCCAGCCTTTTTCACATTTAAGATAAACTGTGTAATGTCCAGAAGTAACAGTAGGTCCTTCATGGAAAATTATTGCAACTGTTACAAAAGTTTTTCCTGAAATTGATAATTGCTGTCCTGTAAACTTCTTTATTAAAGTATCCAATTTTGAACCATCAGCTTTACATCGTTGCATCATTAAAATTACATACTGTCTGTATTCCTTTAAAATTAACGTTGAAAACATTTCAGATTTACACTCACCGCATTCCATGCTATGATTAGCATCTTTAACTAATTTAGCAAAAGTGACTGTTTTACTTTCTGGCAATGTTAAATAAATAAACCTTTCAGAATTAACATTAGAGCCACATGTATTGTAACAGTTTTCACAACTATGTTCCCATTTATAAGAGACACCAAACATATTTTCAATGGGAACCCCTTCTTCTTCCAGTACCTGAAGAAAAAACATCAAGAATTCCTGTGCGTCTTGCTGTACATTTTGAGAAAACTGTGTTCGTCCTGAACATACATCTAAAAGTTTTCTAATTTCAGTAGCACTTTCTATTTGAGTTTTATCATTACTCAGCTTTTGAAAAAGGAGACTCAACTCAGAACAGAATCTTTTTCTCTGATTTACTATTATCTGCTCTTGCAAACTTTCCAGATAAAATGCAACATTCAGCACTACATTAGCGTAGCAGTTGACACCAGAGCTATTTTCAAAATGACATCCTACAACCTCTTCTTCATTTTCCTTTTTCTTTTTGCTTGCAATTACATCACTCCTCTTTTTTTTCCTCCTCTCTACATCCTCATTACAGATATTCTCATTTCTCCTTTTACGAGAAACTACACGTTTCTCTAACACAGGATACTGACCTAAATGAGGAGCATAGGTTCTTCTTAATCTATTATACTCCTTTACACAATTTGTATCAGCATTAACTTTTGAGTCATCAAAGTCTATCATGAATAAACCAGATAATGTTTTCACTCGTGACAAAGCTACATAAGCCATACCTTCTTTGAACACAGTTGAACCAATGTTTACAAATGCACAATCTACAGTCAATCCTTGAGACTTGTGAATAGTTACAGCATATGCTAGAGAAAACGGAAACTGTTTCCTTTGTACATATAAGTCTTTCACAAGCATGAAACGAACTGTACAACGACAAATGTCTATAACTTCTTCTATCTGATCAAATTTTATTTTTAAACATTCAATTCCATCTTTTTTCTGATAATTAATAAAACCCACAACTCTTCCCATAGCTCCATTAACTAAACCTTTTTCAACATCCAAATTTCTCCTTAAAAATACTCTACAGTTCATGCAAACATATAGATTTTTTTCTAATCCAGCAGTTTTGGAAATGTTCTTCTCTAGTGAATCCAATTTATTTTTCAGTGTGCCTGTTAATGTGATAGTAATTCTTCCATCTTGAATTTTGTCCACTGCTTCCAATTTCCTGATATCTTCCTTTTCCAATTTCAAAAGCTCCTCATTGAATATTGAGCATTCACGTAGAGTTGGCATTAAGCAGATGACACTTTTCTTTTCTGCAATGTTCTTGTATATCTTCTCTGCAACTATTTCTTCCTTTGGAAATAAATTATGTAGCAACCGACTCTGTAATGCATTTGTGCCAGCTTCAGTCAGTAGTCCAATTCTGATATCTTTCAGAATACTTCCATATTCTTCATCGTTTGCTTGCCTCATATTAGTAGTAAGTTCCTTGTACTCAAAGAAGGACCAAATATTTGCATTGCCAATGCTTCCCAATGACTTCTTTGTGTCTTCATGTGTCACAGTATTAAACACTGGTTGTCCTTTAACTGGAGTAAGCTGTAGAAGATCCCCAAAAACTATGACATGTTTTCCACCAAATAACACGTCATAGTCTGTCCTTAGAGTTTGCTGCATTCTTAAATGCACAAAGGCAAGCATTAAGTTTGATACCATGCTCACCTCATCAATAATGAGAACTTGCATCTTCTTCAATACTCTTGAAACTTCCAAGCATGCTTCTCCAGTTAGCTTGTGGTATTGTATTTTGTTCTCATGCTCCACTGGTAACATTAGCAAACGATGTAAGGTGATTCCTTTTATGTTATATGCTGCTAACCCAGTTGGAGCAGTAACCACACAAGACAAAGTAGAATCAGTTTTTTGCTGTAGGTAGCTTCTGATGACTTTTATTAAGAAACTTTTTCCAGTTCCAGCTTGTCCGCTAACATACATCCTGATTGGATGAAATGATGTGCATGAGCACTCTTTTTTTTCATGTAGTAATCCGTGATCAATTTTGTTTCTGATCTCTTCATAAATTTGTTGCTGCTCTTCATTCAGTTGTCTTTCCAAATTTGGTAAGTCTATAAATTCTTCTTGAGCTTGATTCATAGCCGTTTCCACTTCATTCATGGCTATTGCAGCTTCATTTTCAACGATTGGTTGTCCTAGGGGATCTTGACTGAGTGTTCCTGAACTTTGGCTATCTTGAGAACTGTCTCTAGCTACTTCAGCTGCAATTGTAGTTTCCTGTTCAATTTCTTCATTTAACATTATCACATAAGTTGTGAATGTACTGCATTGTATGCTGTCTTTGCAAGCATTAAATGAATCTTCATAGCTTTGAAATTCTCCCAGTAGTTCATCCTCTGTACGCCATGGTTTAAACAGTTGTAAAAGAGCCAAGTAGTAAAATTCCTTTTTGTCAGTAGTGTCGCAACTCAGCTTCCAGTGATTTATCAAACTTCCTTTTGTTTGCTTCACCAAACATCCTTCCTCACCAATGACTTTATATTTTCCATTGTTGATGTCTTCTGCGGCTTTCCGTAAATAAATGTAGTTCTGCAGCACTTCATAGAGACACATGTTCTCCAGATGATGACTTCTCTTGGGATAATATGTGTCCAATATGTTTGATTTCAAAATATCTGTACTTTCTGGGTCATTCTCAGCCAAATATTCAATTTCTCCAACAGATTTCAGTACCCGATTTCTCATTGCTGCAAGGCCTAAATTATTCTTCTTGATTTCGAGTAGAGACTTGCAGAAGATAACCTATCTGAACATTCGTAGGATCCAATTTCTCGATGCGATAACATCTTTAAACTGAAACTGTACAGCTTCTTACTGACAGTCTTCTCGTGAGAAATCTCTTCCCACATTTCTTTCAATTCAGTTTTTTCAGATTTAGTAATGTAAGACGTTACATATCGAGCAACAGCAATGGAATTGTCAGCTACATACTGTATATCCATGTTAGCATTCCACATGGATAAAATGACTGGGTTGTAGTCATTTATATTTTTTGATTCTTCTTTTCTTTTAAGGTTGTAGGTATTCTTAGGTGATTTTCTTGTGATAGTATGTCTCACAGATGACATAAAACTGTTTACTCTTCCATTTGAAAGAACAGGTCTAGGAAATCCAAATCGACATTTAGTGTAGTATTTATCTTTGCTCTTGTATTTCCGTCGACAGTATTTTCCACACCGATGACTTTGGAAACGTAAAACTTGCTCCTTTAACTTTTTCTCTTCTGTGCTTTTTGGTATAGCACATGTTGCATATTCTTCAATGAAAGATAACACTGCTTCATCATTATCTGTTCCAAACTTTGGGACATCCTTGATCCACAACAGCATATGAATATGAGGAGCACCTCTTGCCTGGTACTCTTTTCTCCAAAAGAAATCCACTACTTCTCCAAGAGGTGGATTTTTTTTATTGCAGATGAAGGACATCATAGCCTCAAATCTATGATTGAAATATCTGCAAACATTAACCGGATCCAATGAGCACAGTTCTCCTGCTGTCTTGTATTCGATGTTTTTAATGTTTGAATTTGCCTCTCGTAGAAAATCCAGTAAATCATCCCAAGCGTACTCAGCACAGCTTAGGGTAAGGAACCATGTTGGTGTTCCTAAATTTCGTAACATGCATTTTAATTCACCATGGCGTCGGTACCAATATTCATTTGTCCCACGCTGACAAGCCATCAGATTGATCAGTTGTGTTTCCAAATGATCATCTCGGTGCTGCACTTTCTCCATAAAATCCTTAGCAGACACATTTTGTAAATGTACTCCACTTTTTAAAATGTGATTTACTGCATATGACAATGCAGACAAGTCGCTTTCAAATAAAAGATGGAACAAATAAGGAATACTTTGTCGAAATCTGGGATCTTCTGCATATAGTCTTGTAGTCCGATACTCAGAAGCTGGAATCTGTTCTGGACGTTCATCGTATCGTCCTCCTTTTCCTGTAGGAAACAGCTGGGGAAAACATCGAGCTTCCAAGCTCACAGGAGTTCCTTTTGCTTTCTTCATCTGAAACAGATCAATATTGTCTCCCATAACTTCTTTTGAATGAAGAGGATGTATGCTAAAATGTTCATAAACTTCTTCTTCCTTTGACTTGTCCACTTTTTCAATTTGTCCAGTTGGTGTTTCTGTGTCTTCTTGTAAATCTTCTTCTTCTATATAAATTGATTCATACCATTTGTTATTCCTTTTCAAATACAGATTTGCTATTTGTACTTTCTGTACATCTACCAGCTCCTGCCAAATCTTCTTATTCTTTGTAGGTACACCATTAACCAGAATAACTAATGGTTCAGTTTCCAAAGTATCTGCATTAATAGTTTCCATATTTTTTTTCAAATCCAAGGGCAAATACACCACTCTTCCTTTTAAACCTCTCAGTAAATCAGAAGGAGGTAATTTACCAGTTTTGGGCTCCATACGTACTATGTTCTGGAACGGATGAACACATTGAATGAGTATAGACTCATATGTATTTAATTCAGAAAGTTCGGCAGGAATAGCATCCAATTCTAAATTATTATGTACAGCTCTGGTCGGCATTCTATTTTCTTCTAACTTGTTGTAACAGTATTTACAAATACGCTGATCTTCACCCAATTCAAAACAATTTTCAAGAAATATATATGTGGCAAAATCCTTCCACTTATAATTATCTTCATTTTCACTTTTTCTGTAGAGATCAACATTCCTTGTTTGTTTTCTATAATGAGTTCTGCGGCAACAAATACAAGTAATATTTGGTCTTTCATTAGAGATTATTGCAAATTTTGTTATGTGATCATTAAATGTCTTACTTACAGAGGGTTCTACATTCTCTTCCACTTCTTCCTCATTTACTGTGTCCTTTTCTGCACTGTCTTGTTCAGGACCAAAGTAACAAAACTGAATTTCATCAATAACCTTCTCTACATCTGATACCGATCCACGGAACAGAGCCCTATTCAATTCATCTAACTTTATTGCTGGACTTTTAGCAAAATACAACCGTCTCACAAACTTTCTCATTTCAGTATGATGAACAGCCAGCATCCTAAAATGATGAAAAACACTTTTACACACTTTTCCAGATAGACAAGCCAGAGAATGACCCTGCAAACCAGTATTCTCTCTCACTCTGCATGGATCTAGACTTTGAAGCACCTTAATCTTCTGTTTTACACTTTTTTTTACTATATTCTCTTAGAAACTCACGAAATTTATCAATAGATTCCTGACGCACAGTGCAAATACTACTACAATTCCAAGTGTACACTGGGGCTTTAGGACGTCTCCCCACAGCCTCATCCGCCATCACTTCTACCTCATCTCTTGGAACCATTTTCTCCTTCTCCATTATACAACCATTTTTCACTTCATAAGCACGACCTCTGGTGTCAACTGCATGCAGCAAACTATTACTTTGAAAATAACTCTCTTCATTAAAAAAAGGTTCACTACTTGAACTATGCATACATTCTCTTAAAAACACTTTACAAAAGTTTGTTCTTTTCACTTCTCTTTTCCTTTTGGTTTGTGATTTCAGTACATTAACCATTTTATCTAATGTACGCATCCTATTCAAAATTAAAATGAATAGTTTCCTTTTTAATTCTAATGCCTTAGCTGCAATGGCTTCAATTTCTTTTTTCTCTTATAAAATTTAGCCTTTTGCTTATATTTCTTCACATCCTTTATCAAATTGGACATAACTCTTCTCTGAAACATTTTTCTACGTATCTCTTTAAACGCTGTTTTTCTGTTTAAGTTAATCTTTATTGTTTCTGAAGGTATATTTGCATTAACTAAATGCTCAATTTTTTCCTTTCCTTTTCTATTTAAAACATTCTTTCCAGTACAGACATTTTGTACATTTTTCCTTTTTTTGAAGATGTTCTTTAAAAAATCTTTTGTCTGCTTACCAGAAGACTTTCTCTTTTTTCCAACATGAGCATCTCCAGCTAACTTAGGTCCTCCAGTTGTCTTCAAATATAGTTTTTTTTGTGGTTTTTCCTTAGTCTGGATTTTGTAGGCATCTTAAATTTTGTTCACTGCTCTTCAGCAATACCTGAAAAAAACTAAAAAAAAAAATCTTTATTTTATTTAAATATATTACTACATTTTTTATGATCTTTTCAAATCTTAAAATACTAAGTACCCCTTTCCTACAAGTGAAAATCATAATAACACCTTCACAAATTAAATATCTAAAAACAATTCCTGTGTGCACACAGAGTCATGGTTTGAAATTAGGCAAAAAACGAAATTTCTTTGCCAATTGGAAAGCACACTTCCTACTGCTTTTTTGGCAAGTGATAAGTACTTTTACAACCTGACACATTTCTAATCCACTTTTCAGATTCTCAAAAAAGCACATGTCCAAACAGCTTTTTCAGACCAGAAACATCTGTAACCTGGGTGACTGACTACACTCCAGCAAGGGCAACCAGCCTTAGTGATGCTGAATGTATTTGCATTACTGACTGCAACCTCAAACCCCACTCGGTTGTGAATACTGTGCATGATTCCACAGGATAAGCAGCTGGGTGTGTGCTAAGAGTCTGCTTCTGCATAAAAAAATAGCTCCCCCTTTCCATCTAATGCAAATGTAAAATCACCAGAGCAATACCAAACAGCTTTTGGAGACCAGCAACATGTGTAACCTGGGTGACTGACTACACTCCAGCAAGGGCAACCAGCCTTAGTGATGCTGAATGTATTTGCATTTCTGACTGGAACCTCAAACCCTAAAAGTATTCCTTATTTATACCAGTACACCTTAATTTATGGTGAAAACATAGTCCATATTATTTTACATGTTCCTCACATTTAAATTTCTCCCAAAACACAAAATGATAAACACAACTTCAACAAAAGGAATTCCAATTCTATTATTCATTTCTTAATGTACCATATACATCCCATCTCAAACTCTTAACTTACCTTTAAAATTAGTTAGTTGTGAAAGAAATGTGGCACTCAAACAGCAGATTATCAGAGCCAGGATCTCTGTTCTGTACACCTCTCTCCTCTCAGCAGAACCAGATAATGGCAAACTTTCCCTCTCTTTTTCCACACATATACATGTTAGTTTCAAATCTCAGTGCTTCCCCCTTTTTTTCAAATGTAATCACACATTTCTATTGGTTGAAAACCAACCCTTTTCCAACTGTACCCTTCCCCCAACTTGACTTCAGCCTAGTACCCTTCCCCCAACTTGACTTATGCCTGCTACCATAGCAACTGCTCTTGAAACACTGCTGTGTAGAGTTAGGTCAGAAGTTCACCACACAATGTTTCATTTCCAAAGAGCAGGAGTGCTTGACTTTTCAAACCTAACAGCAAATCCATAGTACTGTTCTTTGGTAACACATTTTTCTGTACCAATACAAAACATGCTTCTATAAATTTACACATACAGCCTAGTTTTTAGTGTAGAATGGTATGAAACAGCCAATCAGTTCTTTTAAAAAAAAAAAAAATATGTATGCCTCCATTTTCAAACTGTCTTTCATTTCATTTTGCCATTCTACTGAAAGACACCTTCAGAGTGCAGCCAAATCTCCTTGAAAGATGTTCACAGTGTGGATTGTAGGTCACAGCTATGTCTTCTGGAGTGAAAAATTTGCAGAAAAAAGAGGTATGGTGAGAGACCTTGCTTTGCCAAATGTAGACATTAAATGGATTGCTCAGAGAGGGTTAAAGTGGCACCAATTAATGCCTTTGGTGAAAACCTTTCTACATCTCCCACAGCCTAACCTTATTATTGTGCACTGTGGTGGAAATGACCTAGGCACTTTAACTGGGGTAGGTCTGGAAATGCTTATTAAGGACACCTTTGTGCAATTGATGTCGCTTTTTCCTCATTCTGCCTTTGTATATTCTAACATATGCCAAAGGCAAAAATGGAACTGGTCCAATCATTTTTGTCCGCAGATTGACAAAGCAAGAAAGCACGTCAACAAATCTGTTTCTGCTTTCCTCCGAGACTATGGTATGGGTTCCATTTACAACAACAACTTGCGTTACGACATGCAAGACATTTATAGAGGAGATGGTGTACACTTCACTGATGAAGGGAACAGAGTCTTCCTCTTGAACCTTAGACTCTGCGTCGGTACTTACTTGTAGGTACCACTAAAAAATCAAATCACTTCATAAACACAATGGCTCTTTTTAGAGCCCCCTAATATCTAAACACTTATTTCTGAATTTTATTTCTTTTTTTATTTTTTTTTCTACCGTACGCGTACGGTAAGTTTACGGTAAGCTTACCGTACGCGTACCCCGCGATTTTTTTTTAAAATTAATAAATGTTTTTTTTGTACTTTTCTGTCCTTCTTTGACCCCCTTTCAAATGTTAGGGGGTCTGTAACTCTCTTCCTTGCCCCCTTTTCAAGTTATCACCCTTTTTTTTCTGAGTGAAACACACAAAATGGCGGCCGCCGCTTCCTGGTTTCGACCGATTCGAATGTTTACTAAGATCTAACAGCCAATCAGAATCGCGCTCGCGCACGTCACCGTACGCGTACGGTAAGCGCACGGTAAGCGCACCGTAAGCTGGCTCAGATATATATATTGATTTAAAGGCTATTTTCTCAGAATCTACTGAACAGATTTACACCAAACCTACAAAAGGCACTTCCTTGACCTGTAGACTACCTCTCTGCCAAATTTCAAGGAACTCTGTTCAGCCGTTCGGGCTGTAGCTGTGTCTAAAGGTCCTATGGAAAAATGCATGGGAAAAACGCGTTTTGGCAAGTGATAAGTACTTTTACAGTCTGACACATTTTGAATCCACTTTTCAGATTCTTAAAAAAGCACATGTCCAAACAGCTTTTTGAGACCAGCAACATGTGTAACCTGGGTAACTGACTACACTCCAGCAAGGGCAACCAGCCTTAGTGATGCTAAATGTATTTGCATTACTGACTGCAACCTCAAACCCCACTCGGTTGTGAATACTGTGCATGATTCCACAGGATAAGCAGCTGGGTGTATGCTAAGAGTCTGCTTCTGCATAAAAAAATAGCTCCCCCTTTCCAACTAATGCAACTGTAAAATTACCAGAGCAATACGCAATACATCTCTGCTTGTAATTCCTCTTTGCACACAGAGTCATGTTTTCATATTAGTTAGAAAACGAAATTTCTTTGCCAATTTGAAAGCACACTTACTACTCTTTTTTTTGGCAAGTGATAAGTACTTTTACAGTCTGACACATTTTGAATCCACTTTTCAGATTCTTAAAAAAGCACATGTCCAAACAGCTTTTTGAAACCAGCAACATGTGTAACCTGGGTGACTGACTACACTCCAGCAAGGGCAACCAGCCTTAGTGATGCTGAATGTATTTGCATTACTGACTGCAACCTCAAACCCCACTCGGTTGTGAATACTGTGCATGATTCCACAGGATAAGCAGCTGGGTGTGTGCTAAGAGTCTGCTTCTGCATAAAAAAATAGCTCCCCCTTTCCATCTAATGCAAATGTAAAATCACCAGAGCAATACCAAACAGCTTTCTGAGACCAGCAACATGTTTAACCTGGGTGACTGACTACACTCCAGCAAGGGCAACCAGCCTTAGTGATGCTGAATGTATTTGCATTTCTGACTGGAACCTCAAACCCTAAAAGTATTCCTTATTTATACCAGTACACCTTCATTTATGGTGAAAACATAGTCCATATTATTTTACATGTTCCTCACATTCAAATTTCTCCCAAAACACAAAATGATAAACACAACTTCAACAAAAGGAATTCCAATTCTATTATTCATTTCTTAATTTACCATATACATCCCCTCTCAAACTCTTAACTCACCTTTAAAATTAGTTAGTTGTGAAGGAAATGTGGCACTCAAACAGCAGATTATCAGAGCCAGGATCTCTGTTCTGTACACCTCTCTCCTCTCAGCAGAACCAGATAATGGCAAACTTTCCCTCTCTTTTTCCACACATATACATGTTAGTTTCAAATCTCAGTGCTTCCCCCTTTTTTTCAAATGTAATCACACATTTCTATTGGTTGAAAACCAACCCTTTTCCAACTGTACCCTTCCCCCAACTTGACTTCAGCCTAGTACCCTTCCCCCAACTTGACTTCTGCCTGCTACCATAGCAACTGCTCTTGAAACACTGCTGTGTAGAGTTAGGTCAGAAGTTCACCACACAATGTTTCATTTCCAAAGAGCAGGAGTGCTTGACTTTTCAAACCTAACAGCAAGTCCATAGTACTGTTCTTTGGTAACACATTTTTCTGTACCAATACAAAACATGCTTCTATAAATTTACACATACAGCCTAGTTTTTAGTGTAGAATGGTATGAAACAGCCAATCAGTTCTTTTTAAAAAAAAAAAAATATGTATGCCTCCATTTTCAAACTGTCTTTCATTTCATTTTGCCATTCTACTGAAAGACACCTTCAGAGTGCAGCCAAATCTCCTTGAAAGATGTTCACAGTGTGGATTGTAGGTCACAGCTATGTCTTCTGGAGTGAAAAATTTGCAGAAAAAAGAGGTATGGTGAGAGACCTTGCTTTGCCAAATGTAGACATTAAATGGATTGCTCAGAGAGGGTTAAAGTGGCACCAATTAATGCCTTTGGTGAAAACCTTTCTACATCTCCCACAGCCTAACCTTATTATTGTGCACTGTGGTGGAAATGACCTAGGCACTTTAACTGGGGTAGGTCTGAAAATGCTTATTAAGGACACCTTTGTGCAATTGATGTCGCTTTTTCCTCATTCTGCCTTTGTATATTCTAACATATGCCAAAGGCAAAAATGGAACTGGTCCAATCATTTTTGTCCGCAGATTGACAAAGCAAGAAAGCACGTCAACAAATCTGTTTCTGCTTTCCTCCGAGACTATGGTATGGGTTCCATTTACAACAACAACTTGCGTTACGACATGCAAGACATTTATAGAGGAGATAGTGTACACTTCACTGATGAAGGGAACAGAGTCTTCCTCTTGAACCTTAGACTCTGCGTCGGTACTTACTTGTAGGTACCACTAAAAAATCAAATCACTTCATAAACACAATGGCTCTTTTTAGAGCCCCCTAATATCTAATCACTTATTTCTGAATTTTATTTCTTTTTTTATTTTTTTTTTCTACCGTACGCGTACGGTAAGTTTACGGTAAGCTTACCGTACGCGTACCCCGCGATTTTTTTTTAAAATTAATAAATGTTTTTTTTGTACTTTTCTGTCCTTCTTTGACCCCCTTTCAAATGTTAGGGGGTCTGTAACTCTCTTCCTTGCCCCCTTTTCAAGTTATCACCCTTTTTTTTCTGAGTGAAACACACAAAATGGCGGCCGCCGCTTCCTGGTTTCGACCGATTCGAATGTTTACTAAGATCTAACAGCCAATCAGAATCGCGCTCGCGCACGTCACCGTACGCGTACGGTAAGCGCACGGTAAGCGCACCGTAAGCTGGCTCAGATATATATATTGATTTAAAGGCTATTTTCTCAGAATCTACTGAACAGATTTACACCAAACCTACAAAAGGCACTTCCTTGACCTGTAGACTACCTCTCTGCCAAATTTCAAGGAACTCTGTTCAGCCGTTCGGGCTGTAGCTGTGTCTAAAGGTCCTATGGAAAAATGCATGGGAAAAACGCGTTTTGGCAAGTGATAAGTACTTTTACAGTCTGACACATTTTGAATCCACTTTTCAGATTCTTAAAAAAGCACATGTCCAAACAGCTTTTTGAGACCAGCAACATGTGTAACCTGGGTAACTGACTACACTCCAGCAAGGGCAACCAGCCTTAGTGATGCTAAATGTATTTGCATTACTGACTGCAACCTCAAACCCCACTCGGTTGTGAATACTGTGCATGATTCCACAGGATAAGCAGCTGTGTGTATGCTAAGAGTCTGCTTCTGCATAAAAAAATAGCTCCCCCTTTCCAACTAATGCAACTGTAAAATTACCAGAGCAATACGCAATACATCTCTGCTTGTAATTCCTCTTTGCACACAGAGTCATGTTTTCATATTAGTTAGAAAACGAAATTTCTTTGCCAATTTGAAAGCACACTTACTACTCTTTTTTTTGGCAAGTGATAAGTACTTTTACAGTCTGACACATTTTGAATCCACTTTTCAGATTCTTAAAAAAGCACATGTCCAAACAGCTTTTTGAAACCAGCAACATGTGTAACCTGGGTGACTGACTACACTCCAGCAAGGGCAACCAGCCTTAGTGATGCTGAATGTATTTGCATTACTGACTGCAACCTCAAACCCCACTCGGTTGTGAATACTGTGCATGATTCCACAGGATAAGCAGCTGGGTGTGTGCTAAGAGTCTGCTTCTGCATAAAAAAATAGCTCCCCCTTTCCATCTAATGCAAATGTAAAATCACCAGAGCAATACCAAACAGCTTTCTGAGACCAGCAACATGTTTAACCTGGGTGACTGACTACACTCCAGCAAGGGCAACCAGCCTTAGTGATGCTGAATGTATTTGCATTTCTGACTGGAACCTCAAACCCTAAAAGTATTCCTTATTTATACCAGTACACCTTAATTTATGGTGAAAACATAGTCCATATTATTTTACATGTTCCTCACATTCAAATTTCTCCCAAAACACAAAATGATAAACACAACTTCAACAAAAGGAATTCCAATTCTATTATTCATTTCTTAATTTACCATATACATCCCCTCTCAAACTCTTAACTCACCTTTAAAATTAGTTAGTTGTGAAGGAAATGTGGCACTCAAACAGCAGATTATCAGAGCCAGGATCTCTGTTCTGTACACCTCTCTCCTCTCAGCAGAACCAGATAATGGCAAACTTTCCCTCTCTTTTTCCACACATATACATGTTAGTTTCAAATCTCAGTGCTTCCCCCTTTTTTTCAAATGTAATCACACATTTCTATTGGTTGAAAACCAACCCTTTTCCAACTGTACCCTTCCCCCAACTTGACTTCAGCCTAGTACCCTTCCCCCAACTTGACTTCTGCCTGCTACCATAGCAACTGCTCTTGAAACACTGCTGTGTAGAGTTAGGTCAGAAGTTCACCACACAATGTTTCATTTCCAAAGAGCAGGAGTGCTTGACTTTTCAAACCTAACAGCAAGTCCATAGTACTGTTCTTTGGTAACACATTTTTCTGTACCAATACAAAACATGCTTCTATAAATTTACACATACAGCCTAGTTTTTAGTGTAGAATGGTATGAAACAGCCAATCAGTTCTTTTTTAAAAAAAAAAAATATGTATGCCTCCATTTTCAAACTGTCTTTCATTTCATTTTGCCATTCTACTGAAAGACACCTTCAGAGTGCAGCCAAATCTCCTTGAAAGATGTTCACAGTGTGGATTGTAGGTCACAGCTATGTCTTCTGGAGTGAAAAATTTGCAGAAAAAAGAGGTATGGTGAGAGACCTTGCTTTGCCAAATGTAGACATTAAATGGATTGCTCAGAGAGGGTTAAAGTGGCACCAATTAATGCCTTTGGTGAAAACCTTTCTACATCTCCCACAGCCTAACCTTATTATTGTGCACTGTGGTGGAAATGACCTAGGCACTTTAACTGGGGTAGGTCTGGAAATGCTTATTAAGGACACCTTTGTGCAATTGATGTCGCTTTTTCCTCATTCTGCCTTTGTATATTCTAACATATGCCAAAGGCAAAAATGGAACTGGTCCAATCATTTTTGTCCGCAGATTGACAAAGCAAGAAAGCACGTCAACAAATCTGTTTCTGCTTTCCTCCGAGACTATGGTATGGGTTCCATTTACAACAACAACTTGCGTTACGACATGCAAGACATTTATAGAGGAGATAGTGTACACTTCACTGATGAAGGGAACAGAGTCTTCCTCTTGAACCTTAGACTCTGCGTCGGTACTTACTTGTAGGTACCACTAAAAAATCAAATCACTTCATAAACACAATGGCTCTTTTTAGAGCCCCCTAATATCTAAACACTTATTTCTGAATTTTATTTCTTTTTTTATTTTTTTTTTCTACCGTACGCGTACGGTAAGTTTACGGTAAGCTTACCGTACGCGTACCCCGCGATTTTTTTTTAAAATTAATAAATGTTTTTTTTGTACTTTTCTGTCCTTCTTTGACCCCCTTTCAAATGTTAGGGGGTCTGTAACTCTCTTCCTTGCCCCCTTTTCAAGTTATCACCCTTTTTTTTCTGAGTGAAACACACAAAATGGCGGCCGCCGCTTCCTGGTTTCGACCGATTCGAATGTTTACTAAGATCTAACAGCCAATCAGAATCGCGCTCGCGCACGTCACCGTACGCGTACGGTAAGCGCACGGTAAGCGCACCGTAAGCTGGCTCAGATATATATATTGATTTAAAGGCTATTTTCTCAGAATCTACTGAACAGATTTACACCAAACCTACAAAAGGCACTTCCTTGACCTGTAGACTACCTCTCTGCCAAATTTCAAGGAACTCTGTTCAGCCGTTCGGGCTGTAGCTGTGTCTAAAGGTCCTATGGAAAAATGCATGGGAAAAACGCGTTTTGGGACCCCCCTTTTATCTCAGCCCCCGCTTGACGAATCCCCCCGAGACTTTCAGGGTAGGAGCGGAGCGGAGCGCCCCATTAGTTTTGAAAATTTCGCGAGGATTCGTCGACCGGCGCCAAAGTTATTCAAAATAGAATGTTGCGGTTTTCCTATGGAAACAGGGTCCTAACTATAACTACCTACTGGCGACCGCCAGTAGGTAATATATTTTTTTTGACAAGGTACATATATGTGGATGTATATATAGTAAGATTTTACTGACCTATAGAAACAAACCTTCACAATATTTTTGTCTTCGATTTTCTTGACACATTATTTTATCCACATGATCTGTTTCTCTGATATTTTGTTTAAACACTGATATTTGTAACAGAGTACCCTGTTCACCAAACTATGGACCCATAGTTCCTTTTGAAAAAGTAACCTTTTCCCTTTTTCCTAATTGGTGAGGGGTTGGTGCATTTTTGATTACTGAAATGTTGTTCCAAATAACAGGTGTGTAATTGGAAAAGGTCTGATTCCTGTGTTTTTTCTTTATTACATGTGTCTCTGTCCCAAGGCTGGTAATGTGTTGGCTTAAAGTGTGTTAGGGTCCACCACAGATGATGAGTATGTGTAGTGGCTCGCTCTTCCCGCTTTATAGAGCTAGCTCTTGCACACTTGTTTGTAGATCTCATTGGTGCAGAACCTTGATGTGTGTGGGTTTTGCACCGGGCGTTGGGGCTTGTCAGTTAAGCTGAGGGCTGCGCCGTTACTGCTCTGCTTGATGGTCCAGCTTCTAAGAAATCTTTTATCCAACATACCTGCTTTCTGTCGTTGGATCACCACATCTTTCTTGGGCCATCGCAACAAACCTATGTGCCTACGTCCACCTGAGCACGCTTTCTGATGATCTCCGGTTCCTGTTGGAATCCTGCACAAGAGTTTATTCTGCGTTTTAAATTCATGTCTGTGAGAGCGGGCTGACATCAGACACGGAATAAGGGGAAGAGCAGCCGGACGCGGAATAAGGGGCAGAGCAGCACCTTCATCGCAGTGACACTGTTTCAGTCTGAAACGCATAGAAGGAGATGCATTTCATTAAGCTCAGTGTCATATAGCCGTACGACGGTGTGATGACGTCAATACGGTGAGCGCTTAATGTTGTCAGTGGAAAGAAAGTGTTGCGTTCCAAAGCCTTTGTTTATGCAAGCCATTTAGAGACACCAGTGACAACAGGGAACACGATTGTGACGTAACAAAGATCGTATCTGGGATGTTTTCTGCTGCTTGGTCTAGTGAAACGTCACTTTGGCTACATTGTTCTTTTGTTTCACCGTCAGTACAAAGTCCACATAGAAGGAATAGTATTTTCTTTGATATGAACAGTGTTTTGCGCATCTACACACGCTTTACAGCAGAAATCCACAATTATATAAACATTATTCACAAGTCAAAACAGCTGGTGTACTACAAAGTTCTTCCTTAACATTATTCACACGTCAAAACAGCTGGTGTACTACAAAGTTCTTCCTGATTTAACCCTGTGACCGTCCATAGCATGCAGGGTGTCTTACCTCCTCCACCATTTTTAGAAACGCCGGGTGAACCACCTATTAAATGGACAGTGGTAAGATGGTTTTGAGACTGATCTTGGTGCAATTGGAGCCATGCGTTTCAGGCCAGAAAGAAAGAAATATCTTCTTCTTCACTCGTTAGGTTTTGAAGGGAGGGAGATTTTGAAACATCTTCCTCCACCTATGGTTGTAAATGAAGAAGTACTTGATAAGTATCAAGAGACTGTAAAACAATTGAAAAACAGGTTTGATGTTCAACCCAGTTTAGTGGTGTTGCAACACAAGTTTTTCTTATGTTTTCAGAAACCAGGGGAGGATGTTGATATGTATATCACTGCCTTAAGGAGTTTGTTTTCTGAGTGGCAGTTCGAGAACTTCGCTGATCAATTAGTCCCAGATCAGTTCATCTTTCATTGCACGGACAACTTAATAACATAAAAGCTGCTTTCAATGGGAAATCCAACGCTGGAGGAAACCATTAATTTAGCGAAAAGCATTGAAACATCTCAATTATCAGCAAAGGAACTTGAGCCTAAAGCCAGTGAAGGTGTTACTGCGGTCAAAGTCAAAGACTCAAAGGATTCTAGTCAGTCTGAAAAGCTACGTGCGAGTTCTAGCGATAAACTTAATTCATTCTTCAACCAACAGAACATTTGTTTCAGGTGTGGATACAAAGCTCACGTGTATGGAAGCAAATATCTTGCGAAATTTGTCACTTGCAGGATTTGCAACAAACAAGGTCACTTTGCAAAGGTTTGTCAAGCTTCGAAAAGTAGACAATCCTCAATGGTCAAATGTGTTCTGGATGAAAATATAGTTAGCAGTAACAAGGACTCTGTCACTAGAGAGTTAAGAGATATGGTTGTTGTTGTACATGATGAAGCAGTCAAAGTGGGCCATCCCAAACTTTGTGTTGATTCTTATGTTGAAGTCCAGGTTGGGGATAAGGTCTTAAGACTTTTGGTGGACTCAGGTGCTCCCATTTCAATGATCACCCAAGATTTCTTTGACAAAAACTGTCCGAATAGACTTTTGTTACCTCCTGATCGCAAAGCAGTTTCGTATGAAGGCTGTGAGGACATTATGGAGTTTAGAGGGAGGAACATTTTCTGGGAAAGTGTATGTTGTTCACAAAGGGTTGAAAAATCTTGGGTGTTTCTACCAGGGGCTGTTTGGAATGGTGCTCAGGCCTGGTACTAGTGAGCAGGTTTGGGTTGTGTGGGACAATGTGGATCTTGAGGAAATTATCAACAGATTTCCTCGTGTCTTTTCTGGGGAGCTTGGGAAGATTAGTGACTACCAACACGTGATTATTGTGAAAGACGGTGCAAGACCCGTCAAACACAAGCTCAGGAATGTCCCTTTTAGTATCCCACCATGACAAAAAAAAGAGTGAGATTCTTTTTCTGGTGGCCCAACATGGACAAGGATATAGAGTAAGTTGTCATGTCCTGTGTTGTTTGCTCGAGTTGTGATAAGTCTGCAAAGTTGTCCACTCCACCTCCCATCGTGTTGCCTTCTGCACCTAGGGTCAAATTAGGTATTGATATCATTGGTCCCTTCCATGCTCTTGATTCCTCTTGTAAATTTGCCTTGGTTTTGATGGACTACTACACCAACTGGCCTGAGGTCAAGTTTGTAAGAGAAGTAACTGTTGTCGAATTCCTCAAAGACATTTTTCTGAAAGAGGGTTTTCCTGAATTTTTGGTGACTGATAATGGCCCTCAATTCATTGCCACTGAGGTAGAAGATTTTCTTGTCACCAGTGGTATCAAGCATCTCAAAAGTTCACTTTTCCACCCACAGACCAATGGTCTTGTGGAACGCATGAACAGAGTTCTGGGGTAATGCATTCAGTGAGCTTTCGCGAACAAGTGTTCTGTTGCCAATTTGGTCAGGAGCATGCTCTGGTTTTATCACACAACTCCACACTCTACAACAAGTGTTTCACCTTTCGAGCTGTTTCGTAGATGCAGGGCTACCACAACCTTTTCTCCATGCTGGATAAGTAAATGGGTCAAGGGTGGTAAATGGACAGATGCTTGTGTCAGGAGACGTGTGTGCCAGGAGACGTGTGTGTCTTTCTCAAGAAAAGCAAACATTTTATTTTGACAACAGGAAAAAGGTCAAGGAGTTTGAGTTGGTTGTTGGTGATTGTGTGTGTGTGAAAAAACCTGTTCATGTGTGGAAAGGGGGACCCAAATTTAGCCCTCCTATCACTGTCTTTGAAGTGAAGAGAGATTCTGTTAAACTTGGAAATGGACAGTGATGGAATAAGTGTTTTTTGGTTGAATCCAGAATTGTTGATCCATTGTCTGATGTTTCTAATTCAAGTGGCCTTGCTAGTTTTTCAAGTGATGGACAAACTGCTGTGAGACGCAGTTCTAGGTTCAGAAACATTCCTACACGTTATAGGACTTGATCTTGTACTTTGCTCCTTTTCTCCCACAAGTCTTTTCACTCATGTTTTACTTATTGTGGTACTTCATGCATGTATGTTAACTTTTCTCTTACAGGTATTTAATTACTGTTTTAGCGCATGTTCTCTTTATATCTTATAGTTTTTATTGCATGCCTTGTGTGTTTTCTTCTTTTCTCTTTTCTCTTCTCTTGCTTCTGTTGTTTTTCTTCTTTTTAATTTTTGGGGAAGACCCATGTAGTGGCTCGCGCTTCCCGCTTTATAGAGCTAGCTCGTGCACACTTGTATGTAGAACTCTCATCGGTGCAGAACCTTAATGCGTGAGGGTTCTGCACCGGGTGTTGGGGTTTGTCAGTTAAGCTGAGGGCTGCGCCGCTACTGCTCTGCCTGATGGTCCAGCTTGTAATAAATCTTTTATCCAACTTACCTGCTTCCTGTTGTTGGATCACCACAGTATGTAAAACAGAAAGTCAGGGGTGATGCTCCGCATTTTAGTTGATGCCGCTGATTTTGAAGATATTGTGGGCATGCAAAGGGAATCAGTAGTACTCACTCAGGGTAAGGGTGTTCTGATCATATTTCTCCACATCCATCAATGTATATTGTAATAAATGTTTGCTCGTATAAGAAGTTATCTTAATTGATTACCATTTTATTTTTCTTTCATATCCAATTCTCAGGATACCTCTTGTAAAAGTTGGGAGGGAGACTTTTGTACCACATCCCATGTGTGGTTGGTACTGCCTGGAATGCGATCTATATTGTGGAAGATGTGTGGAGTGTGATGAAAGAATATGAGCCCTTCATACAGCAGCATGCTCTTAATCACATGTCATTGTCAGAAACAGTGGTTCCTGTGGAAAAATAGAATCATATATAGATAATAAGATGCACAATCGCAATGGAAGGGTTAAAATAATGTCAGAGGGCGAAGAAACCACATACACCTATGGTTTTGGTTTGATACAATCATTTTTTATATTTGACAAACAAAATTCTGTATACAATGAAAAAGAAAAATGTGCATAGTGTCCCCAGTGAGAAACAGGAACCTAAAATATTGGTGACATATTTGTGGCAGTATTTTACAAGGTTTCCAAGCCTTTCAAAAAAGTCAACCATTTAGCAACTCAATACACAATATACAGCAGCTATATACATTTACACGCGCTGTTAATGGTTCGCTTTCTTTTGTTGCTGATGAAGTTTCGACCCTATACGTGATATACGGTCTCATCAGGACCTATGGATTTAGGAACATCTAGGAAAAGAAAAAATAATGAAATAAGCATATGGCCCATGTACCGGCACAAATGCGACCAAATGGATAAAAGGTCATACAATTTAAGAGTACCTGACAGTTAGAATGCGCAGCTACGTGAGGTGTACGTGCCAACAGTGGGTGATGGAGAAAAAGGAAAACAAGATACTCACAAGGACACCCAGCCAGGTACTGATTATGTGAGAAGAAAAACAAAGAGAAGAATTTTAAGTATAGGGACGGCAGCCAAGATGGTAGCGGTGCTGTAAGGGCAATCTGCACTAATGATAGTACATACTAAGGAAACCTTACCCCAATTGAGAGTGAAGGCTGGCACTCTGTGGGTAGCTGACAACTGTTACTGTGCTGATGATCCACAGAGACGTGTATGAAGACAGTGATGAGAAACTCTGTTAAGAATGGGAAACAATTAGGGCCTGCACACTTTAGGTGTGGTTCTATAAAATGTGTCACTCTGGGTACTGGTTTTACCTCGAGTTGGTGTTAATCACAAGCGGTGCGAATGTTCAATATGGTGGTCTGGACCTGAGAATAGCAGGGGGGACAGAGTTACACTTGGTTTTACTGCCTAACAACATTGCGTAGTGGAGCATTGGCGGGCAAGGCCAAAGGTTCTTACCTACATATGGTGTGAAGTCAATCTATAGAAGCGAGTATTTTTCAATGAAGACGAATCCTGTAATTAACAGGAATCAGCCGATTAGTGAGGCAACAGGGAGAGAAAAGCTTCTGGAGTCCCTACATGTGCGCAGCATCATTAGGTTCTTACCTTCAATAATTACAGTCCTCAAAGCGCGCGACGATCCACTACGCGGGCAGCACAACAGCGTCAGTCTGTCTGCTGTTGGTCAAATGACAGTGAGCCTCTGCTGACTTTGCCTTTAAATCCACAATCTCCCGCCGAAAACTGGAATGACCGTCAGGCATCACAGTTGAGTGCTGCAACACCGTGTCATCCGTTTTTCGGTAGAAAAAGTAAAAAGTAAAGACAGACCGGAGAGTGAAAGGTCAAAAAGTAAAGAGAAGATAATTGCAGAGTAAAGGATAGGATTATGCTGTGGCAAAAAACGGCTGCAAAACAGAAAAGGGGGCATTATAAATGAAAGATGCGTGTCCCTAGAGCGTTTGTAAAAAACAGATGCATAAGGGGTTAGAAAAAGTGATGAGTATCCCATGTAGCAATCAGCAACCTTGTGGAGGAATTGTAACAAAAAGGGCATATGGGAGGATATTTTCATGTCCTAGTTGATCCACTTGGTTTGTTTTGATAACACATCTGATGCGTGTGTGTTTCCACTATTAAAATTGTATGTGGTGAATTTCAATATTGCGCAAAGACATAATTCACAATTTCTATAACTTAGAGATTTTGTGTGCTTATTACAGGAAGTAAATGATGAGCGGTTATTACAACTTGCTTTCTGATGTGGGGTAACTCCAGATCCCACCGGCCTCTATACAGATTAGGACAATGCTGTATGGCCCCATATTCCCCAGTACAAAATATCTCAGGCAGGAGAAAAGGCCTTATTGCAAATAATACAGGATTTGATTAAGTCTGGTGTGGATGAGGAGACAGCGGCGAATGTGTGTAATAGCCCTATTCTTCCTATTCTTAAAAAGACACCCTTGGATTCTTCTGATGCCCACCCTGAGGTTTACCGCTTCGTAATTGACCTTAGAGAGGTGAACAAAATAGTGGTTACCCAGTATCCTGTAGTTCCAGACATTACCACGATTTTAACAATGATTCCCCCGTCAGCAAAATTATTTTCTGTGATCAATTTGAAGAATGCTTTCTTCAGCATTCCAATCCATGCAAGTAGCAGATATCTGTTTGGATTTGCAATAGCCGGAAGGAGCATTAGATTCTGCCGTGCTCCACAAGTCTATACAGAAAGTCCTAGTATCTATAGCCCAGCTCTGGAAGCTCAATTGAATTCTTCGGAACTTCCCCCTGGTAATGTGCTGTTGCATTATATTGACTACCTCCTTGTGGCTTCAGACATTGAAGATGGTTGTAAAGGAGCCATAGCTAAATTACTGTTGCATGTGGCACACCATGGACACAAGGTGTCACTTTCAAAATTTCAATATTGTCGACAGGAGTTCACCTATTTAGGTCACCTACTGTCGAAGGAGGGTCGCAGACTAACACCTGAATGCATAGCTGCTATTACTAATATGCCTGTCAATAAGACCCAACATGAGGTACGCGCGTTCGTTGGTATAAATTCAAATTGTCGTCATTGAATTCCTAATTATTCCTTACTAACGAACCCCCTCCTTTACCTGACCACCAAAGATGTGCATGGACCACTGCCTTGGACATCTGGATGCCAGCAAGCGTTTGAGCAATTAAAGGCTGCGCTTTGCTCTGCTCCTGTGCTTGGTACTCCTGATTACCAGAAGCCTTTTGTGCTTTATGTACATGAGGCAGATGGTTGCGCGCTTTCTGTTCTAACACCGGGTTTCGGTGGTAAGCAGAGACCCTGCGCTTATTTCTCTACTATTCTTGATAACGTCGCAAGAGCTCTCCCGAGTTGCCTGAGAGCTGCCGTGGTGGTGGCAATCAGCAGGGCTCATCCTTGATACTGATTTCACAGTAATGGTACCTCTGTAGCTGTAGATACGCTGTGAGAAGGTGGCCTGGTATATGCTGTCCACTAATTTAGGTGGGCACCTTGTACCAGTCCACACGACCCTTATGATGTATGAGGTCAAAGATAACCTTTAGAAAGCTATCCTAGTGGTAGCTGTGGAGAGCAGCCTTCAGGCTTAATCTTGAAAGAATGTAAAGCAGCTTGTTTTACCAGAATATCACCTCCTGAATGACTAAATGAAAGGAGAACCACACAGTGTTTATATAAAAATATGTATTAATTAATATATCACTCTCTACTAGTCTCTATATGAGACTAGGGCACAAAGTACACAATACTGAATCAATAGAACATTTGCAAATAGCACAATACACAGCGAGCTCCAGGGGGAGCCAGAACCACATACTAAAAAATGGTATAACAATAACGACCTGACTAGACACAGTGCCTAGAGCACGTAGAATCGCTGGGACCCCAAGAAACCACCCAGAGGAGTGACCCAGGGAGCCCATGGAGGACGGGTGCAGTGAGGAAACATGGACGCGTGCTCTGTACAACTCTATGGGAAAGTTGCAGTTGTAAAATTACAAGTTAAGGACACTTCTAGGAGGACTTTCAGCAAACCCTTTGGAACAAAGGAGGTTCTAAGGCCAACCCACCAGTGAGTACTGAAGTTCCTGTGTTACCTATCCTAGAGGAGCCGGGTGCATAGAGGTCAAGTGGTGTCAGAAACCTTTGTCGTTTTCACCGTAGTGTTGCAAAGAAGTACTGCTGCAAGGAGGGCGAAGAATGTCCGGTGGAATCCAAGCCTGGATTTGAGGTGAGAGGAACCTGAAAGCAGAGGGGACAGAGTCTGGGTCACTTCTGGTGACTAGGGGCTCGGTAGTCGAATGCCCACTGATGTTGAGTGCTTCAGGTGCAAAGAAGGGTTGCTTGACTTTGCAGCCACGGGAACCTGGAGATGTCGAGGATGACCAGGATCCAGAGGTTAGCTGTCCCACAAAGGATGTCGAGAGCTGAGGGGTCGATGTCCGGTTGGAGCACCAACAAGCCTTGGCAACTGCAACCCACGCGGTCAGAGGAAACAGGTTACGGTGTGGACCAGCAAGGTCCAGGGGACTCTCCAAGCAATGGGGAGTCAGGGCACGTCTGGAGCAACAAGGTACGCCCAAGACAAACACGGTGACTCTCACCAGGACCCACAGGTCAACGGACCAGAGATTGCCAGGAGACCTCAAGCAAATTTGCAAAGTACCAGCCCACAAGACACTCAAGGAGCGGAGGCCAGAAATCTTCAGTGAAAATACTGCTCGGGGTGAGGACTACACGGAGTCCAATGCACAAGCTCAGAAATTGTCAACAAGCATATGCAGTTGAAAAAGTATGCTGTGCACAGGGGTTTGGGTTGCACGGTCCCCAGGAGGGATACTGGTCTCAGAATCGCTGAGAGGGCAGATCAAACTCAGGGATCTTCGGGAACCCACCCCTTGTGTTGCTGAAATCTTCTGAGTCCTCAGGAGCTTGGGAGAAGCAAACCGGTCAGATGCATTTAGGTGCCTGCATTTGCAGGGGAGTAACTCCTTTACTCCAAGGGAGATTCTTCAGTCATCCAGCATCCAGGTGGAAAGATTCTGTAGACCCTCCTAGGGGAGGGGCAGGACAGATGGGTGGCTACACCCATGTCCATTGTCCAGCTTTGCACCAGAGCAGGAGCCAATGGCTACCAGAACAGGTTTGAGCTGGACTATGCACACGGACACCAAATGTGCCCCCAGAGCAGTCTTTCTGGCACTCTCAGAGTGCACCCACCAAGCCCCAATACACTAAACCCTGTCTGGGAGGTGGTCACACCTCCCTGTGACAGGATGCCTCTTGTCATGCCTTCCTCTGCTCGAGTTTGGCTCAGCAGCAGGAGAGCAGAATCATGCCTGTGGCTGGAAACGTCCATTTTGTACTGCCCAGGTCGAGAAAGCTGGTACTGGGTAGACCGGTGACCCACATATGACCCTTTGGAAGGGTGGAATCATACCACCCACACCAGTTACTGGTGTGGAGGTATGATTCCAAGGTGTTTGACACTAAACACAACATGTTTCTAAGCAGCCATTTTAAAGTTAGCATTTACCTTGAGGTTATAATGCACTTAAACATATATGTCTGGCTGCATCACAGAAAACCCAGGAGAATGGTCTGCGGAGGCTGCAGAGGGGCTCTGCTCATGTAGGGGCACCCTCTCACCTAAAACCCAGCACCCTGCCTTCAGGATTGTTAAGGCCTGCCATATAGGTGGCTAAAAGGTTTTTAAGTGTAGTGATTTAGATAGATATAGTGAACCTACATCTTAAGTATGTGGTGCAAGCACCAGCTTACACAGTCTGCTGTAGCAGGCTAGTTGTGTCAATTTGAATGGCCTCTCAGGGGTGGCATAATACATGCTTCAGCCCATGGGTGGCCTCTGGGGTACCTATGCCCTGGGTAGATGGTGTACCATATACTAGGGACTGATAAGGGTACCCCAGTATCCAATCTGGAGTGTACCTAAAGTACATGCAATTTAAGGGAGAAAGCAGATAGACTGGGGTCCTGAATAGCAGGATCCCAGTCAGGTTAGGCCAAAAACAGTGTGATATCCTCAAAAAGTGAGGGTAACCATAAGAAGCAGATATTACTTTCCTACATACGCTATTGAATAAGACAAAGACGCAGCACCTTATTAGTGCGCGTCTGACTGAATATGAATTAACCTTGTTTGCTCCGCACATTACCATCAATCGATGTGCTACTCTGAACCCAGCCACGTTACTACCCCTCCCTTCCGAAGAAAAGGACAATGATGTCCATGGTTGTTTATTTTGGAATGAGGAAGAAACGGAGGGATGGGTAGACCTGACTGATGTTCCCTTATCTGACCCCCAAGGGGAACTATATCTCGATGGGTCTTGTTTCAAATTACTAGATGGCATTACCACTACAACTTATGCAACCACAATGTTACACACTGTAGTTGAGACATCCCGTATCTAATCGGCCTAAGCAGCAGAGTTGGTTGCCCTCCTTAGGGCTTGCGAGTTGAGTAAGGGACTGAGTGTCAATATCTACACCAACAGCCAGTACGCTTCTGGGGTGGCCCATAATTTAGGGCGCCCCTTGGCGGAGAGATGGTTCTTGACCTTGCATGGGTTGCGAATACAGCATTGTCCATTGATACATAGACTGTTGTCAGCATTGACACTCCCTGATAAGTTGGCAATAATTAAATGTAGCGCTCACAAAGCAGTAACAGACGATGTTGGAAGGGGAAATTCATTTGCAGATCAGACAGCTAAGGAGAAAGCTAGATGGAAGATGAAAAAGATCTTCGTAGCAGGTCCCACTAGGTGGGTTCCAGACACTGGAATGTTCGAGGACACATTAGAAAATGTCAGGGAAATACAGAGTGAGGCGACCGTAGACAAACTGGCAATATGGGAGGAGAGAACAGGGTGTTTGGACGAGGATGGGTGCTGCCTGACTTGTCTGGAAAACAGAGATGGTTGCTGTCCAACGGGTATGTGCTCCCTGTTGTTACCATGGCCCACGGCCCAGCACACATTAGTGCCAAAGGAATATGTAAGCTACTGGACCCAGTATGACAGAATGATAATATCTCTGAAGTTGCCACACACCTACTGAAAACAGCATTATTTGTCTGAAACATAATCCTGTGAAAGGCACTCTTACACCAGCAGGTAACTTTTCACCACCTTCCTTCCCTTTCGAGGTTCTCCAGATGGATTTCATCGAAATGGAATAAGTTAACAATTTGAAGTACATGTTAGTAGTGATTTGTGCATTCAGTAAATGGATTGAGGCTTACCCCACTAAGGAGAATACTGGTATGGCGATGGCGAAGGAACTCCTAAAAGTGTTCTTCCAACGCTATGGATTGCCAACTGTGATCAGGAGTGACAAAAGAAGTCACTTCAATTCAAAAGTCATTGAGCTGGTGTGCAAAGGTTTGCATATTAGGCAGAAATGTCATGCAGCGAACCACCCCCAGTCCGCAGGCCTGGTTGAGATGTACAATGGTAATCTCAAACTGAAATTAGCAAAGATTCAAGAAAGTACAGGTTTGCGATGGCCCGATGCTCTACCCTTGGCTTTGTTAACTACCAGAGCGACAGCACATTCTAGAACAGGGTTGTCCCCATATGAGGTGGTCTTTGGACATCCCGCCAATGTCTGGGGAGTCCCAAGACCCAAGAGCTTCTCTGAAATGGAGTACCCCCTGATTGTGGATTATCAGTATGCGTTAACTAAAGATCTCCATTCTATCCACCCACAGATTCACGCCACGCTGCAACCAGTATCAGAGGGGCCCAGGCATCAGCTACAGCCCGGGGATTTCATTTTGGTGAAGAATTTCCAGCGAAAGAGCTGCCTGGAGTCTCGATGGAAGAGGCCACTTTTGGTCCTACTTGCCACCCTCACGCAGTAACTCTTGCAGTCTGGAAGCACTGGGTACATGGATTCCACATCAAAAAGATCCCTCTCCCACTCCGGTATGATCGGTGGGTCCTCGACGGCATTACTGACCAGGAAGGGGAGCGAGTACCCCTTTTCATTCCTTTCTCTGACACCCGACTGAGGTGGACGCAGACAGATGAAGAAAGCGACGCGGCCTTACTTGAGGCTGTCCCCCCAGAGAAAAGGGCCGCCCGGATTCTCCCGCTTCTGGTGCACAGACACCTGAGTCTCAATGCCCTGCTGAGCCTGAATTTCTTCCTCTTTTTGTTGAAGAAGAAGTGCCTGAGGTTGCCAGGTACAACCTGCGGCCTTGACGGAGTTAGGGAAGGACTCAAGCTTAGGGCGTAGGTGCTATGTCTAAGGTTCCTGCTTTAGATTAGAGTGAGCTACACTGGTGCACTGCCCTGGACAGTGGACAGGATCATTGAGGGTACTTGCACCAGGAGGGAGGGTGTCCTATCCTGAAAAAAAAGATTTGTTTTCCAGCAAGGGCTGCGATCACGTAGCTTCATAGCACCATCGTTGATGAACAATAGGAACCTACCAGTGAGGCTCTGAAGGACACTGGGTGACTTGTGCCCCGCTGGTCGGTTTTTATTTTTGTGGCTCCAATTCCTAAGGTTTCTTTCTATGTATCCATTTCGCCGCGCAGTCATGAAGGAGGAACAGCCCCTAGTGGCCCCACCATTACAGCAGAATAGTCCTGTGTGGTCTAGTTGGTCCACTGGGAGTAGGGTAGTAGTAGTAGAAGTCATTCTTGTAGCAATGATAACACTATTCGGGGTGGTGTGGTATTCAGAAGAACAGCATCCTGTGTACACTTTGATAGGGACTACCCCAGCTCCACCTGAGCATTTATTTGTTACACTGGCCCCACATAAAGAGAGACATAGACAGACTTATGTCGAGAATGCTTTTGTACAGATGCTTCACCAGGTACACAGCACCACTGATACCATGAACTGTTGGGTGTGTGGGTTACTTCCCTCAGTTATGCACCAAAATGATTTGCTGGTGTCATTACCCCTGTCATATTTAGGTTGCTGTGAGGCCTGGTTCCAGTTGCTTTCTCTGGTATACATGCACTATCATGCTGACGCTATGAACATGGTACAGTCTGATTATGAAGCAGTATTGGAGTATTGTGGTACACCAAGGATATCCACCTGGGGCAGATGGCAAGGAAGGTATCCTCCATCCAGAAGCTTGTATGAATAATTTTTAAGATAATAAGAATGTCACTTGGTTACAAAATTAAATATTAGATTTTCAAGGTTTTAAGGTTACTTAATACTTGAATGTTTCCAGGAACGAAATATCACTGAATACAAAGCCATGCCCGTTCATGTGCTCAATACCACAGCTAGTTTCTGTGTTGATGGTTCAGGGAACATTCCAGCAGGACAGATGTAACTACACATACCTATTAAAAACTACTAATAGCCCACCTTTGCTCACGCCTCCAAATGCCTACTTTGTTTGTGGGGAACAGGCTTATGCATGGCTTCCAAGGGGATGGTCTGGCCGGTATTATGTCTCCTTTCTTTTGCCTCCCGTTTACATTGCACCTGATTATCACAAGGATCATAGGCTACAGCGTAGGGATCTTCATTTGCACCGAGTTAAAAAAGTGATCACTCCAGAAGATATAGAGCAGACAGATACTTCCCTGCAGCAATTTAGTGACATAATTAAATGCATTCTGCCATTCTGGGGCCCCATGTTCAATAGTCGTAATATAAGTCGCCTTGCCATAGTAGTTGAGGGAGTTATTAATACTACTGCAGGTATACTGACTAATCTTACAGTCGAGCTTCAGGCTACGAGACTCGTTGCTCTTCAAAACCGGGTGGTTTAGACGTCATTCTTTCTGATAGGGGTGGAGCCTGCCGCGTCATCGACAACAGCTGTTTGGTTTACATTCCTGACAGCGCCCCTAATATATACTCCGCAATACAGAAATTACACAGGCTCACCTCGGATATCCATCAGGATAATGGTTCATGGTCCCTCACAGGGTGGTTCTGGGGTCTGCTGACATCATGGGGTTGGAAGATCCTACTTTTCTTAGTAGCTATCGCAGGTGTCATCTTTACATGAAGCTGATGTATCAATTGCCTTCCGCTTGCCTTCCAGCCTGTTGCACCTATTGTGTGAGCAAGCTCTCTCCTACCCCTAAATTGCCAGGATGTGATAATAAGGTCTCTACTATGATGATGCAGGATATACAGAACATGATGTTTATTGACGAGGGTATTTTTGAATACTAAGCCGACCTTGATATTCATGTGCTGCCTTATTTTCCCTTCTAACTTGAGTGACTATGCATTTCCTTTCTCCCCACTTAGAATTGTAAAGACCCTACCAGATAGCCTCAATAAAGCATTTAGTCACCCAGGCTAAAAGGAGGGTCTGTTAGGTTTGAAATTTCCATTCCTGCTGTGTGATCGTTCCATGCTATATTAGGTTAGCAGTGTGTGGCTAAATAGACGCTATTTGTATTCATGTTATGCAACCCACTGAGTTATCCCAGCAACATGCAAGCTTTAGTTAGCAAGTGTGACTCCATTTTGTATTTTGTAAACCCCATTAGTCTACTTAGGCTGTGTCTGAACTAGGCCTCATTATTCGTATTTGCTTGCCTCAGCAGAACACAGTATTAGTTATTATTTTCTTTTCTGTTTAAGGCTGCTTCCCAACTTACTAATGAATAGGCCATTCTGCCCTCGCATACCTATCCAAGTGTGTAGTTATGCTCCCACGTTAGGAGACGCTGAGAATCAGCGCGGTAACCTTGGACTGCAGATAGTATGTATCCATCTGGCAGGTGGTAGCCCATCCTTCTGCGCCCCTTTGTTCATGTTCGACCTGATCCAGTAACTTTCGACTGTGGGCGTGATTGGAGGGTTCTTAGAGGAATGATCATGCATTGCAGGCCATCGGGGAGCCAGTCCCCTCGGCACACATCTTAGGGTGCAGGTCAGATTGGACTCCTCTGCAGAGTCTTGCTAATAAAGCTTGTTTGTATTCTCTACTGTCTGACCGACTCTTCATTCTTGGGAAGGCATAGCAGGTGGTTGTAAGTAACCCGAGTGGCCCCTAAGGGCCATTTCGTTCAGGTCCAACCTTCCCTTTTAATACATGTAAGTCACCCCTAAGGTAGGCCCAAGGTACCCCTGTGAGCAGGGTGCAGTGTACATGAAAGGTAGGACATGCCCTGATGTGTGTGGCTCGTCCTGATAGGAAAATACAGCCAATTTTGTTTTTCACTATTGAAAGGCTATCTTTCCCATAGGATAGAATTGGAGTTTATTTATAACATTTTATAAATATAACTTCCCATTGGGACAAGATAGGAAGTTAAAGTTTAGTATGCCTGAACTCAGAAAATAAAGATGCATCTTTTAGTAAGGATATTTTCTTGCTTAGCCATCCTGTGTGCCTCTGCTGGCTTGTGTATTGACAGTCTGGCTTTGGAGTGACAGGGGCTGGAGAGGTGCATTTTCTCTGACAGCAACGGGAGTTATGTGTGTCCTGCCTTCCCTGAATGAGTCAGGGCTGGGCTGAATAGACCTGGGCTGCATTCAATAAGGGGGTGGAGTTCTCACTAGCACCTGAATAGGCCCGGTCTGCATTTAGAGTGGTGGGAGGAGATTTCACTTGGAACTGAATAGGCCCTGTTTGCCTTACACAATGCTGTTTCCACCTCCTGCCGGGAAGCTGCACCAGAGAGAACATAACTGGGTTTGACTGGGCAAAGAGCTTCTCTGTTACCAGAGAACAAAGGAATTTGTGCTATAAAAAGTGGGGTCCGGACCCTTGAAATTTAGATTACTGCGGAACTAAGGAACCTGCCAGGAAGAAGAACCAGGAAAGTTGGTGGACGAGTACTGGCCCTGTGCTCTGTGCTGTTGGGGTTGGCCTGCAGTGGTTGCTTCTGTCTTGGGCAGGGAAAGGATTGGACTGTGCTTTCATCATCCTGCTGTTTTTCTCCAAGAGCTTGAAGCAGAGTTTGCCTACTGTTAGAAGTATCAGGGATAGAAAAGACTTCAAAGATCACATCTGGGAAACAAGAGGAACCTTTGCCAAGGAAAAGAGCTGGATAAACTGAGGAGGAATGCTGCCCCTGTGCTGTTTGCTGGCTGGGGTTGGCCTGCAGTGGACACTTTCTGCCAAGGAAAGGAGAAGGACTTTGCTGTGTGCTGTGTCCCCTGCTTGAGGAAGATATAGATGGCCTTGAAATAGAGCTTGCCTCCTGTTCTGAAGTCTCGGGGACACAAATACTTCACCCCAGTCCCCCCTGAACTCCTTTTCTGGGTGTTCTTGCCAGTGTTATGGACCTTTGGAGGTTGTTTTGGGACTGGAAACTGCAAGAACTGTGAAAATTGACACATCGCCTGTTTCCGCTGCATCGCAGCGGTGCGCGACAAATGTTTTGACGCATCGCCGCGGCAAAAGAATCAACGCAGTACCTGATTGGCGCTGAAGTGTCTGCCGTGCGACGAATAATGTGCACCGATATCCGAGATCACCGCACCGGGTCTGACACAGGCCCTGTTGGAGAAGAACCGACGCATCGAAGGGATGCAGCGGAAGTCATCGCAGCGCATCCCAGATCTTCACACATTGCATTGTATCAGATTGACATGCATCGCATCAAAGCGTCAAGTCTGTTGAATCATTGGGGGATGGAGTAAGAAACCGACGCATCACTTCTCTATGCAGTAAGAAACCGATGCATCACCTCCTCTCCAGTAAGGAACCGAAGCATCACTTCCCTTGCGCAGAAGTAAGGAACCAATGCATTACCAACCCCAGAGCAAGGAACCAACGCATCATCTTCCCTGCGGCCCTTTTTGCTTGCCTTTTTTGACACATCGCAGGTACTTTGTGTAAAAGTGTGGCAGCTCACATTTTCTAGGAACAGAACTGTTCCTACCTTTTAAGAATCATATTTCTATTATTGTAGTAGGGATTTTTGTTGTTTGGTCTTATTTTTGGTTCAGTTAAAGATTACTTATTTTTCTAAACTGGTGTGGTGTCTATTTGTAGTGTTTTCACTGTTTTACTGTACATGTTCACAAATGCTTTACACACTGCCTCTGAGATGAGCCTGTCTGCTCATACCAAGCTACCAAGTGGGTGAGCAGAGGTTATTTTAGAAGTGTATCCTCCTTACCCTGACTAAGAAGAAGGGTCCCTGCTTGGACAAAGGTACCTACTGCTGCCAACTAGAGACCCCCATTTCTAACAGAGCTGATAAATCAAAGAATCATAGTTGGGCCAGAATATGTGAAGCACTTTTATTGAGCTCTTACAGCAAACAGTAATACTGATAAAGAATAATCAATTTGCAGAGGAATAATGCCAATGAAAAGCAATCAATACACTTTCCTACTCTTTAACTGGCATTCATCTCCTTTAACACTACCGTAGCCCAACTCACTGCAAAAGATATATTTTTGATGTGGTCATATCAAAGGATGCCCTTTTGACCAGTGGTGGCTTATTTATAGGGACATTCGGCAGATGCCTATTCCCCACTGTGAGCTGTCACACACTGTTTGTAGATGATAATGACACTGCCATTTAATATATACCCACATTAAAACCGGTTTGATGATATGTGTGTGTTCCTCTTTTATTTAGACCGAATAGTAATTGTTCACTTGGAGGAATAATCAAACCCCATAATGTCATTATTGTAGAAGTTGGTCTTCTACAGTTGGTTTGGTACAGAAGTTGGTTTGAGCTAGCTGTCTGCGGGACTCAACTTTGCTGCTTACAAATGCTGAAATGTGTTGTTGTTGTCAGTTTCCTCTTCACTGAGAAGGCACACACTACTACCACATCTGGTCCACATACTGGCAGAGTGAAACAATTTTGTTACTCAGGTACGCCTTCTGTGCAGTTCTCAACATGTGCCTCAAATTGTCCCACAACTGGAGTCTGTGAACTGCAGAACTGAACCAGGTGGGCACATGGGCAGGAAGAAGAAGGACAATCTTCCTGCCTCCCTGCACCACCAAACACAAAAGCAACATCTGCAGCATCCCTCAAGCCCCACTCTGTTCAACATTTACATGGCCTCCCTGGCTGACACAGTCAGAACTCATGGACTAAGTATCATATACTATGCCAACGACACCCAGCTGGATGAAGGGCGACTTTCTGAAACTCAACACAGAAAAGACAGAAGTGCTGATCTTCAGACACAACTCCACTCCTGGAATGACTCCTGGTGGCCTTCAGAGCTAGGACCCTGACCTACATGCTAGAGCACTTGGCTCTTTGTCCAAATTTCCCTGCAATGGAACTTTCTAGGTGCCTGAAGAAAAAAGAGGAGTTAGCATCATCCACAAATTCAATAACCCATTTGGCTACACATTGAGGACTCAAAGTCAGTAGATGGGATTAAGTATAGATGTATTATAAATTCAGAGCCAAGCTAATATACACTAGTCAAAAGAGTACATTGTACAAATACAGATTCACTACTGGCAGACCAAACAGTCTAACAAAATAAAGCAATAACAAAATCAAACAAACAAGAAACTCAGTAATGACAATGCAGAACATTAAAAACAGAATTAGATGATCAGAATACGATTTACTTTCCCTTTACTATGCATGACTCAGATTAGCTAGCTAAGCCTAACCTAATTAGTACAACTGGGGAAACCCTAATATGATCCAATAAAGCAGAACGGTATCAGTATTATGGGGAGCTTCTGTAGATGTTCTCTCAAATCAAAGGATTTATATAGCATAAGCTATACAACAGAGAAGAAGCAAATAGGTCTTTATCCCTCGAAGTCTAAATTGAATCTATGTAAAGCTAAGTCACCGTTAAAACCACAAAAGAACATTCAGGAATCTCATATAATATGTCTCATGGCTCGGCCTCCTCCGCACGGTGAAACTTAGGCAACTACACTTGGAACTCTCTTCTGCTGATCCTCTCATTAGAATGTTCTTGGATTCCTTCCGTCTCCAGATACAGCATGGACCGTGGTCCTCCCTTTGTTCATTAGCTCTTCTTGTTCTCGACAATGATACTCCTTTTGAGCCTCGCTATCTCTCATACACAATGTGCCTTTCACTAACCATGAGATCCTGTGAATGTACCCGTAGAGGAAAGAAAAACATTGCAACCAAGCAAGTTTCTCATTGATGGTTAAACATTAAATTCTAAATGATTTAGGTCTTTCGTCAAGTTAACATAGACAATCAGTACATGTTTGAATGCTTGGTTATGGATACATCTGCAGTCATAATGCATAGGCTTATTACCATTTAAATGAACACATGATTATACAAGAATTAGAAATATTATTCAAACCACCCATATGCTGATATATATGTGAACTGTAATTCAGTGACACTATAGGGAAAACATTAGTTTGCATACTCATATGAATGTCGAGATTATACAGCAAATACACTTTCTGTATCTGTTCAAGAGCACTATATTACGTTAATGATATTAAATCACATAAATACATGAGATCATGTGTACGTATATATGGCATGGTCAAAACAAAAAAGGGTGCAGCCCAAATTACACTGCTCCAGTCCTCCCTCTGATGGTGAATTTAGCCATCACAGATTCAAATCTGATCTTATGAGACGAACCAGTTAGTTTTGCTTAATGTATACCTCGTTGGATGCAGGATTGTGTAGCCACTTTACCTGTTGCTAATAATTTTAAATATTAAATTGAGCCTCTCCGGCTGGACAGCAGAAATATAGTACTGATTCCTAGTCTATATATTTCTTTTCTTCTCTTATTGTCCTTGTCCGGGACCTCTGTGTATATTATGTCCAATCATATTATGGCACTCCATTTGAAGAAGAGAATCTGTCAACCTCACTCTTAAGCTAATAGAAGACTGTCTCTCCCCAGCACACGTTCATAGGATCCCATGGATTAAATATATTAAAAATAGTCTTGGCCTAGCACATTTATTCATCTTTCCAATCAATTGCTCTATCATCTCTAAAAAGGAGCTCAAAACTCGATTTCTCAAGCAAAGGACAAATGAGAAATTTAAAACTAACTGTTTAAAATCATCAGTAAAATCCTACATTGAGGGACCGATTGACCAGGAAGGAACAGCTCCATACTTACTCACTGTGATAAACCAACATCACAGATTTTATTTACTTAGGTTTTGTCTGAATTTTATCCCCTGTATGTTGGCTTACCCATCAGGAATTTTCTCCATACACAAACTCCCGCACCGCCCATGTGATGGTGTGTCCACTCAATCAAATTTGCAAATTTTCTTTTTTTGCAAATTCTACGTGGAACTCCGTAAAAGATTCATACTGCCAATCATGGGCAAATATATTCTACAAAATGTCACCCAGGAATGTTCTTTTTTCAATCATTGCCCAATTATTTTGTCTGTTATTCCATGGCATCCTTTTTATCCCTTCATTGGAAGATCAGGTGATTGCACAATATTCACAAATTAATTGTATATTCTTATTCTGTTTTTAAAGGATGTTTTTGAACTGTTTTTTAAATATTTTGTAGTATGATGGATGTTTTAAATTTAATACATTTTGCTTTTATGATATTATCAAATAAGTATCGAATAAAGTGATTTGACTGACTGACTGACTTACTGACATGAGATCATGTGTACGTTTATATGGCATGGTCAAAACGAAAAAGGGTGCATCCAAAATTACACTGCTCCAGTCCTCCCTCTGATGGTGAATCTAGCAATAACAGATTCAAATCTGATTTTATGAGACGAACCAGCTAAAACCTTGTGGCTTTTAACATCTCCATCTAGATTCTTCCAGATGTTTCATGTCATCATAGTATTTACCCTGACTCGTCTCTAGCTCTGCATCCACTCTCTCCACTCCCTGTTTGACTTTCATGCACCTATATTCCTTAAATAGCACAAATAGGAATATTACACAAAGGGCAGTTATCATAAGGGGTTTCAAAATAGCATCAACAATTCAATTTCCCAGATTTCCAAACCATTTACCCACTGCAGAAAATTCATTTCCATTGGCTTCTCAAGCACCTGTTGCTTCCAACTCCTGCAAATCCCTATGCAAGTTATAATTAGTCTTGATAAACTTTTCAAATCCTTACTCTAGTCAGGAATGCAGGTGCAGCATTGCTGGAACATTAACATTTGACATACTTGGGCCTCTTTTGCAAGTAGGATATCTAACGCAAGGCAGTTTTGCAAGACCATTTTCATACCTATAACTAATAAAACTCCTGCTTTACTAGTAGCCAACATATCCACTATAGTGGACAACTTTCTAATCTTAATACCATTCACAATCAGACCCACAGATGAATTATCACACCAACAATATCTCCCACTACTTCTCCAGCACTAGCACATCACTTAGGCCTTGAATTCTGTTCCCACACAGGGTCATTGAGATGTTCCACATGATAAATGTTTGGGAAAACTACATCTTCGTAGCAAGTACCATATCTGCCTCTGGTAGTAGACTACAGTAATAACAGTATCATCACCCATCAAAATTAATTAAAATTAAATTCCAATTTCCCCTAACTTCAGCTATATGGTCACACTCACTCTTTCCCACAAAATGATTGTCAAATGAAGACCTCTCCACAAATATATATCATTTCCCTTTATGTTTCCAATCTAGAGTCAATTCTGCTTGATTTATTTCCTGCAACTAAATGCTCTATTTCCTCCTTAGTCCACTTATTTTCATTCTTAATATTTTGTCTGTTTTTGACTTAGGTTCTAATTTTCTCCTCCTGTCTTCAACAACATGTAAAAATGTCTTCTCAACCTTTGTTGGAAGGCAAGTAACATTGTGTATGTGTGCATAAACAGTGTCTATGATCATAATGGGTTTTAAGAACCATTTATTGATTCCAGGAAACTTAGCATGTGGGTCAATGCAATGACTTAGATGCTCAAGTATGGGGAGCTTCGAAAATGTGGATCTTGGCGGATCTGGTCACGCCATCACTTTTTCATCGCTTTATCTGTTCGCCTACTGGGCAGTCTGCCAGATCAATTTGAATGCTGGCGGGTCATTGGATGATAGTTCATCCGAGTCCCACCATCTCCGCTAGAGTTTTCCTCCCATGTCGATGGCATCATAGGCAAAAGCGGCTGGCGGAGGAAGTTCAGCCAATATTTCCGGGGGGCCAATTTGAATGTGCCTTCCCATTGAAGTAACTGTTGCGGGTAAACCACCACACCTGAGCTGACGATTTCGAAGGGATATAAGGTAGAAACGCACATTTCTTTTCTTTTTTCCACTTCCCTCTTCATCATGAGCCTGATTGCCAAGTCCTTCCTTTGCTGCTGCTACTTAGCCACGAAGGAAATCAACCCTTTGTTGCCGGCATCGAAGGTAAGCTTCTTTTTTACTTGTTTTCTTTTGAAACGTTTGTTTATATTTGCTCTGAACTCATGCATTTTTTTAACTCTCTTACAAGCATTTTCTTTCTTATGTATAATGCATATGTGTGGAATGTTGTTGTTTAAAAAATCTAAAGAAACACACCTGTATTAACTTTTTTTTCCTTCAAATTTAGTGCTTCCATCGTGATAATGGACACTTACACAAACTTTTACCATTAATAAAAATTCATATTGTGTTCATAAAGGTGTGTTTAATTATTTTCCGTAACCTATCAAAGTATAAGCATATGCATTACACATTTTTAAATATTTAAATTCAAAATAATGCTGTAATTGCACTAGAAAAGGTAAAATATATTTTTTAATAAATGCCCCGTACATGGTCCTTCGCTTCAAATGCATCAAATCTTTAACCCGTTCTCATGCCACAATACATTCTCTGCACTTAACAATCTTGAATGTGTACATTGATTGTTAGGAACTGCCACCAAACATAAAGGAGCTAACGAGAAGTGTGGAACGGCCACATTTAAACCAACTAAAATGACCACTATCTCACATAGGCCTATCTTACCCCTTATCCCCCATTTCCCTCCAAAGTTTGGGCATTTAGCATCTGCTCCCCTAGTGCCATCTACCAACGCTCATAACACTGCAGTTAGAATTCTAAGCTGGAATGTGGCTGGCGTCAATTCCGAGATTCACATAGCTGAGTGGCAGAAACTTGTGAGAAGGTATGACAATATCTCATTACAGGAAACATGGAAGATGCTACCTACTCAATTTCATGGGTACCAGTGCTTCTAAAATTTAGCGAAGCCCTGATATAGGGGACGTGCCTCAGAGGGGCTGGCCATCTGGATCAAAACTATTATGAGGAGTACTGGTAAAGCCATTGAAACACATGCAGATAGTTTTCAAGAAATAGTTGTCACATCCTCCATTTGCTTGCACATAATCAACTTTTGCAATAATCACTTCTCAAGCACCCTGAAGACTAGGTTTCCGCCTTTATTCCCCTTCATACATAATCTGAGGGATGACACAGCTTCAAGAGGACGTCCATCTTATGTCTGCCTGGCTGGTGAATTTAATGTAAACATCTCCAGTTTATTGGAAAGCCAGCTCAATTCTTCTCCTTCTGCCATTAATAAACACATTGAGCCTTGTGACAGTGGCCTGCTTATTCCTCTCACTTCACTAAATATGGAAAACGCGTTGGCCATTTTAATCTCAAACTACAGTGAGACCCCCACATATAAAGGTAGAGGACACCCCTCCATAATAGATTATGTTTTTGTTACTGATAACTTGACTAGTCAGCTTCTAAATGGCATGGTAGTTCCCACAACTTTCAGTGACCACAACGCAATACAAATTAAATTAATGTCACACCACAGGGAGGAACCTGGGAGGGACACAGCTCTTTGCAATTTTCAGCCCTCATCAGATAAATTAATAGTAGCCTGGAAATTGCAAAACCCTACACAATACTTTAACTCCATAATCCAGGCTAATTATGAGTTGGTGCTCACCTGCCTGTCTGGGGAGGCCCACGGCTCACAGGTGGTGGAGGCTTTCGTTAAATTATGCTAAAAAATGAAGGAGGGTTTAGCTGTTAAACCCTCCCCTAATATTTCAAGGTGGTTTACTAACGCCTGCTCTAAAGCTAAGAGGGATCTTCGCCTTAGATTATCTACTAACCCAGGGATCCTTATTTGCTGTGTAATCTGAGCAAGCAATACAAAAAAGCCATAAAAACACATTGTCAGTATGTTGTAAGCCCTTGCTGGGATACACTCTTACAAACATCCAAACAGGGCTGTAGTAAGAAATTTTGGCCTACTGTTACCAAACTCAAATCCAGTTTCAGGTCCTCCATCAAGATTTCCTGCCATATCACCAATAGCAATTGGGAGGAAAATGTTAAGGGAATTTATCCTGCTCCACATCTAGGAGGAACTTTACAAGTTGACCAAATGTTAGTGGCATGCTTTTACACAACTCTGCCGGACATCAAAGCTGTGATCCATCAGAGTTCGGGTGACAAGGCAGCAGGTCCTGACAGTGTCCCCATCGATGTAATCAAACGTAATGCATCCTTTTGGGTCCTGCTCCTCAAGATGGTCTTGCACATACTATCCTACCCACTTCGTGGAGCTCCTCTGTCATCGTTCCGTATTCAAGAAGGGGGACCGCTGATCTCCCGCATGCTACAGGCCAATTTCCCTTTTGGACAGCACAGCTAAAATACTGGGTTGTGTTATATATGATAAAATTACTCAGTGTATGGACACTAAATCTATACTCCATAGTTGTCAGTGTGGCTTCAGACATAAACTAGGGACTATCAAGCAATGCCTTAATCTCGACCTGGTGCTATGTAAATATACAGTGGCTAAAAGATCCCTGCTTTACCTAGCATTCATGGATCTGACATGACATCGGTATTTGAATGTGTAATGGTCTTGACACTGTTTTACTCAATTTTTGGCCCATTTACATAAAGGAACGAAGGCTGTAGTCCACATTAGGCAACAGGGAGAGATCACAGAAGTAGTAAAAAATCAGCATGGCGTCAGGCAGTGATGCGTGTTAGCCCCTATTTTATTTATTTTGTATGGGAATTTTCTCCATCCCTCACTCTTAGATGAAACTCAGGACATCCCAGTAATTAGGGTAACCCACTCCCAGCCCTCTTGTACACGGATGATGCAGTGCTCATAGCATGTACACCTAAGGTACTGCGTCTCCTAGTAGATGCCTTTACCAACTTCATGGCTTCCCTCGACCTGCCAACTAATTTTGCCAAGTCCTACGTCATGTCTTCTGGCCCCAAGTGCAGGCCCCTATCAACCCTGTCAGTTGGCCCCAACACATGACCAGTACAAGCTCCTTCCCTTACTTGTGCATTGATTTCTCTGCCCAAGGGTCAAGGTATTTCAACATCTCTCACCATACAACAACATTTTCTATGGCCAACCTGTCCCTATGCTCTCTTCCCCAACCCCTGGGTGGGGGATTCCCAGGCATATTGTTAAAAATGTATAGATCCCAGTGCCATCCAATTGATATGTACGGTGCAGATTAATGGAATATTTTCAACTGTAAGGTATTGCAGCAAGAAGAAAACAGATTTCTAAGGAGACTGCTTGCACTTCCCGTCTCTGCTGCCATTACATCAATCATAAAGAACTGGATTCAACCAAGTCTGCCTGAACAATCTGACCATGGTGTCCCTACCTACATGAGTACAACCTTGCTAATACCTGGATATCGGTGGTAAATGCCTATTAGGCAACACAGGTCTTCCATCTCCTGAGACAGATATCTCATCCTCACCTCTCTTCACACACCATGCCTTAACCCAACTCTGCTGCTCTGCCTGACACCTTACTTGCACCTCTTGACTTCCTCGCAGTTATCAGCTGTTGTTAAAAGGTTGAAGTTGGTCTTGTTTGTCCCCACATTAGTATATTTACCATTGAAGGTGAAAGCATTTTGAGCACAGTACTTCACGACACGATCTGTTGCCAATGGTTACATAATCATCACCCTTACAATGAGTAGCGCGTTTGACTGCAATAGGCATCTGCAGTGCTTCAAGGAGCTTTCAAATTTGATCCCCTTTTTGGATTGGTGAACTAGAGGAGGTCATAAACCCTCTCTGGGACCATAACTGTTAAAAGTCATAAACGACACTAAAGCCATGGTGACTATCAGTGAAAATGGTCACTCTCTGCTGGTCAAAGACACAGCATGCTCTAGTAAGAGCAATCCATTCAGCCACCATGGGGCTTAGATTCACTTCCACCTTGCATTGCATGATTTCCCTACTGTTACTCTCTCTGCATGGAGGAACATTCCCTTCATTTTCACCACAATCAATTTCTCTTTCAGCTTCTTGCTCTCAATCTTATCTACAAAATGTATTTTGGCCCTTGCGATATAGGTCCGGTGATGTGCTCGCTATTCATGTAACATAGCTTATTTTTTAACTGTAATACCCTATTCCCAACATTTTAGGGGCATTTGGTTGGGAGGAGAGTCCCCCATCTTGGTATTATGCAGAATGTAATGACGCCTCAATTGTTCTTGTCCGGACCTTGAAATCCGCCCATTAATGGGCTAAATATGAAAAAAGTGTTTCAGAGCTATGCAAGGATTTGTGGTACTTCTTTAAGTGCTGAGAAGAGAACAACACTTCTGCTTCACTGTCTTGGTTTTGAAGTACAGGAGGTATTTGACCACCTTCCAGATGTGCCGGATAGTGAGGCTGTCAATCTTAATGAGTATGAAACATGAATACTTAAACTGGACTTACATTATCTGCCAAAAATAAGCACCATCCTGGAACATTATTATTGGGAAAAAGAGTTCAAAAAGAGGGGTAGTCAATAGAAAATTATCTAATGGAACTTAGGCGCTTAGCGTTCACCTGTAAGTTTGTTTCTTTATTGGATGAAGGGATCAGTTTATATTGGGGTGCTACATCGAGAAAGTGCAGGATGAACTGTGGCTCAGAGATGAGCCCACCCTCACTGAGGTGCTACTCATTGCTAATAAAATTGAGCACTCCATGAAATGCTTGGAAGTGATGAAGAAAGACTCCACTAAGGCGGTGCATGCTGTTGGACGTGGGAGTAGGGTATGATTCTTTAAAGGGAAAAATATAGAAGGCAAAGTATAAAAACACTGGGGGTATGAATAAACAATCTAATGTGGAGAGGAAGTGCTTCAGGTGTGAGAGGGCAGGTAATCATGCTAATGACAGAGCATGTCATGCTCTCAAAGCAGTTTGCCTTCATTGTAAGAAAAAGGGGCACTTTGCTTTGGTCTGCAGGAGGAAGAACTGAAAACAGAAAGTAAATGAGGTGAATGCAAGTGACAGTGAGGACAGGGAAAGCTCAGATTTTGAATGTGGACAGATAGTTTTACAGGTCAGAAGCAAAGGTGATAATGGTCCTTTAGAATACATAAAGGTTGAGGGGAAGAGAACCAGAGTTTTGTTTGACTCTGGGGCTAAGATTACTATAGTGGCTAGGAAAATCTACAAACTCAAATTCGAAGGGAAAGTGACACTATTGAAACCTGACATTAAGCCTTACGCTTATGCGAGGACCCTATTGAATTGCATGGATATTTTGTCGGCTTGATCGAGTATGAACATCGCTATACCGCTGTCAAGATAAATGTCTCTAATAAATGAGATAGCATAATAAGCTGTATACATTAAAATTGGTTTTGGTGGTATGCTAAATCCAAATAGTACTCCTCCAACCATAAAAAAAAAATCCTACCATACAAAAATCATGATGTGAATGAGGTAGGTGACTTGAAACCCTATGACTCTAGTTTAGAAGGTGATTTGGAGAACGTTTTACTGCACTTTCAGAGAAGGTTTGGGCTGTATGAAGGGTTATTGTCATAAAATTAGACTGATCCCAGGTTCACTGCCTAGTTGCAGCAAGATGTGTGGTGTTCTAATCACTGTAAGAGAAGAGATGTCAGCTGAGTTAGAGAAACTCAAACTTAAGGGATAATTGTGGAGGTAGAAGGGACTGCATGGCTTGCTCCAGTGGTGGAAGCCAGAAAACCGAACAGGTGCCTGAGGTTGTGTGTAGATCTCGGACAGTTAAACAAATGTGTGCCAATTGACAAAGATCTCCTTCTAAATATTTATGAATTGTTGGTGATGTTAGGAGGAGCAAATGTCTTTATCACTATAGGCCTTACTTCAGCCTATCAGAAAATACAATTAGATGAAGCCTCCAAGGACATCACTGCATTTGTGACACAGTTCCGAACATTCAGGTATGCCAGACTGACTTTTATTCTTGTCTCGGCGGCGTCAGTCTTCCAACAAGCGATGGAAAAGATTTTACATGGGATAGATGGTGTTTACATATACCAAGATGAAATACTTGTACATGGAAAAGATGAGGCTGATGCCAGGGTCAGACAGGTATTGGGTAGGCTATGTGATCATGATCTTACCATCAAGTTGGAAAAATGCAGATTTGGTACTAAGACCATTGATTACCTGGGTCATACCACAATTGATCAGCTCAAGCATGAGAAAGCTTTTGAGGTAGGGAGCTATCTGTGTGTTGAGTTATGATTGTGAAAGGGAACTTATTGAACAAAAAATTAGACTAGCAGAGGACCCTAAGTTGAAAATTTTGATCCTAAAAAAGGCTTGATGATCACCACGGATGCCAGTCTCAAGGAACTAGAAGCAGTTTTTCAACAAGGTGGATTTTGCCTAGAAATACCATTATATAAATCTCAAGAACCCTAAAAGGAGCAGAATCTAGACATTCTGTAATAGAGAGAGAATCCTTTGCAGTTAATTATATAATTAAAATGTTGAAGAAATTTGGGTGGGGCAGTACAATTGTAGTGAGGACTACTCACAAGCCCTTATGTGTGGTCTTCAAATCAAAAGGAATTGCGTCTATTTCTGCTAGAATCTTGAAGTGGGTGGTGAGTTTACAGGAATAAAACTCAGATGTGGAATTTATTCTGGGGGCAGAAAATGTGATAGCTGATGCCTTGTCCAGATTATTGCCTGAAGTAAATATAGGTGCAAAAAGTACAATTGATGGACGTGGGTCCCTTGCTCACTTTGCCACTGGATTCAAGCCAGCCTGGCTGATGAGGGCTGTTAGCCCGAAACCGGTCTCAGGATACTTGTTTCCGGTCCAGGGAAGACATGGCTTGGCAGTTCGGGCTGGACTGTTCCCATGAGGCACAGGGTCAAGACTGATTTGCATATAGCTGTGTCTGAACTGGGGTGGCGAAAGTAAGCTAAAGAACGATGATAGATTCAACCCAGATCAGTTACTGGGAGTGAGTGTCTGAAAAGTTTCAGCACCCCGTCCATCATCTCCTTATGTTTGCTTTGTTCGCCCTTGAAGTAAATGTAGAACATGATAATGATTCAACTACAGGTGATCCCATTGAGTTTGTCTCTGAGATTAATTATAAAATAATTTCTGAAGAAAGATGGCGAGAAGCAGTGAAAGGGGATGAGCTGTTACAAAAGGTGATGAATCCTATATGTACAGGCTTTCACCATAAAGAACAATGTGGTGTGGATTTAAAAGATTTCTGGTAGGTAAACTATCAATTGACTTCCAACAGTGGTCTGTTGTTGTGTGGAACCAGATTTGTTCCTCCTGTCATGTTACAAGAAGATTTGTTGGATCAACGACATGAATGTCATATAGGCATCTCCAAAACCAAAAAAGGCTATGTTGCACAAACTGTTGGGCAAGAATGGATCTTCATGTTGAATCCTTGGTGAGAGAATGCATGCAGTGTGCTGTGAGCAAGAAGACCATAAACTCCAGGGTGCAACTGATGGGGATCAGAAAGTGCCAGGATGGTCCATGGAAAGACATTGCCCATGACATTCTAGGGCTCAACTAAGGGGAAGGTCATGAAAGCTTTTTTATTGTCAGGAATAATTTATTTAGCAGGTGGCCAGAGGCATGTTTTCCCCTGGGCATTGAGACACGATTTGTGATTAATTTCTTAAAAGACCTTATTGCAAGGAGGGTCTTCCTGAAACGTCGCTAACAGACAATGTGGTGCAGTTGGTGTCCAGATACATGCAGAGTTTTCTTCAAGGGTGTGGTATAAGACACAAGAAATGTGCCCACAATCATCCAGAATCCAACAGGATGGTATAGAGGTTTTGTGTAATAAAAGAAACCAACTCTTAGCTAAAAGCGGCTTCATGGAAAGAAGAGCAAGCCAAGACGGTTGATGTATACAAATTCATGCCTCTCTCTACCACTGGTGAACCACTGTTTGTTTTGTTTCGTGGAAGTCACCTGGATGCTGTGTTAGAACCACATTGGGTGAACAAATTCCAGAGCGAGGAGAGGAGGATTGTTGTTTCTGAGGAGGGGAAGATGAAGAAGGACAAGAAGAAGAGAGACAGCAAAACCTGCTTTGATGAGAATCACCTGGTCAAACTGACACTGGTGCTGTAGGTGATTTGGTCATGATTAAAAAGCCGGGATGGAACGAAGTTCCGGGCAAGTTATCAAAAGCCTATGCGGGTTATAAAAGTATGAAAGGTGCTCTCAGAGAGTTAGGCATGACAAAGGTAAATGTGAAGAGGTTAGTGACAAAAACAGTGGATAAGATTAAAGCAATGGAAAACATTCTACGTCAAGGAAGTCTGGCAGGAAAGTAAGTCCTGCATATTTGGATGATTATGGTGCTAAATTGGATATTTTCACATGTATTTTCCTTTGTAGTAATATGTGATCTATTCTCTGTGTATAGGTGAGGTTCTTTTATATAATGCATTCTATGTCGGCATACCCTGTTCCTGGGTTGTTTTGTTTCCTGTTTATTATATGAAAAGGAGGTGTGTGGCAGCTAGGGCTGGCACCAGCTCATTTAGAATGTGGGCTTGCCATGTCATGGAATTGCCATACTAGGATTTTGTGTGGAATTTTAGTGTTTGAAGTGATGAACCGGTGTCCTGCCCTGAGGAGGGTGGCCGAGTTTTCATTCTTGTACTGAGAATCATAATAAACCTTCCACCTTCATTACCGGCTCATAACCCCTGGTTGAGAATGGGATGTGCAACTTTAACATATGACATGCAGGTTATCTGGATTAAAAGACAAAAATTTGCTGAACATGATCTGCGGTTGTTTGATTTTAGATACATGTATGAGTGACTGAACCTCAAGTTGGTGGTAACATTCCCTACCAATTGTGTTTAAAAATATTTATGGAATGTACAAAAATGAGTTTTAATGTATCAGGAAAAGTGGAAATTCTGCAATTCCTGGGTTCTTTTTAGGTACCTATTTGTGTTGTACTGCATACCATGCTACTCTAATGAAGTTACCTAAAAGTTGGTGTTTGTACCTAAGTTAAAACCAGTGTGAATATTTAGGGTGAGAAGAATGGGTTACATAAGAACATATCAGAATCCTGTTATTGCAATTGGAAGATCGAACCTCCTAAAGAAGTCCAATCTAACAAGAATGATGCATACCAGAAGCTTTGCTGTGGTTGCAAAGAACAAGAGAAAAATAACCTGAACATGATCTCTGACTCTCTCTATCATGCATCAGAAATCAGATAATTGTAAGCACAGTTTCTGTGAAAAGAACATTAATTCACGTATAATAAAAGTCTCTGACAAATTTTAGATAATTTTGTCACTGTAGTAAAGATACAAAATCAAGCATTTAAGAAACATTTTAAGCAGTTTAGTCATGAGTGTTATAGCACATAGTATAAAACCACTAATTTAGTCAAATTGAATCTATTGCTGAATGAAAGAATCCATAAAGACGATGGTTCATATTAGAGTTTCCTATCACCAGTAAAGGTGAGAGGACGATTCAAAAGAGTTCTCTTAATACAGGAAAAGGTAGAATATTAGAGTCCACTGAGGAAAAGTCCATGGCCATCAGGAAGGGGAATGGCACTATAATCACGAAGGTTCAAGACTGGTGTCTCTCCAGGCAGCTCCAAATCGTCAAGCAGGCAAGTCCATCAGCAAAGGGAAAAAGGCAAAGAGTATCAAAAGTCTGACGCTATGGTGGGTAGGTAGGAAATCAAGAGAGAGATTCCATCCCTCCTCCTTGGAAAGTCACTATTTATACCCTAAAAAGTTCATTTGTGCCATCACTTGTCACCATACCATCGTCAGATCATCATGTGATGATTCGTCTGCTCACCAGGTACAAAATTGATACTGCAACATATTTTCCCATGTTGCTAGTGAGAAACGACTCTCCATTCCATTCTCACAGGTTAGTTGACAAAGCGCCTATTTACTTTGCTGCTCTTCATGTATAAAGTCAGAAGGTCAAGTTCTCATCAAATCACACACAACAAATTACCCAAAAAATGGCTATTTATTTTAGAATGTTGCATAAAAAGGACAGATAAAGCAACATTTGCGGAAGCTTAAAAAAATGTCATTATCAGGCTATGAAATAATGGAGCTTCAGTAAAGAAGCAATATAATTCAGTTTAAAGTCAGTAATTCTTATTTAGTAAAAATAAACCCATAATTAGGTTCAAGTATAATGATATAAATCAGTCATATCATATTCAGAAATAATTGTAATGTCTGTCAGTGATTAATGCTTTGTAATATTCAACTCTAAATATGGCCTAAAACCACAATTGTAAAAGTGCATACATGCAAACTATTATTAAAATCATTATAACAAAATCTTTTTGACAAACCCAAGACTCTAATAATATCAAGCATTCATTCTGAAAGTTTCAATTATATACAATTTAACAATTTTGATTTGCACCAGTTTTTCATTTGCTATGGTGCATCAAAATGAAAGCAATAGAGACGCTTTCATCATTAATATTTGCACAATCGTGTGTAGTACTCATTTGTTATAAAGATATACTGTTTCATATTAATAAGGTGTTATTTTGCATCATAAAAAGCTTTTCCATCAATAATCTTACATAAAACTTTGAAAAAGTAATACGTATCAGTTAATAAACATGTTAAATTCATTATTTAAAAAATTATAATTTTGTATCAATCAAAGCACACTTTTATTTTGCTGGTACTTCAACTTTTCTCTGTTTCAGTGTTATTTTTCTAGATGTGTGTGAAGTGCACATTATAGTTTTGTTGTCAATTTTTTTTTTTATAACACAATGGTCCAGCACTCAAATTTCAGTCAAGGTACACAGGAAGTATTTAAATTCAAGTATGCATTGGTGAATCACATTTCAGAAGAACAAATAGCAGTTCAGCAGAGTTGTTGTCATCAAATTCTATATTCAAAACTTCTTTCCAGCAAGATAAAAAGATTGTTGCCAACGAGTTTCATCCTTGCGGACTTTTCAGGGCAAAATACACTTTTTCTTGCGGTCTGTGCTGAATTCATTCATAAATAGGATTTCTCCTTTTAAAATCTGATAAAATCTGAATGAATCTGAAGATTCAAATGTCGTATATGGTGGCTATTTTAAATTTGATCGTTGAGTTCTCACAGTAGGGAGATAGTCAGTGTCAACCATCCTCCGTTCTAATTCCTGACTTGCAAAAAGGTACCCTATGTGTACCCCCTCCTTCACAAGGTCCTTTAAAACCAGATCTCTCAAGAATCAGTGCCTGCCTCTCTTGTTAAAGCCGCCCCCCTTCGGCCTTTAACAAGAGAGGCAGGAATTAGAACGGAGGACGGTTGACACTGACTAACTCCCTATTGTGAGAACTCAACAATAAAATTTATAAGAGCCACCATATACGACATTTGAATCTTCAGATACATTCAGATTTTATCTGTCCTCATGTAATTTGTGTGTTAGTTCTGACCTAGCTTGGTTTGCTGGAACGGCACCTCCCCTCCCCTGATATGAACCTAAATGTCACCTTTTGTTTGATCTTTTCCTTGGCTACCTTGCTTTTTGTGATGGGGCTGCCCTTGTACATGACAATATTTGCTGCACTACTGCAGACACTTTGTTGGTTACAAACTTTACCCAGCTGGCGATCCTAATTCTGCATGGCATCCATCATCCACAGGAAAGGTACCTCAGCCCTATGCATCTTGGCATAGATCATCAGCCGGGCAGTAGGTCACTTTGGCTGTTGGAAGGTGGTTTATTGGTAGTGGTAAGTAGACACCTAATACTAGAAACAAGGCCACTGACAAGGTACTGGGTCCTAAATAGGGTGTCTACAAATTAGTCTCTTGCTCAACCCTTGGTAGCTGATACCGAGCTATAAGGCTTAACTTTGGAGACAGGCATGTAAAGCATTTAAAAACACCAATACAGTAAATAAGTAGGACACAACAAACAATAAAAATCCCACAACAATTTATGAAAACAAGAAATATTTGTATATTTAAAATGACACCAAAACAACCAAACTCCAATGAAGGGAACTAGAGATATGAATTTGGAAAGAATTAACACTTTCTAGTGCTTAGAAACCAGTAGCACCACTTCTGGACACCTGGTTGCACTTGACAGGGACAAAGTCAAAGTTTGAAGATGACCACAATGGAACCTTGCTCGGATACCCCATGCTGGAGGCCTTTCTAGAGCTTTTTCTGCATAGGGCCCTCGCTGCTCTCCACCAGTTTGGATTCGGTGAGGGTTTGCCGGTTTGACTTTCAGAGAGCTCCTGGTCAAACTCTGGAAGATAGACCTCCGGAGTGCTTCAGTAGGACGAACCTGGAATCCGGGTCTGGTCTCGTTTCAAGGTGGCCGGCTTGACTCTCACGGTCTGGTTGGTCACCTATGGAGATTTTTCCCAAAAGTTTCTCAAATGTTCCCAAACTTCTTGAGGTGTTTCCAGAAGGTATCCTGGTGGTTCCCAAGTGTCCAAAACACAGATCCAAGGGTCAGGAATCTCCTAGATGGTAATTGGCAGTCCTGGACTTCACTTTCCACAATGCACTTGGTCAACCCCTAAAGACTCCAGGACGGGGGCTCTAGCTGGCGATGGGTCAGTTAAGCTTTGTTAACCTGTAGCTGCAGGGAGTCTACTCCGTACTCCTTCTTGAAGCAAGGCAAAGTTCAGCAGGACAATCCTCCTTGTTGTTGTAGTTTCAGGCCGCAGAACTGAGAGGCTATGCACCTCTCACATATTTAAACTCAGCTTCTGGGCATCAAGAGGCTGGGCGCTCAGACCAATTGGATGCAGGGTGCCACCCAGGTGCATGATCACGTCCTCCAAAGTGTGGCATCTTTTGTATCAGAAAGCAATATTCTGTCAAAATCCATCATGGCTGGTTTCTCAACAGAGCCGTAAGAGCTAACTAAACTAACTCTGAGTGTGGCTCATGTCCATAGCTCTCTTCCCCCTAACATCTGCAATTTCCTTCCTGAAGCCTTCTAGCTGGCTGGGTCACAGGGGACTAGGAGTAGGTAGACCTGTCCTATGCTTCTTTGAAGTCTCATGCTTTACGGCCCCTCCCCTGTCCTGGCATTCCTGTGTAGCTGCAGAACTCTCTCCAGCAGATAGCCTCCCCCCTGGATAGCCACTTATCACCTAATCAAGGCAGCCTTGCTAAGCCTGTTAGCACTGACCAATCAGGGAAGACTCCAGGAAGGCTGGATTTTGACGTGCACCCCTAGGACACAGAGGGGAGAGCAGGGGGTTGCCAAATATGTACAAATTATATAGATTGATAATTCACAGTGCCCACAGCGCTAAAGTCAACTCTGCGGGGGATTTCTTACACTGGCAAAAAATAGAATTGGCAGGTTTCCCTCACCAGGGTTTATAAAACGTCCTTTATAGGGACTCTGCTTATAGTTACCTGACTCCCCTACCGCTGTAATACCTGAGGGAAACCGTGGGGCTGAACCATGCATGCCTCTACCACACAGCCCCAACAACTAATACATCTAAACAATGCATTGGTTTACCAAGCATGCCTTTACCACGCACTTTCATGGTAAAGGCATGTTTGCTAAAGGGATTTGTGGTAAAAATCACACCCCATCCCCTCCACCCTGAGTCCTAAAATCCTGGCCCCTGCCCAATAACCCGACCCTCCCCTGAGACCAAAACCCCCCCACCTCGAAAACCTTAAACTATCCAGACTCCCCTTCCCTGAAAACTGCCCCTTTCCCCCTGCCCTGAGCCCTGAAACTCTACCCCACCATAAACCCTACTCTGACCCCCCTGCCCCGAGCCCTAAAACCTTTCCCCCTGTCCTGAAAACAGCCCCTGCCCCCTTGCCTGGAACCTTATTTCTCTGCCCCTTACCTTTTAGCCTACCATGACCCCAGCCCCTCACCCTCAATCGGCACATTCTCTTATAACCTACCCCTCTCAGGCCCCCTACCCTGAGCCCTAAAACCAGCCTCCTCCCCTAAAACATACCCCCCAGCCCCTGCCCAACTTACCTTGCCACATCGCCGTCCTTCGTGCCGGTTGTCCCTTCAGGGTCCTCTCCCTGCCCACTTAGTAAGCTAGAAGGCCGACTGCTTTAACCACGCATATGCGTGGTTCCGGTATAGAAGTTGTTAAGGCAAGCGTTGATTAGCTTGCTGTGCAACAGAACGCGTGTTTGGAGCTGCATTGTAATGGCAATTCCCCATGTAACAATAATGTCGATTATCACTTTTATAGTGCCCCTGACACCAAAGTCATGTTTGCAATGAATGTACTTTTTAAAAACAGTGCTGCAACTCAGGGCTGCTTTTAAAAGGACCTCAGGCTCTCAGCAGTGCACACATGCCAGTGCAAAAATCTACTGGCCTCTTAACTGCCAGACCCTACTATATACTAGGGACATATAGGTAGTTTTCCATCCCTTTGCCCTATTATCTACTAGGGACTGATAGGGTAGGTCATACCATTTATAAGTGTACCTCAATCGAGCAGTGTGTGGTTAATATAGCACTGACCCTGGGCGTGACTAGTAGGGCTCAGGGCACAGTCAGAGTCAGCTACCATTAGTACCAGCCAGCACACAAAAAGTGGGGGAGAACAGCACAAAGGGGTGCCTTTCGAACACTGATAATATACAGATGTTGCTGCCAGACAAATCTACTGCTTCCATCTTTGCTGGGCCCTCTCTGAGATGACCTTGCCTTTTATAATTGGAACTCCTCTTGTATCCGTTGTCACAGAGATGCAAAAAGGCACTATTGGAGAATCTGTGGACCGCAGTATACACTTGTGCAGTAGCACATATTCTTGTCAGACCCATCCCTCATTCAGGTGAGATATGCATCTCTGAGGCTCTGCAGTTTGATGTTTTCATATCGGGGGCCTCAATCTGCAGCAAAATGTGCTTCATAACTCTCTTCAGTTCTCACGCCATTATTTCTTCTTTGTAGAAGTCTAAGAAATGTACCTTATCCTCTCAGCTGTCCCCAGTACTGCCCTTATGAATTCTCAGTATTGTTTTGGGTTATTCTGCATGCTTTGACCAGGGACAGGGTTTGACTCCAAGACTAGTGGGTTACATGGGTATGACCGTAGCGGCCATCTCTTCCTAAACTGGTTTTTAGTATTTTATCTTCAGGATTATTTTATCCTTTATGCCAAATACAACTTACTTACAACCTACTCTCCTCCCTTCACAGACATTTGTTTTCCATTCACACCTTTCCATTTCTCATTTCATCAGCCTGCTTTCCATTGTTCCTCTTACCTTACCTGCTATATTTCTCGTATTGCATCACTCCTTATTTTGTTACATCCTCCGATCTTATCTTCTGCAGTTATCACTGCTTTCTCTCCCATCTCCCCAGAAATCCCCTTAGTCCTCCTCTCACCTCTCCTTAAAATATGCCAATATCTTATGTTTTTTTATGCCACTCTACTCCACCTTTTGTCTTGTAACAAAGCAGGAGCCCTTGTTAATGAAAACAATCTTTCATTTACCAAGCCTATGGCCCCTGTTTTAAAGCTATATAATACCAAGGTTATTACCTCAATTCTATATGGAGCGGAACTATGGGATTTCGAGAACATTTCCTCCTTGGCACAGGCCCAGAATAAATGTGTCCGAGCTATTACGAGTCTCCCGCAATCCACTCCACTATTGCCCCTTTTTTTGGATCTGGGTTGCCTTCGAATCGAGGATTTAGCTCGTTTTAGACCAATAGGGTTTTGGCGACGACTTTGGGTTAACCCTGAGCTTTCCCAATATGCGAAATCCCTCATGGATTTCAGGGGGGTTGGCTGTACGGGGAAGATCAAATGGTTACAGGATGTATAAAACTCCCTGTGTGGGATGGGGATGAGTGGCCTGTGGACGCATCCCGATGAAAATCCATTTCCGTCTAAAAGGGAACTCAAGGCCGCCTATTGGGATATGGTCAAGAACAAATATTTTTTTTCTTCCATTAGGCCCACCCTATCCTCGGACTATCTGATGCATAAACAGGATTTTGTGTTTGAAGCATACTGGGATATTATTTCTAGACCGGTGGACAAAAAACAATACCATCAGTTTAGGGTTGGCTCTCTCCCAGTCAAGGCCTTTACTTCTAAATGGTGGTCGAATGGGTCTGAGCATTGTCCTGTCTGCCCAGCTTCGTTGGAATCCATATCCCATTTTCTGTTGGCGTGCCCAGCTTATAAATCCCCCAGGCTTAAATGTCTCAAACCAATTTGTACGAACATGGGTACTAGATCGGCCATGGTGGCATTAAGGATTTTGCGGACATCTACTGACGCTCCCATAGTTGTAGCTATGGCGAAATTCCTGACATGGGCATGGTTTATTCGCTGCAAAAAACTAGGAGAAACGCAGGCCTAGCTGTAGCCATAACAATGTGATATAACTTTAGTACGGCATTACTAATTAATTAATTAATTATATGATCAACTGGTTTTACACTGTATTTTTGTATTTACATGGTTTTATAGTGGTTCTCGGTTGCTGATTATTTTTATTTGATATATATATATTGTACTAATTACTGATTTGACATTTTGTTTTGATTGTTTATATGGCATTGTGTTTTTATCCAAAAAGTCCCTCTTTAGCTTTTTTGTATGAACTGTCTTTTATGATTATTTTAATCGAAATAAAGACTTAACGAACAAACGCATTCTTTCTCCTAACTCTAAGTGCATCTTCTCCTTGCACCTCACAACTCTGATTCCCAAGCTGTACCTTTTTCTTTTCTACCCTGGCAGCATTCTTTAGAAGCTTTCCTCATAATACCCCACTTCATAGCCATTCCTCTAGTCTCCTATTGTAAATCTCACTCTCCCCTAAATCCTCTTAACCACCATCACTCTGTAATATGTCCATATTCAACCACACCCTCTCTCTTTCTCCTCTAACTTTATTTTTTTATTTGCAGGGTTTTATAATGCATTTTACTGTCACCTTGTCGTCATTTTGCAGAGATCCTTATCTGGAGCTGTCCCTCTCTCCTACTTTCCTGAAGCTCTCCATTATCCTTCTCACTCCCTTCTTGCAGTTATCCATTCTCCCTCTAAAATGTGCCCTTGTAGATTTGCTTCCACTGACTAACAAATCCCATCTGTGGCATTACTCCCTCCTTGCCTCCAGGCAGTGGCGGTTGCCTTGGAACAGGAGTAGTGGGTAGGAGTGGGAATGGGAATGGTTTGAAAATAATAAAATAAATAAAAGTACTTTTGCCTTTCCCGCAGCGCAACCGCACACCTCTCCTCCGTTCTTCTGTCCTCTTCATCTGCTGGTAGCACCGGAAGCACCCAGGCCCTGTAATCTCCCAGCCAATCATGACACCGCATGAGCAGTGTTGTGATGGGTCTGAGGCAGTGCCTGGGAGCCTGGGCATGTTCTCCACGAGGCTGTGCAACACAGCCGGGTGAAGAACATGCTACGTGCCCTTGATGGTTTGGCTGGCCCAAGAGGGACGTCCAAACTGTCATGCACACCTAGAGAGTGTAAACCACTCCTCACTCTGCTCTGGCACCACAGAGCCCAGCCCAGACCCAACCTGGCTCTGATTCCTGCATATAAAAATACAATTATAATAAGGTCCTGGTATTATCATTGTATTTTTATTTTTTGGCCTGCTGAAATAGCAGTGGTGCAACACTTCTCTGCCTTAAAGGAGACACTGCCACTGCCTCCAGGTCTTTCCAATCTACAATTCCCCTGCAGCTTTCAGCACTCATCCATCACCTGCAGCACACCACCCAGTGGCTTCATGGAACTAAAGAGTTAGCAAAGTCAAACTCCATTACCTTTCCAATGTAAAAGCATCAATCAGCGAATTATCAAAATATAACAATCAGAGTCATTTTAAGGCATGGGCAAAGTGGGCAATACCTAGGCCCCCCCCGCTTCCAAGGCCCCCATCGGGCAAGGAATTTTCTATCTGTAGAATCTCTGTTTCTCTAGATAAACATCTTTCCCTTGCTGACTACCTCTGCCCATGACTCCTTCTCTCTAACCAATGCCATCTGAAGGAACTTTGGGGTCCAGTGGAAGACATATTTCATTGTTTTTGTATGTCTATGTTAAAAAGTTTTGGTTTTTTTTGCAAAACTTTTTATTGGCATTTTGTAGGTAAGTACAAACAGTATATTGCAGTAATTAATAAATGGTGCATACATGATGGCTCAAAATATTGTACAGTAAATGGCTCAAACCAATTTGTACGAACATGGGTACTAGATCGACCATGGTGGCATTAAGGATTTTGCGGACATCTACTGACGCTCCCATAGTTGTAGCTATAGCGAAATTCCTGAGATGGGCATGATTTATTCGCTACAAAAAACCTAGGAGAAACGCAGGCCTAGCTGTAGCCATAACAATGTGATATAACTCCAGTATGGCATTACTAATTAATTCATTAATTATATGATCAACTGGTTTTACACTGCATTTTTGTATTTACATGGTTTTATAGTGGTTCTCGGTTGCTGATTATTTTTATTTGATATATATATTGTACTAATCACTGATTTGACATTTTTTTTTTGATTGTTTATATGTAGGGCTCCCGGTTTTCCGTTTAAACGGATTTTTACATATAAATACAGACGGAAAACAAGTTTTCCTTTATCTGTATTTATATATAAAAACGGGAAAATACTAGTACATTTTGTCATTGACCATCTGGTGTTTCCCCCTCCTTAGAGGGTTAAGAGGTGTCAGCCCGGCTGAGACAGCTTCCCGGGCACACACTCAGCCGCACCCGAGTACTTCACAGGTCTTTGAAAGACCGTTTACTTGTTAATGAGGCTTTAAAGTTCTTTCACTCTTAGCCTCTGCCGATTGCACCAGAACCCGTCGTTTCCTCGCAGAATGGGTTTTACAATATCCAAGGCCTGCAGAGAAGGCTCGGCATTAGTGGTTGTTCGGGAACGGGCAGGGAGCAGAGGAGGAAAAGGTCTCCGTCTCTTGCTTCCTGCCCAGACAAGACAAGGAAGGTGTCCGCTTCTGCTCAGCCGCTGGCAGCTGCCCCCAACCCCCTCTTTCTTACTCTTATTCCCTCTCTGTCTGTCTAACTCCTCTTCACTTACCGAAAACCGTGACTCAAGAAATTGTTCTCACCCTCTTTTTCTTCCTGACGTTCATTTGTTTCCCTGTGAAATGGATGCAAAAACAGAAAACCACTTTTGATGGAAATTCTGTTTTGACATTTTTCTATTCCAAAGTGCAACCACGAAAATAAAAGGTTCAAAATATGAAAAATCAATACCTAAATAAAGCAAGACGGAGTGTTCTTAAAGTGGCTGGATCGGTTTTCTTCAAACCCCAATAACATTAGTATCACTTTACCGAGTTTGCCAGTGAAGCGCTGTTTTCCCCCGGTGGGAAAGTGCGCCAACCCTGGAGGTACAGCAATACCTGGTTGATGGGTGGATTGGAAAACAAAATGTGTACGGCGGCTTTGTGTTCACGAATGTGGTCTTTTTAAACAATACTGTTTACGTTTTGTAAGCATATAAGCAGTGGACATTGAAATGGGTCCTTTCTGGGCCCTGTAGTTTTCTGGCATAAGCACTCAGTGATTTCTGAATAGTGAACGCGTTAAGTTCACCATGTTGTTCCTGCTTATATTTCATTATTTAATCTTTCATTCCCTATGAATGTTTGCTTTTTCCAGGGTGTTGTTACTATTTCCTTTAGGGAGCAAATTCCTCTTGTCTAGTGCGTAATTTGAATTGAGTCGCATCCAGGTGCTTATAGCAGATCAAATTGGATTGTAGTTGAAGGCAGTGTGAATTTCTCTTAGTGGGGCAGTATGGTGTTCAGTGAGGGAGCGGATGTGGCACTCTGCCGATGACAGAAATTGCAAGGCTCTGAGACAAATGGCTTGTGATAGCACTTTTAAGCATATTTGGGACATTCTGCAAATGGCAAAGTTTTCAGATGAATGTATAGTGTTGACCAATAAAAATCCGAGCTCATGTGTGCATTGTCAATTTAAATAAATGTGGAAAAATACTAGCTGTAGCGTCGTCTTTTGCTCGTGGCGAAAATACATGTGGATAAATACAGAAAAAATGCCCAAAAAATAAATATGGATAAATACAGATGGAAATGGCAAAAAAAAAAAAATACCATAAAACGGGGAGCCCTATTTATATGGCATTGTGTTTTTATCCAAAAAATCCCTCTTTAGCTTTTTTGTATGAAATGTCTTTTATGATTATTTTAATCGAAATAAAGACTTAACGAACAAACGTATTCTCTCTCCTAACTCTAAGTGCATCTTCCCCTTGCACCTCACAACTCTGATTCCCAAGCTGTGCCTTTCTCTTTTCTACCCTGGCAGCACTCTTTAGAAGCTTTCCTCATAATACCCCACTTCATAGCCATTCCTCTAGTCTCCTATTGTAAATCTCACTCTCCCCTAAATCCTCTTAACCACCATCACTCTGTAATATGTCCATATTCAACCACACCCTCTCTCTTTCTCCTCTAACTTTATTTTTTTATTTGCAGGGTTTTATAAAGCATTTTATTGTCACCTTGTCGTCATTTTGCAGAGATCCTTATGTGGAGCTGTCGTTCTCTCCTACTTTCCTGAAGCTCTCCATTATCCCTCTCAGTCCCCTTCTTGCAGTAATCCATTCTCCCTCTAAAATTTTCCCTTGTAGATTTGCTTTCACTGACTAACAAATCCCACCTGTGGCATTACTCCCTCCTTGCCTTCAGGCAGTGGCGGTTGCCTTGGAACAGGAGTAGTGGGTAGGACTGGGAATGGGAATGGATAGAAAATAATAAAATAAATAAAAGTACTTTTGCTTTTCCCGCTGCGCAACCGCACACCTCTCCTCCGTTCTTCTGTCCTCTTCATCTGCTGGTAGCACCGGAAGCACCCAGGCCCTGTAATCTCCCAGCCAATCATGACACCGCATGAGCAGTGTCGTGATGGGTCTGAGGCAGTGCCTGGGAGCCTGGGCATGTTCTCCACGAGGCTGTGCAACACAGCCGGGTGAAGAACATGCTACGTGCCCTTGACGGTTTGGCTGGCCCAAGAGGGACGTCCAAACTGTCATGCACACCTAGAGAGTGTAAACCACTCCTCACTCTGCTCTGGCACCACAGAGCCCAGCCCAGACCCAACCTGGCTCTGAGTCCTGCATAGAAAAATACAATTATAATAAGGTCCTGGTATTATCATTGTATTTTTATTTTTTGGCCTGCTGAAATAGCAGTGGTGCAACACTTCTCTGCCTTAAAGGAGACACTGCCACTGCCTCCAGGTCTTTCCAATCTACAATTCCCCTGCAGCTTTCGGCACTCATCCATCACCTGCAGTACACCACCCAGTGGTTTCATGGAACTAAAGAGTTAGCAAAGTCAAACTCCATTACCTTTCCAATGTAAAAGCATCAATCAGCGAATTATCAAAATATAACAATCAGATTCATTTTAAGGCATGGGCAAAGTGGGCAATACCTAGGCCCCCCCGCTTCCAAGGCCCCCACCGGGCAAGGAACTGTAGAATCTCTGTTTCTCTAGATAAACCTCTTTCCCTTGCTGACTACCTCTGCCCATGACTCCTTCTCTCTAACCAATGTCATCTGAAGGAACTTTGGGGTCCAGTGGAAGACATATTTCATTGTTTTTGTAAGTCTATGTTAAAAAGTTTTGGGTTTTTTTGCAAAACTTTTTATTGGCATTTTGTAGGTAAGTACAAACAGTATATTGCAGTAATAATAAATGGTGCATACATGATGGCTCAAAATATTGTACAGTAAATGTTCATCTTCTTTCGTGATCCATAAGATTGTCTCTTTTATATTACTCATACATTTATACTTGATTACAGTATACAATATTGTACCACGTCTTGTTCTATTATTCGCTGACATCCGATATTGATTCCCCTTGTGGTGGTTCACAGATATTACCTCGGAATATATTCCATCTGCCCCATATCTGTGACCATTTTTTAGGGCATCCCCTATGGACATAGACTGTTTTTTCAATTACCATAACACTGTCCATGTCTTGACACCACTGGTGGTGGCTTGGAATTTGTCTGGATCCCCAGTGTTGCCCTATATTGCACTTTGCCAGCATCATACCTAGTGTCGCCCAGTCTTGTGCCCATGATTGAGGTCTGTAGGCTCCCAAATGTTAAGTATACATCTCTTTGGTTCTGGCGAAACCGTGACCCCTTCGACTCATGAAATTGTGCGCATAACGGCGTCCCAGTAACCTGTTATCTCCGGGCAGTGCCAGAGCGTGTGAAGGAATGTACCCTCAGCGTCACACTGTCTTAGGCATAATGGTGTATCCGTATTGCCCAATTTATACAAAAGTGTGCGTGTATTGTAGGTGCGATGCAGGATTTTCAGTTGCATCAATTTTAGTTTAGACGGTATCGCCACCTCTTTTGGGGACGCAACTGCTTCCTGCCAATCTGTTTCGTCCAGTTCCCCTTGGTTGGTCTCTCGTTTCTCCTTCAGGGTCGCCGTGGGGTCCGGCTGATTATTCATCATTTTTCTTTAAGTTTGGGAGATGGCTGTTTTACCCAATTGGTCAGACAAAAGTTTGTCCTCTAGTGGTGAGGCCTCTGGCAGTTGTGTGCCTGATGCAGTTAACCCCATGAGCGCATGCCTAATCTGCAGGTATCTGAAATATTCCATCTGTGCCAGTCCATAAGTAGTTTGTTATTTGAGTAAAGGTGACAACCTCCCCTTTTTTCCAGAAATCTCCCACCTTTGAAAGTCTGATTAGATTCCACTGCCTAAATCCTTTGGTATTTCGTAGAGTGCCCAATCAGCGAGTTTCCCATAACGGTGTCGCCTGCGTTATTACCAACTCCCAGCCCATTGTGCGCTGGGCCTTGAACCGGATTTTCACTGTATGTGCTGTCGGACCTGTGAGGCTATTCTTTCTCGCTTTATTTTATAGTGCCCCCATTATTCCCTCGGTGTCTAGGAGATGTCTGTCCATGTGGAACGCTGGTTCTTCTTGCGGTGCATGCAGCCATTGATTTATTACCATCAATTGCGACGCCCAGTAGTATAGTTTTATGTTGGGGAGGGTGATGCCACCATCATACCAGCCCCTCACTAGTTTAGTCATTGCGATACGGGCCATATTTACGTCCCACAAGAGAGTTGTGACCTCAGCGTTTATCACAGCAAAATACTCTGGTGATACTGGGAATGGGGTATTTTGCAATACATATAGAAATCTGGGGACTGCCATCATCTTAAAGAGGGCTGCCCTTCCCAGTAGTGTTAGAGGTAGGGATCTCCAATGTTTGACGTCACGGCGGAATCTCGCATGGGGCTCTGTTATATTTTCTGCAATAAGGTGTGTGTTCTGGTGCATTATATATATGCCTAAATATTTGGTGGCTGTGACCTGTATTTCGCAGTTGTGCTGGAGCTTCGGTGGGGGACCGTGAAGTATGTAGAGAATCAATTTTGCCCAATTTATGGTATATCCGGAGGCCCTCCCATATGCTGCGCATATATCCAGCAGGATAATAATAGAGCGTGCCAGTGATACCAGATACAATAGTATATCATCTGCATACAGTGAGATGCGGTCCTCCCATCACATTGTCCACTTCAGATCACGGATATCCGGGTCCTGTCGTATCCATGCCGCCAGTGGTTCCAGGACCAGCGCAAAGATGAGTGGTGGTAGGGGACAGCCTTGCCGTGTTCCTCTTCCCAAGGGGAAGTCTGCAAAGATGTGGTCATTCACTACAACCTGCGCCAGGGGTTTGTATATAACAGTTGCACCCACGCGCAGAATCTTGGGCCAAATCCTAGGAGGTGGCAGAGAACCACAAAGAGAAAAGGCGACTCTACAAAGTCAAATGCCATGCGTGCATCTTATGACAAAATGACCGCATCTTCCTCGATGGTCTGCCTATGTGCCATGAAACTATGGAGTCTTCGTAAATTAAGCGCCGTGTTGCAGTTCAGCATAAATCCGGATTGGTCCGGATGGATTAGTGTTGTGAGGTAGGGCTGTGGCCGCATGGCCAAAGCTTTAGCTAGTATTTTGCCTTCTGCATTCATTAAGGAAATCGGCCTATAGGATCCTGCGGCGATTTGCCTGGTTTGTGTATTGCAAATATCGTCGCCATGCGCTGGTCCCTGGGCAGTTCCCCCTTCTCCAGACTATCCTTGTACATATTAAGTAGGTGGGGCATTAGTCGTGTCGCTGCTTTTTTATAGAATTCTACTATTGGGTCCTAAGGCTTTTCCCATATGTAAAGCGCCTAGTGCTATCATGAGCTCTTCCGAAGTCAAATCCGCTTCAGGAGCTTGAGTTGCAGCATGGGTGAGTGTATTCATCCGTATGTCTTTTAGGAAGTCTATATTGTTGTCTTTTGTGGCTGTGGCCACGGGTGTGTATATCTTCATAAAGTGAGCTGCCAATGCATCAACTATCTGCTGTGGGTCTGTGGTTAAGCGCCCCGTCTCCAACCTTAGCTGCGCCACCCACCTGCTCCCCCTTTCTCTTCTGTCTAGCCATGCTAGGAGTTTACTGGCCTTATCACCTAATTCATAAATCATGTGTTGCGTGCCAATGATTTTGTTTTTCGCCTCCTCCCAAGCAAAGGCCCTGTATGCCTGTTGTGCTAGGTGTAACTTGTGGGCTGTGGTGTCATTGGTGTCTGCATCGTGAGCAGTCTCCGCCTGGGCTACCCCCTGTTCCAGGGCTTCCATCTGCTGTCGTTGGACCTGTTTATGTCCTACAACCAGGGAGATTGCATGACGCCGTAATACCGTTTTGTATGCCTCCCATAAAATTGTCGGTGATTTAACTGAGTGTTCATTTTCTGCAACATTTTGTTGTGTGGTCTTAAGTAGACCCTTCCCAATCTTATGGTTTTTAAGATATCCTGGATAAAGCGTGAACAGACAGCGTCGTCCCGGGGTGTAGGTTGTGTATGTCAGAAGTAGCAGGGACTGGTCTGAAATGCCCCTGGGCAAATGTGAGATCTACACTATTCCCACTAACCCTGTTGACAGTGTAAACATATAATCTATCCTCGAGAGACTATTATGAACTCCGGAGTGAAAAGTGTATTGTCGCTTCTGTGGCGCCAACTATGAATCAAACCAATTGCTTCGGTAAATACTACTAGTGTGTGGGTTGCACTACCTGGGCCCCTAGAGGGCTGTCCATCTATTGTTGCATCCATCGTAGTGTTGAAGTCACCACCCACAATGAGTTCGCCCTGTGGGAGTGATAAGAGGAATTTTCCCAGGGCAGGGAAGGTCACTTTGTGTAATGTCGGTGGAATATAGACTGAGACCAGGTTATAAGACCGTCCTTCCCACTGACATGCTATCGCTGCAAATCGTCCCTGGTCATCCGTCCACGATCCTGTCAGGAGCTGCAGGAATCGTTTATTAATGAAAATCTCCACTCCCCAAGAACCGGAGGTGAATTCCGAGTGTATCTCCATTTTGTAGCCCCATCTGTCCAATGCTTTACAGGTCATGCCCATCAAGTGCGTTTCCTGTATCAGTGCTACCGGTGGGCCTTTAGGTTTTATGTATTGGAGGACCAGTCCCCTTTTAATTTTGTCACCAAGACCGTTCACATTCCATGACATCACAGTGAAGGAAGGGGGCCGTGCCATGGTGGTTGACGATTGAGTGGTTAAGTCAAGTCAAGGAAAGGTATATTCGACTGTTCATAAGACTATCATAAAAGCACATAAAACAAATGATAAAATTCATTATAAACTTTTTGAAATAAAAAAAGTTATGCACAAATTAAAAAAAATATATATAACACACATTATTCATTAAAAAACACCGTCCCTAATTAATAAAAGCTCAGCAATTAACAATCCTCAAATATCATAGTTTTCCTAAGCCGGAGCACTTTCTTCAAATACTGATCTATCCTCCATGCAATATGTTCATTCTCCAGGAACTGGAGTCAGATCAACGCTGGGCGACATTGTCTAAAACTTTGATTTTTTAGGAGGGGCAATATCCAAACTTTCCTTGATAAAACATAAAATTTACAGAAAAATATTAAATGAATTGTGGACTGGGCAGATTGCGAGTCGCAGGGACATGGTTTCAGAGTTCGTGACCAATCATTCATTTAAGGCAATGTCAGTAATCTATGGACTATGCCCAGTCTAAATCTAGTTAAAAGCATCCTGTCAAAGTCACTGGGTACAAAGGCCAGCTATGGCTCCATCCTTAGACAGGTGAGTGTTAACTGGTGTTGCATCACACAACATTTAGATGTCTCGCCTGCTAATCTTATTGCTCCCAATAATAGAAGACCCTCTGATTTTACAGCCTTTCTATAAATCGATGATATGGAACTTGGATTTGTAAAATATTCCAGGTCTCCTAGATCGTCCATTAAGCTATACACATACTTAACCCAGGGGATCTGCAGGGCCCCTTCCAGTCTCAGGGTATCTAACATGATCTCTCTATTTAACTGGGTCTGCTCATTTGACCATATCCTATGCCAGAGGAGTATTGGTTCAAGTTTAATAAGGTCCGATAAATAAGGAAGACCCAGCTCCTCAGGGACAGACAAAATATAATGCAGAAACGCATTTTCCACAAGTTGCAAGGGGAGGGTCATAACAAAACCCCACACCCCTGCCCCGTACATCGCCACTGATGTACATTTTGCCCTATAGATTTGCATGAGCTCCCCTGGCGGCTTCCTACCCAGCTTCTTTGCGAAGGAGGTAAGGGCACTAGTTGTTCTTGTGAACGCAAGCTTTTTTTTACATATCGTTTGGGTCCACATATCGCTACGATTAGATAGGATGCCAAGATATGTGAAACTTTTAGTTTGAGCTATCTTCCTACCATCCAGAAACATCTTCCTTACCCTACCCCTCTGAGCCCCTTGACCACAACTCATAACAAAGGTCTTGGAAACATTAAAACTTAAACCCAAGTCCTTCATAAAGTCATTAAAACTCTCTAAAATCCTTTGTAAACCATTTTGTGTGTGCGCCATTAAGACTGCGTCATCCGCATATAGTAGGGTGGGTATAGATCGACCACCCGTTTGCGGAAAATCTTGACCCGTCTTAAGCAGCTCGTCTTCCAGTCCATTGATATATAAATTAAAAAGGAAAGGGGCCAGAACACAACCTTGCCTGACCCCCCCTCCTAATAGGAAAAGCTTCAGTGCACTCCCCGTCCACACCATAGCAGACCCTGGCAGAGGCACCACTGTACAAATGCTGCAGGAAAACTATAATATTGGGATCCACCCCATAACTACAAGGACCTCCCACAATTTTGTTTTTGAGTGGTTAAGTCAGAAAGTGGTGTGTCTGTACATGGTGCGTATACCATTGTCTATAAAAGAGTAAAAGGTGCCCTGAAGAACGCTTGTCCCATTGTCGCCATGTATGCCATCCTATAGTGCATGTATTTTCTGTAACAATTCCAACAATACCCCTGCAACTGTGCCCTTCCCCCCACGCCCCCTCCATGCATGGCAGATTTAGAACTACCTGCCACCCCAACTCAGCAGAGTGCTTATTCCCCATAACTGTGTACTTGCGTAAGGGGGAGAGCTGTGCAACGCTCTTCGCCACTCTTCTCTTGAAACTTGTTATTTAACTGGGGCTAACTGTCCATAACAAATTGTCTTTATTACATACCCAAATGTCTCTGGTAGCGCCAGTCCCTATGTTCAGCTTGATCTTCGGCCATGGGTGACACCCAGTGACTTGTGATGTTGTCGGCTTCTTTGACCCCTCCAATGGGTTATGCCCACTGTGGTCTTCAAGTCTATGCAGAGTGTCATCAGTCTGAGGTCTCATCCACTTGCTGCTGAGAGTCACCAGATGTCGCCACCTCTTTCGTTTCGAACGGGGCTCTTGTGTGGGTGTGGTACGTCTGGTTCCGCCCCTGTCTCCTGGGTCTCGTGGCGGGCCGCCACCCCTTCAGCCATTCGTGGGCCTCTTCTGGTGTCGAGAAAAAACAGCTTTTCCTTTTCGCCTCTACTATAAGTTTTACTGGGAACAGCATTGCGTACTTAAGTTCTCGATTTCGCAGTTCTTTCTTGACTTCTGTAAAGTTACGACGTTGTTTGTTCACCACTGCAGTATAGTCCGGATAGGGGGACACATTGCAGTTATCTACTTTTAGTGGGGGGGCACCGCACGCCGCCTGTAGAATCGTATCACGATCTCAAAAGTTAAACATTCGTGCAAGTATGGGTCTAGGGGTGGCCCCGGCCTTGGCCGCCCTCCAGGTACTCTGTGGGCCCTTTCCACCGAGAAAAAGTTTGAAAGGCCACGTGGTTGTAGCTGAGTTTCAATAAGGTCTTCGACAAATAGATCCAAGGCCGGCCCCCTGATACTCTCCGACACTGCGACCAGGCATAAATTATTCCTCCTCGATCAGCATTCTTGATTGTCCAGTTTTTCAAGCACTTGTTTATGGGCCAGTTCAAGAACTTTCACCTGTTTCTGCAGAGCCGTTGTGTCCGTAGAAAGAGCTGCCGTCGTATTTTCTACCTGTTATCCTTGTATTCATTTTGGAAACATCAGCACACAGTAATCTAATGTCTGTGGAGAGTGAGCCGATGGACGTTTGTACCTGGTGCAGGGTGGTCATTATATCCTGTAGCGTAACTTCCTTAGGTCTTTCCGTCTCTGGGCCAGTTCCACCTTCTGCTAGTGTAGCTGTGGTGTCCGGTTGTTCCTTGTGGTACACATATTTTTCCAGCTTGTTACTTTGTACCGTGCATTGGCCATGGCCACCCATACTGTCCAATTTTATGGGCGTTGTAGCGGAGCAATCAGGGGAGGAGCACAGTAGTCACAGCTGCCTGCCTGCAAAAACGAGGTTCACGCGCGACCTTTTGGTTTTCCTGGCTACTCCTAACACTCCACCAGAAGCAGTATTGCCACCAGGGGTCCCACCAGACCTGTCGTAGTTGTTCCCCTGACACGCCGTGTCCACTGGATTCCTTCTGCTGGAAAAACAGTACCCTCGGAGTCTATAAGGGTCAGCCTGTGTCCCGGTGCCCCCTTGTGCCTTTGCTGGTTAATGGGATAGCCATGTAGTGATTTTAAGTGTATCGGGTTCTACCCTCCACAGTTCAATAAATTGCCATGATCATGTGCGGGCACGAGTCTCCCAGCCGTATATTGCGCTGCCTGTATGATCGTAGTAGAATTGTCCCTTTGTAGGTTTGCGGTCCAGTGATCGACCCTATCTCACTGCCAAGTGTAGCTAAGCTTCAGGATGCAACTGTAGCCAGTACTTCGTGGGTGAGATCCCCTTTTTCACCAGTTCTCACTGCCCATAACTCACTGTTTGTTGGTTTTATGACTACGCCGCTGCGGTGCGTGGCGGGTTGTTCGGGGTGCACCATAAACATGAGGTTACTCAGTCTGTTTATCACACCCCCGCGGGGCCTCTCTCGCACCTGTTTTCATTGGGCGGTGGAGTTGGCAATGTGTGTTGGTGGCCTGGGCCTCAGCGGGACCATTAGACGTTTCCCACCATCTCTCCTCCTCTATCGAGTGCTGTTCTTGAAGATTTAGCCCCCTTCCGATCTGCTGCACCTGCGACTTACCCATCACGTTATAGCTGTGGCCTGTTAGGAGCTCTTGGCTGGCGGTGCTCCCCAGATCCGCCTCCGCCTCCTTGGGAGTTTGCGCCACCCACGCCCCAGGCCGTACTTGTCTTACGCGAGGCCCTGGCTTCCGTCCAACTCCTGGGCCGTGGCTCCGCTCCACTGCCCCCACCGTCTCCGGGTAATCGTTCCGCTTTCAAACTTTCTGCGGCCTCTCCCTGTGGGTTGCGGGGTAGTTACTATCGATCTGGCTCTGTTCTGCAGAATCAGTTACAGGATAAGTGGGAAAGAAGGCTTCGAGCGCGGAGCTCTCTCAGGCTGCAGTAATGTTCGTTGGCTTCCAGCCACGCCCCCTATGTTAAAAAGTTTAATGTATAATTTAGTATTATTTGGCATTGTGATGGATTGAATTAATGGGAAATGGGTGATAAAACTGAAATTTGTTCCATCATTCGTCTTGCTCAGGACCCCTAACATCCTCAAAATGACACTGAGTGCAATCTTTAAAGCACAAGTTAGCACACTTGTTCCTGAGAAAACCTCTGCTAAGCTATGCCTTTTTTATGCACCGAACAAGGAAAAGAAGAGAGACCCCCTGAGTACAGTTCCTGGATTGGAGCATAATTCTCAATGTGAGTTGTCTGTTCTGAAGGCTTCTAGCATTAAAAGCATTTTGGACAAAATATAACATTCAAATTGTACCCTCTGTTTAACAGATAATCAGTGCAAACTTAAGTGGCGCTCAACCAAATGATCCCATTTATACATCCGCTTTGTGGTACATGTCCCACGTAAATGGAGGCATGCGTGAGGCAGGGCTCTCATAAAGATTATGAAGCCATGTAAAGCCACCCTGCATGGCTTTGAGTGGCCTCATAAATCATGAGTAAGGGGATGCAGCTGTGTCGCCTTATTCTGCGCCCGTGAGGCGTCCCATGGGCATTGCAGTGGGTTTTCCCACACAACACTAATGGAATTTGACACTGTTCCAGTTTTACAAAGTGATGTATACCTAGAGAATTGTCAAATCCATTCACCTCCTGAGGTAAGGCATAACGAGAAGAAATATGCCTCTTTCTCCTCGTTTTTTCATCTTTGCATGTGTGCTGCATTCTGCAGTGCATATATAAAGAGGAAAATGCCTTGTAGGATTGTTGTTTTGTGGGAAGGTGCCCCTTCCTGCACAAAAACAATCCTGCCTGCAATGGAGGCACCATGTTGCAAGGGTGCCTACATTGGCGCCAGGCTGCCAAAACAACACCAGTACGAGGAGAAAGGACAGGAATGCTCTGTATTGCTTAAACACAGTGCATTCAAGCCCTTTAACTTTGTTGTAGGGCAGCGCAAAAAGCTGCCCTACGCCAAATGCCATAAATGAGGCCCTAAGAGTGCTAGCTGAATGCTTCTGAGTAAAAAATGTGGCCTTATCACCAGGGCCGGACTGAGAACCGAAACCGGCCCTGGCAAACTGCTCGGCCGCCCCCCTGGGGGCCCGTGGGCATAAGGCCGAGCTGTTTGCTAGGGCCTTTTTTGCTACCGGGGGCCGAAATTGCAGGCCCCCGGTAACAAAATCAGCCCCCACCCTGGCAACCCACCGGGGAAAAGCCCAGTGCCCGCCACGGCCAGTACGGCCCTGCTTACAACTTATTGTTTTTTACAAACTAAGCGCTGCAGTTGGTAAGACTTCAAAAGGGCCGGACCTGAACTGAGATCTGCTTATGTTGAACATAGTTAATCTGCCCCTGAATCTCGATCTGTTCAGCGTAGATACTCTAAACTTACAGGTAACCTGCTGAGTCTTACCAGAGAAGAAACACCAGACAAGACAGAGGAGGTGTATGATATCCCCAGGCACAGAAGCCCTAATGCCAGTAACTTTAGTTGTGCCTGTTAGTATTTTCTTTGTAGTATTCTATTTTGAATGTGTAATTAAGTACTTTTGTTTTCTAAAGTAAAGCATTCGTTTTAACAATTTGTCAGTCGTTCTACTGTGTGACTGCTTAGTTTTGAGTTTGCACACCCTCACTCAGGGGCATATTATCAAGACCAGTGATAAAATTATCGCCGCTTTAGCGGCAGAAAACTGCCGCTAAAACGGCGATAATGGGCTTGATAATATGCTCTATGGAATTCCAATTGAAGCCCATGTTAGATGTGAAGGACATAACATGAGCTTCAATTGGAATTCCATAGAGCATATTATCAAGTCCATTATCGCCGTTTTAGCGGCAGTTTTCTGCCGCTAAAGCGGCGATAATTTTAACGCCGGTCTTGATAATATGCCCCACAGACTTTTAAAAGTCTGTGAACACTCACCATCGCTACCACTGACAGTCATGTGCTGAAGGTGTGATACTTAACCCAGATTTTAGAGCCAACATAGGACGGATCTGGGCATAAGAGAGGCAAGAAACCACATTCAGGGCAGGACTGGGTTCGCAAACCAGCCCTGGCAATTAAGTCTTACCAGCCCCGGGGAGTTGAGGGGGGGGCGGCCCCCAGTAACAAAAATGGTCCCCACCGGTCCAAAAACGGACCCACACTTCCAGCCCACTGGGGAAACGCTTGGTGCCCGCTACGGCCAGTCCGGCCCTGACCACAGTCCCTACAGCTGTGGTGTAGTGGCCCCTGCTTGTCCTGTTGCCCCTCAAACAGGGTCTGCCATTGAATTTGATAACGTCAGAGCTGTTTGCTGTGCACACATTTTAAAATCCCAGTTTTAATGCATTTGAATCTGTAGTGCTCTGCGTTTTTTACTGGCAAAAATCACTGCCTTGAAAAATGTGCATATGAATAGGATTCACATAAGGATATTTTGACATAATTGACTGGTAGAGTAAAACAAATCATCCTAGTGTAAAACTATATTTCTCGGTGTTCTATAGAAGTGTTAGAGGCGGCATAGATTACATTTTAGCTCAACAAGTTGCCACATGTGGAATGGAGATTGTTCTGGCGCTCCAGCTAGACAATACCTCAGCAGAAACTGAAGGCATTAAAGATCAGGAGACAAGGCTATGAATTTCGCCTGTATGAATTCCATCCTACTTTAACGTTCGATACATCAAAGGACCCTTCATTGATTACCCAAGCCCGAGGGAAATTGCTCTAACACTACAAGGGCAAAATGTACTTTCACAAAGAAAAATGCATGCCTGTATTGTAACAAATTGCGCCTGAAAATAATCTATGCAAAAACAACATAATAATATGGATAATAAATACAATATGCTACAAAATAAGGTTATTAATTGGAAATGTGAATAAGAAAACAACAAGCAACAGGTAATTTTCTATGTCATCTTATCGTTCACGGAGTTAAAGGAGGAATACAAATGAACATCTCTAATGAAACATAAACTAGACAGGGAGACTAAACTGTAATTGGAATGAAGGATAGATAGACCTTTTTACATCAGTCAGCATCATAAAGAAGACTACCTTTGCAAAACAAAACACAGCAAAACAAAAAAAACACTTCTAAGTACATACAGGAACCTGAATAAAAGGTGCAACCTAAAAGAAACTAGTAACTGCTGGAGATGCTAAATCCAGCAAGACAGTTTTGTGACATGCTTACAGCTCGCCCTAAAATATTGTGCTTTTACAATGAGCATAACTCCGCCAGCAGACATAAGGCTCTTGACAAAATGCTTTTGCTAAGAGATTTCAAGGTGCTGCGAAAGTTCACAAATCAAAAAGAGTGGATTCGACATGAGTTAACGGTGGCAGAAAACATTACACTGAGATGTTGGAAGTCCAATAAACCAACGATACAAGCTTATATTTTTGGACTCGGTCAGAGTTGAAAAAGTTATATGTAGGGCTGAGACACCGTGAGCCAGATCTATCAACGCTTTGCTCCGCTGCAGTGTCTCAAAAAGTGACGCAAACCGGTGCAGTCTTTAGATGGGATTTACTTTGCAGCAAAAAATCTCGGGGGGACATGTACAAAGAAGTGGCAGAGCGTGTCGGTAGCCTCCTGGGCTTAACGACACGCTCCGCCACTTCGGAAGGGTGCAAGGCTGCACCATATTTACAAAAATGTGGTGCAGCCTTGCGTTTCCCCCTGCGATGGTGCTAAGTTTAACAGCTTAGCGCCAACACAGGCACCCTTGGACCAGAGTGCAAGGTTGTCTGCCTGCAGGGGAGGATTGGTTATGTGGCTTAACGCTGCCTTGTACATAAGGCAAGGCCCCTATCACCACGGGAACGTCACAAAAAGTGACGGTCCCGTGGCAATATGCGCTTGTACATATGCCCCTCGATTTGTCCAAGTAAGTAACCCTAACCTAATGTAACGCTACTTGATGTCAAGGGGCTTTCCATAGGTGGTAAGTACCACATGCATTTTGATACTTACACCGACAAAGGTCAAAACTTTTAAATTATGTCTAAGCATATCATTTTTTGCTGGAAGTGAATCCTTTCAGTACAAAATCTGTACTAGATAACACTCACAGACACTTGCACAATGACAGCCTTAAGTGAGCCAGTGAAGAGGGCGATATAACTGATTCTGATCTCTGCCTTGCACGCAAGGCAGCACAGGAATTTTTCTGTGCTGCATTCCATGACTTTTTCATACATTTACCCCATATGTTTATTTGCTATGGAATTCAAAAGGATAGTATAGAACAACAATTTTTATCGTTTGATGACGACCCAACGGAGTGTCATACATAGACCTAGATGTGCTTGATTACCATTTAACTCCATTACAAAGATCTTTCAGGAGCATTGGAAGAAGGCTAGTAGGTGGGGTCTCTTTAGGGAGTGACAGAAAACTGCCTAAGACTCATTGGGTGTAAGTATCATAATGTATAAAATATCCTATACCATACATGAAAAGAAAATTGCAAGTCAACTCAGAGTTCAATGACAATATATGTATGAACTTCACCTTTTGGCCTTGTTCCTCCATATTATTATGAAACTTCTTGGCAGAGTGAAATATCTATAAAGTTTATGACAGTGGGTGCTTTATACCATATACCTCTATCACATGAAAGAGCAACACACCAAAGGCCCCTTGAGGCACTTTTGCGCAGCTGGAAAGTCACTTTTTTACGGTCTGGTGGCGCAATATGCTGTGGCATATTGACAAAGCCATGTAAAGCCACTTTACATGTTTTTTCACAGCCTTTTAAATATGTGACCCTTTCATGCAGAACACTGCATGAATAGGGCATTCCATGGGTGTTGCTGTGGGTGTTCCCATGGAACACCCATGGAATCTGAAGCATTCCCAGATATACGAGAGATTGTAAACCTGTCAATGCGTCAGAATCTAATGCCACCCAGGCGTGGCATTATGGAGACGCAACAAGGAGAAATAGTTTAATTTCTCCTAATTTTTTCATTTACAATGCATTCTGCAGCACACATAGAAAGTGGAAATCACCTGAATTGATTGATTTTATGGAGGAAAGTGTCCCTTCCTGCACAAAATCAATCAGCTCCACAATGCAAACAACCTTGCACCATGGTGAAAGGGTGCCTGCGTTGGCGCATTGCAGCCCATTATGTGCTGGCATGTTTTATGAGGAATAAAATACCATGTTCAATATGTTAAAAGAATATTGCAAGTAACCTCAAAGTTCTACATGCGCCCATGATCAGCCTTCCCACACACCACTTAAATATGAAGGCCCAGATTTACTAAGATTTTGCATTGAGGTGCACCGGGTTTTTTTACACAAAGTCACACAAATTCCAATTTCCGTGGCTTTGTAAAAAAGAGTAATGCAAGGCTGAGTAGAGTGTGCCTTGCATTATCTTGAGTCAGGTACTTGTTACATGGGTGGCGAATAGGCATCCCATTTATGTTTGCACAATCGCAGATTTACAACGATTTGTAAACATGGGTTTGCTCCAAAATGGTTTGCTTACTTGAGGTTGGCGTAATAAGAAGAAATATAATTATTTCCTCTTGTTATTTCCTTTACATGTGTGCTACATTTCAAAGCACACATACAAGGATGAAATAGATTCAAAGGATAGTTTTTCAGCAGGAATACCTTTCTGCACAAAAACTAACCTGTCCACTTCTAAGGCACCCTTGTGCCATGATGCAAGGGTGACCTCTTTGGCGCTAGTCAGCCATAAGTGTACTAGCATTAGGAGAGAGCAGAGCTGTGCCATTACTTTGAAAATATGATTATGTTCTTCTCACTCCCTTTCAGGCCTTGCTGTGCTGCTCAAAATGTTAGTAAATATGCACCTAGATGTCTTACTTTGTCATGTTCATTGCAGGCATGAAGAATAAAAGCATATTTTGTATTGCAAAATTAAACTCACTAAAAATCAGTTTTTTTGGTTGCAAAATATATTAGAATCAGTTTACTGTACGACAAATTGAAAATAATGCAGAGGCTCAGATTGACTTGAAACATAAAGAGGATCCTAGTCACTGACTGCATTTTTATAGAATGTTTAGTAGTATTGAAGTATTACTACTAAAGTAGTGCAAAATGCTAATCACAGACTTAGAAGGGCAGAGCTCCACCTCAACCTCTCCTATAGAGAGATCATCAAAAATGTAGGTTTACTACTGAGGGGCCGATTCCGGCCGTAAAACGAACCGACTGACAATGACCTGGACCGGATACCGACCGACACGGACCAGCACCGTACGACACGTGCAGTACGATGCACCGCATGTGAATTACAACCGACACGTACGGAATACAAGCCGTACGACCAAGCCGTAGGGAAAATAGTGATCCGGCCGGAAAACTGACGCAAATTTCACCGACCGTCACGAACCCGGAATGAACCTGACTGACCCGTACCCGCGATGTCCGATCCGCGCAGTACGATGCAATGAGTGTAAAACCAGACCGACTCGCATGGAGACCAAGCCGCACGACCACAGACAACCGGGCCCACAAGCAATAGAGACCTTCACGACCGACGCGTATGAAACACAGAAGATAGGCAGCGTGAACGAGGCGGAGAAGCCCGCACGAGACAACATCAGCGTCCGTTTCCGTCAGATGAACGTCTCCTTCATGCCTACAAAACCCAAAGGAAAAGAGACAAAAAAAGGACCAAACAAGCAAAGACAAAGCCAATAAATATCAAATAAAAAAAAACTGGGACAAAGACACACCCACAACTCCAACTATATAAAGGACTACAATCACTACCATCATCCCTTGCAAACAGGAGACACAGCCAGCAGCAAACACCATTACACAGCAACCACAGACAGACTCACAACTCACCCATCACACAACCCACACACCATCAGCACCTCATCCAAAAGCACACACACATACAGCCAGCAAAACCAACACCAACCCACCCTCACTTGCACCCTCACACACACATCCCTCACCACCACCACCCATCACCATGCCCCCAAAGAAGAATCCACAGATCACAGATAGTGAGTTAGAAGTGCTGGTAGACGAGATCATCAGAGTAGAGCCACATTTGTTTGGTACATTGGTCCAAAGGACCATCATGTCACAGAAAACAAAGATGTGGGCGAGGATTGTGGACAAGGTGAACGCACAAGCACCAGCAAGGCGCACAGAGGACGATATCCAGAACAGGTGGTATGATGTGCGCAGGAGGGTCAAGAAACTCATCAAAAAAGATCACGCCCTGAGTCAGTGCACCGGTGGTGGCTCTCCTGCCAAACCAGTCTACTTCAGGCCCTGGGAGGAGAAGGTGCGGGACATCCTACCACCAGAGAGCGTTCATGGGCTAACAGACATACCAGAGCCTGGTGAGTACACAAACAACATACCCAAGATTGTGTGGCAAGGGGACAGTGAAACCATGCACCGCAAGCAAAGATACAGTAACCAATAGATAATCATACAAAGATGTGTATGCCAATCAGACAAACACAATACCTGCCATCTCATAGTGACTTGGAACTGTGTCATGACATGCACCAACCCACAAATAAAATAGAGCAAGGCAGTGGCACAAAGCTAAATAGACACTGCCAGACAGTTTGCCACCACAAACACACTACCTCACAGTGCAGCTGACTGACAGGAAGGAATTGTGGGGATGCAGGTGAAGTGAGTGTATCCAAAAGCATGATGGGGCCTGTAGTCACAGATAATGCTCCCCCTCCTGATTGGCCCATCAAGACCTCTCTAAAACATGCCCACATCACAGGGAGTGGAAAATGACTGACAAGATTTCTGACACTGGCTCTTGCTGTGGGGAGCACAAGACCCTGCTAGGGCATTTGCACAAATCAGAAGCAGGACACCACTAAATGACATCCTGAAAGACAACTTGCACGCCCAACAATGGAAGAACGTTTCATGGTGGGATGTCTGGCCGGGTGGGAAGGAGGACTGACAGCTCTGATCATAATTACCAGCATGTGGAGACACACACACCCCTCAACACAAACTCCATACAACTCACCGGGTAGAATGCATTGACCCACACCTCTGTGAAATATCAGCAAAAGATACACCATACTGGGAGCTGCTGTGTGAAGCACAGGGGCTCTCTTAGGAATTGTAGCCAAACAAACACCAGGATTTCACAGTCAGCCATCTTGCCATTGCTGTCACACCCCCTCACATGGAAGCAGAGTCAAGAGGAAAGAAGTATGGGCATGCTGGGAAGGGGGGTGTAGCCAGGAGCATGATGGGAGTTGCAGTCACAGACAATCTACACCCACCCACATGGCCCAGCAAGTTCTAACTGAACCATACTTGCCCCACAAGGAGTGGGAAGGGACTGACAGGATGTCTGACACTGGGCTCTGTTGTGGGGAGCACAAGGCCATGCTGGGAAATGTGCAACAACAAACACCAGGACTACACAGTCAGTCATCTTGCCATTGCTGTCACACCCCCTCACAGGGAAGCAGAGTCAAAAGGAAGGAAGTATGGGCATGCTGGGAAGGGGGGTGTAGCCAGGAGCATGATGGGAGTTACACTCACAGACAATCTACACCCACCCACATGGCCCAGTAAGCATACACTGAACCATGCTCGCCTCACAGGGAGTGGGAAGGGACTGACAAGATGTATGACACTGGGCTCTGTTGTAGGGAGCACAAGGCCATGCTGGGAAATGTGCAACAAAAATATCAAACTCTGTCCATGACAAGCTGGGAAAAAGCAGTGTACTGGCAGGCATTTGTTCGTAAAGTAGAAAATGTCATGTTTGTGAACCATCGATGCATATAGAAACATAACTCACATTGTGTGTCTCTTCCAAACACAGTTGGTGCTGGGCACCCAGCACCAAATGAAGAGGATTCCCAGTCCCAGACTCTGGCGGACACTGAGCTCTCTGGTTTAACTCTGTCTCTGGCCTCTTCGGATGACGACGACCAACCTGGCCCCTCCGGTGTGAGTCATCATGCAGCACCAGCAGCATCAACATCTGCACCCCCTGTACACATGCCTCCAGCATCTGGAAACCGTCAGGGCACCCCCGCCAACACGGACTGACCAAGGCCACTGAACACCCACAGCACAGTGACACAGGACCCCCCGGAAGCTACAGCAAACTCCACCAGCAACACCACCCAAGGGGTCCCAGTGTCACCTGTGCGTCCCGCCGCTGGTCCTGCCCGTGTGGATAGGGGTGCTGGGAGGGGTGGGAGGCAGAGGGTGCGCCTTGCAGAGGGGTCTGGAATGCATGATGACTCCCACCTGGCACGCATCATAGATGCGTACCAGGATAGCACCGGTGGATTTGGCAAGGTAGTGGTAATCCTCAAGGACATGCAACAGGAACAGGCTGCCCACCATGCCCGCATGGAGGCCAAGTGGGATGCCCTTACTGCAGTGCATCGGGACATACTCCAATGCCTCCGCCAGATCAACACAAACCTGTCCACACCTCCCTGTGTGGCCACAACATCTGTTGCAACACCATCTGCCAGCACCACAGGGAGGGAGGAGGACTCTGGCGGAGAGTCCCCTGCACCGCAGAGGCCTGCACCTGAGGATCCCCCCCAGGAAGGAGAGGGGTCATCCGAAAAAGGACATGTGAGAGGCAGATGTCCCAGCACATCCCCGAGGGCCTCTAAACCTGTTCTGGAAAATGTTCTTTGTGCGCAACCCGTTCACCTCTTCCAATCGCCCACAACTCGCCCACATGACATGGAGGGTTCATGTTGGGCCAATGTAGCAGATGACTGTGGACTTTACTCTGGAAATTTCATCTATCAGCACATCCAACTCTAATGTGAACTTTGGATTCCAAAACCAATGTACAGCACCCACCATCCTGTGCACTTTCCTCACACATGTTTGAAAATAAACTCACCAGTACACCATACTTGCCTCTGTTGTGATTCCAAATAGCCATATGTCATGGAGATGTTGATATGCTACACAACACAGTGCATGCCAAGTACTGCAACAATGTGACCAACGTAACGTGAGTCATGGTGATGTGACACATGTGAGGGAGACACACCACTATGGCACCACAACACATACTCACCATGGCCATGTTACTCATCCCACACAATGATGTTGACCTGAAACACATTGGCATGCACAGACACAACACCAACCCCAGTCAGTGGTAACAAGTCCACAGGTGAGGTAAGCAGATGTCAGTCAGATGTGGGAAGACAGACAACGCACATAACAAAGCGTAGCACAGGTTCATTACACATCAGCAACATGTTTATTCCACAATAGTTGCACGGTAATTCTACGTAACAGGGCACACACGCTCACAAAGTGTTGGAGAATTGAAGTCCAGGGATGTGTGGTACATCAGTTGATGGGAATTGACAACTTCCACACTGGTGTTGGATTCTGGGTGTTGGAGATCAGTGTTGACCAAACAACAGACAAAGTACCCTGGGAAGGATAGACACAAGACACAGTCAAAAGCACAGCAGAACAGGAGAGAAATGCAATACACATGCACTAAACATGTCGCAAGACACCTACACAAAAACAAGTTAGCAGGACTACCCTATTGTGGAGTACACACCACCTGAATGGGCACATCACTGCACGCATCCAGTCAAGTGGCACACATACACACTCAGACAGCAACAGAGCAGCCACAACACATTCCAGGCTAACTCCATACATTGACATAACAACCCTGGAAACTCACATTCAGGTGAAGAAGTTATTGATGAGCTGTGAGTGAACGTCACCCTCATCCTCATCATCACTGGCATCTTGGCCCAGGCTGGGTTCCTCCACAGGTGCCGGAGGTTGGTCATCATCATTGTCATCCTGGATGAGAGGCACCTCCTTCAGCACTGCCATGTTGTGTAGCATGCAGCATACAAGGATTATTTTGCACACCTTTGCAGGCTCATATGGGAGGGCCCATGGTCTTGTCCAGGCAGCGAAAGCGACTTTTCAGTAGGCCGAATGTCCGCTCAATCACCCTCCTGCTCCGACCATGTGCCTCATTGTAGCGCATCTCGGCTGGTGTCACAGGGTTCCAGAGGGGTGACAGCAACCACGGCATGTTGGGGTATCCGGAGTCACGTACACACACAAAAATGAACAAGTAGCTGAGTTTTGTAGGAGTGTGAAATACAACATTGACAAACACACACAATGATAACCAGTCAGTACACACCGACAAGCCAGGCATGCTGAGCTGGCATCTGTGACATCAGCGTTGCAATGCGACTACTCCTCATGATGTATGCATCGTGCGCAGAACCAGGGAACCGTGCACACACATGTGTAATAGACATGTCAGCAAGACATACCACCAGAGCATTGATGGAGTGGTAGTGCTTACTGTTCCGGTCTGCCTGCTCATGTGCCTGTGGTGGTATCAGGGCCACATGTGTCCCATCAATAGATCCGATGACGTTCGGCATCCTCCCCAGTGTATAAAAGGCATCCTTTATTTCAGGGAGTTCAACTGGGCTAGGGAACTTGATGTACAGGTCTAAGAAATGCAACATACCCTCCAAGACATCCCGTAGCACCTGACTAAACATCGTTTGCAACATACCACCAGCAGTAGCCGCAGTGTACTGGAAGGTACCAGCAGCAAAGAAGAGCAGGGATGCCATCACCTTCTGCTCTGGGGTCAGTGCTGTAGGGTATGTCCAGCCAGGTAGCAGATGTGGCGCCAACTGCTCTGCCAACTCCTCAATCAGTGGCCTGGTGAAGCAGTACCGTCTGATGCAGTCACGTTCCTGCATGGTCGCAAGGTCTGGGAATGGTCCATGGACAGCTGGTGCCCTGCAGGACAGAGATGTACAAAGGAAGATCGACAGTTCATCCACCCATGTGGCCATGACCAGGCTAAATATCACATGATAGATCATGACATTACACAATGTACTGAGGTGTGTGCTGTTGGGCATGGACACATATATCACCTACATGACCATCACCTCACATCTCAATTCCACATGTCCACATGTGTCCCATGTAGTGCAATGGCCAATCATCCGGCTGTGTCACCCAACCTATGTACTGCTGTGACATTACAAACACACACCACAGTCACAAGTGAGGCCTGATGTCTCCCAGGCATCACAGATCTTTGCCATGCAGAAACCCAGGGTCCCTGTATTGCCACATCGACACTGGCATGGACATAGCGTATCACGTACACACCACAAGGCAAGCGTAAGTCCCACAGGTAGTGGCCACTGTTGTTCCTGCAGGCCCTACATGTACATCTCTTAGACACACACACACCATCAAGGTTGATGCATTTACCACATGGATGTGGAGACTGTCGCCCATTGGGCACATTTGATCAGACTCATCTAAGACACAACATGCACACAGACTGTGGGTGCACATCAGTATTGTGGCTACAGGTCTCACTGTGACGTACATGCCATCACCCCCTGGACTCAGGGTGTATGTGACATGCCCCAAACATATCCAACATGAAACTGTGTCTGTGACTCATGCCCATTTCTGTACAATTGCACATCACAGTGGTAATGTGCACAACACACAAAGGATTCTGCCCCCATGTACACGTGCACAGCCTATGAGTGGCACACAAAAGTGCCACCCAACAAACCAAATGTGTCCCCCCAAAACACCCAGGGAATGCAGCCTTACATGCCATGGGACACTGTGTGGCCAATGCTGTAGTGTGGTAGGTGTGCACAGGTGTCCCTGGCTAGTAAGTGTGTGTTGAATCCATAGAATAGTCACACAAATGAGGTCCGACACAGGTGACAATGCGTACGCATTGCACGGTTCATGACCGAGCCGTACGTATGCTTTGCCATTGAATGCCATGAGGTCCGATGCGGGTGACAATGCATACGCATTGCACGGTTCATGACCGAGCCGTGCGTATGCTTTGCCATTAAATGCAATGAGGTCCGACGCGGGTGACAATGCGTACGCCTTGCACGGTTCATGACCGAGCCGTGCGTACGCTTTGCCAGTGAATGCAATGAGGTCCGATGTGGGTGGAAATGCGTACGCATTGCACGGTTCATGACCGAGCGGTGCGTACACTTTGCCAGTGAATGCAATGAGGTCCGACAGGGTGCCAATGCGTACGCATTGCACGGTTCATGACCGAGCCATGCGTACGCTTTGCTATTGAATGCAATGAGGTCTGACGCGGGTGACAATGCGTACGCATTGCACGGTTCATGACCGAGCCGTGCGTACTCTTTGTCATTGACTGCAATGAGGTCCGACGCGGGTGACTATCATGCATACGCGTCGGGCAGGCATGGTCCGAGACAGGCATACACCTTGGCCATTGAATCGTATGGAGACGGGTGCATGTGTAATTTCAAAATACGCGTTGTACAGTCAGTTGACCGAGTCGGGCGCACCCATTGACTCTGGACTGTCATGGAGACGGATGCGGATTCAAAACTTGTACGAGTTGTGCACTGGAAATTCAGTTGGATGCCTACAACAATGTTGCAATTTCAAGTGTTTCATGAAGGGGAAGATTTGAACGATGCGGAAGGCGTGTACGAGTCGTACGATTCCATGGATTTGCCAGATTCATAGAATGCAACCGTGTTGGACCTATCACTTGGGACACATGGCACAGATTCTGAATCTGTAGCACAGATATAAGGCTGGCTGGACCCCAGGGAGCTCACTTGCCTCCACTACATGCTACTGGACCACATCCCTGCTACCACTGCTGCTGTCTCTGCATCCTCTGGCTCCTGCTATGGCACGTACTCTGGAGATGGCCCCAGCCTTCCCTGAGGAGGAGAACCAGGCCCTGCTGGACGGGCTCCTTCCACAGTACAGCAAGCTCTATGGGAAACCAGGGGAGCAGGTGAGTGTGCAGTCCACTGCCTTCCTAATTATGCATGTTGTCTGACTAGCAGTACTAGCAGTGTGTACACAAGTGGCAAGCATTCTCACTGACTACTTTCATCCCCCAAAGTGTGTAGGTACATGTAATGAACAGGTGTCCTGCTGCTAAAGTGCATTAGTGCAAGCTCCCATCGTTGCACTACCTGTGTAACTCATTTCCCTTTGTGATGATGACATGTATATCCAAATGTGTGCAGCACAAATCTGGGGCATGTGTGTTAATGTACTTTTAACTTTGTCATCCTCACAGGTTGATGCCCACCAGAAGCAGGAGATATGGCTGATCATCGCCCAGGCTGTTCATTCGGTGCCGGATCCGCAAGTGCAAGAAGAGGTGGCAGGACCTTTGGGGCTGGACCCGGAGGATAGCTAGAGTCCAGCTGAAGCGCAGGAGGGGCGGACACCAGACCCTGATCCTCCACATGCTCCGGATACTGGCGGTGGTCTTCCCTGACCTGGATAGGTAGCTGAAGGCCAGACAGCAGCAGGAAGGGGGTAAGTCCATGCCTAATCTGTGTACTATGTCTGACATGCTAATTGCAGTCTTTTGGCCTGGTCACACTTCCACATTATGTTGGTCTTGTAGTCCAATACTCAGGTCCCTCAGTTGTGTGATGCACCCTCCTCATCTGTTCCACAGGTGTGGCCCCTACAGTCTGTTGATTGTGTCACTAGGGCACTGTGTCCCTGCAGTCAGCTATGCTTCATCTACCGGACAGCATCTGTTCCTGTGACTCTGTTGTATGTTTCATGGGTGGGTCAATTGTTTGCCCAATGCCTGAGATCTGTCATGTGATCTGTGTGTGCCCTTGAGATGTGTTCCAATTGCTGGTCTGACTCGCCACATGTGGCTGGGGTATTCCAAACAAACCCATGCAGCAGGGGACTCCAATTTTGGGGCCTCAGGAGTATGTTTATCAAGTATGTCACACTTGCTTAGCCACCTGACTACTGTCCAGGGCCAAACACTGTTTCATGGAGACCTGGCCAGTCATGCCTCCTCAAGGGCATTTAGAAACACTCTGTAATCCCACTCCTGTGTATTAAATTACAGGTTGTGCTTAGTGACATGTGCCCTCAGGTGTCTGCCTCTGTGACATTAGGGTGTGGCTTGTTGTTACATAAAACTGGGGTATCCATGATTCAGATGGTCAGCAGGACATCTGAGATGTGACTGTGAGAGACAAGACCTGTGTGACATATAGGTGTGTGATCATCTGACAGCGCACAATGGTGTATGCAACTGTGTCCTTCATGCAGCTGGGTTACATGCATGGCAGACTCTGATGTGTTAATGTACAGGGAGTTGTGTTTGCAGAGACTCATATGTCTGATTTGCATGATGTAGGTTCTTCTGGGTCCTGTATATGTTGTTTGCAGGGGATGGGCAAGTGCGCTGGTCATCTGCAGAGTTAGCTTTACCCCTGAGCTAGGATTGTGAGTCAGTGCATATTGTTGTTGTCTGGATGCCCTGCCCCTGTGACAGTAGACAGTGTTGACTGACTTTCAAGGCATCCCAGTGCCATAGTGTTAGACCTGGCACCATTGGCGTGAGTCTCCCTTCCTTTTTTCGCTGTGTCTCCTCTGTTTTTGCTGGTTATAGATGCTCTGGGCGCTGTGCCGCTGCCATTCAGTGCCACAGCGCGAATGCTCCCTTTGTAAAGATGACATATGAATTGGTACATCCATGATTGGCTTATTCAGTTTACCTGTTAGTCCCTAGTAGCGTGGCCGGTGTGTGCCCAGGGCTGGTAAACCGAATGCTGCTGGTGGGCCTGCAGCACTGGTTTGTGCCACCCACAGAAGCAGCTTGTAAAGTGTGTCTCAGACCTGCCACTGCAGTGTCTGCGTGCAGTCCAGAACTGCCATCTTGGCGGTGAAGTGCACCCGCTTCCCAGCCCCTAAACCTTCCCTTGGCATCATGTAAGCCCCCCTTATGATAGGGCACATTGTATGTGTAAGGTAGGACATGCCCTGTTGTATGTAGCATGTCCTAGTAGTGAATTACACCCAATTTCGTTTTTCACTACTGTAAGGCTACCTGTTCTCCATAGGCCAGAATGGGAGGTCTGGGCTATTACATCCTATAGTCCTAACTGACCCACAGAACATGGTAGAAAAACGAATCTAGTATGCCTGAGCTCAGAATATTAAAATACATCTTTTAGTGAAGGTTATTTTTATATCCTGGGTTTGAAACTACCACTTTTAGAGTATAGGTACTTTCTTGCCTAAGCCTTCCAGTTGCTCTGCTATTATGTGTATTGGCTGTCTGGTTTTGGAGGGAAAGGGCAGGCTGAGTCAGACCTGGGTTGAATAGAGCGACCTGCCTAGGTGTGAGGGGAGGGGTAGCTCCTGCACTTGAATAGGGCTGTGCCTGGCAAGGTGAAAGCTGGCTCCACCACCCACTGTGCGTCTGAGGCAGACCCCCTCTTTCTGAAAGGAAGGATGCAGCCTGATCAACAAAGTGCTCCAGGGCTGGGCAAAACTGGTTCTGGCTGGGTTCAGAGGCTTGGGACCCCTAAGAACAAAGACTTTGGGGGTATAAATATTTGTGCACAAACCCCTACAAGGGGTATTGCTCCTGGATAACAAGAAGAACCTCTGTCCGTGTGGCTACAAGAATCTGCAGGAGAAGGACTGTACTTGTGCTTGTGTGCTGTTTCTGGGACTGGCCTGCAGCTGTTACTACTGGACTTCAAGAAGAGGAAAGGAACTTTGATTGGACTTTTATTTCTTTTGCTACAGCAACTACCCAAGGGCTAGGAGAGAGCTAGCCTCCTGCTGGAGTCTCAGGCACATCAGACTCCACCATCAGCCTCCTGTTTCCTCCCAGCGAGGATTACTATCTGCAGGTGAGGCTCCTGTGTGTTCCAGGGCCTCTATTTCTACTGTTGAGAAGAGAGCGCTGAAAATCGTCGCTAACCTCCGTTAGCGAGCCGCTGCAGCTGGTGAGCGTGAGAAAAATCGCCGCTCCGCTGTCGCCGAGCGCTCGCTAAACCCGAAGATCGTCGCAGCACCTGTCTGCGGGCCTGAAAACGCCCGCTGTCCGAAGATCGTCGCAGCACATGTCTGCGGGCCTGAAAACGCCCGCTATCTGAAATCATCGCAACAGGATCATCGCAGCGCGGACGCCGAGTGTTCGCCATTTTCCCCGCATCGAATCCGGATCGTCGCTTCCTCGCGGAGCGCCATCTTTGTCAACGCAGCAATATCGCACACGCAACAGGCTCGGTGCATCATCCTCCCTTCGTGGCAAGGATTTCATCGCATCACCGGCTTAGCGTGAGGAAGTTTGTCGCTTTGTCCTGCCCGCAACCCAGCGCATCATCCTCCCTTGCGGTAAGGATTCAACGCATCGCTGGTTAGTGTGAGGAAGTTTAACGCTACAATGCCTTAGCGACATTTTTGTTGCTTTGCCCCAGGAACCAGATACTTTGTGAGTAAAAGGGTCGCAGAGACCACTGCCTTGAACTAAATCACAGTTTGTGCATCCTGAACTATTTTTCCTTGCAGCATTTCTAAAGTAATTATATTTTTATAGTATTGTGGATTGTTACTGTTATTGGTCTTGTGATTAAGTCTATATAAAAAATACCTATTTTTCATAACTACTTGAGTGGTGTCCATTTGTAGTGTTCCTCATTGTATTACTGTGTATGGTCATAAATGCTTCACACACTGCCTCTGAGATAAGCCTAGCTGCTCGTGCTACGTTACCACAGGGTTGAGCAGGGGTTGTCAAAGGGTGTAGGCTGCTTACTCTGACTTAGGAAGAAGGGTCCCTACTTGGACAGTGGCCAGCCATTGCCAACTAGAGACCCCCATTTCTAACACATAGCATTTAACTTGCTATGAGTGATCCTGCATTGTGTTCAAGTGTGCACCATGCACCCCATTGTGGCATTGCCCATCAGGACATGAGAACATCATAGTGTGTGTTGCTGGCATGCATCACAAACATGTGAAATGAGTTTCTGCCCATCCCTTCATCCGGATACCTGTACTGAGTCAGTAGCAAGAGATGTGCTGTGTGTATAGTGACATACTCCTACATGGTCACGTGCATGTCCAAATAATGTGTGGGTGGTGCATGTCGGCACATTGGGGTATTAGCATCCAACATGCAACAGACATATGTGTGCAAGTCAAGGAGGGATATGTGGGTCATGGTTGATGTTGAGAATGACAATTGGCTTATTCTAAACAGTGTTGGCACTTTGAGCTTTGTTCAGCTGATGATGTCAGGGCTTGCCCTGTGATGTGATGTACTCACTATGGTGTGTGCAGTCAGTGCAGGTGACTGATGTTGTTCTCTTACTTCCTATTCCTATCCAGATACATCCACGGCCATAGGAGGGGACAGCTCCATGGACCAGGAGGAGCCACAGAGCCTGACAGGGACAGAAGGAGAGGAGTCAGGGGGACCCAGTGGCACGGAGGGCGAGTGGAGCCACACAGAGGAGTCGTCAGCACTATCACCCCCAGCTGAGGGCCACAGCAGCTCTGAGGATGACTCCCTTGTGGAGGCGGGAGTCAGCAGCCACCAAACCCCAGCTAGTGAGGCTGTCCCCGCCACCACCACCACCACCATCACCACCCTCCCATCGGCTCTCATCCCAGAGGTCCCTGTAGGCTCCCGTGTTCATGAGCATGTCTCCTTTGTGCCAGGCACCACACCCCCTGCCCCTGTGTCCCCTGCTGGCCTGAGTGAGGAGTCTGTGGACTTACGTAGACAGATCCATGTAGGGCAGACGTTGATACTGAAGGTCCTCCATGCACACACAAGTCTGTTGACACAACTGGTGCCGTTCATGGAGGGCATTTCATTGGGCATGTCTACCCTATAGAGGACCAATCAGTCCATGGCCTCCTCCCTGACGACAGCAGTGTCCCTCCTCCAACAGTCCCGCACCCCTCCTACCCCTGCACCACCCAAGATTCATAGCAGCCTACCTGTCCCAAGCACAGAAACACCTGCACATTCTCACAGAGCCACAGACACAGCAGCACACAAACACCCAAACCAAGGTCTAGACGTGCACACAAGCAAGCGCAGGGGACTGATACCACACTCACAGGGGCTGGTTTGCAGACACACACACAGTCATCCACAACCACTCCGCAGTCCTCCAAATGCTCTCCCTCCCAGCCCCCTTCCCTTGCCTTACCTGCAACCCCATCTCCCCAGAAGCTCTTCCTCTGTGACCTTGGCCTCTTCCCCACTGACCCAGCAGATCCTGATTACAAGGGGAAGAGGAAGTCCCCACACACAGGGGGGAATGCCCCTCATACCTGGACACCCTACCCCAGGCACAGTCAGACTGAGACCCCCACCCGCAAGTCCCCCTGGAGCCGGAAGAGCAAGACCCCCCCGCCACTACGCAGCTCCAAGGCAAAGTCTACATCCTCCATCCCCCAGGCTACCACTCCAGAGGTTCCCCCGCCACTCCCTGCCCCGGGTTCCCCCACCCACAGATACACCATCCCCAAAATGCTAAGGCCCTCCCCCCACCACTTGCTCCTCCACACCTTGTCAGATGGTTAGTGCCACTGATGTTGGGACCGTGTCCCCCCCTGTCCTGCCCATCTCACCTGCACCCCATTCCGCTCACATGGATGTAGGCGCTGCAGTGGAGTCCACGACCACCCCATCTGACCCAATCCACTCCATCTGACCTGCCCATTGGAGTTGTGCCGGCACCCATCCCATCTGACTTGTGCCCCACAGTTGTGACTGCACCCACCACTTCAGTCAGCTCCACGGCAGTTGCAAGTGTCTCGCCTGCATCCACCACCTCTTCACTGCCTCCCTCTGCTGCGCCCTGATCCTGTCCCTGTGGTGCCTGGCCTGCCCCATGTATGCTCCCCGAGGGGATGACCCCGGTCCTTAGCAGTGCAGGCAAGCATCGTGTGACAGTTGTCACTCTAGTTCACTCCTTGGCATTTGGACATGGACTGGCCATTGGCCTTTTGTTGGAAAAGACGTTTAACTTTTAATATGCTGAATAAAGCTTTTTTCTTTATCCCTGTGAACTTGATTTCGAGGGACATTATGTTGATGATGTTTAACATGCCCTTGCATCTGTAATGCTTGGTTTCCAATGTAGAATACTGATGTGATGATGTGAGGTACTCCATGTGGTCCATGAGATATGTATCTTATTCTGGTGGGTATCCATGTCATCCTTTGCAGCTACCTGGGTGTGTCATGATAAACTATTTGTGGACATCTCTGTGAACATTTCATTTGCATGGTCACATCTGTGGCTTGCACCCATGCACATATGATATGCTTCCCATTGTCCAATTTGTCAATTTCACAAACTGTGTGTGCATCACCACTGGACCTACAGGTGTGGGCATCATTGGTATAGGAGTAACTGGTCCTCTGTGCAACTTGCTAGACATATGTTTTGAGTATGTGCAGATGACTTAGGGGAGACTCATGTACCCAGGCTGTTGTGACCAGAGCCTTCATTGTGTGGTAACAGATGGCTGACTGACCAAGTGTTCTGCTGACATGAGTGAGACATGCTGTGAATATGTTTGGCACAGCTGGGCTTCCACAGGAGTTGGGTCCCCTCAAGTAAGAGTGTTGTCCCATGACATAGCCTGAAGACCATGGTGTGTGTTGTATGAGCATGTGTGTGTGTCCACATCCCTTTTCATACACAAGCAGTGTTCCCTTGATATGTTCCTGTTGTTGATGCTTGCTGAGTGGTACTGTGTTCATCCCACTACTTTGCCATGGGCTACCAGGGTGGGTGCATGACCCACTACTGTTAATTGGTGTATCTTCATTGGGATTTGTCAGTTCTGAGTGGTGATGGTGTTGTCAGACACAGATGGGACACAGTCAGGGTTCCCCAAGGCACTTGTTTATTTGCAATGTCATGTAGTTGTCCTTAGGTGGTACCTTTCAGAGATTGAGACATGTGTATGTGTGTGTGACTGCTGCCACTTGTCGGGTTCAGGGCTGCAATGTTGGCAGGTGTCAACATGTTTGCCTTGTGGTTCTCCTTGGCTTCTGCATTGTCCTGGGACTGTGGCAGGTATTCTGAAGGTTACGTGAGCTTTGACGTCATGGCCATGTACCGCATACTGTGCAGTATGTCTGTTATTCCCCAGGGTTGTAAACTGTCCTTGTGTGATGAGTCTGTGCACCTTAGTTCCTCCCAACATTCCTGTGTTTGTCAAGGGTGCATGTGCAATGTCACCTGTCCATGTGGGCTTCACAGATGCACATTGTTGCAGTTCAGGGTGTGTGGTGTTGCAGGTGGACTGATGTAAATGTTGGCATGGATGGTCCCCTAGCTCCCGTTTTTCCATGGATGAGGGGCCATGCTAAGTGATTTGTGTTTGTGTATGTGTGATGTACGTTTGTGGAACAGGACACATGTCTGGTTTTCCCAATTTGTACAACATCTGCCTTTGTCATCACAGTGGAGGTGTCATGCATGCTTGTGTAATCCCAATGTCCGGTCACTGGGGGTAGTGCTGTTTTGTGTCAGTCTCTTGCTGTGTTAGTTGATGCTCATTCCAGCTTGTGTCACATGTGTCTGTTGTGCTTCCTCTCATCTCACAATGCCTGATTTCCCACTAAGGGTGTCCCAATGATGGTTTACATTTGTATGGCACTGTGTCCACATCTGTGTCACTGTGGTTCAACCTCCATCATGTGTTGTGTAGTTGCCTGGGGATACTGAGACACACACACATGTTGTGTCAGATGTGCAGTGTGAGGTTGCCTGTTTGTGATTGTGCATCTGCATCAGTGCATTGGTATTGCTGTTGTGGGCCATTGTCTGGATGCTGTTTCTGTGATTTTCCCAGCTGTCCCTGTGAGTCAGATCACATCATTGTGCACATTCATCCCGGTTGTTAAATGCCATTGCTGGCATGGAATGGGAGTTTGTGAGCTGACACCTACAGTCTACACAGGTTGTTTGGATTAGTGTGTCTATTTTCGAGATGTGTGTATGCTTTGTGTTGGTCACTTCTGCTGCTCTTGTGTCATTGTACACTGTATGCATTGTCAGCCCCCATGTGTGGTGCCTGTCTGCGCATGGCCGAGAGTGTGTTATGTTTTCGCAGCACTGTTAGCCTCACCGCATCTCTGTGGGAATGGGACACAACCACTACTTCGCCCCGAAGTGTTTAATGTGTTGGGAGCAGGGATCATATATGCTGTTTGTTATTTGCAGCTTTGACCATGATGACACTTACCTTTTGGTCACTGTGATGAGGGGGGGGTGTAGACCCAATCACCACATTGCTCAACATCTGCTGCAGTTTGGAAGCCCACACTTAACTTTTGTTCTACACAGTGAGGGGGTGTTCTTTTTACATTGACACAGTGCTATGGTGATGCTTGCCTTGTGTAGGGCACACTCATTTGTTGGTCACACATGCGTTGTTAGTTACATTGTATGTTCGAAGTCATAATCACTGTTGTGGGCATTTGTCACAGACTACACACTGTTGTCATGATGTTAGGGGGGATGTATTTTGCTGACATACCTAATATTGGAGTATGATGGATGTGTGGTGCATCACCCATACTATGAGTGGGAGTGGCAGGGGTGATGGGCAACATGTCACCTACGGCTGGGGGTGGCAGTAGTGATGGGCACCAGGTCCCCTATAAGTGGGGGTGGCAGGGGTGATGGGCACCAGGTCCCCTATATGTGGGGGTGGCAGGGGTGATGGTCAGCACATCCCCTATGAGTGGGGGTGGCAGGGGTGATGGGCAATAGGTCACCTATGGGTGGGGGTGGCAGTAGTGATGGGCACCAGGTCCCCTATGAGTGGGGGTGGCAGGGGTGATGGGCAACAGGTCACCTATAGGTGGGGGTGGCAGTAGTGATGGGAACCAGGTCCCCTATGAGTGGGGGTGGCAGGGGTGATGGGCAACAGGTCACCTATGAGTGGGGGTGGCAGGGGTGATGGGCAACAGGTCCCCTATGAGTGGGGGTGGCAGGGGTGATGGGCAACAGATCACCTATGGCTGGGGTGGCAGTAGTGATGGGCACCAGGTCCCCTATAAGTGGGGGTGGCAGGGGTGATGGGCACCAGGTCCCCTATATGTGGGGGTGGCAGGGGTGATGGTCAGCACATCCCCTATGAGTGGGGGTGGCAGGGGTGATGGGCAATAGGTCACCTATGGGTGGGGGTGGCAGTAGTGATGGGCACCAGGTCCCCTATGAGTGGGGGTGGCAGGGGTGATGGGCAACAGGTCACCTATAGGTGGGGGTGGCAGTAGTGATGGGAACCAGGTCCCCTATGAGTGGGGGTGGCAGGGGTGATGGGCAACAGGTCACCTATGAGTGGGGGTGGCAGGGGTGATGGGCAACAGGTCCCCTATGAGTGGGGGTGGCAGGGGTGATGGGCAACAGATCACCTATGGGTGGGGGTGGCAGTAGTGATGGGCACCAGGTCCCCTATAAGTGGGGGTGGCAGGGGTGATGGGCAACAGGTCACCTATATGTGGGGGTGGCAGGGGTGATGGTCAGCACATCCCCTATGAGTGGGGGTGGCAGGGGTGATGGGCAATAGGTCACCTATGGGTGAGGGTGGCAGTAGTGATGGGCACCAGGTCCCCTATGAGTGGGGGTGGCAGGGGTGATGGGCAACAGGTCACCTATAGGTGGGGGTGGCAGTAGTGATGGGAACCAGGTCCCCTATGAGTGGGGGTGGCAGGGGTGATGGGCAACAGGTCACCTATGAGTGGGGGTGGCAGGGGTGATGGGCAACAGGTCCCCTATGAGTGGGGGTGGCAGGGGTGATGGGCAACAGATCACCTATGGGTGGGGGTGGCAGTAGTGATGGGCACCAGGTCCCCTATGAGTGGGGGTGGCAGGGGTGATGGGCAACAGGTCACCTATAGGTGGGGGTGGCAGTAGTGATGGGAACCAGGTCCCCTATGAGTGGGGGTGGCAGGGGTGATGGGCAACAGGTCACCTATGAGTGGGGGTGGCAGGGGTGATGGGCAACAGGTCACCTATGAGTGGGGGTGGCAGGGGTGATGGGCAACATAAGCCCTATGAGTGGGGGTGGCAGTAGTGATGGGCAACATGAGCCCTATGGCTGGGGGTAGCAGTAGTGCTGGGCAATAGGGCCCTATGGGTGGGGGTGGCAGTAGTGATGGGCAACATGAGCCCTATGGCTGGGGGTGGCAGTAGTGATGGGCAACAGGTCCCCTATGGCTGGGGGTGGCAGGGGTGATGGGCAACATAAGCCCTATGGGTGGGGGTGGCAGGGGTGATGGGCAACAGGTCCCCTATGAGTGGAGGTGGCAGGGGTGATGGGCAACAGGTCCCCTATTGATGGGGGTAGCAGGGGTGATGGGCAACAGGTCCCCTATGGGTAGGGGTGGCAGTAGTGATGGGCAACATATGCCCTATGGCTGCGGGTGGCAGGGGTGATGGGCAACATAAGCCCTATAGGTGGGGTGTTAGTGGTGCTGGCCATGTAACCCCTATGGTGGCCTGTCCAGGATTTGGATCCCCTGTGTGTGTGTACCATTTTGCGGGTACGTGTCGTTTGTTTGTGTGGAAGGTGTCTGACTTACCGCCTGCGCCGTCGGCGTCGGTTCCTGATCTGGTCATAGATGTAGAATACTGGTATGACCTGCGTGATGGGATTCATGATGTGTTTGTGTCATACACGCTGCTTGTTGCTCCGTCTGGTACCCGCTGCAAGCTGGTCCGTCTCGTAGCCGTGGATTGAGTTGTGGCGTGAATCGTAGTTGATTTGCTTGTTTTCCGGATGCAGTGACGTGCCATACGTGGTGACCCTTCCAGCGCGTAGGAAGTACGCATCGTGCTTGTCAAGGTGGAAACTGCTGTGGATACTGCTTCCGGGAGGCTTGGTTCGGCGATCGGATGTACGGCTTGGACGGAGAATGAAGCTTGAATCACAGCCTACGTGTCGGTCGTGTTTTTGGCAGTTATGCGCATCGTACTTCATCTACAGGACGGACCGGCTACGGGTATGTGTCGGTCGCACGGTAAGGCTACGGACAGCTCTCGGAGAGCTGTCTGACCCGGGATCGGAATCGACCCCTTAGAGCCTGATAACAATGCCCTAGGAAATGGCTCTGACCCTCGGTCGGAGCCATTCCTACTGCATCGTAATCGGTTGTTCGGATTCCTTTCCGACCAACCCATTTTGATGGGGTCGTCGGAAAAGAATCCGAACTGGATTTCTGAATGGCCTAAAACGGGCTCGGAGACCCATTTGCCATTCAGAAAGCCTCCAGTAATCCCTTGGGGGGTTTGTTCTGACAGAGGGATTACGATGGCAGATTCCAACAGCCTTTCTATGCTGGCCTTTATGACACAGAGAGGCTGTGGGAATTCAACTTTGGGGCCCCCAGCTGGGCCCCCATGGGTGCAAGGCCTCCGGGTGACGGCCTAGGGTGCACCTGTTGGTTCCTGCACCCTGTGGCAGGCACCTTGAGGTGCTTGCCAGAGGGTGCAGGGTGCGGGAAGTCCTTTTCTGGTTTTGTTTTCCTACAAAACACAAACTCAGGGAAAAGGAAAGAGCTTTTCCTTTCCCCCTGTGCCTGCTTGGAATTGATTCCTGTTCCACAATTGCAGGTGGGGCTGCAAACATGGAGCAGGAATCCATCCACTAGACCACCAGGGATGTATTGTTCAGCATTCTGAAGGAGTGGCCCCTCAGCCAATGGTCACTCCCTTGGGGGTATATAATATCAATGTTAGCCCCCCTACGGCTGGTTCGGCCATTTTATTGGCCGATCTGCCGTCCGGAGGGGGGGGTCGTAAATCCACTAGATGACAGGGATTTTTTATGATGAACATTACGGGGAGCGACCCCTTGGGCAATGGTTGCTTCCCTTGGGGGATACTTTTTGGGGGAGAATTCCAACCCCCCAGAGGGCAGAACGGCCATTATAAAGCTGATCAGCCATCAGGGGCCGAAGCCCACTAGGCACCAGGGATTTTAGTCTTTATAGTCAGGAGTGGTTTCTTGGGCTAGGGTTTCTCCCCTTTAGTGGGAAAATATTTGTATATTCTTTTGCCCATTTTTAAGCTGATCAGCCACCTGGTGGGGTGGAAGCCCACTAGACCCCAGGGATTTGTGATTTGAATATTAATATGGCAGGGAGAAGCCCCTTGGGCAAGTGTCACTCCCCTTTATTTGGGAATGTTATGGCCATATTCTGTCTCCCCCGGGGGCAGACTAGCCATATGTTAAGGTCCATATGCCTCTGAGTGGGGCAGAAAGCCACTAAACACCAGGGTTATTCCTATTTATATGCCAGGGAGAGGCTGCTTGGGCAAAGGCGCTCCCTATTATGCGGCAATATTTGGTCAATATTCTGCCCCTGCTTGGGGCGGATTGGCCATCATTTTAGGCCCTCTAACCACCAGGGAAAGTTTCAGCGTGTGTGAACTGGTTCGGTAGACCGTCTGTGTGTACTGGTGTTTGGATGGCTGTGTGTAGTCTGGTACTTGGCTGGCAGTGTGTGTGGACTGGCGCATGCTTTGTGGTGTGTGTGGACTGGTGCTTGCCTGGCACTTGAGTGGTGGTGTGTGTGGACTGGCATTTGGCTAGTGGCGTATGTGGCTGGCAGTGTGTGGACTAGCACTTAGCTGGTGGTGTGTGAAGACTGGTGCTTTTCTGATGGTGTACATAGACTGGAGCTTGGCTGGTGGTGTGCATGGACTGGTGTTTGGCTGGTGGTGTGTATGGTTGGCAGTGTGTGTGGACTAGAGCTTGGCATTTGGTGTGCGTGCAATGGCATTTGGGTGATGGTATATTTACCCTTGGGGGTTGTCTGGCTGTGTGTGTCAACTGGCTTCTGACTGGTGATGTGTGTGGCTGGCATTTGGATGGTGATGGGCATACTTAATAGTGTTTTCATGGTCGTAATATTTTATTTTTCCTTTTAATTTTACTGTAAAGCTTTTCGTTTTCCTTTGCTGAAACACCTGCTTGCAGTTTCCGGACTGATAGATCTGCAGTTTGTGTAGTTGCATTTGTTTGGTAAGAATTCTTTTTTTCTACTGTTTACTTCAAATGAGTATCATTGCCCTGAATGACTGCATTTTTTGTAAAAGGTGTAATAATAGCAGCATATTTAGCTTCTGCTTTATTGTGCGTAAAATTCTGCTCGGATTTATGTACTGTGCAATTTTCTTTCATTGGTTTTTTCTAGTGGAATGGAGTTGGTGCTTGATGTGTCTTTGCAGAGTCTAGTTGTCTCCTGATTATATGGGTTGTTGTGTGATTTGTATTGACTTGACTATTTCTTCCAGATTAATATATGCCAGTAGTTTTACTTTCTGTTTGATAAAGCCACACTTGTTTATTACTTATTTTGCACAGTGTTAATGTTGACTTATTTGCTGTGGTTAGCCGAAGGATTACCAATCAGGAGGTTGTTAGCATGCTTTTTGAAGCTTCCTCTCATCATGATTATGCGACTGACTCTGAATCTAAGGCAGAGGAGGAAGTCTATGATTCTGGCAGTGAATTTTCTGTCTGAGAGGAATCATCTGATGATGAAGCCACTCTCAGGGAAGAGAAAGTGCCTCTTTTAAAGGGGGGCTCTAATTGCCATTAGTGCAGCAAGAGGCATCTGGATTGCAGCCTGGATCTGAAAGGCTTCCCTTTGGAAGCGCTGACCTCTGGGTTGCTCCAAACATGGCGCAGCCAGTGTTGCCTGCCTCTAGTGGTGTTGCAGGGTGTAGAGTGAATACTGAAAACTTTTTTGACTATATGTTTCTTTTAGTTGTTTATGTTTGATGTATTTTTGGATGACATTGTTGTACACAATAATTTCTATGCTGAACAGTAATTGAGGGACAAAAGTACCAGACGTAAGCCCCACTTGAGCTACCCAGTGGACTCCCACAAATCTAGTTGAGCTGAAGAAGTTCTAGGATTTAACTTTCTGAATGGGATTGCTAAGGAAGCTGTTGCTTGTTTCATATTGGTCTACTAGTACCTGGATGGCAATAGCTTTATTTCCTGCAACCATGAATCATGATCAGTATTGGCTTCTGCTTCAGATGCTGCAATTTGTTGATACTGCCTCAGCATTGCCAAAGAATCACCCTGATTCTAATTGTCTCTTCAAGATTTGGCCTGTTTTTGATCATTTTGTAGATCGCCTTTCATAGATCTGTGTTCCAGGGAAAGAAATAGCTGTGGATGAGACTTTGGTTCTGTTCAAGGGCCACTTGCTTTCAAGGGAGTACATTCCTAGCAAGAGGGCACACTCTGGAATGTGCATGTCTGCAATTTCAGAGTGTACATTGGTAGGGGTTTTACTATTGACCACCCTGGTTGTCTGTCCACTTTTGGAGTCAGTGAGAAAAGTGTATGGCAACTTGGTAGAGGACCATTTTTTGAAAGGGCACCATTTATACATCGATAACTTCTACACTGATGTGCAATATTTCAAATAATTGTTCAAAGTGGATACTGTTGCATGTGGCACAATCTGCTATAAAGGTAAAGGTTACCCTAAAGAGCTTGTTTGTAAAAAAAACTTCAGAGGGGACAGTGCAGTACCTTCCATAGTGATGAACTTCTAGATATGAAATTTTCAGACATGCAAGGTGTCTACATGCTTCCTCCCACTGATGAAGAAAGTACTTCATCTGTAACTGGTCAGGTTGCTCAAGAGGGCAAACCTGTGTGCATTATAAACTGTAATAAGCACATGGGTGGTGTAAATAGAGTAGATCAGAGGTCAGAGCCTTACAGTTCTGTTCGTAAGTCATTCATTTGGTATAAGAAGTTGGCTGTTCGTTAACATTAGTCTTTTCTGTTTTACTCTGCCAGGAAGTACATTGTCTGAAGGGAAAATACACAAACTCTAGATATTTTTGTAAACTAGACACCCAGGGAAGTCCAGGGTGATGAGGCTTGCAATCCCCCAGCGTTTTCTTACCCAGACTTTTCTGCAAACCTCAAATATAGCTGAAAAGTCACATTTTCCTTAAGTTTGTATGTGGGAAAGTTGTGGGCTCACTGAGCCGGCACAAGTTTCCTACCACCCAGCCTTCTACCAGGTCTCCCGATAAAAATGCTACTCCTATTGGACCAACTTTGGTTCGCCCTCATTTTGTTTTTTGACGTTTTTAGGCTGACCCTGCTTTGAGCACCCACGCAAGTGAGGTATCATTTTTATAGGGAGATTGAATGGAGCATTTGGTGGTAGGAAATCTTTGTCGGTCCACTGATCCTACATAGAAATGTGAGGAAAATATGACTTTTTAGCTAAATTTGAGGTTTGCAGGGGATTCTGGGTAGGAAAACTTCAGGAGATCCATGCAAGCCACACATTCCTGGACTCCTCTCGGTGTCTAATTTTAAGAAATGTCTGGGTTTGGTAGGGTTCTTTAGATGGTCACTGAGCACCGGACGAAAAATACCGATGCCCCCTTGCAGAAACTGGTCATTTTGTGAAAGATAATTTTGGTTGTGTCCACAATATGTTTTGGACCCTGCCCTGTTGAGGGCACTTGGCCCACCCACACAACTGAGGTAGCATTTTTATTGGGAGACCTGGGGAAAATAATTTTGGTTGTGTCCACAATATGTTTTGGACCCTGCCCTGTTGAGGGCACTTGGCCCACCCACACAACTGAGGTAGCATTTTTATTGGGAGACCTGGGGAAATGCCGCATTGATGGAAGTTTGTGCCTCCCCACTGATTCCAGAAACTTTACATCCCACAAATATGAGGAACATGTGTTTTTGTTTGTCAAAATCTGAGGTTTGCATGGGATTCTGGGTGAAATAACATGGTGAGAGCCATGCAAATCAGCCCACCCGGGATAGCCCTAGGTGCCTAGATTTTAAAAAATGTACAGCTGAGCTGGATTTTAAAATCTAAAGCAACACAAATTGGAAAAGGAGGGTCAATTTTTGGTGGAAAAATGTGCTGCATCCATGTTGCATTTTGGGCCGCTTCCCATCGTGGGCACTATATCTACCCACACAAGTAAGGTGGCTTTAAATTGGAAGCCCTGGAGGGATGCTGGGTGACAGGAAATTTGTGGCTACCTGCAGATTCCTGAACATTTCCTCACCGAAATGTAAGGAAAATGTGTATGTAGGCAAACTTTGAAATTTGCAGGCAATTCTAGGTAAAATAAAAACCTGGTGAGAGCCAAGCAAGTCCCCCACCTTGGACTCCCCAGTTGTCTAGTTTTCAGAAATGTCGGGGTTTGGTAGGCTTATCTAGATGGCCGCCGATCCCATGACAAAAACTACAGGTGCTCAGGCTCAGCAGCTATCTAGGGAGACCTACTAAACCAAGACATTTTTTTAACATTAGACACACAGGGGAGTCTAGAGAGGTGTGGCTAGTGCAGATTGCCCAAAGTTTTGGTACCCAGAATTCCCTGCAAACCTCAAATATAGCTAAAAAGTCGCATTTTCCTCACATTTCTGAGTGGGATGACTGGACTGGAACAAATTTCCTACCACCCAGCATTCCCCTCCATCTCCCAATAACAATTATTCCTCATACACGATCTGCTAACACACCAATCTCACAACCAAGAACCCAAACATCAAACAACTAACAAACACACCTCAAGCAAGTCAACACACTTACTGGCTACCAGCCACCAACATAGCATAAAATATGCATCTTTTAAGTGCACGTTCCCCACAATGAGTATCTTGGCACAGATTTTTATTGTTACTCAGCTCAATGGTGCTCATTTTCAACGTCTGAAGGATGAAAGGCAGAGTGGACCCAGTGGGATTTTAACCTCTGACCATGAGGTCAAACACAGGCCCCTACAGTGGATGTATTAGTCCACCAAGCCACCAGACCTGGCTTAATACTGCCTTACCACTTCCAGTCCACGCACACCACCAGCCAAGCAACACTCTACACACACCGCCTTCCAAGCAAGCCCCAGCCTACACACACTGCCAGCCAAGCACCAGTGTACACACACCACAAGCTATATGACAGTCCACATGCACCACCAGCCAAGCGCCAGTCCACTGTCAGCCAAGCACTAGTCTACACACACTGCCAGCCAAGTGCCAGTACACACAGACTGTCAGCCGAACTTCACTTCACACATGCACACACATAAACTTTCCCTGCTGTCTAGTAGTTTTCCAACCCCCTTGGGGGCAGATGGCTCTAAAAATATGGCTGGTCTGCCCCAATGGCCAGCAAACAGGCACAATATTTCCCCCATAATGGGCCAGCATTTAGCAGTGACCTTTGTCCAAGGGGCTGATCTCTGACATTATAAATAAAGAAAATCCCTAGTATCTAGTGGCTTTCTGACCCTTTGGGTCAGATGGGCGTTAAAATAAGGCCAATCTGCCTTAAGGAGGGATTTAGAGAGGGGCAGAGACTCACTCACAATAGAATAAGCACATTGTGCTTCACAAACTGCACTTCTAAAATAACTTCAGCCAAGAATGGTACAAAACTGAGGTAAATTGACTCAAATACAGAGCTGGAGTAAGTCCATCACCACACATGGCCATCCACTTGTACTGCATCACCCTCCCTTAGAAATCAATGGAGCTAGGGACTTTAAATAAAACCTCATAGGAAACTATGTTCAATAAAAATGTTTCAACTATTTAAAATATGAATAAATGTAATTTAATCTTAAACGTAGTCTGAGCATTTTACTTAATTCTTATTCAATTGTAAAACATGTTTATAACCTTTTAGAATTCATTTTTCCTAATCTAATTTCAATGTGTATTAAAATGTTATTACATTATTATAAATTAAATCTATACCTAATGTTTAATAATTATTAAAACATGAGTAAAATATAATGTTTTACTTAGGTTGAAAGGTTTTGTTTTAATTCAAAGTTCACAAAAATCTTTTCTATTTAATTTATTATGTTTGACCATCAAATATTTAATTCTAAATTAAGTAATAGTGCTGTGGCATTTTTTTATTTTGTACTATATTTTATTCTATATTTAAAGTAAATGATTTAGAATGCATTAATAACTGACATAAAGGGGCCGATTCCGATCCGGGTCGGAAGGGCACCGAACGCGATCCGGCCGGTAAAACTACAAGCCGTACGCATGTTTTCCGCCCGACTCGTACAGCTGTACGAGCGAGCAAGTACGATGCGAGCTACATGAAATTCACCGACCAACTTGTTTCCGGGTCCGAACTGCTCCGTACGTCTCGGTCGTAAGCTAACCGTGGCGTGCAATGGATGCGATTCACAACCAAGCCAGTACGATGCACGCGTCTGACAGCCTGTGAGAGCCGGAGTGTCCGGCTCGCAAAAGTTCCGGAGACGGACTTCGGGGGTCCGCGTCGGACCGCCCGACACCCGCAGCCATTCGACTCGCACACAGGGGGAGACACATGGGTCTCCCCCACACAGGCATGTATGGCGTGGATGGCACCGACGCGTAACCAAAGTAGGGGGCGCACTTGTTCGAAACGTACCCATTCAGTCAATGGGAGCGCATGTACTCGTCGTACAACTGGCTCCCATTGACTTCTATGAGAGTCTGACCGAACCAAGTCCGACAGCATACGTGCGGATCGTACTCGCTCGGTAGGACTGTAGGGGCCCGGTTCGGTCGGAAAACACTCCGGATCCGACTCGGTCGGAGTGCTTTCCAACCCGGATCGGAATCGGCCCCTAAATATTTGTACTATTTTCTTTTTCATATGTTACTGTTTGGGTGGAAAGTTACGGACTTTTAGTGCTACAATTGTCAGGGCCCAATTTAGTTGTGGGACATTCCTCGTAAATGGCTACACCCAAATGCCGGACGTTTTGCTGATGTTTATCATGTGCTTAGTTTTTATTTATATTTCCATAAATAAAGTGAAGACATGAATAGTGAAAAGAACAGCCGACACGTGTTTCGCCCTACTGGCCCATTGGCCGTGGACTTTTTCAAGGCAGAGCTTCGGTATATCAATTAGTTTTCCTATTCCTCTGAACGTGAAATGCTTCGTCTCTGCGGTCCCGGAACAGCACTTCCAGGACCACAGAGACGAATTTAACAAAATTTATATTTATTTATTATGATTGATACTTCAACAAATTAATTAAAGCATTTTTAAATATAAAACAATTTCATAATTAATTAGAGAATAATTTAAATATTTTGTTTATCTACATTTACATTAATATTTTCATCAAATACTCTTTAATAGTTTATTTAAATGTTTTCACTTGTAACCAATATATTATTTTAATATAGTTTATTATCCTCAATTTTAAAATTAAAATATATAATTAATACATTTCTAGAATATTCAATATTTTATAGAATATTTTTAAATGAATAAATATTTACATTTATTACACATTTATAGATTGTATACATTATTAATAATAAAAACGTACATTTGTTACTTTAGATACATAATTTCGCAATGATTTTAATTTCTATTTTTTACTAAATAAAAAAAATACATATAAATTTCTAATTTAAAAAAATATATATTTTAAAATATTACTATTTAAATTGTGAAACTCTCAACATTTTTAAATCTCTACACACCCTTATCCCCTATAAACCCAACATCCCGCTCCTAAAATATATACTAATTTTTTTAAACATTTGTAAAATTTAAACAACATTTTTAAATTACTACCCACCCTTATCCCCTATAAACCCAACATCCCACTCCTAAAATATATACTAATATAAAAATGAAATTATATTTAAAACAACATTTTTTAATTACTACCCACCCTTATCCCCTATAAACACAACATCCCACTCCTAAAATTAAAATGAAAATAAAAGGAAAACAAATTATTTCAAATTTATTTTTTCATTTAAACCTTAGAAATGTGAAAAGATTACATGAAATAACAATTAAAGCACTAAAAAAACATCCTAAACATAACATCGATATTACTTACATCGATATTTCTTACATCTATTTTTTTAACATCGATATTTAAAGTTTCGATATTACTGCACAACCTAAAAATCGATATTTTTTACATCGATATCACTTACATCGATAATTAAAACCAACGATATTCTTACCTCGATATTTATGTACATCGATCTTTTCAGGTGGATATTCTAGCTCTGCACCATGTAAGAGTATGTAAATATTTACTTTGTGATAAAGCAATGTTCTTTTAAATCAGTGTTATTCGGACAGTGTTGCACCACACTATCGTTTTCAGAATAGCGTCTAGCAATGTGGCTTGTATTTTACACTTCAGGCAGCTGAAGGTTTTTAAAAACTCAACGGGAAGGCGAACTTGGTTTTGGAGACCATAGGAAGATACAGCAGTTTCTTCGTGTTTTCCTTTGAGGGAATGTAGGGTAGCAGCTCTTTGCGCATAAGTGATCTCTGCAGATATACTATTATAATTTAGTCTGGTGAAGATCATCTGGTAAAAGCCTCTAGTACAAGAACCCATTTTATAACAGTTCCAAAGAACAATCAAAGGATGAATCTCAAGTTCCTCTGCACTAACCCAAGAGCATAGTGTCCCCAGGAACCAGGATACTTGTCAAAACTGTTATCAAGATACAAGTCATCATTCATTTGAATGAAAATGCTGAGCAATTAGTGAATCTTCATCATCAAACAATATGCCCTCTGAACTCAACCATTAGCAGGATCACTTTAGCTCTAAACCATCTATTACAACCATGCTTTCTTTGAGAATGTACACTGGGAAGTTCTTGCATCCTTGTTTGGTGCCCTACATCTCTCATGCTCTGTGTTTCCCAGCCCTTGTTACTTCTTACCTTCCAGTCTCCATATTCGACTGAACAGACCTTTGTCCTTTAAATGCTTTCTGGTTCTGGAGTTGTCTACTTGGACTTCAAATTAAACCCAAGCCCCCTAACATGGCTGCCTTTCTTTGGCTGTAATTCTTTGCATTTCTTCTTCCTCTACTTTCACGATCCAGTTTCCCACTACATGCCCCCCCCACTCTTGCTTCTGCACTTTGAAGCAGCTCTTTGACATAGAGTGATTTCTAAATCACCTTTAAATAAATAAAGACTTTATAAGATCTTAATTAATGAATGCTTATCACAAGACCCATTTATGTCGGACGAACAACTACTTAAGAGATATAAAAATAATAATTATACTGCAGGATCTTCCAACAGTGTGTCTAATCAGTTCTTTTGTGTATTTCACTTGTTCAGCATAAAGTCAGACTCAAATGTTTAAGGTTATGTTATCAATTCAAGCACTACAACCAGGCTGAAGGAATGAAAATTAATTTCCCCAAATTGTTGGCTGCGTGCTGCAAAAGACTAAAATTTTGGATGTCCTCTGACCCAGTTTTACAAAGATTTTGCAAAAGGGCTGAGTCACTTTTGCGCCACAGGCCCAATGCAAACTTCATGTTGGCATTTACTACATCACGGGATGCCGATTTTTATGGCTTTGTGTGGTTTAGTAAATACAGAGTAACGTAATCCCCTGTATTATTCTGCATTGAGCATGGGCATTCCTGTGAATTCCCCTATGTATTTTGATACGCACCCATAATTATATACACTTGCACACCTGGAATTATATAAAAATAGTGTGCCTACCCTATTGAGGTGCGACAAAGAGAAATATCTTCATTTCTTCTTGCACTTCTTTCCATGTGTGCTACATTCTGCAGAAAGAGAAAGATGCCTCTTAGGATTGTTTTTCTGCAGAAAATATGCTTTCTCCACATAAGAATCCTGGTGCAAGGGTGTCTTCTTTGCACTTGGCAGCCACAAGTATGCCAGTGCATAGAGAAGACTGAACAGTGCCACATCTTGGTAAATAAGGAACTATTCAGCTTTCTCCAATGCCCGAGCCTTGATCAGTGTCAAAAAAGGTGACTATACAACTCACCAGTTTTATATTTTGCCTTTTAAAACGTAATGTGACAGATATCCTCACACACTGTTCCAATGATGTTTTTAAAAACATTCATGTAGCCACCAGTTCCGTTCCAAATGGAGGCATCACAAAGGCACAGGGCAGCATATTCACTAATAGTTAACGCAATGCGGCACAGAAAAGCTTTCTTCCAAATTTGGAATAATCCCATTCAGCCGGTTTAGCTGTAGCTTTTTCAAAACGACCATTCGAAATTTTATGGGGATTGCAAAAAGGCCATATTAATAGAAAGGTACTCCGAACTTACATCAATTATGTAACAGAAGGGGAATAGGAGCAAACTGCTACCTCCCAGCACCCATCCCCCTTCTGTTTCAAAAAGGTTCCCTTGAGCCACTGGGCTGACGAGCTCATGGGAGGCACCTGTGCGCCAGAGAGAGGTACAGAGACCTGAGAGGATTGTGGCAGCTTTCTCAGCAAACCCCAGAAGAATTTCGTTTTATCCTTACTGAAGAAGGATGAAATCCAGAAACACATGTGTCTAGAGATTAACAGCACTAACCTGCACCAACTTTGGTGAGTCACTCTGCAAAATTTCAAGTAAGCATTTAAATTGAACTGCATGTACCAGGATGCAAAGGGGCCCACTGTGCTGGGAGGTAGCAGTGTGCTCCCATCCCCCTTCTGTTACATCAATTATGACATTGCATTTATCTTACTGTTCCATCCAGAAACAGGGAGATGGCTTCAATAATATTTTGCTTACATTTCTGTAGCATTAAAGGCAGCTTCTCCTGCCGATTTATACTCCTTATTTTATACTCTGAGTTTATTTCTCAAGTTGGCTTGACTTATTTCATTTTAAATTCTGTAATGCAGGGCAGCCATTGTTAGAGCAGTACATTTGGTATACTATTTGAACTACTGCTATTTGTACACTTTACCGAAACGTGCAGTACAAGTTGTATTACCTGTCATATTTTACAGAGCATAAGACAAATCTTTATTTTCAATTTGGCTTGTTTTTATGGTAATGGTTTGGTAATGGTTTTAAATCATTGATTCAATAAATACATTTACTTACCAATAGTCATTCACAAGAATACCAAGATTTGTTGACTTTTCACATGTTATGATTAACCAAGGGCCACTGACTGTGTTCTGTGATTACTCCGGGTGATCGCACTACCAGGTCCTGCTTCCCAGCCATGTGCCATCTACTCTGATCTCTGTAGTCATGAAGATAGTATGTATTAGTGAGAGGTAATTAGTGGATCATTATCATAATTATGTTTCTGAAATTATTTATCTGACGAACAATAGTAACAGAACATTTATCTGATAGGTAATTACATAGGTGAGCATACCTGTTAGGAAATATAGTCCAGGGCTGTGATGATAGGCAGGTCTAGATCACATGCTATGCACACATCTCTGTGGCCAAAACTGAAATGGCAGGTGGCGGAGATATCTATACATCAACTTTATTGATTTTGAGAAAGCCTTTGATGGTATCCACTGTGGAGCCTATGGGATACCACAGTTGATAGTAATCCTCATCAAGAGCTTCTTTGATAATGTTCCCTGCAAGATGGGAAGTAGTGAGTACAGCTTCCAAGTGAAGACTGGTATGAGACAGGGATGCATGATGTCTGTGTTGCTCTTCAAAGTAGTTATTGACTGGTAGTATAATGCGCAGCTGAAGATCAACCACAGGTAACAGATGGACCTTATTCTCTACACTGGAGGACGTTGACTACGACCATGACCTAATCTTCTCTCTCACATACACCAGCATATGCAGGAAAGGACGTCTTGCCTCAACATATATGCACAAGAAGCAGGCCTGAAGTTCAACATGAAAAAATCAGAAGTCATGCCACTCAACATCCCAAACCCTTCAATCAAGAAGGCTAAAGAGGATCTATCCAAGACTGACGAGTTCACATACCTAGGCAATACTATCAATCATGGAGGAGGGGCAGACACAGACATCAAGAGCAAAGTGACCAAGGACAGGAATAATTTCAGGATGCTGACAAACGTGTGGAGGCTATCTCAATATAGCAACAGCACCAAGGTGAGGCTTAACCAGAGCTGTGCTCTGTCTAAACTCTTGTATGTATTAGAATGTAGGCGGATGAAGAAAAGAGACATCACCAAACTGTCAGCCTTCCACAGTAGTAATCTGAGAAGAAATTTGCACATGTTTCTGTCCCCAACCATCTCCAACCAGAAACCGCTCACGAGGTGCAAGCCAGAGCGCATGGACACCATCATTATGGGAAAAGATAGAGATGGATAGACACCATCAGGCACGAAAAAGAATCCATCACAAGAACAGCGCTCCATTTTACTCCAGTAGGCAAACGGAAGACAGACAGGCCTGGAGGCAAACCATGTAAATAGAAATGGAGATCCTTACCATAGTGAGGGCTCTGTAAAGAAACTTGCCCAAGACAGACAGAAGTGGAAGTCCTTTGTTGCTGCCCTACAGGTCAGATGGCATAACAGGCATTAAATAAGTAAATACTAATGGCTGACTATTACCTATTAGCTAACTAAGTACCTCTTCCTTAGTTATTGTTGAAATGGCTTGAAGATCCATGTCATCTGAAAAATGGACACTTTTTTTTATTTTGTTTTATTATTGAGCAGAAGAGATGGGCATAAAAACATTATACAATAATCAGTGATCAGGGATAGGAAAATTGTAAAAACATCAAGCAAGATCTAGTAACATCCTTAATTAATAACATTTAGCAATTATAATTGATATTAGTTTTGATACAGAGCAGGAAACCAGTAAAAAGTGCTACGTGCAATCGTTTCTACAATCACAGTTACAGTAAAATATAAGTAGAGCAAAATAATTAAATATGGCATATATAGACAACCCTACATTAGAATTGTTATCATTTGGATAATTACAGACAAAATGATCCTCAGCCAGAGATTCTGGAGTTGGCAGGAAACAATGTTTATGTTTGAATGGGGGATTCTGAGAGAGACAGTGATTTTGCATAAGGTATTACTACATATGGATTCAGTTTAGGAATTTCCTTTGACGTTTTTTCTAGGTGAAAAATGGTGATTTCTATTTCCACAGAAACAGTCCAGAAATGGGGAATCACAGGCATAAATCGGTGTGGCAGAAATCACTTATATCTGCAGTCTCTCTAATTTCAGATGTCAAACTACTCTTTGAGGAAATCCGATGTAGATTGAATACTCCCATTGCTGGCGCTATTACAATTTTTAATGCGGGGGAATCACGAATATTGTTCTGCAATATATACTTTACGTCTAATTCACATTGGTAATTTCTTTTCCTTCTCACCTTTAACCAGACAAAACTTGGTGAAATCTGTTTGGGGAAAACTTCATGGAAAAAAAGACAAGGCTGTGTAATAAATGTGGAAGCACCTCGCCGTTTGGTAATTTCCCATTTCTGAGTCCAATATTAGTAACGGACCAATAATTCCTAATTTAGGAAATATAGTTCCCAATATTACGAATGGTTTTATGCTTAGAATTACTGATCACTTACATACCCATAAGTACTTTTTCAGCGATTATTCCCGTTAAGCTGATATATTTATGGAACAGCAAGGAAGATAGTATATGGCTCATTAATATTCATAAAATGCAATTTCCGTCCCAGCAAAAAAGAAAGTCTCTTCGAGTTCTGGATTCTTTTTTACCCCATGGTTTTTTACCTTTCATCTCTTTCACGTTCAGTTTTTTGCTTGTTTTCCTTTTCTCATACTTGAAGTGCCAGTTCAGTCGATGTTTTCTAGAATGAACATTACTTAATGTAACAGTTCATATTGTAAAGCTTTCTCTAGCAGAATTTTACAAAGAGGAATAAACCAAAATCTCATTTTTGATGCCCTTCCTGCCAGAGCGTGTCATTCGAACAATCTTTGATCTATAGAAATCGCATGTTCTTTATACCGGGTGCCTTTCAAAATTGCCTTCTTATCTTTCAAATTGAATCATATTATTGCGTTGGTCTAGGCCTTTCAGTCTTGTTCATGCTAACCTCTAACCTTTTCCTCCCAAACCTGTGTGAAGTTTCAAAATTAGCCAGCAGCAGTTCCATCTTCAAAGTACTATTTAAACTTGTTATTTGATTCCCATTTCAACTGTCTTATTTCTCTTTATCTGTAAAGAGTCACACACCTATGAGGCAGCGGTCATTATCAAGCTATATCCACTGAGGGATGAATTATTATATTGTTTTGGATGGTTCTGATTGAGACCCTCTGTCACGAGCAATATTCTAAGGGGGTTCTTTACAAGCCCTTTGAGTCGCCGGTGCATCACTTTTACATGGGAAAAAGTGACGTATTTGCGGCGCGAGGGGCGTGTACACAAGCTCCTAAATAGGGTTATTCACTGTAATGATGTAGCAACATTGAGTAACAAAAGTTGTTTCCCGCTGTTACCATTCATAAAGGAATTTGACTGCTCTGACAGGGCTATGTGACAGTTACAGAGGGTGGAAGGGGTGACAGCTACTATTTTTTACATTGGGGACAGGAAGGAGCATATTATTTGAAAGCAGGGGCAAGTAATTTTGACCGACACCAGTCCTGGTCTAGGGAGGGCCTTGCTTGACAGTTCGAGCTGGACTGTCCCCATGGGGAGCAGGGCCAAAAACCGGGGTGACATGGTGAGCAAAATAACAACAAATTAAACCCAGATCTGTAACTGGGGGTGAGTGAGTGAACATTTTCAAAACTCCATCAATCATTTTATTTTGTGATGTTGCTAAGTAATTTTGTGTGCCATACATACCATAAAATTGTTGATGAATAAAAAGCAAATAACAGTGGTGTTTTTCACCTTGGGTGCAAAATAACACCATAAACAACACAAGCTTCACTCTAATTATCTATTAACTTGGACACCCTGCTCTCTGTTTATTTGAATTACATGAGATGGCTCTGTACCTACTGATGCAGCATAAAAGCTGATCATTCTTTACACCATGCAAAAAACGATTATGAGAAAAGAACTCACTTTGCACACATCTAGAAATAACAGTGAAACTAAGAAAAGTTGAAGTACCACTACCGTAAAAGTGTGCTTGGATTTGCAGAAAGAAGCATTAATAGAATAATACATTCAACACCTTTATTAATTGATTACCTTATATTTTTAACGAAGTCATTATGCAATATTATTGATAAAAAGCTTTCTATGGTGCAAAATAACACAAGATTATTACTATAAAGCAGTGTATCTATGTAGCAAATTTGTCTTCCACACAAATGTTCAAATATTAATGATGAAACTTAGCATCTCTATAGCCTTCATTGTAATGCATACATGTGTGAGAAAATTCATCCTGTTTGCTCTTATTACTCCCATTGTTGGACTGGTACTGGTGGTAACCGACTTTGACTGTGTCCTGGGATCTGCTAACCAGGCCCAGGGCCAGTGCTCTGATTAAAAGGTATATGTTAATTAGGTGTAATTACAATTGGTACTGACAACTTACCCGTAAGTCCTTTGTATAACGTTGGGCATGTAGGCTTAGAGACTCAGCAGATTTCATATACTTACGTGTGCACTTCTGTGTTGCCTGCTGCAATTTTAAAAGTCAGCCCTACTTTGCAAGCTGTTTTTAAATTGAAATGATATGCAAAGTCGACTTGGGTTTTAAAGGTACTTTCAAAGTATTAACCTACCTTATTTTTTCAAATACGTCACCCCTAAGGACCACCCAAGTTGTCCCTAGGGTATGGTGCCATGTAAAACTAAGCAGGGACATTTCAAAAGATGTATCATATGCCCTGGTGAGGGAAAGACCACCAATTTCATGTATCTCCATTGTAGCATTTTAGCTCCAAAGGCTAACATGAGAATACTGTAACAAAGTGTAACTATTGACAGGAGTGAGCTAAAATAATATTTCACAGGCTTAAAACATTAGTAATGATGACTCCAACAACTTGCCTCTGTGGAATGTATCATAACAAATACAGAAAAGAATGTATAGAACTTTGGGGCATATTCACAAGGACCGACGATACCTAACGCAAACGCCAGTTAGCGGCAGTTTTTTTATCGCTGCCTAACCCTGAAAACTATTGTCATGTTAGCGGTGTATTTACAAGACGTCGCTACATGGCGATAGTATCAGGGAACAACGGTGAAAACTGCTGCTAACATCAGAGCGATGGCGATAGGAAATCCGGCGTTAGCGGGCGATACCTAGAGATAGGCCCATTAGCAGCCAGAAAAAAACATGCTAGTCAACCCAACTTGCGTTTTCTTGCCTCTAATGCAAAAAATGACCTATCAGTCAACCTCCAACATAAAATAGGCATAAAAAACAATTACGTGCAGAATGGAACAGCCAGGGCCAAGTGCAGCACACATCAACAACCCCTGCAAGCCAGCCAACGTCTAGGATGACCAGGATGAGAGCCTTGATGCCTCGCTGGACCTGCGTCTGGAGCCTGGGTGCCTTGCTGGACCTGCGTCTGGAGCCTGGATGCCTTGCTGGACCTGCGTCTGGAGCCTGGATGCCTCGCTGGAGTTGCGCCTGGAGCCTTGATGCCTCCCTGGACCTGCGCCTGAAGCCTGGATGCCTCGCTCGACCTGCGCCTGGGGCCTGAATGCCTCGCTGGACCTGCACCTGGAGCCTGGATGCCTCGCTGGACCTGCGCCTAGATCCTGGATGCCTCGCTGGACCTGCATCTGGAGCCTGGATGCCTTGCTTGACCAGCGCCTGGAGCCTGGAGTGGGATGAGGAGGAGCTGTGGAGTCGATGAGCCGTGGCAGTAGACATTGAGGCATGACGATAGCCAGTACCTGGTGGTGAAGTCTGGCAGGTCGCATGGAGACACGTTGCTGACCTATGTGAGAAGACAGCCTTGCGACCCTTGGAGCTGTTAATGGTAGAGGCGCTCCGGCGCACCAATGTAGTGAGGTCCGCATCGCATACTACGATTAACCACTAAACCGGGTTGCACGAAGGGGATTACCAACGCTGTGTGCCATCTCCCTGGATCACAGGCCCGATGATGTTGGACCGGCCATACGCTGTGGAGGGAGAGGCCCCTGTGCTATGCCGAACTTGTGTGGCGTGAGCGCTGCAATTTCACGCCTAAGGGAGCCCTGCTGCATCAACTGCACCGGGAGGTCCACCAGTGGACTAGGTGGTGACTGCTGTACCCAGCCTAGTGAAATCACACCTGGCTGAGGCTCCTGCTGGTTGAGTCACAGATTTGGAGAGACTGCAATGGTTTGCTCCACAGTGTCAATGTCCAGGTAAGGAGGAGATGGGATGCGTAGCACAGGAGGGCCGGGGGTGCATCGCTCAGGCCGATGACACGTAGATGATGCACCCCCAGAGGCAGCACTTCTGCAATGGTGGAAGAGTGTTGCCCCAGTACTTCAAGCAGTGTAGAAGAGGAACAATCATTACATGAAGATAACTCAATCAATCAGGGGGATTGTAAGTGCTCTACTCACCCGTGAGGGTCTCAAGGCTCAGGGGGGTGGGTTCGCAGATCTGTTAGCCGAAGAGCCAGGTCTTGAGGGTCTTCCTGAAGGTGTTCAGGGAGGGGGCGCATCTGATGTCTGCCGGTAGCTCATTCCAGGTCTTGGCTGCAATGTGGGAGAAGGCTCTTCTGCCTGCTCTGGTTCTGTGGATGCGTGGGGTTTTGGCCAGTGTGAGGTTGGAAGATCTGAGATTTCTTTTGGGTATGTGGAAGTTGATTTTGTCGTTGAGGTATTTGGGTCCGTTGTTGTGTAGGCATTTGTAGGCATGAGTGAGGATTTAGAAGGTGACTCTTTTCTCCAAAGGGAGCCAGTGGAGTCTTCGTAGGTGTTGGCTTTTGTGTTCATGCCAGGGGATGCCGAGGACTAGTCTGGCGGCGGTGTTTTGTAATGTCTGGAGTTTGCGGAGTAGGGACTTGTTAATGCCGGAGTAGAGTGTGTTTCCATAGTTCAGTCTGCTGGTGATGACTTTATGGGTGAATGTCTTCCTTGACTCCGGATGGATCCATTTTAAGGTCTTGCGGAGGATGCAGAGGGTGTCGAAGCAGCTGGAGGTGACAGCGTTGACCTGTTGGTTCATGGTGTGGGATGAGTCAAGTACAATGCCGAGGTCAAGGGTGGTTGGCCACCAGGTGTTGTCCCATGCTGAAGGGGTGGTTCCAAGGATAAGGACTTCTGTCTTTTCAGCGTTGAGCTTCAGTCAGCTGTTGGTCATCCAGACTGCGACATCTTGCATACCTTTCTGGAAGTTGAGTCTGGCGGTGGTGGGGTCTTTGGTGAGGGAGAGGATGTGCTTGGTGTCATCAGAGTAGGATACGATGTTGAGGCCATGTTGTCGGACGATGACGGCGAGGGGGGCCATGTAGAAGTTGAAGAGGGTCGGGCTCAGAGATGACCCCTGTGGGACTCTGCAGGTGATTTATGTGGGAATGGAGAGGAAGGGTGGCAGTCTGATCCTTTGGCTTCTTCCGGTGAGCAATGATTGGATCCGGTCTAGGGCAGTTCCTTGTATGCCGGCGTCGTGTAGTCTGGCAACTAGTGTGCAGTGGGAGACAGTGTTGAAGGCCGCTGAAAGGTCAAGTAGGATGAGGCTTGCGGAGTGGCCTTGGTCCAGGAGGGTGCGGATGTCGTCTGTGGTGGCGAGTAGGGCGGTCTCAGTGCTGTGGTTGCTTTGGAATCCGGATTGGGACAGGTTGAGGATGGCGTTGTCTTCGATGAATCGCGTCAGTTCCCTGTTAACTGTTTTCTCTGCAACTTTGGCCGCGAAGGGGAGGAGCGAGATGGGCCAGTAGTTCTTGAGGGCACTGTGTCAGTACCTTCCACCTGATGGCAGGTGGGAGGGTGACACAGTGCCACAGGGATAGGCTGGCCCCATGCATTGATGGAGTTGCATCATGGGTGTGACCCAAATGCAGAAATGTGTGACTTTAGCGCAGACAGATACGTCAGGATTCCTGACGTATCTGTCATTACTTGCGTCATGGAGCGCTGTCCAGTGAATACAGCGCATTCATGCTGTCGCAAGAAGGGCATGGTGAGAAGTGTTGCAACGCTGTCTTGTCGCAGCGCTGCAACACTTTTCATGACTGAGGCCCAGGAATGCGCACTATCTTATTTAAGGTGTGCATTCCTGCACTGTAGTTTTGTTGCAGGGCAGCGCTGCAACATTGCTCGCAGCGCTGTCCAGCACCAAAATCTGCTAAGATGAGGCCCCAAGTGTTATCCCCAATTTGAAGACCAGCTATTTTCTGGTCTTAAGTAACTGGCTCTAACTGCAGTTAGAGCCAGTTTTTTTGTTCTCGAGAACTTCAAGGGTCCCTTTGTGAATACGGAGTAGTGTGATTTGCAGACGGTTTTGCATGGGAACTCCTCTCCTGCATATAATTATCACTAACAGAAGTGGCGATCTTCACAACGGATGTTTTTGCCTAAAAACTGTCACTAATGGCTGTTAGCAACAGGTTGGTAATAGGGCGATTAAATTATTGCTGCATTAGCGGCAGAAAAGTGCCACCAATGCGGCGATAACTCCTTGTGAATATGCCCCCTTGTTTTCTGCGAACCAAAAATCGAGCCATCCATTAGCCTCTCCTGATTGGTCAGCCTGGACAAATTGTTCCATTGAGGTGATAAGTGGCCTGCACAGAGACAAAGGATTTCTGGTGTGGGAGATCTCCACCTGCAGAGAACAGGTCAGGAAGGGGGCTGGGTAAAAAAACCAGTAGTATCTATTTATTTGCTGATTAATTAAAATCATTCCAAAAAGACGGACCGGTACAAAAATGGTAAAAAAGATTAATAAAATCAGTAGTAGATATGGCAGAAATTAAATTGGTACAGTGTGCTTTTGTAAAGTTCATTAAAAAGCCAGTTAATACTGTGAAGGGGCAGAAGATCCCTGTTATTGCTAGAATACAATGCTATTGTTTCTAGGCAAAAAACGATATGTCGGAAGCTTAAGATTGCGTTCCTTGCACCAATCTGCCTTCCCGCACTCTTCCCCCACTGCGCTTGTAACAGCCTGTTAACTGATATTAAAAATGGTTTTGCCCTGCAAGAGTGCAAATGTGACTGACTGTTCAAAAGTGTCATCAGGGCAGGGTGGCAGGATCTTATCTGGAGGGACCAGAGGGCTGGTCATAGCAGTTTCCGTCTCGGCTGTCAGATGGCAGTGCAGATTCACAGAAAGTGTAATACCATCTCCTCGTAACTACCGCATAAACAACACTAAGGGTCAAACCTTTTAAATAAACTGGTTTTCAAAGAGAGCAGGACAATAAGGATGCAAGTTATGCGTACCCCCTTTCCCTTACCCCCCAGCTAGATGGGATCTACTGGAATGAAATTTGCAGAAGGCTTGGAAGGGGAGAGTTTGAGAAAATGAGCCACACCAGATATTAATCCCAAGGACAAAGTGTCTTCATCGTGAATTTTAAAGTACAGTGCTTTGTGGGACAAGAATATGCTACAATTTGGAGGAAGCTGCCATGCGATTGGGTGGCACATTGTACCTCATTGGACAAGGGTGCGCCCACTACTCATCGCTAAGGAACATTGGATAAATATGGGAGAGCTGCACAGCAACCCAGATACCCTGCCTGAAACTACAAGAAGAAGAAGGACTGTCCTGCTGTAAACCTTCCCTGCACCAAGAGGACTGCACTCTAAATTATTGCATCTGGTGCACACAAAGGAATTACAGCCCTAAGGACTTTGCCTTGCTTCAAAAAGAGAAGGAGTAGACTTCCTAAAAGCAACAGGTTCAAATAGCTACACCTGAATCATCTCCCATAAGCAGAACCTAGCTGACCACCTTCAGCTGGAATTTAAATTATTTGCTCAGGTGCATTGTGGGAATTGTAGTCCAAATGTCGAAGGACCATCTCAGAGCTTCTACACCCTTGGGTTTGTGGACACTTTGAACTCTCAAGAGGAACTTCAGGAAGTAGTTCCAGAGGTTTAGAGACGTTTGGGGCAAGTTTTGGAAAAAGCTCAATAATGTAACTGACCTGACATTGAGAGTGAAGCTGAATATGCCAAACCATGTCATGGTCTGGAGTTCAGGTTCGTCCACTGAAAGTTCCGGAGCTCTGGACTTCCAGAAATGTATCAGAGGCTCCTGCTAAACAAAGCCGACAAAGCTACTGAGAATCCAGCCTGCTGGAGAGGCCCACTCTACGTACAGAGAAAGTCCTCCAGAAAAGTGCAGTCGATGAAGGCTCCATTGCGGTAGCCTCAAACTTTGACTTTGTCCTGGTCAAACGGGACCAAAAGTCCCAATTTAGCGCTACCGGTTTTTAAGCACTAGAAAGTACTTATTCCTTTAAAAATTCGCATCTCTAGTTCCCTGAATTGGATTTTGTTCGATTTGGTGTCATTTTAATCATAAAAATATTTCTTATAGTTATAATTTGGTCGTGGATTTTCATTTTGTGTTCTATCTTACTTATTGTTGTTTTTGAATGCTTTACACAACTGTATCCAAAAATAAGCCTGCCTGCTTGTTGCCAGCTACCAAGGGTTGAGAAAGGTAATAATTTAACGAGACCTTGTCTGGGCTTTATATTGTGTTGGTGGCTTTATTGCTAGTAGTAGGTGCCCGTTTACCTCTACTAACAAACCACCTTCCAACACATAGCAGGTGAAAGACTGGCGCAAATAAAAAATGTTACATTGTATATGACTGAAACTTTCAGCATAAAAGCTTGACATTATTAGAGTCTTAGATTTTCTAAAAAAAAATTATTAGTATGATTTTGAAGATTAGTTTGCAGGTAGGTACTTTTAGAATTATGGTAGTAGGCCATCATTTGAGTTGACCATTTCTATGCAATAATCACTGACAAAAGTTACAATTATTTCTTAATATGATATGCTTGATTAATTTAATTATTTCTGAACTTAATTATGAGTTTCATTTGCTAAATAAGAAGTGTTGACTTTAAATGCATTGAATTGCTTCTTTTTTCCCTTAGACCTGCATTATTTCATGGCGTGATGTACTCTTGTTACATTTTCACAATGCTACTTTATTTAAAATATTCACACCACATTCCTAAAATGACAAGATACTTTCTTCGTACTTATTTGTGAGTGAAATCATGGGAACATGAACTTTGGACTTTATACATGAAGAGCAACAAAGTAAATAGGCTCTTTCGTTTCTCAGGACTAACATGGGAAAACATGTTGGAGTAACAATTTTGTACCTGATGAGCAGAAGAATCGTCACATGATAATCAGACCATCGTATTGTGACAGTTGATGTCACAAATGAATGATTTGGAGTATAAAAAGTGACTTCTCTAGGCGGAAGGTTGAAATCACTCTCTTGATTTCCTACCTTTCCAGCTTGCCCAATGAACTATCTTTTTCATGCTTTTCATGCTTTTTCCCCTTTGCTGATGAACTTGTCTGCTTGACGATTTGGAGCTGTCTCGTGAGAGACCAGACTTGGAATTTCCTTATTATAGCTCTAATACCCTTGCCCTTACCCATGGACATTTCCATAGTGGAGTCTAATCTGATTCCTTTTCCCATGCTAAGAGAACTCTTTTGAACCCTCCTCTTACCTTGGTTGGTGATAGGAAACATTAAACTGAATCATCCTTTTGTAGGGATTCTTGTATTTTGCAATTAATTCACTTAATTATGTGTTCATGTTCTTTCTACAGAAATTGTGCATATAATTATCTGATTTCTAATGCATGATATGGAGAGTTACATTCGGAGAGTAGTGTACTTGTTCCAAGAGGCAAAGGCAGAGGGCCAACTGCCGAGGGACCTGAGAACAGCAACCATAGTTGTAATTCATAAAAAGGGAAAGCCTCATAATCTCTGTAGCTCCTACTGGCCTATTTCGCTGCTTAACTTTGAGGCCAAAGTGCTAGCGAAGGTGTTAGCTAACAGATTATGCCCGATAATACAATCCTTGATACATCCAGACCAGTCCAGCTTCATGCCCCACAGAAGTGCCAGGCTAAATCTCCGACGCTTATATGGTGTGATGCATATGGTTTTAGAACTGTCGGAGGTGCCGGCAGCATTCCTGTCGCTCGAGGCCCACATGGCGTTCGACAGTATCGAATGGCCATATCTATTCGCAGTTTTGTCTAAACTGCGATTTGGTGCGAGTTTTGGGGCATAGGTTGGGTTTCTATACTCGGAGCTATAGGCATGAGTTAGGGTGAATGGGGTCATGTCAGGGGTCTTCGAATTGCATAAGGATACACGGCAGGGCTGCCTGCTCTCGCCGATTCCTTTTGCGCTCACGCTCAACCGCAGGCTTTATGGGTTCAAGGGGATCCGTTGGTAAGTGTCATTGATATAGGAGGGGGAGGGGAGGAGTATATCTCCCTCTATGCGGATGACATCCTGCTCTATGCCCACAGACCTAGACATACGTTTCATAGACTAATCCACATCATACAGTCTTTTGGTGCGTACTCTCGGTATCGCATAAACTGGGATAAATCCCTGGTGTTCTTGCTGGCGGGTGAGCCTCCAGTGTTGACGTCAGCGTGTAAGGAATTGGTACACAAAGAGACTTTCAAATACCTGGGCATTTGAATTACCAAATCGTAGGAGCACTTTATGCAATTAAACGTAAACACACAACTGGATCGATTGAAGGGAGACGTGGCCCACTTGCGACGCCTACCAGTATCTCTCATGGGACACTCAGTTCTGTTTAAAATGTTGCCTCTCCCGGGCTTACTGAACACAATACAGAACACTCCTTTTCTGATCCCAGAGGCTTTCTTTCGTGCGATCGAGACAGAGCAAAGTATGCTGTTGTGGGGGGGAATCCCAGAATCGCCCTGCGGAAGCTACAGTAGGGGGTGTATGAGGGAGGGCTGGCAGTGCCCAATATTAGAAAATACTACTTGGCGACACAGCTTGTCAATGTCAATGGGTTGGTATTCTCTTTGACCGAGGAGCCAGCATATCAGGTTGATCGATTGGACTTGGGTAGGGGTATTTATCTCTCTGCACTCTACACAAAAAGAAGGGGTAACAAGTCCCTCCCAATTCACACTTAGACGGTGGTGGCAGTATGGTGGAAGGCAACAAAGGTCACCGGATGGGAGACCAAACTCATGGAGTAAACCCCACAGTTGGAGGGAGATTTTCTGGCTGAGACAGTACGCCTCAAGGGCTTCACTAGATCGAGCAACATAGGCATTGTCCTCCTGGGTGATGTCTGGAAAAGTGGGAAACTTTTAGAATTTGCCACTCTACAAACAGAGTACCAGGTGGGGGAGGGCGAGTATTTTCGATATTTGCAGCTGCGACATGCACTTCACAGTCACTTGAAAGATGGGGATCCGCTGCCAGAGTACATACCACTGGAGGATAGGCTCCTGCTTGATCCCATGATAGATAGGGCCATATCCCTCACGTATAAGAAGCTGATAAATAACACACCAGACCCCTGGGGACCATTAAGAGAGGCCTGGGAGTCGGATATGGGTCTTCTTGAGGATGATGACTGGGCGGAGGCCCTGCAGAGCCCCAGAGAAATAGCTGTGAGGGCAAGATTCCGATTAATTCAACTCCGAATTCTCCATAGGTCCTATGCCTCCAGGGCTATGCAATATCGTATTGGACATTGTATGTCTGAGGAGTGTGCAAGGGGGAGTGGTTAGACTGGGACATTCCTTCACATACTGTGGGCGTGCCCCAGGATTCAAAGATATTGGGGAAGCCTGGTCCGGTCGATGTCAACGGTTGTTGGGTCCATGGTCCCGGTAGATGCAAGATGCATATCCTAGGGGTAACAGGGGATGTAGTCTTGCCCAAATGGGCCAAAATCTGGCTCGCACTGGTGGGTGTGGTGGCAAAAAGGAACATTGCTCGACTATGGGGTGCTGGGGAGGTACCAAGTGTGGAGTGCTGGAAAAATGACTTGGATTGGTGTCAACGGGCTGAACAGACTGTATACCAGAGCAGAGTGTGCCCACGCAAGTGGGAAAAGTTATGGGTGGCCTGGATGAACTACAGGGACCACTGTACGTGGGAGCCCCTGGCCTGGGAGCATGTGGTTTGTGACTTCTCTGATCACTTTGGGGATAACGACGGGCTAGTGGGAATGTGCATTGTGAACGCTGCCACGTATTTGTATATGCTGAACCACCACTATGTATATTGTACTGTTTTCTATGGAAGCATATGTTTCATGGTTAACAAAAAGAATTTTAAAAAAAGAGAGTAGTGTACTTAAACTTGATCTCTGTTTTGTGAGTTGGCTACTAATTATTGGTCTTCATTGGATGGCCAATAATTTAACACCCTAATTTCTCACATTTTCCTGAGATGAAGCATGGTCCATTAAAGGATGAATGTCTCTGTGGGTGAAGTACAGAATCTGAGTGAAGTGACTATGTTGTAAAGTCATTGTTGGGCCCAGAAATAAGAAAAGAGAAAAAGCTTCCACTGCAGCCCTACTTTAATTCAAACAACAGACATACTAAGATAGTAGAGAAATGGTGCCCATGATTAGCAGGAGGCTTTAGAACACTGGTCGATATTGTAGCTTCATCTCAACATCCACCCATGCTACCTTAATTTTCTGTCTTTTGGTATTTCATTTTTAACCAAAAGTGGTTCAAGTTCAGAAAGTTTTAGCCAAGCACGCCTCAGAAACACTCTTCCTTAAGTATCCAGTACTTGTTTGAGAAGTAATATTCGTGAACTCTAATTAGTCTATAATTCGAGGTAGAGTGTATTAGCACTTTACGGGTCAGAGGATTATTCAAATATGACAACCTTATTGTTTCATCAAAAAATACCTGCTGATGGACTGAAGGCCCCTGTTTCTTCTTCCACTACTGGTTAATGGCAACTAATTATAGTGGTTAGTTAAAACATTTTACTTGCACCCTTGTAGGGAGCCTACTCATTACTTTTTATTGTTAAATCTGTCTAATATTTCTTGTCTAGGTCCATAGGTTCCCTAATTGTATGTGGTGGGCATGAGAGTACTTGGATATATATGAGATGAGCACACACGTGCAGGGTAATCCTATTGGAAGAAGTGAGAGGAGGAGGCGAGATGCGGGAGGAGAGGAGATAGGTGCAGTACTGCTGTGCACTATAGGACCACTCGCAACAGTGTGTGTTGCCTACGCTGTCACTGGAGCCTCGAATCTTTCCCCACGCTACAGGAGTAGCTCAACTAACTGATCCCGTGCAGGAAGAGCATCGCGTGGCGCAAGAGGAGGGTGAGGCGCTGGCCCCGGGACTGCGAGGACCAGCATTCAACAGCTCTAGCTGGTCCTCTTCCCGTGAGAGCCGCGCCCCCTCACAGAACCACGCCCACAGCCAAGTTCCTTAACTACTCGCGGCACCCGCTACGCGGGTGCCACTCGCAACAGTGTGTGTTGCCTACGCTGTCACTGGAGCCTCGAATCTTTCCCCACGCTACAGGAGTAGCTCAACTAACTGATCCCGTGCAGGAAGAGCATCGCGTGGCGCAAGAGGAGGGTGAGGCGCTGGCCCCGGGACTGCGAGGACCAGCATTCAACAGCTCTAGCTGGTCCTCTTCCCGTGAGAGCCGCGCCCCCTCACAGAACCACGCCCATACAATTTACCATACTTTAAAGGCGCTTACCGGTCCGCGCACCGCGGGACGCGCGCGGGTCGCAGCCCGGGGCGAAGGCCGGGCAAAGAGCGGGCCGTTTGAGGCCGTTCGAGAATGTAAGAGTCCGGTCCGGCCCACCCTCCTAAGCCCTACATCAAGGACATCCAAGCACAGGTATTTACCACTGTTTTCGACCTGTCTTAATAACTAACAGCTGCCATACAAAATTCTCCTTGGAATCAATCCTAGGAAAATGAATACGAGATCAAGCAAGCACAAAAAACTCAAAAAAAATGGGATAGGCGAAAAATTGCTAGGCCCAATGGATGACTTTCTCGCAAAAGCTAATACTTTTATTGACCAAAGTCTAAGTCTAATCGAGGGGAGGGTTTCAACTGAACTTGCAATAGCACGCCGATCCTCAATGGGACTATTAGCAACCGCAAGATCTCCACCCATACAGCCATTGCTACCTCAAAGGGACACAGCTGTAAACAGACCCAGCCTCCCAAATAATGTAGACCTCTCAGCTTCCCAACTTAGTGCAACCTCCACAGAAAGCGACCTAGAAAAAACCCCAAACATTTTTCCAGATACAACCTCTGAAGAATTAAGGCAAAAGAGAGGGAGACAGGAGGGGGCCATAAAGAAAAGGAATGTTAGGAAAACACGAAACCAAACTGAAAACATTAAATCAACTGAGAACACAGTTCTGGTTGGTGATACAGACCTATCTGTATTGCCCCATCACTTTGTCCCTCCAAAAAACAACGTGATAGAACTACATCAGCCATCATTTGCTCTCCAAGATATCTCTACCTCAGATACCTTAAGCCTTCAACAACTAGGCAAAGATAGAGAACTATCACGACTAACTAAAGAAATAGCTTCCCTCCTAAATTCTCATATTCGCCCTCTAGAAATTAGACTTACCAACATCGAGAGACAATTAACAAAAATCTCAGCGTCTATCAAACCTATATCCTCTCAAGCTCTCCCAAAACTAGCCCCAAACCCCACGATCACTCTCCCTACTTCGAAGCAACTTGCAACCTTATCGCTTTCACGCACTAAAAAACAACCCTCTTCAAAATCCTTGACAGTACCAAACACTCTCACTGCACAAAACCCAATTCCTAATTCCCAGATTATTCCCTCACAACCTAACCCCCAACTTATACCACTAGAAATTACCCCAATCACTGGCTCATCAGTCCCTAAAAACCTAGCTACAATAATCACGCATCCACCAAAAACAAAAGGACCCCTGAAAGGGACCACTGAGCAAAGACCTCCCCTAAACATGCCACCTGAGGCATGCCCATATGTGGCAGTCTTGACGGGGGTTCCGGAACTTACATCAGAGGGGACGGAACCAAACTGGTCACTGAAGAATAAAGTTCGGTATTGGCTGAACACAAACCGACCGGTTCCGCCACCCTGTATAACCAGAATAGTATCAGTCTGCAGGACCCCGTGGGTGGGCCATAGGGAAAAAACTATCCAGGGAGATTGCGTCGTAATCACTTTTGAGGACCCCACAATTGCTGAGTATATCTGCTCCTGGGAACATAACAACACCACAGGGGGGATTGCTACTAGACCACTGTCATATTTTTACCCAAAAAGATTCAGTAGCAATAACACCGTATACGACACTGATAACTTTTGGCGGAAACCTATCCCACAGCCGTGGGAGTTAGATGTGGTTGGCTCAAAACCACCGCTACGACATAGTGACTTCTATAACCCCTGGCGCCCTGTAAATCAGAACTACCAGCAAAGAGAACTTCCATGGCAGATCACGGGTCCACAAAATAGACCTAGAAATTGGGAACAATGGGAGCGACCATCTTACCAACCATATGAAGTCAATCATAGAGATACCATCAAAGGGCCAAATTGGTCAGGCATACCGACTATGAATCGGTTCAGTGGCCTGGAAATGGTCGATTGACTAACAACTAAATCCCCGGAGCCCCCACAGACCATCTTGGCCCCATCCATCCTCATTCCACCCGCTGTACAAACAAAAACCATAGCTGTAGACCACACTTCCTTACATCTTTCCGTGATCTTTTGGAATGTGGCAGGTCTTCGAAACAAAATAGTGGATGGTTCTGTAGCCGACTTCTTGAAGGAGACTCAAATCATCTGTCTACAAGAAACCTGGACAACGACGCCCCTACACCTCGAGGGATATAGAACATTTACATCTCCTGCCCTCCCTAGTACTTCAGGTAGACCTAAAGGGGGATAGGCTATCTACCTAGCAAACACAATCTCCGACATGAAGATCATTAAGGTAGACCTCCTGCCCAACTTCCAAATTCTTACACTCAAATTAGGGAAAAAACTCGTCACCACACTAATTAACATCTATAATAACTTAGCGGATGAGACTTTCCTGAACGTTCTTTCCCTAATACAAGAAAAAATAAATGAACACAGGCACCCTAAGCAAAAAATCGAAAACGCCAACATAATTTGGGGTGGAGATTTCAATCATCATCCCTGCCCCAAAAATGACATCTGTGGAATGGTGGACGAATACGAGAACCCTTTAGTCCACTTTATCCATTCAGTGTGGGCCCAGCCATGAACAAATTACTTGCTGATCTGGATCTGCTAATCGTAAACCCCATCCAAAAATCTAATAACAAACCAGAATTCACCTACAGAGGAAGGGGCCATAAGACCACTGTTGACTATATAATAATTACAGAAGGCCTTAAAGATAAAATTACCAACTTTAAAATTCTGGAAAACAACTTGAGCGATCATTCTGCTCTACAAGTAAACCTCCAAACAGACCATCCAAGAACACACATGGCAACCACAGCAAAAACCTTAGCACAGAACAGGATAGAATTGGGGAAAAACAATGGATACACCATAAAATGGGAAAAACTGGACCCCAACATTCTTACTAAGCAGCTAGTAGACTCTACCTATGATAACATCTTGATCTGTCTCGACCCTCATGCAGAGACGAATCAAATCGTGGAAAATTACAAGAAAATAATAGAGCAAGTCAGAAATCTTTTAACTAAAACATCAAAACAAAATAATCTAAGTTCCACAGGTTGGTTTAATCAAGATTGCACTAAGGCACATTCTAATCTGAAAAAAGCTCTCGGAAATCCAAACAGAGATAAAACAAATATCCAATCTCTTCGACAAGAGTATAACACCGCCAGAATCACAAGGAAAAAAGAACTGAAAGAATCTTTGTGGAAGGCCTTGCACGAAAGTGCACTCCAGAAAAATAGCCAGGCATTCTGGAAAATAGTCAAATCACCTCTGCTAACGGACCACACTGGCCCAAAAATAGATGTGGCCATCGATGAGGATACGTGGGTGAATCACTTTTCAAAAATTTTTAAACTAACAGCTACGAGCGAAGAACATCACCTCAATATCAATCCAGTAGCTTACCCAATCCTATTGGAGATCGACCTGCAGGATTTCAATACGGCGTTAACATTAAGCAAGAGTGGGAAAGCTCCAGGTCCCGACGGGGTCCCAGTCGACCTATTTAAACATCTCCCAGACCTATGGGTACCAATACTCACCAGAGTCTGCCTAGCAACAATGAAACTTGGGCTGTTAGAATCATGGTCATCCTCAATTATGGTCCCAACCTTTAAGAAGGGGGACCGACAAGACACCAAGTGTTACAGACCAATTTCGCTTCTCGACTCCCTGGGTAAACTTGTTGGTAGAGTCCTCCTCGAAAAGTTACAGCAATGGGTAGAAGACAAAAACATCCTATCAGAGTTACAGTTCGGATTCAGGGAGGGATTCGGAACTGTTGAACAGGCACTAAATCTAAGTCTGCTAATTTCAAAATATACCCATGCAAAACCTGGCTCCATTTACATGGTTTATGTAGATCTGTCCTCTGCATTCGACTGCGTTTCGCATGCAAGACTCTGGTCACTGTTGAGTGCAATGGGGGTAGATCCCCCTCTTTTGGACTTTCTGAGGGAGCTATACAGCGAAGCCACGGCGAGAGTAAGGTACGGGACAAAAGGAGAACTGACATCGCCATTCAGGGTAGAGCGGGGAGTGAGGCAAGGTTGTGTCCTTGCCCCCTTCCTCTTCTCTTTGTACACCAACGGCCTAGAAAAGACTATGCTGAGAGGAGGGAGAGACCTTCCAAGAGCAAACGGTCGCTTGATCCCCGCTCTCCTTTATGCGGACGATGCAGTCATCTTAGCCCGCACCCCCATTGAACTGCAGAAATCTCTATCTAAATACGCAGACTTCATGGGCGCTCTGGACCTCCACATAAACATCAAAAAAACCTACGTTATGGTAGCCGGCGGATCAAGAAAGACATCCAAGTCCATTTTTCTGAAACAACAAAAAATCGAAACGACCTCACAGTATCCCTACCTAGGCATTATGATTGATGATGCCCTGAATTGGAAAGCGGCAGTCGAGGCTAGGAGACAGCTCTTCAGACGAGCTACTATGGCACTGATGAAATTCTCCAATAAACTCGGCAAAAGACCACCAGTAGAACTACTACAGATTTATGCCGCGAAATGCCAAGCCATCGCTTTATATGGTGCAGGGATCTGGGGTCACACACCTATCGACTCCATCCAAAAAGAGGAGAATATCTTCACGAGGTTCCTTTTATCAACCCCAAAAGGCACTTCCATCTACGCCTCACATATAGAACTAGGAATCACATATATTGAAGATCTAATAAAAATCCAACCTCTTTTGCTTTGGAGGCGAGTATGGGTATCAGAAAAAAACACCTTGACTAAAACCATCCTTCGTGACACCATGGATCTGGACCATGCCCACAAAATATCCTGGCTCTCCTATGTAAGACATTTCTTCTGTGACCTGGGCCTAGAAAAATATTACCATATGCCAGAAGAATTGAAGGAAATATCTAAAAAGGAACTGAAACTAGTTGCCTTGAGCCACCTGGAATCCCTTAGACTGGCATTACTGAGTGCGAAAAAATCGGTCATCCACGCAATTATGACACAGCAGTCGCTGAATATCCAGTCATATTTGACACTGGAGCTTACAACCTACGAAAAAATGCTCCTAACAAGGTTCAGAATGAACCTCTTTTTTAGACTAGTGTCATTTCCCGAAAAAAATAACTGGAAAACTCAGATGGAACTGTGCCCATGTGATGATCGTTCACAACAGTCCACCATGCACACAGTATTGTTCTGTAAGTTCTTCCATACCCATCGTAAAGTCTGGCTAATCCCTTTATTAAAAAGATGGGGCCACAGACAATGTCGTCCAGCCATGCTGGCACTTCAAACTTTGGACTCCGAATGGACAGTGTATCACGTACTGTATTATGAGGCACAGAAACAATTTGTAATATAGTGATTCAATTTCCGTATTACCTAAACTACGCACACTTTCTGTTTTTTAACTGTATATTCAATCACATTTTTAAGCAAATTTTATTATGAATATGTGTATGTTATGATATCTTTTATGGTTTTACATTGTTACAAACCGAATAAAGATTACTATTACTATTACTATTACTATAGGACACTGCAGCCTCGAGGACGCTGCACTGCAGGGAGACCAGGACAGGCCTTCTGAGAGCAGTATGAGAATGCCACAGCAGCAGATAAGCGAGGTGGGTGAGATCAGTGGTTGTGTTCCCGCAGTCTTGCTGCCCTGTGACCTTAAGCCCAAACAGCCCTACAGCTATAGGTTCTGTCATTTCAGCTGTTCAGCTGTTTGTTAGTTCATCAGCCAGTCTGTCTACCTGTTCTCTGCCTGCCTGAACTCTTCCTGATGGTAGGTATAGTCATACTGGAGGCTGAATTGGAAGCTGAGCTAGGGAAGGAGCCTGTGCATGGCGAAGAACTGCAAGGCACAACAAAATAGCCTAGAGCAAGAATTAACTTGGTCAGGACCCTACATCGATTGACCAGCTGAGTCTGAGAATGAGGAATCCAAGTCCAGTTGGGCCTCATTGTTTTTGTTATATATCATTGCTATCATGTAGTGGCCTTGCTCCTTCACAGCACAGCTCAGTATGGTAGCTGCTGCTGTCCCCAGTGCAGACTCCTGCAGACTCCTGCCTGCGCCTCAGCCCTGGTGGTCCAGTGGTAGAGAGTCATTACTCTGCTGCTTGACTGCCCTTCTGTCTCTCTTTGTGCTTTTTCTATCTCTCTTTCTGTTTTTCTCTTTCTCTTTCATTCTGCCTTTTGCCATGCTTTTTCTTTTCCTTTTACTCCTGCTTTCGCCCTCATCGCCCCTGCTGCCCCTGCCTCTGCAATACCCCGCAGCCCCATCCCCTCCTGTGTCCTTCTCTCTTTCTGCTTTTTCTGACTCTCTATCTCACTTTCTGCTTTTCTCTTTTATTCTACCTTTTGGCTTTGCATTTCCCTTTTTCCTTGCTTCCTGTTTTGTCACTCATTGCGATCCCCAGCAGCCCCATCCCCTTTTGTGTCCCTTTACTCTCCCGTGTTTTCCCACCTCCCAGCTGTCCAGCCCCCCTGCAGCACTACTTAATGGCAGCTGCTGCTTGGCCGCATGCAGCGGGCACGCGGCTGGTGCACCAAAGGCGTGCCAAGGCAAGCCCGCCTGTGCCTGGACAGGGACTCTAGTTCTCAGGCTTTCCACCACTATGACGCCAGCACCCTCCTCGCCCTCAACCCTGTATGCCACGCTGCGTGCCATATAGCATCACCGAAGAAGACCCATGGACTCTTCACCTGCCGGAACTGCAACCAGCCTTCACCCACACCAAGGGCCAGAGTTTATATTGTTGAGTGTTCTCGAATTCCATGTCAGTCGCCCTTGGGCCTGGTTCACCTGTACAGTGCTGTGCAAGTGCATGATGTACCCTGGAGAGATAGGTTGGACTATTAGACCTGTTATAAGGTGTAATATTGCATGGTCACTTCCCTTAATGGGAAAGCTACTAGTTTATTTTCCGAGCTTGTTAATGTCTGTAACAAATAGATCTTTTGTTAAGATTCATTATTCTCTCTCGGTTGAGTGGATCATTGCCTGAGGGGGATAAGTCAGTAATTTCTGAAGAACAAGATTGAACCTTCTGATCCTGAAGAGTCAAGGCCCCCAAGGTCTGCTCTATCAGTTGGACGGCAAATGTTTCAGGTGGGTCAATGCCATTCACTGCATTGGAAAAACTTGGGGCCAGAGGATTTAGTTGATTGTAGTTCGCTCTTGATTTAGGTTTTAAGTGGTACTGCCCCTTTTCATTTGAATTTATTGCAGTTTTTAAAATTTGCTCTATTTCTGGGGTTTTGAGTTCAGAAGATAGGAGATTTCTTAACCTTTAACTTCCGACCCTTCTGTTTCATGAATGTTCTTGTCACTCTTTTCTTAAACCTTTTTCACTTGTTCATATTGACTCTCCTTTTCTTTTTTGTTGATGCTGGATCAGAAAAGGCTGGAGCTGGGGATTCAATGGTTTTTATTTCTTTTCTACTTATCAAGGGATTGTTGGATGGTTCAAGTGAGTCATTAGGTCTGTGCTGGTTACAAATTGGATAATAGGGGCTGATCTTGTGTTGGGCTTTATGGTTGTTTGATTCCTTAAATAGATTTCTGAGGGAAAACATTTGGTTATTCTCAGGCTTTTTATTTTTTTATTTTTGTATGATCCGACCCGTTTGGGTCGCTGTTTTTTCTTCAACAGTTGTAAGTCATCAGTTAATAAGGTGACTTTAGGTACAAGAGGATTTTAACTGTTGTTTCTTCTCCTTTTGTTAGTAGTAATTTATATTTAAATTGTTGTTTCCTTTTCTTCTCTACTAAATATTGCGACATGCCTATTTGAGTATCCAACATCTGATTGGAGTTTTCCATTATATTCTCTAAAAGGGACAGAACTGATTTCAAAATTCATTAAAGAGTAAATAAAGAATTGGATACCGGGGTTTGTCTGTTAGGGGATTGCATGTTCTTTATAGACAGAAAATCCGGTGATTGAGAAAGATTCTCTACAGGGGCAGATGTTTTAGGTGGGGTACTATTATAAATTTTTGGCAACTCCTTTGTTACTTTGGAAACTTGGCGAAAGAGAGTATCATTAATGTTTATACCTGGTAAGGTGAAGTCTGTTTCAGAGATTTGATGTATCTTATGATCGACTTGACAGGGGGATGGATTAGAGCGTCCTTGGTGCACCTCTATTTTTGCAGTTGCTGACATTATGGTGTAACTGATTAATTCTCCCATGTAGCCTTTATGGCTTTGGGTTAGATTACTGGAATCTGCTACTTTATCTTCTCCTGTATTCTGTGCTTTTTCCTGTTCCATTCATGTTGTCACTCGTTCTGTGTTAATTGATTTTGTGAAAAATCTTATTTCAGCGTTCCCAACAGAATTTCCTATGCGAGCCGTCTTACTGGTGCTCTTTCGTATTACTTGTTGTGTTCTAAGTCTTTTCATAAAGATCATGCGTGATCATAAATTTTTGTAAGCCATAGTGAGGTAAAAGTTTTAGTGGTGTACTGTTAGGCATCTTGACATCTTTTATCTATTGGTATTGTGGTTGCATTAGTTTACCGACTTTATGCCTAAAACCAGCCGTTCTCGTAGCTCATAGCTTTCAAGCCAGGTGAACTTATGAGCGGCAATGACCTCTCTCCAGCGTGGTGCTACGCCTTTTTTTAAGATTAGTGTGTTAATTGATTTTTGTTTGGAGGTGATTAGGATTTTTACTTGGCGGCCCATAGTTGGTTATTAAGAAGATTAGGTGAGAGGGCGCGCGAGCCGCTTTATCTAGTGGGGCTTAGAGTCACTGCCCCTTTTTGCTGCCTGAGGTAAGAACTTGCAAGCCATCATGGGTGTTTTGCAGGATTTAGAGCCTCCCGGCGCTACAGCTAGAAGGTGGCGGCGGGGTAGCCGCATTGACTGCTGAAGCAATAAGTGAGGCAAAGAGTGAGGCAAAGAATCCTTGCCCCCTCCTGCTTTTACCTGAGTACCTGTCAGGCTCGATCGTGCTGGAGAGCGGGGGGCCAGGGCTTATTACGTGCCTCTTAATGATGCTGGAGTTTAGATGCCGATTATAGGGACCGTGGGAGCGCAGCGCAGAGCGGGAGCACTCGGGAGTGTCGCAGGCCGCACCCGACCTAGCCGGGCCGCTTCTGCGGTAACCCCCGGCTCACACTCTGCAGCAGCGAATACACTGCTGCCCTCGGAGTCCCAGCTGCCCCCCTCCTTTAGCTCCTTTGCTGGTACCTAGTAACCAGTTGATTGGTGAATTTGGCATCTTCAGACTCGGTCTGCTGGTAGAACATGAGCAAAGATGAGCAAGATCAGGTGTGGGGGCGGGAGAGCAGAGTGAAGTTGGCCAGACCGGCTGCAAAGCACTGGTTATCAGTCCGTTCTAAAGAGGTGGCGGCGGTGTTGCCGTCGGTGGCCGGGCCCACCACATGCCGCTCTCCACACAGGCAGCACACAGGCAGCAAGCAAGCAAAACGGAGCGAGGTGGAGACAAATTGAAACACTGCAGGTGCCCAACTCCCCGCCTTCCTCACCTCGCTCCGCACTCATCACTGTCTCCTCAGGCCTCAGAGCAGCTCAGGCAGGAGCTCCAGCGAGAGCAGAGGGCAAAGCGGCAAACCACCCGTCCGTTGCTCGGAGGCGGCGGTAGTGCTGACATCAGTGTCTTTCAGGTGGCCGGGCTCACCACTCTCTGCTCTTCTCACGGTTCTCGCGGCACTCGCCGCTATTCACAATACCCCTGATTCCGGTGCTCACCGTGCTCAGAGCTCCAAACACTTCCGCTTCCTGTGGCATTGGGATTCGTCCTCAATGACTACAAACAATGATGATGTTAGTTGTACAAACCCTCTGAACAGATCCAGGCTCTTGTCCCTCCTCTATGCAGTACCAATACCAAGGATAGTGACATCTCAGGATATAAAAAGAGTGACCATAGTTAGCCAAATAGGCATATGTGGGACAAGAAAAGATCAAACAATTCAAATGTAATTTGCATCAATTAGCATAAGCAGGCTAGTTTTAAGACACTTGCAAGACTTCAACGTTATGGGAGTAGATGTGTCCTAACATTCCACCAATCAATGACTAAGGGTAACTGATGGAGCGGGTAATTCAAAATTTTGTATACCCCCCCCCCATTTCTATATGTTTACATTAATCCGAATAATACACGTGGGATTTGCATTTGCATGGCTGTAACTAATTTGTATACTAATATATGTACGCATATTAATGTTAGTAAACTAGAATATTGCATGGTATATGTTGCTTTTGTGATGTAATTGTAAGTCAAACCAGATGACATCACTGGGTGAATATAAACGCTTTGAATTTTGCTATTATGCTAGATAATTACATACACATAGGGGAATTAGCGAGGGTTTAACATTTTATTAGTCATTTCCATGTTTTAATTACGTTTTGTGTTTGTTTTGCTTAAGGTGACCATTTGGGCCTAAGCAAAGATGGCTGACTGAAAGACACGACGGGACTGCTATCGTTTCACGAGGTTTCGGGTGAAGTGCGCCTGTGCCACCGCCAGCAACAGTGGCCTCATCCTGACCCAGCATGATGTACCCGTCAAGGACACACTGGGAGAATCGCCAAAAACACCAAACAATGAACTGTCTTTAAAACCGGAACCAGCAAGTGTGATGACTTAACCTAAAGGACTATGTGGGAACTTTACCGAATGACCCCAAACCAGCCAATGAGGACAGTCTAAAACGTATTCTTGATACATTTTGACATTACATTTATTATAAAAGAAAGTAGAATAGGGCTTAAGTGTGTGGTTCGATTTGTCTTGCTGCGAATTTCCTGACGTTATGCTGATGGAGAGGACGGTGACACTGCTGGACAGCTGTTTCCCTGAATCTTTGACAGACTGAATGGTGGCCTGACTTTGATGAATTAGAGATCTTCCACGACATGACCGACTTAGAGGACGACAATTAGCCAGAATAGGTAAATATGATGTTCCGCAGATTGACTAATGATTTATTGAATTTTACAACTAATAAGATAAATGAAGATTTGAATTATAACCAAATGTGTTGAGTCGTTTATTGAAGAAATTAGATTAAGATTGAGTATAAGATAGAAGAATTGGAGCACCAACTATCAAGTTCAACTAACAGATCCATTGATTAAATGGAGGGAATATCTCAAGTTTCAGTGAGTTATAAAGATAGTCAATATGTGTTTAAGTAAATAAGGTTCTTTAGGAGAAAAGTATTCCTTTCATTTACAGCGCTTGGAAAAGGCTTATCCCTCCCGTGAGAACAGATCAAGTAAGAGTGAGTGTTGGTGTTATGGGCCCCACCAATGAATGTATTGAGTGAATGTGCTATTGTGACATTTGATCTGTGACGAAGAGAGGATTTGATATTCCACGCTGCATCCCACCTTTATGTAATCAAGGCTTAAAGAAGGCTGCCAAGACATTCCATCCAAGGGAACAATGTCCACTGTGTAGCCCAGGAATAGACAGTCCCTTGGGCTCAAGTGAGACTAAGTTTACCAACCTCTGCATTACAACAAATAAAAACTTAAGGCCAATCAAATTTTAAATGTAGGAAGAGCGGTACACATGATGAAAGGGTAAGCTTGGGCGTGGTTAGCCAGAACCCTGGTAAGTAGTGGCAGGCATATGAGCAAACCCAGTCTGATTGATTAAAGTGGAACCACCGAACATTAAGCAGTGTTAAGGAGGGACATGCTGAGTCAGAGAGGACAGGTAAAGTTGTGAGTAGTAGAACTATTTGGACATCCTGTGGTGGATTGTTGAAGTTTCGATAAGTAAATTAGAGGATGGGGAATTGTTCAAATGTAATAATAGACATGCTATATGCTGCTTCCAGGAAACGTGGTCCCTTTCTGCAAGTGGTTTAAGTTATTTTTTTTTTATGGAACCTGCCAATAACTAAAAAAATGGTCAACCAATGAGGCAACTTTTAAAGTGGTTACCATATAAGGCGAATTGTGAGATAAAGCAATTGGGCAAAAATGGCTTTCCACAGTGCACTGCATGTGAGACTTATCATGGCCACCAAACCAGCCAGTATCATTGGTGTTCTGAATATATATAAGCCACCTGGGTTGTAGCCAGAATTATAGGTGCTGCGGGAGAATTTTGTTGAATATGTAAAAAGTGTAAGGGAGACAGAATGGGGGTAGAGAGGGCATGCACCTAGTAATGGTATGTCAGGACCTGTCTGACGATATTGTCAATCAAGAGATTCAGGCATAGGATTTCTGGTTGGGTGTCCACAAATCAGTTATGTGCCTGACAAAAGCAACTAAGAAAGGGGAGTCCTTTTCATCATTTCTTTTAAACCCCTGGCTTAATTTTTTAATGCTCTGAATCCCTCTGACAACACATCAAAAATAACCTACAATAATGGTAGAAAGGCATCATTCATTGATTACATTTTAGTTAATTTAGAATTGTGTCACAATGGCATGTATATGAAGAGAGTTGAAAGTGATCATGATTCCTTTGTAGCTAGCATAAAAACCTCTAACAGGAGCCAGTCACAATTCAGCATGAAAGGCTGGCCAGATTATATGCCAAATACTCTACCCTCAAATAATAGGAGACACATTATATGGAACAAAGAGAAATACCTTAACAAAATTCTAATATTTAATGCAATCATAATAAAATATGGAACTACCATTCTCAATGCTCCGAATGACATAAACTGTGATAATTTGTTATGTATGGTTTAATGATTTATGAATTGCAATTGTTTGCAGTTGCAGCCAGTATTAATAAAGAAGGCGAAATCAAATACACAATTAGGCCCAGCTGGTATGATATTGAATGCTATATTATGAAGTGCAAAGTTTTGAAGGCTTTAACTCAGTGCCATCATGATATAGCTAGTGAATGGTTCTTTCAAGTCTGCAGGTGAGAATTTAAATATAGGCTGGTAAGAAATGTAAAAGCTTCAATATATCTGTGTTCACTGGCGGATGCATACACATATGGCAATTTAGGTCCAGGTAATTGGTTGGCCCATGTAAAAAACGTATTACTTGAACTCCAACTGTGAGATTTATGGGCTGACCTAAGTAAAGTGTGATGCAATACATTAAAGCTTGTGAAGTAACATTTATGTATGTTTAAGTGGGAAACAAAGTTCGCTACAATAAGACCAGGTAGTATACTTTGAAAGGAGATTAGGCTCAGGTTGGAAAATGTACCTGGACCAGCTCGTAGCCAAACTGAAATGCTCACCATATATTAAGCTTAGATTAGGGATCTTTTCTATTGGGGATTATCTCAGCAGGTGTTCAAGACTGCAACAAAGAAGTGAATGCTGTGATTGTCTGATTGTGGGAGGAATAATAGCTTGCACCTTTTGTTCTTTTTGCACAAAATGTGTTAATGTGTGTAATAGTTGGCTCTTACCCTTACTAAGGCAGTATGAGATTGGCTACACAAGTACAGTCCTAGCACTCTGTCTTAGGACAGATGATGTCATCATTTGCAATTCTGTAGCTTCATATCTTTGGACAGTCTGGCCATGAGTAAGAGAGTTTTTGGTAACTTTTAAAGTAATCGCTGGAGTCATCGAGAATGTTTAGTTTTACTGTTGTTGCCAATATGTCAATTAGCTTTTGGCAGGATGTGATTTGAAGTGTATATGAACTTGCACTTTGTTGTGTTACATAAATGTTATACGTATTGCAAGCACTGTTAACTATGATGATTTGAATTTCATCTAGGCCTTTATTGATATTCATCCAAACACTAATTCTACTCTCCACTTCATAGCAGGTTAACTGTACAGGACTTTTCTGAGGGACTGTGTGGTATAACGAAGACAGAGAAATGTTGGGTGAGTTGCAATTGATGCCAGTTTTAATGTAATTACCAGATGTAATTTTAACTATCTACAGATACACTCCATTTACGTTTTTTTAGCAGAAATAGAGTTTGAAATTTTTTTAGAGAACTAAGTTTCAATCAATGAAGTGTATGATTTTTGATTATTGATCTTTGTTGTAGGTGTATTTTAGTTAAATTTATGTATCAAAAATTAAATATAACGATGTATTGGACTAATTGGGGTACGTAGACTCGAGTCTTCTTAAATGTGTTTAGACTCTGAGGTTGTAGGGTGCTGCATAGAATTTTGTGGTAGCCAGTGCTGTTCTCTTCCTTTATCTCGGCAATGTTACAGCTCGTCCTTATACAGACGTAATACATATCTGACATGATGCTTTAGCGTTAGGAAGTGCAGCAGGTCAGATAATGGTGACTTGGGCCTGTCAGTCATGTACCCTTATATTCCATCAGAAGCCACAATAAAGGGAAAAGGACAGCCTCCCATCCTGGTTGATCTTCTGATTGAGCGTAAGGTTGTGTGCCTTGCTCTGACCCCTTGTTTCTTAGATCTTAGAAGTTGGGAAACATAAACTGTGTGTAAAGACTAACCCTGGTTAGTTTCCACCCCATGTTGTGTATGAATGAGAGTAAGTGTATGTGATTGTTTACATGTGTACATGAGTGTGTGTATGATTGTGTATTGATGTGTATGCAAGCCCACCTGTTTTGTAAAACACCTAACAGTATATATGTGCATCTATAACCTTCATAAAGCAGCAGAACACGTTTTCATCAGGGTATTGTTACAAACATCATGCCACAGCTGAGGCATCGCACCCATCTTTTATTTACAGGCATGTTCATTTAACAGGGGCCTTTGAAGTGATACCATTTAAGAAACATTCGAGAGCCTGCGAGAAAAGAACACATAAGTGTTTCATGCAAGACGAAGCCTTAGAGGACGGGGTCCTGAACAGAAAATAATCTTATGCTTTTTTCTTGACCTATACATACACCCTGGACGGCAGACGTTTGTGAGTGGACGTGAGTTTAGCTGAAACACCATCAAGTAAGGGTTAGCAATAGTGATGTCACAAGGTTATCACCATAGTCCCACTAATTTCTATTCCATTGATTATGTTAGGGCTGCTAATTGGAGCAATTGTAATGAAGATATCTGGCAGCATCTATGATTGTATTTTGAATATCACATTGTGAAATGCAGCACCTAGATGGCTACCTCTGTCTCTCTACTCTTTTACATCAATGGTTAATGCTTTGTTTGTAATCCTGAGCTTATGATTAACGAGTAGATGGCAGGCTGTTAGATCTTTCATCTTTAGGGTGGTCTTCCCCTGAACGTTTTGCCTACTTTCCTCCAATTTTTGCTGAAATTAGATTTTGTTGGCCTTAGAACCCTGTGCACTTTACCACTGCTAACCAAGACTAAAGTGCTTGTGCTCACTCCACTAAACACGGTTTGATTGGCATTCAATCTATCAATCGAAGAATTTATAAAGCACATGACTATTTGTAGAGTTTCCCGGCGATGGGCAGATTAGATGCCAGTTGGAACAAGAGCCAGCCTACCGATAGGCAGATTGGAACATCCAGGTTTTAAGATAGCATCTGAAACAGCGCCCATTCTTCCTAGTACGTAATCCAAGGAAAGAATATTCCAAGCCCTGGCAGTGAGCAAGGAGATAGAGGTGCCACCCCATCTCTTCCTCCTAAATCATGAGACCACTTCTAGCACAGCACCAGAGGAGCACAAAGATCTGACTGGATGAAATAGAGTAAGCCTATTGGCCAGATATACAAGGCCAACCTGATAGACGGTCCTATGTGTCAAGGTGAGTCATTTGAACTGGTTCCTCTCTTTAACCCCTTCCCCGCTCATGACGGAACCGTTCCGTCATGAGCCACGGTTGCCGTGTGCTCATGACGGAACGGTTCCGTCATGACAATCCTGTTGGCGGCCGCTCCGCCTGCGCGGCGCTGTTTCCCCGCCTGTGCGGGGCGACAACGCAAATGGGCGGAGTCATGACGGAACCGTTCCGTCATGAGCACAGCTCAACTGTGGCTCATGACGGAGCGGCTCCGTCATGAGCACAGGCCCACCGCGCTGCCCCCCTGCCCCCCCCCAGCGCTGCAGCGGAATGTCCGCGGCAGCGAAGGGGTTAATATACAGCCAATGCAGCTCCTTAAATTGGTGGCAAATATGCTCCAATCTGGGGACTTTTAGTTGTAGTTGAGCAGCAGCATTTTGTACCAGCTGAAGTCTCCTCAGCTGATAAGCCGGGAGACTCAAGTAGAGAGAGTTAGAAAAATCAAAACAGGAGGTAATGAAGGCAGGAATAACCGTCTTCTGAGGATGTGCCAGGAGCAGATGAAAGAATTTCTTAGTACACTTTAAAAGTCCAATACAGGAACCAACCACAGCTGCAACATGAGGGCCAAAAGAAGTTTCATTGTCAAATGTAACCCCCAGATTGTGAACTAACATTGCTAGGGCCAGCTGGGGAGGAGTATGATCAGACTAACGGTCACCATCCCAGGAGTGGGGTGGAGAGCCAAATAGCAAGATCTCTGTTTTGCCGGTGCTACACTTTCGATTACTGTGCCACATCCATTAGAAAAGAGCAGTCAAGCAGGACAGTACACCTAATAGGCGTATTTAATTTACCTATAAGTCCCTTGTAGAGTGATACATCGTATATCCAGGATCTGCAAATTAAATGCTACGAGTGGGCCTGCAGCAATTATTGTGCCACCTAATTAAGTAGCACCTTAAAACATGTTCCAGGCCACCATTGCAGCCTGAATGCAGATTAAACTGCCATGTTGACTTGGCATTTAAGACCCTTGCCAAGCCTTAAACTCCTCTGTTATTATGTGTCACATTAGATATCCCATCGAACAGAGTGTTGTGCAGTTAAAAGGTTAGGCATTTTAAGTTTTACATGTCCTGGTAGTGAAAAACGCCTCAATTTGTTTTTCACTACTATGAGGTCTGTCTCTCCCATAGGATAACATTGGGGATTCCTTGATACATTTAATTAGCTGTAATTCTCAGTTGGGAGCAGGTAGATATGTTATGTTTCGTACCGATGAAACTGTAGTGATAAACCCTCTTTAATGGTAAAGTCAGATGTTTCATTAGAATTTTGAAAATGGCACTTTTAGAAAGTAGGCATTTTCCTGCCGTTTTGTGCCTGCAGGCTCTCTTGGGTCACATGACTGGGTGTTGCTGACAGTTAGACTTTGTGAATTCCTCTCAGACAGTCACACAATAGAGAGATTAGGTGTGCCTCAATGGGTCATCTGCTGTCAGGATGGGGGAGGGGAGGGGCAGAGCTGTGCACAAGCCCATTTACACCTGAAAAGTCTGTGCTCTGCCTTTACACAAAGGACATAACAAACCTGTATTGTGACTGCAGCCAGCTTGGAGCTAGAGCAAGGGAGGCAGGAAATTCCTTGCTCTTCAAAGATACTTTCCAGAGGCTTCTCAGATCTTACCAGAAGTGAGGCACCGGGTTATAAAAATAGGACCGTCATATCCACTCTTCACTTCACTACTGGTCCTGCAGAAGGAGACTCAGAGGATTGCTTGCTGCTCTGACCTTCTTTTCACTCTGCCAGACTGCTGATGTACTTGGAAGGACTGCTTTTATATCTGGAGCCTGCCTTGAACCCTCAGAGTTCATCCCTACTGTTGAGTTCTACATCTTCATCTAGGGCTAGTTTGCTGACAAACTGTTTGGAGCCCCAGGGACATAAAAGGCTCTCACCATCTTGAACCTACACCTGGACCCAGCCTGAGCGAGTCCTGAATCCCCAAGATGTGTCCCACCAGTCCTAGATCATTTGCTGTGATGCTAAATGTTCCCAGATGGCTAATTTCCAAAACTGTAAACTTAGACAAAATGTTGCCCAAAACTGCTCTGAGAATCAGAAGGAGTCCAGGACCAACCTGCTTACCTACCCGGCTGAGGTGCATTGCCGGTCAGATTGACTTTGCAGTTTCCCCCACTATGTTCTTCTCCACAGTAGGAAATACTTTTCAGTGGTCCTTTGCTAAAGGGGGATCAGATCTTGTAGAACAGTCTTCAGCTCCACCCCTCTGCCTTGTCCCACTGGAGATTTTTGACTTCCATTTTGGTGATTAGGTCTCAGGGAGCAGGACTTAAGAGCAAAGCAGATGGAGTCCAGCAATATTGGTGGCAACGTACCAGCAGTGCCCACTGGAGAGGTGAGGGTCCATATACCCAAGGACCTGGTGCCCAGCTTGTGGTGAGAGGTGACTTACATAAATGGTTCCTAGCCTACGAGGTATCTCTAAGGGTATAAAAGGTCTAAGAAGGGTATTAGAGGGGTAGCTTGGGGACGCATATGCCCACAGTGGGGAGTCTACCTGTGCAGACTGGGCCAGGGGCAGAAATCTTAAAATGTTCCAATTTGTATTGTATTTATTCTAATTAAATTTATATAGTAACTTAATATGCTCAATCAGGCATTGAAGCGCTTTCAGTGGATAGCACGCTACCCTGGAGCCCAAGGTTAATGGTTAATCCCGTGGTTATTAGTTATTGTTGGTTATGGATTATTATTTGATATTGGGATGAGTCTTGTGCCCTCAAGGGTATTATTTCATGAATTTATTCCACTTTCTTTGCAGTAGAGTAAATTAATAGGAGTTGGTTTTTAATCATTTCTTTTACTCATTATCATTTTATTGTTTTAAATGTTCTCAGTATGCTCCACTTGAAGAGGAGCAAATTACTGGATGAGGAGTCACCGATCTACAGTTATCTTTTTCTTTGGCCATATTTTTTTGCCTGGGAGAACAAGCTCTAGTGTTCACTGAACACACCCAGTGTTCTCAGAGCAGGGTTTATACGCAAATACACATCGCATTCATGCTAGACACAGTCTGTCAATGGGAAACTACAAGCACCAGCTTGAATTATTGGCGGTGCCTGGCTTTTGAAGGCGTCAGAGCTCAAAAGAGCCACTGTCTAGGAATGCAGTAATTGTGGCAATTTTATTTCATGATTTCTTTCACCCATTAATATTTTAATGCATTTTACTTACTCGGCACCCTCCACATGAAGGCTAGACTTCCACTAGAGGAAGCTACTGTGGTCCAGTTATCCTTTTCTTTAGTCACACTGTTTTGCTTGGGAGAATGAGATCCAGTTCTTCCTGAACCCACCCCCATGCTCTCATGGTGGGCTTTTTAAGCAGTGGCCACACACAGTGATGGGACCAGTGGCACAACTAAGGCAACTTCATCTGTGCTCACCTATCCCCGTCTATACCTTACTACACCTGTGACCACCAGCCTGGCCCTTGACTTGGATCTGAGTATATAAAATATATATATTTATTTTAATACATATTTTATTTTGCCTTTTTTGTCTACCATAATGCTTACGACCCCGACACCCCCTCCTCTTCCGAGCAGTAATTCATCTTGTATCACACCCATGTTAGCAGAAGTAAAGATAAATGCATAATCTTTCTAAACAACTGGAAAAAAACATTGAGAACCCATATAAATCATTTCGCAAATACATACATTTTAGAATTCATCATAGAGTGCAGATATAAGTCCCAAAATCCTCTTGTGCATAACAGGACCACCTACAATAGCCCCCTCATATATATCTACTAGATCATTCCCACCTATCCTTGATGTGCCTCCTACATCTGGTAGTGACAATATCCATTCCCTCAGAGGTGTAAGCCTTTCATCCTGGCTATAGTACCTTTCCAGGCATACACAGGTTTTTCGATATGATAAACAGAGAGCAATCGGGCTGACCATTGGTTGAACGAGGGAGGCCAGGTTGTACCTATTTTCTACAAAAATGAAAGATTGTGCCTGATACATGTCTTCAATTTTTTGGATTTTGTGAACCCCCAATATCACTAGCTGCGGAGTCACCTCAACTTGCAAGCCCAGTTTTATACCTAGAAACTCAGTGATATAATTCTTTAATCTCTCCAGGCCTAGACATTTAGCAAATATGTGTACCAAGTCTGCACCAGTCAATTGACATCTTGGACAGCCGGTACCGTGTATGTACCCCATTTGACAATTTTCCCAGGAGTGATATCAAGATTACACCATGTTTTGAAGAGCTGTGCTTGCAAGTTAGCAGATAGTAGTAATGGCTGGGATAGTAAGAATGATTCTACCACTTCCCCATCTCCAGCCTGAAGTGGTCCCTGCCATCATCTAATGTGTTTATCTATATCATCTTGTATCAAAATATTTAGGATCTTATAAAAAATTCATATCAGAGACGTCTGTTCTATCATCAACTCTACTAGCTCCACTTTACTAAACTCCACTAACCCCCCCCATTCCTTATTCAGAAAATGTTGAATCTATCAATATTTAAAAAACAAATTATGTCTCAATTTAAATTTCATTCTAACATCCTCAAATGTATTTATACAATTATCTAACATAAAGTCACCCAATGTAAATGGACCTTGCTCTTTCCATCTTCTCACATGAGTATCCCAGAATATCTAAGGTTAGATAGGATTTTCTTGTATTAGCATATAATATTTAAATCGACTGATACCCACTTTCTTCCGTACAGCAGACCAAGTTCTAAAAGCACAGAAAAGAGTTTTAAATCGAACTCTTTTACAATACCCAAACTCTATCTGATGTAGTAGACCGCCTATTGCCTCTTTCCCTATCAGTAGTTCATAAATTGCGGGTAAGCCTTCATCTACCCCTTCCACTCCTCTTTCCCATAGAGTAATATGGTCATCTGTTAGAGAGCTGTGGCCCAGTAATATAGCCAGAGATTTGGTACTGCCCACCACCTCGTTCTCTCAGGAGCATCATACATTTCAGGGCCCTTTTAGGTCGGGTGAAATCCCACAGAAATCTCGAGATCTTCCCTTCCAAGATTTTGAACCAATAGCTTCCTACGTCCAATGGGATGGCCCTAAAAAAATACAAGATTTTTAGTAGCAGCATAATTTTCGCTAGATTGCTTCTTCCATCCAAGGTTAACTGAAGTTTGTTCCATCTCGCAAAGTCTACTTTCATTTCCTTTATTAAGGGTTCTAAATTTATTTCGAAACTTCATCTGCGTCTCCCATGATGTTAACCCAAAGATAAGTCGTCCTCAAGACTATCTTCCCATTGTATGTTTCTGTTGCTTACTACCTGGGTTTTATCTTGGTTAAACCTATATCCGGAATTTCACCCAAATCTATTCGTCACTCTTTCAATTTCTTTTACCGACTTCCCCGGATCAGGCAATACTATTGGGAGATCATCAGCATACGCAAGTATTTTTGTTTTCCAACCGTGCATCCAAATTGATGGAATTGCTCTATTCTTTCCGATGCTCCTAATAAGGGAATCGTTGTATAATGCAAACAGAAGGGGAAAGCAAGGGCATCCCTATCTTGTGCCTCTTTTGATTACTACTGTGCTTGATTGTCCTCCCATTGATAATATCTCAGCCCTAGGTTTATAATACAGGGATTTAACTGAGTTAATAAAGCCTGATCCTAAGCCCATCCTGGCCATGACCATCCATTGGTATGGCCAGGAGACCCTATCAAATACTTTGTCTGCATCCAACAATATTAAAGCCAAAGGGTCTTCTGCCATTTGGGCCAATCAACTAACCTAATGACGCGATGGATGTGATTTGTTGTTCCCCTCCCTGGGATGAACACATGCTGCAGAGGGGAGATTATACTTGTTATCACACCGGAGAATTGTGTCCTCGGTATCTTTGAGTAGATTTTACTTTCTATATTCATTAAAGTTATTGGGCAGTATGATCCTAGTTCCTGCCGAGATTTCCCCTATTTTGGAAATACCTCTATATTTGCTACTGCCTAAGAGTCCGGTGGAGTGCCTCCCCTCTGGATCCTTGAAAAAACCTCCAACATATATGTTTTACAATCATCTAAAAAAGTTTTATAGAACTCACCAGGTATAAAATCTGTCCCTTCTGCTTTTCCTGAGGCTAGATTTGATGTGGCCGCTATTATCTCTATCGTAATGGTTTGTTTCAATAGTTCCCAAATTCTCATCATTTAGCACTTCTCCTGCCACCTCATCCAGATACCTTTCCATTTCTCCTACATCTACATCCAAGCCCTTGTCCTCAGTATAGTTGTTGGTAAAACCTTTGGGCAGATCATATTTCGCCTGGATCTGAGACTTTTCCCCTAATTAGATGTTTGATTTTTCTTATTTCACCTTGTGTTATCTGCTGTCTCAGTCAAATTGCAAGTTGCTGCCCCATATTCATATGCCCTATGCTTCCATGTCATATATTTATCTGCTGCCTTCCCTAGTGAGATGTCAGTAACATCTGCTTTGGTGACTGCCACTTTCAATTGAGCCTCCTCAATCCCACGTCCCCTTGACACTGCATCTATTAAGCAGGTTTCGTCCTCCAGGAGAGTTACATAAAGTTCCTGTAACTGCTGTTTCTCTTTTTTTTTGCCTGGACCAACTAAATCTAGAGGTCTCCCCCCTGATACCTGCCTTAAATGTGTCCCACACAATGCCTATTGGAGCACTTCCCACATTCTCCAACATAAACTGGGGGAATCATTCCTTCATATACTTAACATATTACTCATCCAACAGCAATGTTCTCTCAAAAGATCAACTACAGGTTAGACGCGACACTGAATTTATATCTATCTCTAGGACTAGCCGGGTGTGGTCTGACATCACCTTTGTGGACTCAGAGATTCTATAGGTCTGCAGTCATTTTTTAATGTAAAAAAATAGTTCAACCTCGCATGTACCTTATGGGGTGCCGAAAATAATGTATACCCAGGGTCCAGAGTTGTTTTTTCAGCCCATACATCAACTAACCCATGAGTACTCCCATTCTGCCCGTAACACTTCTCTGTCCATGCTTATATTAAAATCTTCCCATATAACTAGTGGCAGAAGCCAATTAGTCAGATCAATATTTAGCAATTCTAACAAATCCAGATCATGCCCTATGGAACAATAAACCGAACAGAGAGTGAAAGACCCAGTCATATAACAGCATTCAGTAATGGTCCAGCAGCCATACTTGTGTGTCTTATGACGTGGAAAGTGACGGTTCCCCATCCGACCTAATATTGCTTGTCACTTGTGTTGTACAGCATATAACCTGGTACCCTTTAAAATCTAGCATGTTGAGTCTTACTCCTTCAATGTGGGTTTTTTGATGCACAATATGTCTGCTTTTAAATATTGCATTTGAAGATTAACCCTTTGATTTTTCTGTGGGTTGTATAAGCCACATATATGAACTGTAGCTACCCGCAAGTTGCTCATCTGTAGAATATACTTCTGCCCCTTTGCTGCTACTAATGCTGTCCATTCTCTCTGCTAGGAGACACCCCCTCACTTTCCTTCCCTCCCTCACCTCTATAACTCCTTTAAAAAGGCCCCAGCCCCCTCCACTTCTACCATGGGCCATCGAGTTGACCAAGACCTTAGTGATTCTACCTAGCAAACACATCACCCCAGACTCCAGACCTATGTGCCCGTGACCTCCTAAGACCTCGGGAAACAATATCATATCAAGTCTATTTGCTCCCCTTATAGAATCGTCATACCTGACCATTTCATTTTGTAACCTTACCCAGCCCCCCCCAATATTTCTTTTAAATATTCTTGTGATGTAATCTCCGGAGTAAATGTCTGGGTCATCCCTTTACTAACAACTTTGAGGCAGGCTGGATTCATCAGGTACACTTCACATCCAAGCACCTGGAAGGGGATGAATATCTGGTGTAGTTGCATCCTTCTTTCTGCAGTTGCGTGGCAGAAGTCTGGTCGGGTGAAAAAAGTATAACCATTGAATGATCTCTTTGCCTCCGTACTGGCCTTTTCCGCTATTTCTTGTCACAGTAAAAAGTTCCCAAATAGCACCAAGATCGCTCTTAGTTTTTCCAGCTGATGTAAATGTTGATTTTTCTTTAGCATCAGTGGAAATCTGTGCACTCGTTGCACCTCTGCTTCCCAGTTCCACTGTGCAAGCTAGGGAAAGGCTCTTTTTAGCAAACCCACTGTAAAAACCCTGCTATCATTTCCCTCTGCGTCCTCTTCAACAACCAAGAACCATAAGTTGTTTCTTTGTTGCCGATTTTCGAAGTCTACTAGCTTCCACATCATGTCCGTAATTTAAGTTTCCTGAGCCCCGTGTTGTTTCTCCAAAGTGCCCAACCCAACCTCCATCACTTCCATCCATTTTTCTACCTGGGTGATCCTTTTAGACATTTCAGGGCAAGACCTATCCACTTTACGCATCGCCCTTTTAGCTTTTTTATGGCTAGGTGAGATCCTTTATTCTCTATGCGGGCCTCTACTTGTATTTGCTTAAGTGTGAAGTATATAAGATCCATTGTGGGTGTTTCCATCTTTTCTGACTGCTTTTCTGTTGCACCTTGCACCATACCTACAGCCCTTCGGATAGCATCCTCCAAGATCTCCTGTGTCACTGAGTAGTCCCATTGTAGCTGTCTAGTAACACTGGTGTTTGAGTCCTGGCCACCCTCACTACCTCTTCTCTTGTCTTTAGTTTCTTTTTGTGAGTTGAGATACAATTCTGTGTGGCAGGTCTAGCACCACTGCTGTCCCTTGCAATCTCCTCATCTGTCAGGTCTTCACGTATTCCAGATAAATCTTATTCATCCATCAGTGAATAAAATATATCGCCCCATGAGGAGGACCTACATTCAACCTCTGCTGACTAGAGGCCTTTCCTAGTGCTCTTTGCCCATCCAGCTTATCTTTCAGTGCAGATCCATCGCCAACCCCACTAGGACTACTCCCCAATTCCCACCCTTCATCTACCCCCTGCATCTTTGTAGCCCCCATGTCTGCTCCTCCATCAGGTTTTTGATAGCACATGTGTCTGAGGCGCCATTCCCCTCCACATTCAGTGGAGGTAAATCATCTGTACTCACAGTTCTTATGGAGCGGTTGGGTTGTTGAGCAATTTCTCGTTTTCCTTGAGGGGTATTGCCATAGGTTTCTTAGAGCGTTTACAACCTGTCCTTGTTGTTTACTGGAAAAAATCGAATGAATTACCCATTCTTTTTCTTCTTAGATTTAAAAGTCTTGGCTCTTACAACCATGTCCTGTTGAAGGACCAGCCCTTGGTCAATGACGCCTATCTCCCAAATCTCTTCTCCCTGTGTCAAGGTCTCACCCATCCTTCATGCACCAATTCCTTTTCGGGGCTGAGCTACTGCAGAGGTCACCCTGAGGCAGCTGAGTCAGCACTTTCCTGCAATGCTCTGCTGGTTCTGCTGATTTTCAGTGGCATTCTCCACAGCAGACCCACTCTCGGCTGTCGGCCCAGGAAACCAAATTCTCCACCCACTACTCGCAGAAGCAGCAGGACACCTTCTCTCCAGCCGCCGGCTCGGATTAGCAGCGGCTTTCCGTTCAAGTCGTAAAGATCATTTGACTTTACACAATGCTGCATCTTCACCTGAGCAGCATTCCATTCGTCTTTTATTTAACTTTTTATCCCCCCTATCCCTGAAGACAGTAGTTTCCTATATTCTTGCTGGTTTAGCTCCTTCGGTCGGAGTCAGATGAGGGAGCACCGTGGCGTACTAAGCAGGCGCCATCTTGCCCCAGTATAAAATATTCTAATGGTACTCTCATGTCACTACAAAGTAAAGCTACGTTTTCACTTCTCCGTGCCTTGTCACACAATGCCCATCTAATTTCTGATGTGACAACTGCTACCCTAATCTTTCTATCTCCTTTTTTCATTCATACAGCATGGTCTACAATAAGGGCTTCCATGTCACCACCAAACCAGATGGCATCAAATGTTGTCTTAAAACTTTTAGAGCAATGCCTATTAATCAATGTGCTATTTTTACCTTTTTCAAAATTCATACAACAGGAGTCATTTTCCTAACAAAGCACTGGTTCCAGGACATGACAGAGCCTGGTTTGGCCTCAGCTCTTCCTGCAAGCTACAACATAGTTTGTATAAACTGCCTAGATAGAATGAGAGGATGCATTGCAAATGTTTATGACACTCATTCTACTTGCCCCAGCTTAGACAACACAACATGCACTGTAGCTGAAACCTAGCACTTTTCATTAAAGTTTACCTCTTGTAGTTCTTTCTGTGGAGTTATGGTCTATCACCCCCTCTAAACCTACCTTTTATCAGGCAATTTCTGACTTGTTGACTCTATAGATATGCAGACTCCGGAAGTGACGAAGCGCATGCAGTGAGTGTAGAGTGGGGAGTGGGGCTGTGTGCTTCATGCCGGGTGCTGGGTGCTCCCCGCTCCTAATGAACCAAGCAACTGGATGCCGAAGTCACAGCCATGGCCGCTGCCACAAAGAGCGTAAGGATCCCGCCCTGCATTTACCACGTTACTTCTTGCCTTGAGAATGGTGAGACGTGGGCTGTATGGCGGTGAAATGTCATGCTAGAGCCGCAGCATCCCCTAATCGTGTGGAGGCAACTATGTTAGGCCGGAGCTGCTTGCGAGTCGTTGTAAGCCGCTCTCAGCCTGTCCGCTTTCCTTTGCCTTGACAGTGCCCATGCTGCGTCCATGCTGTGCCTGCACTTGTCACCATACCTGCTAATTTCCCTGTGTTTTCAGTGCAGCACAAAGCGGGGCTAAGGCTGAGCCAGATGAGAGGAGCAGTGAGGAGCCCTGAAGTGGACGTTTGAGTTGCATGTCTGATTAAGCTCTATCTGTCTATTATCCCCCAATCCTGATCGGCCCTCTGGCCCACCAAGCCCACAGAAACAGCAACAAACCCCAACCCCCGGGTACTCAGCTTCTCTACCCCAGCCTTTTGAAGAGGACCCACACTCTTCTGGCTGCACAACTGAGGTGGAAATTCTAACTCTTCACGGTCAGCTAAGCAAATAAGATAACACTGTGAAGAAACAGCAGTCGGTGCAAAAAAGAGGACCCTTAGAGACTACTTAAAAATAGGTGGAATTAAATCTTCAGTGCTAAATGTCCCTAACAAAATAACAGCCTTGCCTATGCAGCCCTCTCAAGCATGCCTGAAAGCAGACCTTGTGCAAATCACAGTTCAAGCTATGATCCATGAGCAGCCCAATAAGCAGGGTACCTGCCCATGCCCAGTTGGTTTCTTTAAAGTGGATGTATTCTCTAGCCCTGCAAGCCTTAAGTTAAGACTAATTTCTCAGTCAGGTGATGTTGTGTAGTTCCTATAAAAAGTATACAGGATATGCACGTTTAGACAACACACACAGTAGGATTGGTGTCAGACAAACTCTGATCACCCCCACCGGGTATGTTGGCCTTTTGTACCAACTAGCTCACAGTGCCACCAGAATATCCTCTTACCAAGGAAAAAATAGTTCCTGGCAACCATCGAACATGACAACCCTGATCCCTCAGGACCATGGAAACAAAATAATGCCTTTCGCTCAGTCTCTCATGCTTACTTAGTCTGTCTCAGAGAAATACTCAGAATAAACAGGCTGGGTGTTTACAATAAGTATTTATTGAACAGTTGTTATTCTGGTGTAAAATAGATGAGCTGCAACAACCGTTAGGCAGAATAAGATATAAATGATTAGCAGTACTATAAAGGTAAACAGATGGTATAGTTCTACCATCGTACAATAATCATGAATACATTTGGGTATGTAAAACACTTGATAAAAAGATGTGTACTCCCACGATGCCTCCCTAACTAGATGTACCTAAGTGTACCTATCTGTGTGCAGGTGTTAAGCTAAGAATCCCTCTAGGATTTAGTCAACCCCATCACCTGAAGTGAGAGACTGTAAGACCCCGTCCTGGCCTCGAGTTGGACACCTCGCAAGGGATGTTTTTTATCACTGCGAGCTGAAGTGTCGGCATGCAGGAACCTCAGCGTCTCTGGTCAGTATGTCAGCAAGAAAGTCTCGGTCTCCTCTGTCTTATCTTAGCGAGATGTGATGTATATATACCAATTGGTCTCCCCAGGAGTCCTACCTTGCTGTGTTTCTGTGTCGGCCTAAGGATGACGTTGGGCCTGAACTTTGCACATTTATACAGGAGATGGTAGTCCTGCTGTGCTTCCAAGAATCCTCATACATAATGTATGAAATATCGAACTAGGGAAAACCCGCATTCTGAATGCAGTGTAATATCTAGGTAAAAGGTCAGTCCATGTAAACTGTGACAAGTGTAATGTAGGGAGAGAATATAGTTGAAGGGTAATGAGATTACAGGGGCCTATATTATGGTACCTATATGAAATATAACAGTGATGAAATTAACCACCAGCTATCAACTCTACAAAGTTTTAAAGCACAAAGTTATTTGCCAATTACTTTCTCAAGTGATGACTCTCCCACTAACTTGAGGCTATAGCCACAACAGCAAATTAACCCACATACAAATAATACACAATCATCCGGAAACAAGAATACTTTCAGCCCCCAAGCAGTGCAATGGACCAGGAATTTGCCAGGCAATATCAAACTGTTAACCCCAACAAAGCCACCAGCATTGGTTAACTGCGACCACCCTGATATAAAGCAATGAGAGCTCAATGATCGCTCCCTATTGGATCTATCTTACTTTCAGGCAGATTTCAACAGGATTGCTGACACGCACAAAGGTTGTGATCTGGCAGTGATTGAGCCTATGCACTCTGGCCCTCAACTTTTGCAAACTCTACAATCCACCGTAACTGCATAAAATTATCAGTATGATAAATTTGACCTACAAGTCGACCTTTTAAACATACACGGCAGGGATAGACCATAAATTGGGAGGTCTTAATATCCTGATAATAAAAGCACAATCCAATGCTAACATGGTACAATATGTATGTTGCTGTTCTCCAATAATCATCAGTCTGTCCTCCCTTCCCCAGTTCCTTGCTATGATCCAGACAGAAATCAGGACCTACTAGTAGGACTGAAGGACCAGCCTCACTACCTGCATTCACACCCAACTGCTCTAACCAATCAGACAGTCTCTAGTGAGCATGGCGCAAAGCGAGAAAATAATATAGGAAACAAAGACCTAGGTGTGAGTGCCTACACTCTGTTGAAAGATGCCTTAGTGGTCATCCCGTTCCCCTGCAACCATGCTGCAACCACTAAGCATAGAGCTCACCAACAAGTTAAACTAGATAATCGGGATCAAACAGTGCTGAAGACAGAATCACAGGCCATGCTAAAGACAACATCTATATTGAGCACTGGGGATACTGGTCCAAGAAATGAAATAATGACAGGCGTATTGCCCGAGTTGTGTGGATATTCTATATATATATGGTCATTGCAGTCAATTTTGGATTCATTATAATAAATAGATAGACGAACAAGAAAGCACAAAACCACAAATATGTCTTATCATCAGTGCCTGATCTTTAAATTTAGATCGGGTGATTTCAGATTGTGGAACCATTTGTGTGAGTAAAGCCATGTTTTGTCCTCAAGGAATTTGTTTTGGGCACTCACCCCACATTGGTTGGGTCTAAGGCTAACGGCAATGCAACCAGAGCCCGTCGCTCACTCACAACCTGTGTGTAGAAAAGAGATGGAGATCAAAGTACACCATATATACTGTTACAAGTTAAGATCCCCACTGAACATATGTCATGTTTCTTATAGAATCTGTATAAGGGCCCCTTCCTACAGTAAGACCAATCCAGACATACTGTATATATGTTGCCCACACACCAGAATTGTGATTTACCATCAATTGCAAAGGGGGACGCACGACACCCAACCATACTATCAAATAACCACCATAACAAAGCCGCCACGTACATCGAAAACGACAGCTGATGGACAGAATGCAGAACAATGTCATACATTCACCCCAGTACAGAGAACTGGGCCTAAATCCATTGTTTTTTGGCTCACCATGCCATTCCAGTTTGAACCCAGCCATATGCAAATCAGTCTTGACCCTGTGCCTCATGGGTACAGTCCAGCCCAACTGCCAAGCCAGGACCTCCCAGGACTGAAAACAAGCATCCTAGGACCGGTTTCAGGGTTTCACCCCTCTTCAGCCAAGATAGCTTGATTCCAGTGGCATGGAGAGCACAGGACCCACATCTGGGCATACCCTTCCCACTCGGGGTGACAAACGCAAAAACAACAGTTGATGGACAGAATGCAGAACAATGTCATACATTCACCCCAGTACAGAGAACTGGGTCTAAATCCATAGTTTTTTTGCTCACCATGCCGTTCCAGTTCGAACTCAGCCATATGCAAATCAGTCTTGTGTGTCTTTTGCCACGTACATCGAGCCCGTCTTGTTAGTGAATGTAACGAAAACGTGCGATATTGACTAAAAGCAGGTCTGAGTGACTGCACATGCTTTGACTATAGGCATTGCATGGAAAATGATTAATTACTGATAATTATTCCTTTTGGCAACCTAGGAGACAGAAATTGACAAATTTCACTAACTATACTTAATAGTACGGTGTTGTTCACACTCCGTACTGCTTGCTTTTAGTCTATTGCACTTGTTTTCTTTACATTCACTAACAAGACCTACTTATTAACTCTGGGAAAAGGCCCGATTTTTTTGAATACCAAGTTGCAATCTTGACATTACTTTGGTTACAAAAATGCGGCCATGATCAGAGGCCATAACTCTGCCGGCTTTGCCACGGACTCACAAGACTCAGCCAGCCGCGCACTTACCTTTTGCATGCGAACGTGCACCTAGTCCACACACGCGGACTACGTACGTTCTGTCAGCCAGGGCTCACATAAACCGAAGCCTCAGCATGGACAAGTCCTCTCCGTGCGTTGAAGACAGCACATCCAGTGTGTAGTGAAGGTAGGTAACTGCAGCTGTTCTCTAAGGGCACTATCCTCCTCTATTGTTCTGTCCATTTGAAAACAATTTAACACACGGTTCTCTGCCCATTTCTTGCTTGCAGCTTGCACGAGAGAGTGGCTGAATTTTCGCCTTGTGTCCGATTGTTCAGACTAGGTAAGTCAGAAGCTGAATTAGCAGCGAAACCTTTTCTTTCCTTCCAATTTTAAGATTTAATTTGAGCTCAAAATATTCCCTGAAATCCTAGATTCCAACCTGGTTTGTGGTCTTTTATTTAGGCTGTTCTGGTGGTAATCCTCATACCACTACCCTTATGTTTCGGATCGTATTTGATATACCCATCACAGGCTTTCCACCTGATAATAGTTAGTTCACAAATTGATTTGCCCCATTTTTACTTTCACAAAAAATGGGTTAACGCACTGCACTGCTTACCTGGTTTTATTTTACCCTACAGTTCCTGGACATATGCCATCCACCACCAATGCAATTTTGATGAGTGTGAGCGTTTGCCATTTCCTGGTCTTGGTGAGTCCTCTAATTGTGTGACCACATGAATTAATTAATTGTATACCTTATGGAACACACCTGATTTACACTTGAATCCCATGCCTCCCCAGGTTGTCCTTTGCTGCCTTTAGTCCTGAGGAAGACCCGCCGTGACGAATTTTCATTTGCGCAAACTTCAGAGTCGAATTGTTGACGGCAATTCCCACTCATGTCCCTCAATATTCTCAGCCCCAAGGTAAACATTGACTATAAAAGGGATGTTGAAATATGTAAAAACTTGAAAGGGCAGATCCTTTTTTATTTCCATTCTTGTAGATACATATGTATGTCTTGTACACTTCATGTAATATATCATATTGCCACACATATCACTTTATTCACCTTATCTACATGTCACTTATGTGTTGATATTTATAAGAAATGACAGCCATGCAATGAACTAGTAAATACTATGCTTTGAAACAATGATTAGTTCTGTTTTTGTGTGTTCCATTTGAAGTCTATAAAATAATGTATTAGACTTTGGCTTTACAGATTAATTCCTTACATGTAGAAAGCAATTGGTTTCTCCCTGACAGACTCATTTGCAGTTGTTTCTTGTTAATACCGGGTTCTGAGGGATACTGGGGTACCCCATTGATTCTAATGGATGATGGAAAAAAGCGGCGACCTCAGGAATGCTAATTCTATGCTGCTTTGTTGACATTAAGCCAGCTTTTGATCGTGTGCCAAGGGGACAACTATGGTTCAAATTGCAGAAATGGGGGATTCCACCTGCCCTCCTAAAGGCTATACTTCCGCTCCATACAAAATCACGGATCCGAATAAAATTGAGGAAGGGATCTCACATCTCATGGAAAATACAAGCAAATGGAGTAAAACAGGGTGTGTGCTGGCGTTCCTCCTCTTTAACCTCTTTATTTCGGATCTATTGCAATCACTTGAAGTCGTTAATTCTCACCCTCCAAAACTGGGAGGAACCCAGGTCAGTAACTTGCTGTATGCAGAAACCTTCATCCTGCTCAATCATAAAAGGGTTGGCTTGCAAAGGCCGCTCGATCAGTTGCTTTTCTAGACAACCTCTAATGAGTTGGACTTACCTATCAAAGACAAGGGCCGTCAACTACGGGACAAGAAAACATCAAAGCGGTGGATGGCTGTTCAATCGTGAAAGGGGCTCTCCTTACAAATACCTAGGGGTCCATATAGACAGAAGGTGCACCTTCTCAAAACATAGAAATGAGGTCTGTGCTAAAGCATTGACTACTTAGGTAGCACTTACAAAATTTTCAAGGCGGCTATCTGGTCCAAGTCTGATCCCTCTAATAACCGTTATGAAGGCTAAAATCTCTAACTGTCTTTCCTATTGTCAGGAGATCGTGCTGAGGAAAGATAACAGCTTGGTGAACAAATAACAACTATAGTTATTAAGCAAGTACTGAGCCTACCAAAAACCTCATCTCCTGTCCAGATCAGTGGGCAGTTGGGGCCGGAGCATTTATCAAGCCGTGCAATAAATTATGCATGTCTAGAGAAGAAAGCTTGGAGGCTATGATTTGGCAGGAAATATCAACTAGTCAGCTGGGACAAAAACATCGCTGTCACCTAGAAGACTCCTTGCAACTCTTGGTGAAAGAAATCTGGGATACTAATACATCTCAGCAGGCCCTCAAAATGCACATAAATATTGTGTTTGTTCTGGTCTTTCGACTCAGATAGAGCACAACTGGCAAAATGCAAACATGCTTTCATGATTATATTGGGGTTCAAGCCAGGGATTGTAGTGCCATATTTGTCTTGTACCTACACAGATTTTAGGAAAAAAAGATGTCTGTCCGTCAGAGTGGGGGGAAGGGCCCTTTTTTGCATTATCTACCCGGCTGGTGCCGCATAAATGACAATACAATGTGTAGGGGGTGTGAGTGTAGTAAGGAATCGATCAAACAAGTGGTATGTCTTTGCCCTGCACTACTTAATGACCGAAGGACCCTGTTACGGGGAAATGCTGGGAATGGAGGATGCCACCGCCACGGTGGCGGTGGCATCCTAATTGCAGGTGCGGGACAGCCGCACCACTGGTGGCCAGTCCCAGCACCGCTAGGCATCCTAATGGGCCCCTATGTGTTTTGACAGCGGCTAGATTCAGCTTTCTAGGTCATCTACATTTTCTCCTTGGAAATTCAAGTCCCCAAGGGACAGTTCATTTGATGGATACCTAGTTGCAATAGTTTTCCAACAGTTTGTACTCAGTCCAGCTTACACTGCTAGGCTTGTCCTTGCTCAATTCTTTGAAAAGCACTCTTCTTTTTAGATAACTACATATGTATCACTTGTCTGAACTGATCATCTAGCGGTCACAGTTCATTTCACTATATCAGCAAATGCCATACTACAATCTTTCCCATTTAATAGCAGACCTCCTGTTCTGGTATTCCCAACAGTCAAACATACCTGTTAGCTGTGCCAGTGCTAATACATTTTGTAAATGTATTAGCACAGCACTAGATTCAATTACCTCATGGAGACCTGCTACTTTGCATAGAAACCCTCTCCTGAACAAGCACATCTGTAGCTAAAGAAGGCCAAATGTGCCTGTAAGCTCATGAAGCACAACTGGAGAAAAAACATGAAGATACAGATAAGGAGATACTTCACCAAGAACTCAAGTAATAGAGACATCTGATCAACTCTACTCATATTCTCTCAGAAAACATTCAGTATTTGTAAAGATCTCCTAAATCCACCTATTTATGTTAAGCCTATCCAACTTTTGCAACAGTTGTGTAATGACCAGGACAAGATAGGATTTATAATATCTATTCCAATTTTCCAGAAGTCACACTAACTGACAACTCTACTGCCTACTACCACCTACACAAGGCACTTCTCAGCTTCCCTGGAATACATCACTCTCCTCAGCTTAGAAAAGGTTCACTCCATTCTTTTCCTTATTACTTCTATTCTTGACCTCGCTAAATATTAGATATTGTCCATCATAACCAAACTTACATTTTTTATTAGCCAAGACAAGTAGGTCACACTTTTGAAAGAAGGCCAAAGTGATTCTCCCGCTGAAGAAACCTACTGCTTATCCCAAAGTTCTTGAAAGCTTTAGACTCATCTTGGTCCTTCTTTGCTACACCAAATCCCTAGAAAAGACTGTGACTCTCCAAATATCTGAAAACCAAGAGGACAATGGCATTCTTGACTCACAATCCGGCTTCCACCCTTTGCATATGACACAGTCTTCTCTGCTATCTATTACTGAACACATCAGATTCATTCTTTAGGATCTTCAGCCTGTGTCCAACTTGATGTCTCTGCCATGTTTAGTATGGTCTCACATTCTATCCTGCTCTTTGAACCTAAAGGGATAGAAATCTGCAAAAAGGCTTAAAAATGGTACAGTATTTAATGTATTAATTTTACATGTTTGCTAGCATGTATTCACTTTAGGTTTTAGCAGTTTCCATCTCATATTCATGATCCAGTTTACATTTGACATGTTATTTTTTTATGTGTTTTTGCATGATACATTGGATAATTCTGACTCATTTATTTGTTGTATTAAACATAAAAAATTATTTGAATGTACCTTAACAACAGAACCTACCTCAATAAGGTGAGCACTTTACCCATTTTTGAATCCCTGTCTTCTTTTTACTTTGAAAACTCTGAGATACATACTTCCCTGGACAAGGAGTCAGCACCAAAATGAAATAAAATGAATAACTAAATGTTTTATTGATAAAACATAATAGTTGACTTACTTAAAAAAAAGTAAATTAAATGTTTAAACTTTTATTACATTTCAAAATTAAGGGGGTCATTACGATGCCAGTCAGACCAGCTTTGGTGGTCCTTTTAGAGGCAGTCAGACCACCGCACTCAGGTCTGAATCAGTCGGTCCAATCGCCGGATTACAATGCAAGCATCGTGTACCCTGACCGACTGCTGACTCAGACAGCCTTTATACGACTGCCGAGATGACAGTTGGAGAAAAAACAGCAGCCATAGGGCAGTGCAGAGATCTCTGACTGCTGTCTGGATAATGATGTGGATTTCCAATGACCCAACGATCTGCCTTGAATCGTCGGAAATGAAAGTTTTATGGTACATACTCAACCAATTTTGCTTCACCTAAGCAGTCTTTGCTGTGGATCCCTTTTGCCATGTTCCCCCTACACCTGAGCAGCTGTACTCCGAAGACTATGACCCAGTGGAACCTGAATCCAGGTAAGTTGTTCAGCAGTTTACATTCCCGTTGACTGGGCTCTTCACACTCTGCCACACTCCAGCAATGGGGTACATGTAGCACAAGGCGTATCACCACATATATTATGCATGTGTGTACAATTCACATGTTTTCTGTGATTTTGTATGTACTCGCAGCGATATACTTGGGGATAAGTGCACCACCGTAGATGAGACTACCGAGGTAGCAGTGGTTTCATTGTAATACGGGATCGGGAACTTTTCCAGCGGTCGAAATTGAATCGTGGCCACTCCGTTGGGATGGTTGGTCTGATTGGCATCGTAATAACCCTCTAAGTCACATTAAATGAACATAATTTATATTGCATATCTTAAACATTAAATACAAGCAAAAGTGCTAGTGAGCATAGTTTTTTTGTTGTTTTAAAAGTTGTAAATCTAAATTAAATTAAGTTAATATATTTGAATGATTTAACAAACATATATTAGGAAGCATTCATACACCCTAACATATTATTTTATTGGTTCTAGGGAATAAAATATTACTTTAACTTGTGTTATCTTTATATTTTACATTAAAATACATTTTTTTTCCTTAATTTGAAATACCTCCTAATTTGTCCTGTACTTTAACGTAAGGCAATTTCTCCCACTGTGGTAGAGATTTCTATGCAAATGTGAAAAGCAACTAGTTGCAACTTTATTCTTTTGAATTTTGCCTCAGTTTTGTCCCCCTCCTTAACTGATGGAAGGGATGTGCAAGTCTCTCACTTACTCGGAAATGGTAAAAATAAAAAAAGTGTAGACTTACTTCTCAGAGCAGAAGTAGATTTTTCATTTGAGCAAATCTACATATGTAAATAATCATTTGAGACTAAAGCCCTTGTGTTCTTGACTTTGTGATGCACCTTTTAATGTAGCGTACTGCCCTGCGAGATTGACTACTTTTCCCCACAACAAGTACAAACATGAAAGGCACTGCATGATTTCTCAGATCGGCAGAAGATGTGTTGCTATACACAGCTTTAAAAATGTTTTCACCTTTACAAATGCTAACAATTAGGAAAGGCCCTGAAAAGTTCGACCAGTGACTCTGTGATGCACCTTTTAATGTAGCGTGGCTGCACTTTCTGAAAACATCTCACAGTGCTCCTTTGAAGGGCTCCTGTTGATGATCTCTGTCTGCAACAAGCTCCTGAGATTCCCCACTGGTTCACCTGTATGCATCCTCTTCAATCAGTCTAAATTGCAGCTTAAGGTAGGCTTTGAAAACAACTCTCTGGCAACCAGGATTTTTCCCGGTGTACTCTGACCAGTTTTCTCCCAATAGACAATTCCTAGAGATATTTACACCCCTCCTTCTCAGACGCCCTCTCTGGTGTAAATAGTAAGCAATTCATGGAGCTGTGAAGCCAAACAACCCACATCTATTAAACTTGTGAGGTTAATTTAATGATCATACTTAAATTGATCACATCTTTTTCCAGACGTATCAAACCCATAAATAATATTTAATATCCAGAGGGCTTTCGTAAACAAACAGCTAGGCCCTTTTGAATCAGACTGATTCGAGGTGGTTTTCCTCCTGCCATCCTGATTGTCCCCTATGTGTTAAGGAAAATATATTGAAAAATGGAGGAATCCATTAAAGATGAGTTCAAGGAGTGGGTACTCACAATTTTCCTTTCCACGACTTAAATCTGAAAACTGTATAAATAATTTCATGAAAATTATTCCAACGGTTAAATAGATCTAAGACCGCAAATCGGGGTTGTAAAGTGCAACCCAATTGATCAAAAGTGCCAGAGTGGGCCCTAACAAATAGAGATGTGACTTACTTTCAAGACAATGAAGTAAGTCATAAATCAAGTAAGGGCACAATGTTTTACGGTTCTGTATTAGACGTTCCCTAATCTCCTTCCCTTTTCCTCATTTTCCACGGGCTATTTTCATTGATTCAGGCTTGCACCTTAACTGTCCTGATGATGAACCTATTATTGTTTTTAAAGGATCGAAATGTCGTTGACTAATGTAAACAGTTTGCACGTTAATTGCACATGATAAAAAATTTCAGTTACTGTTTCTCTAAGCTTGTTAGAAATTGTGCTCAATATTCCACAAGCTACCCCATCTTGCCTGATATGTTTTTGTCCTAAATGTATTTGTTATGTGTTCATGTAGGATGCAGGATTGTGTCCCACAGTATTGCTACGTTTGTATTTTTGTTCTTTGACATTTTTGATTTATTAAATTGATTGTCCGGCTGGACACTCGCATTATAGTACTGATTTAAGTCTATAATTATCCTATTTACTCAACTGTTGCGTTTAAGGACCACTGTTATAATACTAAACTATAAAGTAAGACAAAGGAGCACTTTGTGCTACTTTGCACTACTTTTAGGCTACTTTCCAGTGGAAAACAAGTTTTCCACTAGAAGGTAAATATAATATTAATTGTGCTGGTTTGCTTCACTTATGTGATACACAGCTCAAAATGTTTGTTAATCTGACCTTGAGAGTGTGCACTTATATGTTGCTATCCACTGAACATACACTTGCATTTTTTAAAGATTTATATATATATTTTACTTTCTTGCGAAATTGAAGTGGAAAATTCTAAGTTAAATGAAACATGCAAACCAGAAAAATAATTAATGACGGATTGCCTCGCTATAATCCTTGCTATAATACTCCACAAATTTCCTTGCTCCTCTGTACTTTACTTGGGGTAACATGTGTGAGTTTTGCCTTCTGCGTACCTTGCTCTCAAATGAAAGCACAAGGTTGTAGCCCCCAATTTACATTTACTTGCTTTTCTCCAGCACAGTTCTTAGTTACAATGTTTCCATGCACCTTTGTGTGCATTCATGTTTTTCTCATGAAAAGGTGAGAAAGATTAGCAAAATGCCCCAAAACTCATGGTTCATTCACCCTTCTTCAGAGTCTTATGCATCACATACTTCAACAAACGATATAACTGCTGCTGTTGGCATGGTTTAGGATGTGACTCTTGTACTGTCATCATTATATTCAAGACTCTGCCAAGGTTGGCTAAAGTTAGAAGAAGACTGTGCTCATACTGCGCACTGACATAGAGTGCAAAGTTTATGAAAGAACCATTGGTGAGGTTGAGTCCAGAATAAACGTGTTCTGAAGATTGTCCGCTTATGAATTCACATGTATAATATTGAAGCTTTTAGTTTGTGTACTGCATACATAGTAAAAACAGGATAACTTAACACTGAACAGTTTAAAACAGATACACCCTGTTATATTGTGAAATACCAGCTGTCAAATAAACTAAGGAATCTTTCAAAGAAATTTACAACAGCTTTGGCAGGAGAGAGGAACTGACATCGCATAGAATGTGGCCTGTGTTCACATCTGGTAGAAAGGTTGTGCTTTACCTCAGGATCTAAACAGAAAGGAAACACTAAAGTAAATTCAAAGTAAAAACAACAAAAACACTGGCACTGACAGAAACTATCTTGTGTATGGATGTGTTCATTGTGAAAGAGCAAAATGCAGTCACTCAAAATTAATGCATTTTACTCTTTCACAATGAACCCATCCACACACAAGATAGTTTCTTTCAGTGCCAGTGTTTTTTGTAAACTACCATGTGTTTATTTGTGCAGATACCCATTTTAATATGTCATCCTATTAATCCCAGGAGACGAAAGCTCTGCATTGTGCCTGACAATAAAGCACATTAATTTCCCATTTATTAAATAAAATTACGCACGGCCAAGTTGTATGTAATGTCTTAAGCTGCTCAGTCTTTTCTCTTGCCTATTATCAGCGAGACACAGTTTAGCTCACTTGCCAGTCGGTTTTGCCACATACTGGGTTATTAATTTCATTTCTTGCATTTAAGCAAGCTCATGCATGCCTTTGATCTATTGTCTCGTAGCAAGTTTAAAGGTCTCCCAGTGAGAAGGAGCGGTAGTATCACCATCTTGATATAGCTGCATGTTATTTAACTTCATCATCCAGTTTATCACTGTTTTAATAGGAAGATAAAACATACAACAGGGATATGCCAAATCATTTTTATAGGCTTATTAGCCCTCATACAAATGTATGAACTAGGAGGACTAATATCTGAAACGGCAAAAGATAAACAAAGCAAGTACCATCAATCCACAGAGGCAGTGAAAACTTTACAATATTGTTATACAAAACAATTGATTGCAATATTATTTGAACAAATGCATTGGAGTAATTTTGCAAATGTTATTTTTTTCCATTTCAAGCTAACAATCTAGCTTTTGTTATTGTTTACATTTTTGCAACGCTATGCTATGTCAAACTTTCCAATAGGGTTACAAATAGATAAGTATGTCTGGTTGAGGAGGAGTGTAGCTGTAGTATGTCATGTGTGAGAGGAAGTGGTCCATCATCTTTTTGTGTTGCTATAGACACCCTAAGTGGGAAGGGTATGCCCAGCCTTGGGTCCCGTGCTCACTGTGCCACTGGATTCAAACTAGCCTGGCTAATGAAGGGTGATACCCCGAAACTAGTCCCAGGACTCTTATTTTCCAGCAAGGATCTAGCCTGGCAGTTCGAGATTGAATGTTCCCATGGTGAGCAGGTTCATCACTGATTTGCATATAGTTTTGTTCAAACTGGGGTGGCATGGTGAGCTAAAAAACAATGCATTTAACCCAGATCTGTGACTGGGGGTGAATGTTTGACAATGTTCAGTAGTACGTCCATCATCTCTTTCTTTTGCTATCATTGCCCTAAGTGTAAAGGGTACGTCCAAATAAGGGTACCGTGCTCACTATGCCTTTGGAAACAAGCTTGCCTGGCTGATGAGGGGTACCCTGCAAAACACCTATTGAAGACTCATAGATGATATCGTTACCGAAATTGATAGCAAACTTAGGAAATACCTGTGGAAGGATGGGCACCCTAGAATAGCTCTCCAAATGCTACAGCATAATTCATATGATGGTAAGTTAGCCCTGCTGTATTTTAATGCTTACTACTGGGCATTCCACTTAATAGCCACTGAATTCAAGCTAGCCTGGCTGATGTAGGGTGAAACCATGCAATCGGTCACAGGGTGCTTGTTTTCTGGTCCAGGGAGGATCTGACCTGGCAGTTCAGGCTGGACTGGTCTCATGGGGAGCAGGGTCAATACTGATTTGCATATGGCTGGTTCCAGATGGGGTGGCATGGTGAGCTAAGAAAATTTTGGGGTGTTTTGATAAGGAAAAGTTTTGCTCTGATCGTGGGCTCGAAGTCAATGTGTCGAAAACAAAATGTATGGCTTTTAACCCGCATAGAACCTTTAAGGGCAGTATTTTTATGACCAATCAACCATTGGATCAAGTTGGAGCTTTCACATATCTGGGGGTAAACATACAGAGTAACCTAAAGTGGAACCAGCAAATTGATTTGGCAACACTCAAACACCGGCAACTGGTGGGAGCGATACAACTGGAGCACAAAAAGACATTTACTAAACCTATTAGACCAGTGCTCCAAGTTTACAACATGAAAGTGGTCAGCTTAGCCCTCTATGGTGTGGAATTATGGGGGTTTGAGAACATGTCCAAACTTACCGTGTCTGAGAATAAGTTCTTACGTAGTATTACCAACCTCCCCCAAAGAACGCCATTGTGTCCGTTACATCATGATCTTGAAAGAAAGTTCTTATCAGATATTGCAAAATTACGCCCAGTGTTATACTGGCGTAGGTTGTGGACAACACCAGAACTTAAGCCTTATGCCGTGGGCTTTATGGATATAATCAAATCTGATAGCTTCCATAAAATTAGATGGCTTCGAGGTGTTAGAGATACCCTGGCTGACAATGGCTTGATAATGCTCTGGGATGATCCGTCAACGGCTAGTTTCCCATCAAAAAAGTACTTAAAAGAAAAATATTGGGAAAGGATCACTTATAACACCTTGAGACACAGCGAATCATCCACGATGATAGGTACCTTCCTAGAATTTAAACACATCACATACCTTGAACCATACTGGGACATTATAGCAAAACCACTTGATAGGAAACTGTATTTTCAGCTGAGGGTGGGCTCGCTACCCTTAAGATCTTTCACGTCAAGGTGGTCTAATTCAGCTGACAAGTGCCCCATCTGCCCGGCCCAAAAAGAATCAGTAGCATATATGCTATTTGCCTACCCAGCTTATGCAACTCCTCGTCGGGTTTGGTTGAAACCTTTATGCAAGCTGTTAGATACAAGCAGAAGTGTGGAAGCCGAAAGAATTATACGCACAAGCACTGTATCCACCATCCTTACAGTTGTTGCAAAATATCTTGGGTGGGCGTGGGCAATAAGGGCAAAACTAATGCCATCATGAAATTCATATGTTTAACTGTAAATACTGATCTAGAGTTGTAAATATTTCTATCTACCTGTTATCTGGTTTCCCTGGAGCTTAAAGGTTTACAAGAAGAAGTTACTCTCGCTGTGACCCCCCGATCTTGAACTGTGCATGAATTTTTATCTTTTTTATAATAACATGGAGTTGTTTTTTAATGTCCAGTTCTAGCAAAAGTCGACATATGAATTATTCGCATCTTTTTAATTGTGTTTTTATTTAATGATGGAATATTTTTGATACACGCTTTTATGATTATATGTCAAATAAAGCTTAACAAATGAAATGAAATGTTTATGTTTCCTCTTTGATTGATGAGTTTTGACTTAAACAAAGTTTCCTTTTTTCAGTGATCCAGTGCCCACTTTTGTTTAATAGGTCACTAACCTCAGTCTTTAGTCTGTATTGCATGTGTTGCTTTTCCTTTGGTTGAATTCATGAGATAATGCCAGGCAATGTTACAAAGTTAACAGGTTGTCATCAGGATCCATGACCAGAAGAGCAGGTAAATGTGACTGGAGCAGGTTTTTCCCACTACAAAGAAACTCAAGGTTGAACAAAGGCAACCTCACATGAAAGAAGTTGTTGAGATCCCACTTGATTTTATGAGAACCACTGTGCTCCTGCCAAAATAAAAAGGATGATAAAAGGACTTGGCTGGAGGCCTGGAGAGTGCAACCAAAGTCAGTGTTGGGACAATTCCCACAAACTACACTTCCACATCCCAATATGAGTACACACTTGGAGGGGGTTTCACATAATGCCTTCAAGAATGCACAAATGTTCAAGAGAATGAGACATCCCTGTAGCAGAGCAGGGAGGTGATTCAACAGATTATGGCCAATTGTCAGGAGTACAATTGGCAGAAATGGATGTTCAAACACTCAGCAAGGCAGTTCATGACATCCAACACATGGAACTTTTTTTTTAAATTAATTACTATGGCGATGTGGTCACCTACTTATGTGGCCTTATCTTGACTGGATGATGTGTTTAATATCTGTATTTGGTCCAGAAAGGGATTGGACACTAGACCTCGGCATACAGTTCCTTTAAAGTCCCTAAATTGAGCAAATTATCTCTTGTACTTATTGTATCTTAACTCCTGGTTAGGTGGTAGTTATCCCTCTCACTCCTCAGGGGTACAAGTGGTGTCCAGAAGCTTGAGTTAGAAAGACATCCTGTTACAGGAAACCTGGATCTACTCTCTGATCCTTTTGTTTTGCTCGAGCCAAAAATAATCCCACATTTTCTGGGGCAATTCAGGCTCCAGAAGTTGTGAGACAGGGATATAATCATCCATTTAGCCCATTTGTAATGATGCCCCACCCAAAGGAATCTTTTGCTAAGACTGAAGCTAAACCATTATATGACAAAATAACAATCTTTTCAAGTGGGCATTAGTGACTTCCCAAAAATGTGCCTACTGGGCTTTGCAGTTCTCTCACAATCCCTAAATATCAAGCCTTTCAGAAGTGGTACTTGTTGAGATGGGAAGTAGATGAGATTGTGGGGGAGATTATCCCATCTGACAACCTCAAGGGACGTGAATTGGACCACTGAGAATCACATTCTATTTTTGGTCAAGCTTTAAAACAAGAAATGCAGTGAGGAGATGGGCTTGCTCTGACAATACCTGGATCTAGCATGTTCAAGCCATCTGTTTTTCAGCTCCGTGATGAGGTTGCTCAGGGGTGATGTAGTTTGATCCACCAACCCTCAGGGTTCCTAAAAGGCCAGCTGAACACTAGGAATAATTCTTCATCTAGAAATAAACAAGCACAAGTGTGCCTCACTCTGGCCTCTAGCCTATTACCTACCTTTCAGCTCCTCTAACAGGGCAGATAAAGGGTATTACTCCCAGAACTGCCAGTCTTTGGGGGCTTGAGATATCACCAGACACCATGGATGCCTTTTGTTCAATTGATATGAAACAACATGACATTGGCAGTCAGACTTCCAGGAACAATGTCTGCCTAGCTCTTACCTCTATTTGACATCAAGGATTCATTTCCTCTGGCCTGAAATGCCGTGTGAACAGCTCTGATAACTTTCCATGAAGCAACACAAATGAAACAGAGTGTCCTAAAACTTGCCTCATTTGGTCTCTACCAACCATCCACATTCAGGCACCCTTGGGTAGCAGATCAGTGGTTTTACGCTCTGGTATTCCCCCAGTTCAGGGGTCTGAAGCATACTCTGAACATGACTGATTCCTTTTTGGTCAATATAAATGAAAAGAAACAAACTGGAGTGCTTGACCTCAGGGCACGAGACATGCCTCTCTCTCTCTAACCTCCACCCACCACTTACAATGCTTACCTCATTCTGAAGAGAAAGATACAGGACAGTGCCTATATATCTCTCCTAGTTAACGGAAACAACCTACAAGATAGATTGGATAGAGTCAGGCCTGTGCCAAATGAGGCCCACCTGACCATTCATAACCCTTCATGTATAGTAGAATTTCCATTTACATGGGGAGTAGTAAATCTGATGCCTCATGAAGTACGGAGAATCAACCCTTGAGCTGAGGCAGAGGGCCTGCTTTTCTGTTTCTTTAACCCATGGTGTTGAATGGGGCTTTTCGCTGTCGGCGGCAGTCAACCTCAATGCAAGGGCTGCACTTCCTTATATTCTTTGTATCTAGTATTTAGCTCTGCTATCTGCACCCGGGTTGATGGTATATTAGGGTGAATCCCACGATCAGTCTCACAGGGACATAGAAAGCCTGCCACCCTGGGGTGGAGGGTGTGACCTGATTCCAAGAAAGGCTGACATCTCTACCCCACTCCCATATATAAATATATAAATGCCTGCTTCCCAGTGCCTATTTGAGCCATTGGTTTCGTGTGCTTGGCACCAGCACTTACTTGCCAACACCAGCACTTATGACAGTCTGCCACATGGTGGCAGTACTTATCTAAATTAGAGATTAAAATAACAATTGTTTATTAAGCTAAATTCAACATACATTTAAAAATTACTAGTGCCTGCCGCCCAAGCCATTCTCATAGCTTTGGGGACCTGGAATAGTCTGAATAATCTCACATGTAGGATGTGATGGTTAGTAGTGTTAGTTGTGTGGGTAGTTGTTTTGGTTCAGTCATTGGTGATGCTGGCAGACAAACTGGGTTGTGCAAGCTGTGGATGCTTCCTCATGAGAACCCTGGCACTTATGGTTTTAAAATTAGGCACTGTTGGTGCCAAGTGGTGATTCCCCTCCCCAAAGGTGAGAAGATTTAGAGTAAACCCCACAATTTCTACTGCCAGTAACAAAAAAAAAGAAGGGTCTCATTATGACCGTGGCAGTCATACAGCGGATGGTGCAAGAATCTCGGAGGCTTAATATGCGGATCAATTTTGGCATAGTTCTTTTGAAAAGGGAACAGACAAGAAATTAATTGAGGAAGTCAAGGGTCTTCTGTTCTTCATAGCGGGTTTTCTTGGGTCTTCCTCCAGAAATGATAGAGCTTTCACTGAGAGGACATCCCCAGGAGTCTCGGAAAGAAATAGAAAAAGGCGCTGAAAGTATTACTGTTGTGTGGGTCAGGGTTTCCAGGATAGAGACCTTCACGAGCCCCGGCAGTGTTGTGATATCACATGACAAAAGGTATACACCATTCAAAGGCAGAAAGAAAATGAGCCAAAGAACATAAAGATTCTCGCCTAGGACAGCCGATATCTTCAGGGAACAGGTCCGTACACAATGGTTAGGTTGTCTCTTTTTATACAGAGGCAGGCGCATGCAAAGTATCAGAGGGGCCTCTTCCTTTCATAGTGCCCTGGAATCTTAGCCTTTTAGGTTGCTAATTCATAATTAGACAGTCAGGGGTGTGCTCATGCGGTGGGTGCAGGGTTCAAGGGCAGTGCTCAGAGGTGTACAACAGAGATGCGAATGTCCTATGGTGTCCTCTAGGTTCCCCTCAGCCCCTTACTCTCCTCCCCCAGTTCATGTTCCGCAGGAGCCGAAACTCTCCTGAGTTGTGGTGGAGTGAGAGCATCCTCCAGGGGTGTCCAGCAGTCCTGACACCATGTCTCGAGGGCTCTGTTGGCTTCCTCATCCTGTAGCACAGCGCCAGTCAGGCTCTCCTTCACTCTGGCCGGAAGGACCTCCCTCCGTGATGCAGTTCGGTTCTTTTCCTCGTCCGACACGATGTCCTCCGCCCTTGATACAGCTGGGCTCTTCTTTCCCTTGAGGATCTCGGCATCTTCCGGGTTTCCTCGTTCCTCCTTACGTGCTGGTTGCTCCGCCTTCCCTCTTGCAGTCCGTTGCTTTCATTGGCTCCTACTACCAAGAGGCCGGTCTTCTTCCTGCACACGAGAGGCATCAGGGAAGGTTAACCCTTGCTTCTCTGATCTCTTTGTGGCATTGTTCTCGATAGTCGAGGCAAAATATGGTAAAGGGAGCAAGTGGGAGGTCAATGTTGGGTCCCGCTACTCACATCCCCCTTCCCTAAATTTCTTGCTAGCAAGAAAAGAATCGAGAGGTATCGAGATGAGTAATCTGCATTTGTTTGATCTTTTACCTTTCGGTGGAAGGTGGGGAACCCAAAAAGTTGTGGAGCAAAAAACCGCTGCATGATTCTGTCATTGTGTCCTTTGTTTCTTGAAAGCCACTCCAGAGGGGCATGGTCCATACACAGTGCAAAATCTCGGCCGTCCAGATAATATCTAAGGGATTCGATTGCCCATTTTATGGCTAAAGCTTCCTTCTCGATCACTGCATATCGTTTTTCATGGGGAAATAATGTCCTATTTATATACAGAACGGGTCTTTCCTGTCCTTGGGGATCCGTTTGGGATGAAACAGCACCTATGCCATGTTCTGAGGTGTCTGTAGAATAAAAGGCTTGGGATAGTCGGTACTGAGTAGAACAGGTTTGGAGGTAAGAGCATCCTTTAACAGATAGAAGGCCTTTCGGAGTACAGGCAAGAGCTGTCTCAACTCTTTCTCAGTCTTTACATCTTTTTGGAGAAGGTCGGTCAAAGGCTTTGCCATTTGGGAGAAGTCAGGTATAAGCCTCCTGTAATAACACAGGACCCCTAGAAATGCTCTGAGATCTTTCTTGGTCTTAGGAAAAGAGATGTAAGCTATGGCTGCTGCTTTCTCCTCTTGTTACTTAATTAGCCCCTCCCCCAAGAGATAACACAGGTATTTCACAGACCTTGCTGCTAACCTGCTTTTGGAAGGGTTTATAGTTAAGCCTATTACTCCTAATGCTTGAATGACTTTCGTTAGATGGTCAAGATGCTTTTCCCATGAAGGGCTGTGAAGCACTATGTCATCTATATAAGCTGCGGCACAGGCGGCACAGGGTTTGAGCACAGTATTCATTACCCTTTGAAATGTGGCTGGAGCCCAATGGAGCCCAAAGGTTGGTACAGTAAAATGATACAGTCCTTTTGATGTAGAGAAAGCGGTCTTCTCCCGTTCTTGTTCTCTAATGGCACTTGCCAATATCCTTTACACAGCTTAAGGTGCTATTGTAGCAAGCTTTTCCCAACCTCTCAATCATACCTTTTCACCTCTCGGAAGTCGATACAAAATCTGATGGACCCATCAGGTTTAGGTACCAAAATGATGTGTGAATTCCATTCAGTGTTAGAGGGTTCTATTATCCCCATGTGGAGCATTTACTGCACTTCATTCTCAGCAGCTTGTTTACGGGACTCAGGAAGGCGAAAGGGGTGTGGTTTTATTCTTTTCCCAGGTTGGGTAGCGATGGCGTGTTCTGTCAGGGTGGATTTCCCTGGGGTTAGGGAAAACACTTCTTGAGGGGCCATAATCTAGCGTCTAATTACTGTTTTTGGGTTTCAGATAGCTCAAAATCTATGCTTTAATGGTACAAAGGAACTGGGCATCCAGTTAGGTCTACCATGATGGGTATTGCCCCTTCCCATTTCTTCAGCAGATTAATATGAAAGATCTGTGTGTTAGCCTTTTTCTCAGGATCCATTTCAAGTCGATAGGTCACTCGGGTCACTCTTTCTATTACCCGAAAGTGACCCTGCCATTGTCCTAACAGTTTATGGTCGGAGGTGTGCATCACCAATAACACAAAGTCATCTACCTCCAGAGTACGCTCTTGGACCTTTTATCATACTGTGCTTTTTGGGAGGCATGTGCTTGTTCTAGATGAGTTATAACAATACTACGGACCTGTTGTAGATGAATTTTTAGGTCCAGGACATAGTCCGGAAGGGGTCTAGTTCCTTCAGGTTTCTCCTCCCACTCTTCCTTTATCATGTCTATTAAGGCACGCGGTTGCCTACCATACAGTAACTCAAAGGGGGAGTAACCACTACATTTCTGGGGTTTACAGAGAATGGCAAAAAGGGCTAGTGGTAGCATATCCTCCCACTTACGGGTTTCCAGGTCTAAGAGTTTTTTTAACGTGGTCTTGAGTCTGGCATTATACCTTTCCACTAATCTGTCGGTTTGGGTATGATAAGCCGCTGTAGAGATTTGTTAAATATTCAATTGTTGACACACCTGCTTCATTAAGCGGGATATAAAGGGAGTTCCCTGATCTGTTATGATTTCCCTAGGAAACCCCACTCTGGATTTTTTTTTTTATCATAGTCTTTGCTATTTCAAGGGTGTTAGGTTGGTGTAACGTCACTGTTTTGGGTAAGTGAGTGGTGTTGTCTTTCAATACCAGCATATACCTACACCCACTGCGGGAGGGAGGTACGGGTCTGAATATATCCATCCCTACTCTGGCGAATGGTTCATTGATAACGGTTAAGGGACACAATGGGACCTTCGGGGTAGGGCCCTGCTATTCTTTTCGCATATAGGACACTCCCTACAGTACCTGCAGACCTGTTGCTATATACTCGACAAGTCCCCAGTAAATGGCTATGGCCAAGGAATAACACCTTTTCTCTAATCTGTTGGGGTACCAATAATTGGGGATGATGATCCTTTCCCCCTTTTCTGTATACTAACCCCCTTTTGACAAAGAACTGGGGACCTACTTGTTCCTGATCTTTGGCATCCGTGGCTCTATTCCAGACTTCTCTTAGTGTAGGATCCTCCCTATGAGCTGCAAAAAACCCTCGGTCATACTGCCATATGGGGTCCCCTTAGCCTGAGTTAACACTACTCAAGTTCAGTCTCTTTTTTCTCTTATCTTCCGTTTTCCACTCTTCCTGGATGTTCCTTGCGGAAAGTTAGGACCTTGTTCTTGGGAAAAAGGGGCTGTACTTCTCCATTCTTCTTCGTCAGCCCAGTTTTCCTGTATTAGCTGAGGCATATAAGGATAATCATTCCCCAGGACCAAGGGTTCCGGTAGCTTGGGGATTAGACCCACCCATACAGGTACTGGTTTGGTAGAGGGTTCATGTTGTATAGGTATGTTGGTGATGGGATACTGCTTGTTTTCACCATGCACGCATTGAATATTGCCATACCCGGTGGTTTGGGAAACCCCTCCATGGATGGCCTTGGGCTGCATTACGCTCTGCAGGCAACCCTTATCAACTAGTGCTTGCCTATTTTCGTCATTGACCACTACCAGACGGTGATAAGGAGGGTTTTGACCAGCTGAGGTGCAGTAAAAAGAGCGTGTTAGACCGACCTCCATGGGTTCTTCTTTTTGGGGGCACAGGCGGGCGATATGACCAAAAGTCCCGCAATTGAAGCATTGGGGCCCAGGTTGGGGAGGTGCTCTAATAGGCACTGGTAAGGGTCCCAGCAGCAAAGTTTCGGTCTCTGGTTTTCATGGGATGGGCTGTCTGGTAACCTTAGCAACGGCCCCTCCGGGCTGTTTCCAATGGTGTTCTTCCCGGCCCCTTTGGAGTTCTTGTACATGGTTGAAAGCACTGACTATCTCAACAGCCCTTTCCAGATTTAGCTGAGTATGTTGATGAACCCACTTCTGTATGGGGGGATGTAAGGATGGCAAGTACCCTTCCAGGGACACCTTTTCCATTATTTCTTCTTTGGTTGAAGTCAGGGGTTTCAGCCACCTATCCCCTAATGTCCTTGACCCGGTAGGAGAGAGCTCTAGGGGTTTCTTAGGGTCCTTCTTCGATCTGCCTAAGGCAGATCTGGTATGTCTTCTTGTCTATCTCCAATCTTTCCAAAATATTCCTCTTTACCTCATCATAGGGTGTGGTCCCGAATTGGTTGGCAGCTTGGTAAGCGGCCTGGAGGTCTCCAGAAAGGAGTGGACCTAGGTATTGTCCCAATCATGGAAGGTTAACCCTTGCTTCTCTGATCTCTTTCTGACATTGTTCTCGATAGTCGAGGGGAAATATGGGAAAGGGAGCAATGGGAGGTCAATGTTGGGTCCCCATTCTCACAGAGATAAAACATGGTCTGGTGGGTAGTCTTGTGCCGGTCTGACAGTGGCGGTCTGTTAGGCTCATAGAACAGCCAAACCTCTCGGAGTGCCGACTGCAGCTTTCTGAATGCTGGGGCATACATACCACATTGTACAGGAACAGGGGCGATGCAAAACCAGGGAGAACTACATGCCCCCCCCCCCAGCATGCACTCACAGGTCCCAGATCTGCAGTATTGCCTCTCCGCCACCCTTTTCATATTGTGACCACAGCCCTGAAAAGGGCAGTGGACAAGCAACACCTAATATGATTGGCGATGCCACAGAGGCTTTACCAGAATAAAGGTGCTCCTGACTGCTGCTCGAGCACCACAGGATCCTAGATACCCAGCAGTCGCAGTGATCTTGTGGCGGTCCGACTTCCACACTCATAAGACTGCGGGCACGCCTGCAGTGTGGCAGGAGTTGGACCGCCACCACGGATTCAGTGGTCCTATGGACTGCCAAACTAGTAATATGGCCTTAACTGTGCTGCAGAGCTGTGAGGAGTTTCATCCAGTGTCAAAAAGGGCCATCCACTCCCCATTCATTAAACAGCAAAAATACACAGGTTTCTAGTTGTACTTTCTGCTTTCTGGGGCAGGCACCTTGAGGTATATGCCCAATATGCCAATCCTGTGGCAGAAAGACTGTCTTGTCCCCATGGTTGGTGAAGTGGCCTGATCTCATTAAGGGCCCATTCCTGGTGCCTAGATGAGAGGTAAATCTACACCCCTTGTGCAATGAGAGTTTGAGTAAGGACCCCAATGATCTATCCTGTTTGGCGGGCAGAAAAACGTTCAGCATCCTAGGAGTGGAGTATTGCAGCATCAATGCCATGAAAGGTCACCAAAAACACCACTGTTTATATAGATATAGCCCTTGAGTTTCGTTATTTGCCCGCTGTGTTTGGCATGTTACGAGTAAATCCCTCATTCTCCTACCCAGGAGGGGCTGAAAGAATACCTGTTCTCCAGTGCGATGAGTCCCATACTCCTCGAATTGGAGTTGCCAGGAGTTGCATTCTCCCATTGTAAATCATCTCAGCACTCTAGTGAAGAGGATGACTCCTCATGAATGACCAAGCCATGAATTTCCTGAAAATGGTACCACTGAGTTTGCACAGAACACATTCTGTACATTCTAGTTGTAGCATTTCTGTGATATACGATTCTGCCCTCGAGAATGAAGCAGATTTCCATGTCTAAATATAATTTCTTTCCTTTCATTAAGTCTTTGTAATATACATGCAAACACATATTCAGCATTTATGCATTTAAAACCATAATTGAAAAGAGGTATAACTTGGATGAACATGTCAATCAATGTAATGAAGTTCATTCTCTTGCAATATCAGTCTAGCAATATGAGAGTTTGCCACAGTCCACAAACAGGTATTTCAAGTTATGATTGGCACTTCTACATCTAAAAATATCACTGCTGACAAAAGTGAATAGCTATTGCATTTTGCCTTTTGTCTAGTAGGTTACATTTAGAATCCATCACCAGATATCTATTCTTTATACATAAACTCCTATTTTAGAAAATGCTTATGAAAGGCCATAGGTGGAATTCTTTCCTAACCAGGTCTTCATTAACCATTACATATAAGCCAACATATTTTATTCTGTATATATCAGAGGCAGAATAAAAATAATTGTGGGATTCAACAGCAAGGCAATTTCACTGTTAGAACTCACTTGATCGTAGTGTAATCAGTAGCCTTTCAGAAAGACATTTTTTTAGTGAGTTTTAGTTCAGTGATACTTCCAGTGAACTTGTTTTTTATCTTACAACTAACCTAGGGGATAATACCAGGAAGAATCCAAGACTACAAAAAAATATTTTCCATTTAATGTGGACATATAGGATCTCCAATCATTTGGTGGTGAGTAGACTTTGGGAAAAGATTTGTGTTCTAGTTATTTTGAATATATATATATATTTTTTCTTTTTATGTGCGGAGACTTCACACTCAGAAAGATACTGCTCGTAAATCCCATCTGAATAGCAAACAATCATAAATGCACACAAACGTGTAAGTTTACCATTATGAATCAGGCCCAGATAGTTGTACGTGACATTCTCTTTCTATGTGTAGCCACATTGGTTTTTCTGTAGTAATTGTACAGATGAGTTATTGCATTTCTTTAGTTATAAGATCCCCCAGCACCCCTGACAAAAGGAATATTCAATTTGTTCTAGCATATGGATATTTTTTACATAAGGAACAAGGTGAAGCCCATCTGTGGGAATTTAGCAGAGATCGCTGTTAGCATGAGCTGTATCCATCTTGTTTGTGGCAGCCATTTTAGTTGACCATGTGCTCGCCATGAGCTTTCTTCCTCTTCACTGTTGACTGCTCTTGTGTTTCACATGAGTCAGGAACTATAATTAACTCCTTCAGTATTGAGCTAGAGCACTGCACATGCTCAGAAAGGCCCAGCTTCTAGAATGCACCTGTCTTAGTTTGTAAATGTCAGGCTGTTTCAACTGATGTCAGCAACTCAATTCTCCTCCTACTTTGTTGACTGAGCATTTTCTGTATGTCCATGTAAGTGAACAGCTATTCTTGTGTGTACTTATACCGCCTCCTTTTGAGCTCATGTGTGGTTATAAAAGACCCACAGTTCTTCAACTCCTTGTACTACCTCATACACTGCCTGAGGGTTTTGTATGGATGTAGTACCACATCATGAGGTTTAATAAACTGTTTTCTTGATATTCCAGCTTCTGTTCCAATCTCTACTTATTGGTCTGAGGACTAGTGCTCAAAGAAGGGCGAACCCCTAGCACCGGTAGGCCTCGGTGAGGTCTACTTCCACACATCAACATACTATCTTCGCAAGTATACAGTTGAAATCGTCATATGAGGTATACATTTTGAAAAATGAGCGACAGTACATACTGAATTTGTTGGCCATACACCTACATTTGTACTTTGCCATGTGTGTCAGTCTATTTACATGTTATGGCTGGTGTCATCCAAATTTGTGTTAGTTATTTCTTTAACAGTTTTGTTTAATATTATTCCCAATTACATCAGTTCTCTGAGTAGTTGTTTGTTGGAGTGTTTCTGGAGACTGGCACCTAAACTGGTATATTCCCTTTAATTTTACATCCTGATTTGTAAAATGTGAGCAAAAGGTCAGCAAATTTGTTTTTGGATGTCATTTTGGGTGCGCTAACAGCATTGTTCACAACTCTGGAAATTGGCATTCTATCTAACATAGGTAATGTTTTCAGAATATTTGGCAAGTCAGGGATGATGCACCGTATTTACAACAATATGTTGCGCCCCTGCATTTCCCCTAGCACTGGCGCTATAAAAGCTGCCTAGCACCAATGCACCACTTCAGGAGACGTCCGGTAAAGACCGATGAGGGACCTACGGTCAGCAGTGCAGGCTCGAAAGCATAGACTGAGACACTTTCCGGGAGGCCAAGTGAGTGTTGCAGCCACCTACTACCCATCAATGCGGTCTGTGAGCCCCATACCCAGCCCCAGCTGCAGCCAATCGTGAGCCCAATTCTAGGACTGCCCCTCATCGAAGCTTACAACAGTGCTGTAGAAACATAAATCACCACTGCGCTGCCAGCGGAGGTACGAGCAGCTAATAACGCAGCCTGACGAGAGTCTGCAGCATCAAACTCAGCGAGTGGTCATAGCACACATGCATCATCAACAGCGAAGCCAGTGAAGAAGGCCTGCAGTCAAGTAAGCAGCAGCATGTGCAGGAACTTGAGTGCAGGGCAGCCCTGGGAGCCGAAACAGGCTCTAGATGAATCATGCGCCATTGCAGGTGATGCCCAGAAAAGAGGCCCACGGACAGCTGCGTAGACACAAAGGAAGAGGCTGAGCCGCTCTCCCTAAGGCTGGAGGTGCGTTGTGGCCACCCAAAACTCATTGATGGGTGCTGGGAGCCCCATACTTGACCACAGCTGCAGCCAACCACAAATCAGAGCAGTAGGGTGCACTGTAATCCATCTCTAGGGCCACCCTGTACTGGAGCTTAAAGCGGCGCCGGAAAAGTATCACTCTGCACCGCGTGGCCCTCGGAGGAACAAACAGCAGCTTTCGCAACCTGAGTGGAACCCGCAGTGGAGCACTCGGCCAAAGAGCACGGCTTCCACGCAGAGAAGGCAAGAACGGTGGAGAAGGCCTGCGGCCTAAAGAAGGTAGTGAATAGTGGACTCGATACACTGGAGCAGTCAGGAACCGAACAAAGCCTGGAATCACAAACTGGAGACCTTGCTGGTACAGCCTGAGAAAATCCCGGAGTGCACAAGGAAACACCTGGGGTGAAAATCAGTGAGGTGTTAGACACAGGCACCGGCAACCCAGCATGGCAACTTACACCTGTGCCATGGGTGAGACTGCTGGAGCGGAGAGGTGTGAAAGCATTAGCAGTGGCGCCATTGGTCAACTGAGGTAAGCCATAAGAGATCAGACCTGTACTGAGGGGGCCCGCACCCAGCGAACAGACCGCAGAGGCCCCGGTCCCAGATAGCAGTTCCAGTCCTTGTGCACGAACAATTACTGGGCCACACATGGTGAGCCTCTTTGCAGCACTAACATGAACTGAGAGGCGCTGTAAATTATCTCTCTACCAAACGCAACAGCTAAACCACCTTAACAAGATGGGCAGGCAGTGCACAGGCATGGGTGCAGCCAACTACGCAGCCGGCACCAGGCCCAGCACAGCTGGACCAAGAACCCGAAGCATCAGAACTTCCAATTTAAAGTCTAAAATAGTCTCTGTGCTTCAGAGAGTGGCACAAATCGGTGAAACACTGACACAGACCCATGCGTCACTCGAAGGCCGAAATAGACAAAGTCACATCAGACTTTACGCTCCTACAAGCAGACCACAGCAAACTGCCTGGGAGAGTCGGCGAGCTGGTGGCAGAGGTCGACCTGGTCACCCCAGCCGCTAAACCATTGGCCTCAGAAATGAGAGACCTCACATCCAGGCTGAACTCACTTGAACGCAAGGTAGACGATGCAGAAGTCTAGTCCCACAGGAACAATGTTCGCATGGTGGGACTGCCGCAAGGCACGGAAGGTGGAGATGCAGTATCGTACATCAAAACCTGGCTACAGTCCTTGATGTCAGCAGGCATGCTCCCCATTTTCTTTGCGGTAGAGCGAGCACACAGGGTGCAGTCAGGCCGACCGCCGCCGGGCGCTGGACCCCGACCCTTCTTGTTTTGACCCTTGAATTTCAAGGACAGGGATACAATACTCCGCAAGGCCAGAAAAATGGAGGCGATCAAGGTGGACAACTCTCAGGTCCTTTTCTTCCCGGATTATGCTCTGGGGATGCACAGGCAGCGAAGTACATTCCTCACTGTCAAGAGATGAATGCGGGACCTGAACATATTCCCGGCCTGTCTGCGTGTGGTTGGAGATGGGTCCATGCATTTTTTCAACAAAGCAAAAGATGCATGGGACTGGCTTGAAACCATGGGCCATCACACCTCGCCAAGCCAGAGATGCAACAACACAGAATCCAACACTGGAGCCCGAAGGGGTCACCGCAGAAGAAACAGACTGCGACCCGTGGAGTCACTGAGAAAATTAAAGACTCTCCCCAACTTAGAACAAGTACTGCAGGTGAGACGGACGCCCTGCAAGCGGCGGTTGACCTGAGAAAACAACAGCACAGTAGAGACAGACACCTTATCAGTATGGTCGCTGAGCGAGGACAGTTCACTGGCCATATCGCCCGTTAACGAAGATTCACAATCACTCCCAGTTGTAACACCCCAGACTGCAGACGATTTAACGTAGCTGATCAACACAGCTCGTGGTCACACAAGTATACATCTGCAGCAGTACATACATGTGGGATTTGCAGGATCCATGCGCACTTAACACAAGACATCTCAAAGCAATAGGTAAAGTGCGCTAATTGGAGTTCCAACACCAATTCCCACACCCCAGAGGGCAGGCTACTGGAGAGCTACACAGTCAATAGCACCATGCGCACATACACACGAGCAGCGCAGGCCCAAACAAAACCAACTCACCCATTGCAAGCTTTAACCCCCCCCTCATCTCTTAAAAGGACCGACACGGTGAAAGTAGCAGTAAGTTGCCACATGGCATTGTTCTCTGTTTGGGCAGACACATGTTGTCCCTCTGCTGTATCCCAGTTGAGCCTCCCATGGTTCCCCTCCTCAGCAGCTGCCCGAGACAACACGCCTGCACACCTGAAGGAATCACAGAAGCATTTTTCACCCACTGGGTGCTCAACATATTGTAGACTAACCTTTGACACACCGGGCCACCCACACACACAACATTACCCTTTGACTCTGTCACATGTTGCCCACAAACATAGTCACCTGGAATGTTAGGGGGATTCACACGCCAGCCCGTAGATACGAAATGTATGCGTACCTTAAGTGGCTTGTAGCCCATGTGGCACTCCTACAAGAAACACACATTACGCAACCAGAGATTCGCAGATTGCAGCAGAGGTGGAAAGGTCAAATACTGTCCACGGGCTACTTGTCCTAATCAAGGAGGGCCTTAATTTGCATCAGGCCAGGGACCCTGTTCACACCAGAGGAGACTGAAGTAGACATACATGGCAGATATGTACTGGCAAAAGGCCGTCTCAATGGAAAGTTAACAGTCTTACTGCCCATCTATGCCCCAAACACGGACCGTAACACATTCTGGCACACACTAACAGGCCTGCTCTCACGCTGGTGCGAAATTCCCTGGTTGTTGGGGGGGACTTTAATTCGGTCCTTGACTCTGCACTTGATAGATCTTTCCCCCACTGCTGCAAACAGTTGTAACATCTAATGCTCGGGGTCTGGGGGTGTGGCTGCGCCACTGGGATTTGGCAGATTTATGGAGAGCCCTCGACCCACAGACACGCTTGTACTCTCATTACTCACACCCACATGGGTCACATGTTCCCATCGACCGGTTTGTTGCATGCCCATCGATACTAGCACAATGCCCAAACACAGATTATCTCAGCAAAACATACTCAGACCATAACCCACACATCATGATGCTACAGGGGAATGACGGGGGACCCACCACACCCCTATGGAGTCTCCAGCCTCTGGCATTAGAAGATCCTCAATTCAAGGCAGTGGGCGCAACAATAAAGATGTACTTTGAAAGGAACACTGGATCAGTTACAGATGCAGGCATGTTGTGGGATGCAGGCAAACAGTGGTCAGAGGGCAATGCATGGGATTGAGATTGAGCTGGTGCATCAGGAAACAGCTGAACAACAGAGTAAAACATACTCTGACCACATTAGAAGCTAAGGTAGCACAGCGCAGTGCCATGCACCAAGACATAGAAACACACAGACAAAACCACACAGAAGTGCTAGAGAGGTTGTGCTGCTTAAACCATGCATCGCACGCTGTGCACACCCATGCAGCGGTGGACAGAGCATGTAGACTGCTTGAGTGAATGATTCAACAAGAGCACGTGCAAATGCCCGCACTGCGACTACAATCTGCAATGGGGCAGGTCCTCACCAAGCAACACAATACCACTGTGAGTTCACTGCACACCACACCAATATATACAAGTCATTGACCCGTGCGGATTCAACAGACCTAGAATCCTTTCTCACTCCCCTAACCCTGCAGCATGTCAAGGCATAGCAGAGAGATGAGATAGGCGAGCCAATAATAATGTTGGAGGTGCAAGATACAATACGGTCGCTAGCCATGGATAAAGCGCCAAGGCCAGACCGATCCCCGGCTGAATATTACAAAGCCTACCAGCAGGCCCTGGCGCCACGGCTCCTCTCAATGTTCCTGAGCATGCAGGAAACAGAAATACTGCCGGGCACATTTTGCGAGTCCCAATTAGTGTCTTTGCCCAAGCCAAACAGGAATGCAGAGCTGATAGGCTCATACCACCTGCTAGCACTTCTCAACACAGACTATAAAGTGCTAGCCAAAATATTGGTGTGCAGATTGGCCCTGCTAGAACCACAACTAATACAGGCAGACCAAAATGGGTTTGTGCCTGCTCACAGCCCGTCATTAAATCTACAATGCTTCTTCCGGGTGGCGCACTACTCCAGAGACAACTGGGCGCGCACTGGGTGCCTGGTTTTAGACCTGGAAAAAGCATTTGACACCATGGAATTGGGATTTTTATTTGCCACGCTGCATAAATATGGCCTAGGAGATGAGTTTCTAGGCCTCGTAAAGCTGCTCTACATGCGCCCAATGGCCAAGATCAAGACAGGCCCATATGCATCGAAGCAGGTCCCAATTGAGCAAGGTAAGAGGCAGGGCTGCCCGCTCTCCCCACTACTATTCGTGCTAGCCATGGAGCCACTAGTCGAGGCACTGCGCAGAATGCAAGACGAATAGGGAATCCCCTTGTGTGATGGCACACATGCAGTTTCATTATATGCAGATGATCTGCTTATACACCTCAGGGACATCGGGCAACCCTGTGCGACAATAGAGAAAATACTGCTCAAACTTGCCTCCGTATCAGGGCTTCGAGTGAATTGAGAGAAATTGTGTCTTTATCCCTTTGCAGATTCTACCCCAGACCCATAGTTAGTCATCAATGGCAGGCCAGAACACTAGCAACTAACAGCGTTCTGATACCTTGGGATACTTATATACAGTGATCCATCTGACCTGCTTGAGGGCAACCTGGGACACACCATCACGGCAGTGAGGGCACAGATGACCTTTTGGAACACCCTGCCCCTAGCAGTGAGGGATTGGATCGCATTGCTAAAGATGGTGGTACTCCTTCGCCTCCTCTACCACTTCACAAACTTACCACTGCACCTTAGGCCACCATTCTTTAAAGGTCTTCAGTCAGATATGTGACAATTCATCTGGCATGGGTCAAAAAGCACTGTCCAGAATGTATCCCCCGACCACCCAAAGAGGTCTCTCCCTGGGTGGCGAGGTGGCTAAGAGCGCGTCAATTAGAGGACACCGCAACACAGATGCCAGGACTCACACACTCTCAGATAGGGGTGCTGTTTCTCCAAGCAGGAAGGGAAACACACCTATTCAGCTGCTGGTAAGGGTGGCGCATCACTGCTTACGCCACAACCTCCCCATTACACATCGAGTAACCCCATACGCTCTGTCTTTCCCCATACTTGGTACACCCAGGCAGCATCGGGTAATTACTAGTGTAGAACTTTCCCAATGGGAGGAGGCGGGCATACAAACGCTAGGGGACCTTTACAATGATGGACAACTCATTCCGTTCGAGGAACTTGCCGAAGACTCGGGCTTACCGCAAGGCCAATTCTTGCTTCATGCCGTGGTGACACACACAATGTGTGCGACATCGGGAAATGTAGCACAGGATCCTGCCACCTATTTAACTATAGAGTACCTGCATGAGTTTGGCTTGGGTCGACACATTACCAGGTGGTTCGCGGACTCCCTTAGAGAACAAATAGCACCACAATTACTCTCCCACCATGCCCATTGGAAAGCAGACCTGCAGAGACCTAGCACAGAGCGGGAATGGGAAAACATACTTGGGTGCCCTACATATATCCCCCGAAGTGCCAGATTCTGACTTATCCAATATTATATAACACATCGAGCCTATCTGACGCCAGCCAAAATCAACAAATATTTCAACCGCAATGATGCGAAATGTCCAAGGTGCGATGCGGCCCGCGGAGACTTACTACACATGCTGTGATCCTGCACAGCTACCCAGTCATACTAGGAAATGGTCACCAGATGCCTAACCCAATATACAGAACGAGCCTTGGACTGGACATGGGAGATGATGCATATTAGGACTGCACCAAAGACCCAAAGAGTACAAAGTGACGTCCTGCTGCATAGACCTGGGACTAATAGTTGCCAAGCGATTGATCACGCAACACTGGAAATCCCCTGATCCCCCAGCAGCGAAGGCCTAGTTTAAATCAGTCCTATGCTGGGCACAGGTGGGAAGTATAGTGCTCCATCGCGAGGACGTGATGTGTTTGCGAAGCAGCCAATAGCGACGGAGTTGGATGCAATCTTAACAGACTTTCTCGCATCCTGGGAGAGACACTCAGAAGCACTAGAAAACGCACCCAAGAGTGCTGAGGGGTAGAAACACCAAGATCAATTAAACACAGGAAATAGGGTGAGATAAATGTCACCAAACCGGCAGCACACACACAGAGTTGTAGGCATGGCATCCCCCCAACAGTCAACTGGGTTAAAAATACATTGATTAGGCAATACGGGCACTGGCAGGACACGTATTTAAGTTCAAATACAATAAGGTGGAGTGGGTGAGTGGGTGGGGCAGTACGGTGATGTGCAACAATAACAGACATCATGGTGGAAAGTGGTGCACTAATGTAATGCTCTAGATATTAGAGGAAGGATAAATGTGTTGTTTTTGTTTTTGTTCCCCCTGTTATACCAATGTTATGCTGGAAAATAATTAATATTTGACCACTAAGGTTTTGCACCTGATGTTAAGGCACTGGACATGAATCTGACGCTAATAGCTGAGATGCATTATGTAGCAAATGTACTCCAAACAGTTTAAATGAATGCATTACACTGTGTAGCAGATGTATGGAATGCTGCGGAAAACATACAAAATTAATTTTTAAAAAAATTCAACCAAATAAATAGTTACATGACGGTTGCATCTATCAATTCTCCCAATTAAATTAGATTTACAACAATACCTTTTGATAAAAATATGTGACAAGGTTGAAAACTAAAAGTATGAGATTTTCCAATGCATCGTAAAAGCATGCAGAAATGTTTTGAAACGTGGAAATGTGATAAAAAGTAAATAAAGAGATAGAAAAGTTGTTTGCTTATGCAATGTAAACATGTGTTTAAGAATCTAAAATGTTGATTCTTACCTAGAAAATGTACTGTAGGAGTTTTCTGAATGTGATAAATGAGATTAATGCTTACGTACTGCACACTCGAAAACAGTTCAAATGCTTAGATTATGAATGTTTTGCAGTTGTACGTTAGCATTACATGATACAAACATGAATAACAAAAGTGAAACACATATTAATCTGTTTGAAAATGAAATAACACAAGAGAAATATTTTGTAATAGTACCTAATATTGACAAATAACTTCTAACGGAAGAATAATGAGTGAATTAACTAAGGAAACAATTATTCATATTAATGTGTGTTTTATATTAGTCATAACGTGATAATGATTCAGCAAATTTTCATGTAGGCCTAAAAAGCTTCTTTTTCCTCCTTCATAAAGAGGAATTGAACTGAAGTAGTCATTTTAGGCGCTCTGAGAACTTTTCATAAAGGTTCTTTCTTATGCTCACAACCAAAAGACTCTCTTATGATTCAGGAACACTTTTGATATAAATGTATCAATACAATTGCAAACCCAGAGAGAGTGTGAGGGAATGGAAAGACAATGAACAAAATGAATTTTCTCACCTCAGAGGAAAGGATGCAAATATAAAACTATTGAATTTGATGATTTTGCAAAAGGATTGCTTAATGCTTTCGGATTTCTCAGTGAGGTGTTGCTCACACATTGAGCGTGCCCACTGTAGACAACCAATGAAAACCACATCATATGATGGAAAGGATACTTTGTGGGCATAAACTTCGAACCTTTGGAAGTACAATTGCCCCCCTGAAGGAGGAGTCGGGCCGGTTGTCATTTTCAATTTCCCTGCCTGGCATTCTGCCGGACTGAACTCTGATTTTCCTTCCTATGCCAACCCCATTTGAAGCGAACTTTCCAAACTGACTCAAACCTGTACTTTGCCAGCTAGTAAAGTGAGCAGGTATAACTGTTCAGCTGAAGAGTTTATGGACTCCTTCCTGTGACTCATTGCACTTCAACTCTGCATGATTGGTTTGTTTAACCTACATGCGGAAACTTGATTTTTCCCATGTTCTCTCTTTCTCTCTTCTTTTCCTAGGTAACCAGTAAATGTTTATATGATATTGTGTGACTAATTGTACTAAACGATTTCAATTAAATCTGGTTACAAAATGTGATTTATGTTCTTGACCAATTAAATTGATGCTTAGATAAATGGTTTACATGAACAAAAATATTGTATTTGAGTCATTTTTTTTAGTGAATCTTTTTGTCATATGTCTGATCATTAGTAAGATCTAGATAAATGGTTATGTGTTGTTAGCATGAATTTGGCATTTTCTTATTCCAGGTCCACAAAAGGATATGCCTCACGTTCTCTAAATATCCGAGTCCCTGTTAGCTCACAAAAAAGATCCATTGGAGGGCCAATGGCAGTTTACTGATATGTTATTGGGCCAGAGAGGAATTAGATGACAAAGGAAATATATGTGATGTGAGTCTAGGGGGAAATTTTCCCAGCTTTCCACTGCAACAGTGCTACCTTGTAAACATGTGAGATTGCGCTATGCCATACATTTTTTAAAAAAATCATTTACCTGCTGGCCAGTCAGCTGGCCAGCCGCCGCCTCTCTTCCGTCATCTTCCTGGCTTCTGTTGGAACAGGAAGCAGGAAGCAGGATAGCCTCACATAAGCCAATCACAATGCTGCAAAGAACCATTGTGATTGGTAAGCACCCAGGCTGCCCTGATCAGTCTGAGTGCCGTGGTTTGGTGCTCAGATGGGTAATGGAAGATTGGGCATGTTCTCCACCAAGGCTATAATGCAGCCTGGGTGGAGAACATGCAAAGTGTGCATTATAATTTGCAAACATTCTTGCGCACTTAGCAGGGTGCCACCACTCCTCCCCACTGGGCAGCCTAGCCCCGTCACACAAAACTGCCCCAGCACAGAAAAATAAAATGATAACAACATCTCGTTATTATCATTTGATTTTCCCTTTTTTGCCATGCTGAAGGCAGTGGGGCGACGCTCCTCCGGAGCTGCCCCTAGTCATTCAATCTTAAGAAGTAATACAACTGGCTGCATATGTATATGTTTGTGATTTTTTCAGCATCAGTAATAGTTTTATTTCTTTGAGACTTAAAACTATTCAAACCTTTCGAAATGACTCATATAAAACCAAACAGTTGTCCTTTAATGTAGCATTCCGCCATGACAAGTCATCCTGATCCATTCCGCCATGAAACATCTTTGTCAGAGTGGCCACAGTTTTTTTTATTGAAATTTAAATCAAAAAAGACACATTTATGTAAAAAGCATGTCCTGTTCAACGTATTTATACAAGGTATTCAAGTGACATTTTGTTCAAAACTCAGAAAATTATGTTCTTTACACAGCAGTAAATTATAGCACTGAAGCGAAATAGCCTCTGAAATATGCAAATCGCTTATTCTCTGTAACCACCTTTGAAAGGAAGCATTATGATAAGAGGAATACGTTTGCAGTGCATTCCCCCTGCGTTTATTCTGAAATCTGCAATTTGCCTCTTAAAAACAACTCCATTGTAGTGTATTGTTTCAGTTTGACATATTGTTCTAGCTGAACATTAGCCAAATTGTGCACTGACGAAATGTCATTATGACATTTGATTTCCTGCAAAACAAAGATTACTGGAGTGTGTAGTGTTTCTGAATAGGGTTATTTAGTGTTTAGTGGGCCCTGACCAGAGTGGAAAGCCACTTTGTGGGTCATGACACCCATCCCCTCCCTCAACAGTGGTGAGAAATAGAATGTTAAACCACAGTGGATCTTCATGTATGTTTTATGTTGTGCTTTTTTCCATGTGAAGTTAGTTAACAATAACCAGATCAAAGGTGTTGAATCCCTGTAGTGAGATAAAACTCACAGTAATAGGCCCTTATGAATATGGCTCCCGGGGCTGAATTATGAATAGGGTGCCCTTTCCTTGTTTGCACTATGGAGCACTCTTCAAAAGATGTACTGGGTACAAACATGGACAGTGCGCTGTTTTGCAAACAATGTGCTGCCCCCCAAGGGTAGTCGCAAACTGGTGCTGGTGGGCCATTGCATAAAACTACAATATGCAGCTGCTACTTCAAAGCTGCTTGTTTTTACAGTGCAGGTGGCATGCCTCCTGCACTTATAAGGGGAGGGAGGCCCCTATGCAGATGAACGCAGTCAGTGACGGTACCCGACTGCAGGGATATGTCTAGGGGTCCATGGGACCCCATTTCTCCCCTCCAGAGGCTGCCGTTAGGAGGCGCACTGAAAGTGTGTCACCTTTTTGTGGTGCATTTTCAGTGCACTACCGAAAGACATGTTTGTCTCTACTCCCGAATCCAGATTATGGAACATGCGCAGAGGCAAAGTGATTCTCTCACTTGCATGGGACCACCCCTATGCAAATGAGGTAACACCCTCTTATGATAGCACAGGCACAACGTGCCCTAGGGCTATCAGTATTACAGAAGGGGGCGCACAAGTGTCCGCGGCCCCTTCTGTAATACAATTGTGCCCTGGTGAGGCACAAAGCAGGCGCGCACATCCATTGCGCCCCCGGAGCACAATGTACAATACGGCCCCAGATGTTTTCTTTTGTAAAGTGTTTCAAGAATGCCATCTGGGAGGCATTATGTATTCATTTTCAAAGTCACTTAATACTAACAAAATATGATTCGCAGCCAAGGTCCTGGGTTTGGAGGAATGTCATTATCAATATATGGTTACTGGTATTGAGTTTCAAGTTGTTCTGCTAAAGAACCCCACCATGCTGAGGTGCATCTTCAAGGCTCAAGGGCACCCCACTCTAAAGGGTGCTGCAACATTTTTTAAGTGGTGTGAGTACACTGCTGGCTTGTTATCAGCATTTCTTTTGGTGCATTACAGAACATTCAGTTCAAAAAATTAGTTATACACACAATTCGTAATGTTGCCTTAAACACCAAAGAAACTTGAAAACATCTTAAGAGCATCAACAAGAGGTCTACTCACTTCAAACAATTGCCATCTACCATGAACTGTGTAAACACTGGTTTTACTTAGATTTGATGGTAAACATTTAGGTAATGTGGGTGAAAATACTTTTATGAACTGAATATACCACAATGTACTGACTGGCAAGATTGTTTCTAACATGCCAGCACTGTGCTTTCACCATTAAAAAATGATCTTTCTGGCCTAGCTTCAAATTTTGAGCTGAGGGAAAATGGCTGTGCACCAAATGAAACACTACTTTTGTGACTAGGTCATCCCACTTTTCCTATAGTAGGAAGTTCCAAATGATTTGTTTGCTAGTTATGCGTCGATCTCAGGGAAGTCTCGCACTTTTCTTTTAGGAAGAATACAAATGATGAATGGCAACCTAACTGAAAAAAGTGATCTCGGTCAGAAAGCCTCTTAACCCACTGCAGTCAAACAAACACCCCGGAAGGACAGAGGCATTCGACATTCCCGGTCAATTGACCTACCACTGAGCAACCCGTATGGCTCATTGGACCCTCTTGATGAACAATAATTAGGACCACCCAGGTTCCGGGCAGAGTAATCTCAATCAATCGTGCCACTCTTCTCCTTTTTCCAGGAAACCTTTGAACTGGAGAGCTGACAGAGATCACAGCACTTTGTTCATAAGGTTTGATGCTATGTCAGCGCAGAGGATGTAAATATCTCTATAATTAATGTATAACCCAGATTCCTATAATTAAAAAAAAAGATGAAGGCGGGCCTTCATGACACAAAACTTTATGAGTTTGGAGTTTTAATTTGCTGTGTTTAAATAGTGAATCAAATACAGATTTCAGTATTATATTACATTAAAATCACACTTTACGAACAAAGCAACTACTATGTATACAACTAAAAAACTTGGCCATGTGTACTTTTACGATTACCTTACTATATGGTATGTCCCAATAACGGACACTTAACTACTGTCTAAAGGTCCTATATCGGGACTGAACTACATCACTTAGGGACCGTACTTGGATTAAAGGGACTGGCATTTCATACAGAACAAATTGTGCATAAGGTCTATTTAGCAGACTTTAGACCAGAGTAAAAGCTAAACCGTAGGCGTGCACGATAGAGAAGAAAGTTGAGGTCCACCAGGGATGACAACACGTCCTACATCTGTCTGAATTTTTTGAGTGTTTTTCTTTGAATCCTATGGGGCAGATTTATGACGTCTGGCGCATCTCTGCTAATCAGCAGAGATGCGCCAGAAGAGTTGCGACGCATCTGCCCACCCGTGCACCACCATTGATGTGCTGCATTTACAAAGCGGCGCACCGTGGCACTCGGATGGGCAGATGCGTGACGCATCTCCTGTCGGAAAGGCGGCGCATTGTTGGACTTGCATCGCAAGCGCGACGCAGCTCCAGCAAGGCTCGGGGGTGCCCTATCATTACAATGCTGCGTCAATCCTTACGCCTGCTTCAAGCAGGTGCAGGGTTTTGACGCAGCATGCGCTCAAAAGTGACTGAGTGAAATCTTGTAGATTTCACTCAGCCACTTTTAGGAGGCGTTCCTGCGACGGAACGTCCCCCATCCTGCACAGGTACGCCTACTGCTGGCGCAGGGCTTTACAACGTGACGCATCTCCCAGATGCGTCACGTTGTAAATACCCCGCAGCATGGCGCAGGATTTGCGCCTCCGCTGCGTCACAAAAGTGACGCAACGGCGGCGTAAATGAGGCGCAAGGGGCTCATAAATCTGCCCCTATATGTCTTGCGAATAATTGAGGGCCCTTTCCAACAATCTCTAAAGCTCTACTAGCTGAACAATTGTTGGAAATGACTTGACAACTAGTTGTGAATCACCACTTTTAGTCCAGAATTACCGAGACTCATGATTCTTTGATCCTTTCTCACTGTCTTCAAATCACAGCTATTGGGAAAAATATGTACAGGGTTTCGAGCTGCAAAAAATGGATGATTAAGGCAGTGACATTGTTTGTTCTCAAGGGAAGGGGTCACACACCTAAATATTTTTATAAGTTACTCTTGTGTAAAAAAAAATATTTCAATAGCAAACAACTGAATATTACTAGAATTGTGTGAGTGAAGTGAAAAGGTAATGGTTGAGGGATAAACTCAAACTAAAAACATTAATCAGAATACTCAGTTATACATACTCAAGCCCTAACCTCCACACATCAGATGTAAAGCTTTTCTAGCAATATTTACAGTACTGGCATGAGTACAAGTGTCAGTTATTCTAAACCTCACGGAAAAAGCATAGTTTTTGGTATAGGAGTCTCCTACTAGGGCTTTGGTGATCCACCAGAACTCTTCAGAGAGACAACTTGTCTCACTGCAAGCCATCTAGCCCCTTAGTCCTCTTCTACTGTTCCCTTGACATTCCCAGCAGGCAATTATGTATCCCTCAGCATTTGCCAGCTAGATATTGGGTCACCATCAACCGCTGGCTCTTAGGGGCCTTCAGCTGACGTCTACGTTGCTGATGACAGTTCTCACATTACGAAACCTGTCCTGACTACATTCTCAGATAAGATAACCTATGTGATCCCAAACTAGACATCACTCATCTGTAAACTAGTCCTCTGCAACTGTGAGAGACCCTAGATGAGTAAAGAACCCTGCAGGGGTGGCTCCCCAGTAATGGCGGAGGAGCACCGCCCACGGCTAAAAGAGGAAAAATAAAATGATAATAAAAGCATTTTAAAATAATTTTATTTTTGCCTAACAGCTGGCGACGCGAGTCTTCAGTGGGTCGGGCCAGGTAATAGTGTTGGAGAGGCATGGCAGGTGGAGTGGTGAGCACTTTTAAGTGCACAAGTGTTTTTTGCCGGCCTTCCTAGGCTGGCCCAACACACTGGCACACTTAAGTTTCTCCAACCCGGCCAGGTTGAACACGCTCCCCAGGCTCCAATGCACTGTCTGAACAGCAAAATAAGCCACTCAGACCAATCCCAGCGCTTCTCTCATGCTGGTAATAAGCACTGGTATTTTTCATCCATGAGCTTGCGGAGTCGGATTCCTGGATCGGAGGAGAGAACATAAGGCGGCAGTCGTCGGAGCAGCACCCAAGTATGAGTTTAATTATTTTTAGTTTGGGTTAAGTTTTGGGTTGTATTCCGCCTGCCACTCCCTCCGGCTTACCACCAAACAATAATAGCAGCCACCACTGGAAACCTGTACTATACATCATATTCTATGCTGACGAAAGCCAGATCATACTCTCCCTCTACAACAAGACACCGAACACCAGGAGCAAAATCTCCACCTGCATGACCAAAGTTCACCAGATGAATGAAAGTCAAAATGTCTCAAGCTCAACCCACTGTCAAACGCCCCATAAGGGTGAAAATGTAATGAGAAATAAATAAAAAATAAAAATATGTGTACCTCAGAAAAAAAACTAGGTCAAACGTATTATCCGAATAAACCTAAGAGAGGGCTTATGTATATGTTGTTATTGTTTATTAGAAAAAGCTATATACATTGTATTTGTGCAACCTTGTTAATAACGTTGCCATTTAACCCTTTCACGAGCAAACAACTCAGAGACAATAAAACATATATTTTTTACAAGAACAGAGGGGAAAAGGACACATAACATAAAGAGGACATAGAGGTGCAGTGGTTGCTTCTGAATGCTAAAGGAGAAATACCCAAGGGAAGAAATTTCCTACAAAAGTCAACGTCTGCAATACATAAATACGTTTCAATGCCTTCTATAACTGACATGACCACCATCACGACTAGGTGACAGGCATTGCAAATGTTCTCCTGGTATTGCTGTCAGTAAAGAAAGGAAGAGCATTAAGAATAAAATATTTTCAAATTTTTCTAAACAGATACACATATTCTCTATACCAGTGTTTCACAAAATGTGGGTCTGTATTTATCTGTTCACATCTGCTATACATTCAACAATAGAGGTCAAATGTCAGTCTATATATTTTGACAAATTCCTGTGTCTTTCTTTTAACAATGGAGGAAGCTGGCTCTTTATATATCAAAAAGAGGTATATTGTGTAGAGAGTCCAGATGTCCCTTACTAGTGGACGGTGCTCTTTTTGTGGTTGTGCGGTCGAGCAGCTTTAAGCTTATTGCAATCTCACAGCCAATAAATGATACACACACACACTCACTAAGGAGATCCACACCAATGGAGAAAAATAACATGCTTTTTCATATACTTTTTAGTGCCAAGAACTTCGGTATTGGGTAAGTACTTTTTGAAATAGCAGTTTTGAAGAAAACAGGTAAATATACTTGTATTGTCTCTAATGCTGTAATATTATCCTATGAGAAAAAAACACATGTATTGCATTCTGGTACGTATTAGCGACTCACATTACCAATCTGCTGGAGTTGAGGTTGTGACATCTAACAATTGACTTAGATATCACAGTGGCATATCTGCTAATGTAGATATGTCCACATATTAAGTATAGTGCACCCTGCATTAGAGCTGTAGGGCCTGCTGTAGGAGTGGCTTACCTATACTGCATGTAGGGTGTGTAGCAATGGCACACACAATGTGTCATGTTGTATTTTCACTTTTAGCTGCACCAAAATACACACACCACAATGGCAGTCTACCTGAGTTATGTGAGGCATCCCTTAGGGTAGCACAATACATGCTGCAGTCCTTAGGTACCCTCTTTAGTACACATGCCATGGGAACTCATTTAGTATGGATTTACAGGGGTGCTAAAGATATGGCCGAATGGAGGAACAATTGTACAGTTTTAGTGAATGAGATCTGGCACTGGGACCTGGATAGCGGACACCCAGTGTGCTTTCTCTCAAAATTGCATCAAATGCCAGGCAAAAAGTGGGGGTAACCATGTCAAAAAGGGGCACTTTTGTACAATCTGGGTATTGGTATTAACTGTTCTTTCTCTGCCAGCAAAGTGAGCGCAGTTTTTAAAGTGAACTATGTGATAATCTTGCAAGTGTACATGGAGTGTGATTAATTACAGAACATCTCATAAAACAAAGGATCTGCTGCAGCAGGAATTGGATTTGCACCGTGCAGATAGTTGATGTAAACTCAAGCACAAGCTGCATTTGAGTGGAAGTCCTCTAGTCCCAGAATGAGGCTTAATGTCAACAAATCAACAATATATCAATGACAGGGAAGAACATTAGGGCCCACAAGGATGATAGAGAGTAGTAGATGTGCACATCATGAAGGTTTATTAGCAGATTAAGAAAATTACAAGCTCAAATCTTTTAGGTTTATAAAGATAAATGGTTAGCTCCATAAATGTTTCCATTCCATAAACCAAATCAATCCAAAATAAGCAGATGCAAAGCAAAAGGCTGAGTGTTGTCACAGACCAAAATTAAGTAAATTCAGCTTCCCATAATATGCTAAAACAAGAGCAAATCAGGAATTTCGTCAGAGAAGTCAAGCAGAATGTGTCAGCAAGTAAATTCTCTAAAAGACAGAATCACATAAAGATTCAATCAAGTAAAGAGAATGTATTTGCTCAGGAGTCTAACTCTTTGAGCAGGAGTAGAGTGGAGCAGCTAATCAAGAGAGTGGAAATGAGTATCTGACTAACTAGCACAGTAATGCACAATTAAAACATTTTGACAGTATGCAACACTGCTCACTTTTCTTAGGGAGAGGATACCAATCAGAATTGAACATTTCACAAAATCAGCGTGGTCAACCCTCTTCACAGCCATTACACAATGGAAGTTTCCTGCTCCTCAGATTTAAAAAGATCGCATTGCAGGATGATACTTTGCGGTCTGCCTGTCCTCAGCACAGGTGTAGAAATTGGGGCCATATTATTAAGGAACGGCGATAACATTATCGCCGCTTTAGTGGCAGGAAACTCCATTAGAAGCCCAGGTTCACACCAGAACCTGGGCTTCTATGGGAATTCTCTGCGGCATATTATCAATCCCATTAACGCCGCTTTAGCGGCAGTTTCCTGCCGCTAAAGTGGCGATAATGTTATCGCCGTTCCTTGATAATATGGCCCTTAGTTCTTCACTATCCAAGTAACACATACAGATAAATAATTCTCACAGAAAACAAAAGATTTTGTAACATTCTAATTAACGTAAAGTACTGAAGCTTAACTCCTGAAATGAGAGAAAAGAAAAAAACACATTAAACACAGAACAGTTTCCTTAAAAAGAGTTACTCAAACTAAGGCCTACATTAACTCTAGCTAAGTTAACTTGAAAAATCACACTTAAAATGTATTGGATATTTGTGTAATATATGCAAAGCATGCCATAGTGATAGTGATAGTAAGTCACCAGATGAGATATATATATATATATATATATATATTCACTGAATAAAACATAGGTTTCAGGGGCGTTATAGTTAGCTGGACATTTCCCTCGTACAAAACCCTAGAAATTCCCCTGTTATAGTTAGTTCAGCTAACTATAACTCGAGCCCCCGCAATGCACTGCTGATGACGTCACATATTACATCACTCATGACATGGTCAGTGACATCACTGATGACATCACTGATGACATCTCAAATGACATCACTGATGACATCACTGATGACGTCATCCATTGAGTATGTGTTTCTGAACAGTTTTAATATGTTTATTATATATAGGGAAAGGCCTGTTGAAGAATAAGTGGGTGTACAAGTGTGTGAATGGATGATTTTCTAGGTGCGTAACTGACTCTATAAGTGAGTCATTAAATGTATCTTACTGCAGACTAGTGACTAAACTGTGTGAATGTCTGTATGTGTCTGTGTGTTGGTGTATAAGTGGCTGCATGGTTTTGTGAATAGCTATATGAGTGTCTATATGGGTTATTGATTGGTTGTCTGAGTATCTGTATGGGTGCCTGAGTGTTTGTGTGGGTAGGGTGTGTGTGACTCTGTGACTAGATGTGTGAGTAGGTGATTGAGTGGGTGCATGGTTTTAAGAGTGCATCTGTGATGGACTGTATGGTTGGGTGACTGTATGTAAGGGTGTGTTAGTGATTGAATGTATATCTCAGTTGTACATGTGTCAGTAATTACATATGTGAAACGCAGTGTATATGTGTGTAAGAGTATATAACTATCTATATGTGAGAGTGTGTGATTTTGGGAGTGGCTGTATGCGCCATAGTGCAAGGATATCTGTGTCATGTGCTGTTTGTTTTTCTGCAGGAAGACACAGAATGTGTTAGTATTTTTATGAGTAAGTGAACTTGAGTGTGTTTAACTGTATAGGTGAGTAAATTGGACTGTGATTAATTATTTGTATGACTGACTAGATGTGTCAGTACCTCAATGGATGATTGGCGTTGTGTGAGTTTCTATATAGGTGTACAAATGCACAGAGTGACTGTAAGTATGAGTGACTGTACAGGTGAGTGAGTGGACATGTATGTAGACCTAAAAGTCAATGAGTGGGTGTGTAGTTATTGGTATTGGAGTATCTATGGTTGTCAAAATGGCCGTCTGAAATTTTGAGTCGGTGTATCAAAGGTTATATTAGGGTGTGAGAAGGTGCACTAATTTGTCACATGGATGACGTCATCAGTGATGTCATCAGTGATGTCATTTGAGATGTCATCAGTGATGTCATCAGTGATGTCACTGACCATTTCATGAGTGATGTAATATGTGACGTCATCAGCAGTGCATTGTGTGGGCACGAGTTATAGTTAGCTGAACTAACTACAACAGGCGAATTTCTCTGGTTTTATATAAGTCAAATGTCCAACTAACTATAACGTCCCTGAAACCTATGGTTTTTTCTGTGAATTTCAAAGGTTTTTTAAATGCTAATTCCTATCTATAACTTATCTCTGAAGATATCATGTTTAATGATTTTGATTGGATTTCTATATTTTTCAAATTCAGTGTGTCAATTTCATTAATTATCTTTTTTTTAAAATACTTTTTTATCACCATTTTTTAAACTTATTTTTTCAATTAATTCTTTTAACAATTAAAAAATGTTATTTGAACTTAATGGGTTTTGCAAACATATTGTTTTATATTTTTCAAAATATTTTTTTAACTATATGTTCAAAACTGTATTTTATATATTTTTTTCAATGTTTTTGGATCCGCGCACCCTATGCGCACTATTCTCGATCCCTACGTGATAGCATCCGCGCATGGTAGAAGTTGGGTACGTGTTAAGTGCGTGATCGCAATGCGACTCCCAGCCTATATGCGACACGTTCGATGTACGGAACGCGACGTTTACACGCTTCCGCGATGCGTCATCTGCGTCTCTGACGCGGTGGGTGCGCGGATCCAGCGAAATATTTAACATTTAAAAAAACATATATATATGTTTTTCATGTGAATATTAATTGAAGACAAACTCTAAACTAGTCTTAAAAGTAATATATTTTTACATCTAATCCTATATTTCTTTTTAATTCAATTTCGCGGATGCGCGCTGGGTGCGTGCTGCGTTTGCGCTGGGTGCGCAGATCCCATGTGACCTGCAAAAAAAGAGATTTGATTGGTTCATTACACTTCCTCTTCTAACTATTGAAAGACCCCACCCATTTCAATCATTCTTCTTTGACCTTCTTTAGAGCACCATCTCTTTGGAGAGAAGAAGATTTTTTAGACTAAGTTTACACTTAGCTCTAACTTTTTTCAACCAAAACTGGCTTCAGGGCAGCAGACATCACCTGCATCACCTCATACTTCTGAGGATGAATTTTTGCCGGAGGCACCACCCAAAAAACGTTTTTCTTCAGTGGTGTGGAAATTTTTTACTTTTCCCGAGGGGCAGAATAATACCAATGCCATCTTGGTCACGTGCAAGATTTGCAAAAGAGTCCTATCGAGAGGGGATCCTAACAAGAAATACTCTTGCGGCACGGCAATTATGATGAACCACATGAGGACCCTTCATCCAAACAATCTTGCACAAGAAGAGTGCCGACGGATGAGAAACACTCCTGCTCCTGTGCCATCCACCTCATCGCAGCCGAGCACATCAAGAGCGCATCCATCAACCCAAACCTTGGACATCCGTCCTCAATTTCAATTTTTAAAAGTGCTCTGCACTAAGTGCAATAAGACTTTGTGCTATGGTGAGCAGTCGATCGATCTGATATGCCGCCGGCAAGAAAGTCATATTTGCTAATTTTTTGGGTTTTTTCCCTGAAGTTCATTGTTGGGTTTCTCCTGTTTTTTTTTTTTTTGCAGAAAAACCCAAAAAAATTAAAAATTGTTCAGAAAACCCAAAAAAAATTATAAAAGAAGAAAGAAGAAAAAAAAAAGTTCTTGCAAGAACTAACTTTCCTGGTTTAAAAAAACAGCTAAATTCTCTTTGTTAGTGTTAGTTTAGATGAATGTATGTGTAGTATGTAATTGACTGAATGAATGCATTAGTAGCGTATGGTGAATGTTTAAGTGCAGAACTATGAGGAAGTGCTGCAGCATCACACAGCAACCTCTTTAACTGCAGTGTGCTGTAGTACTTCCGAAGCACAGGGATGCAACATATGTACATAAATATGTTGCAAATCTATGCTTCTCTCTGCACGGCTGCTTAAACTGCAGCCATGTGGTGACACAGGCACCCTTGCACCATAGTGCAAGGATATCTGTGTCATGTGCTGTTTGTTTTTCTGCAGGAAGACACACCCTCCTGCACAAAAACAATGAGAAAATGCATTTTTCTTCCTCAATTTATGCTGAACATTTCAGCATGCATTGAAGATATAAAAAAGTGGAGAAATTAAAACAATTCTCCTTGTTGTGCTTTCCTACACCAATTTTAGACTGGTGCAGCATTCACACACATATCAAGATTTATGATTTCTGAAAAATCTAGACATGTGTCTTGTTCTATGAGTATTAAGTGCAATCATGTACAACAACACTTATAGAACACCCTTTCAACACAAAGTGGTGTGCATGATGAGGTTATATTTACATGGAGTATAAAAAGTGCACAGAGTGCCTTTTCCTCTCTTTGTCAATATAAAAGAGTATCTTGCACAATAACTATGTTACAAAAAGTGACATATTTCCGTTTTTAAATTTCCTTGCGAATGATAGAAGGTAAGCACGGAGTTTTGCCTGCAAAGATGTTCAAAGAAGAATGATTGAAATGATTGCGGTCCTTCAACAGCAAAAAAGGTGAAATATTATGAACCCCTCAAATCTCTTTTTTTGCAGGTCACATGATATCTGATTATGGTCAGATTTCAAAACTACATAAACAGAGTGTTTTTAGAAACGTGTTTCAACTTTGTAGCTTCTTGCGGGCCTCTTCATTCTGCATATTGAGAGTTAGTTAAACTTACCTTCACAGTAATAGGAATAAAAAATGGTACACATTTTTTTCTGTTTTTCATTCAAATATAAATTCATATAAATTGCTTATTTTAAAATTTGGATCTGTGAAAGAAAAGGAAAAAAAAATTATAACATGTTTATACAACACAGCATAATTTCCACAAAGTAATTTTTTTGCCTTTTTTGCTGTTCTCAGAATATATTAAATTTCACTAAAAATAGTGATTTCAATCGTACTCATCACTTAACAGCGGGCATAAAAAACACAATCTCAAAGATTGTTAAAAAAAAAACAACATGCCATTCTCAAAATACAAATCACAAAAATATAAAATGCACACAGCTAACAAATTTTTTTAACTTTAACTTACAAAAACTGTAAATGATGTCGCTATAAAATATTCACCAAATCTAAAGTTGAATTTTTGGAGGATGCACCACGCCCACAACGTTTTCCTTCAGTGATGTGGAAATTTTCTACTTTTCTTGAGGGGCAAACAAAGACCAATACCACCTTTCTTATGCACAAGATTTTCAAAAGAGTTCTGTTACGAGGGGATCCTAACAAAAAATACTCATGCGGCACAGCAAGTATGATGAAACACCTAAGGACCCTTCATCCAAACAATCTTGCACGAGAAGAGTGTAAACAGATGAGAAACACTCCTGTTCTGTATCTGTAAAAAAGAATCACAAATAAATGTATATTAATAACTTTCAAAATTATACTATTCCATTACTGTACAAACACATTTTATATAAATACTGACTAAGAAACTATGTCCCTGAACCACAAGTGTGACGATGGTTAAAACACTACATGCATAGTGCATACTTCTTTGAAGCAGTTCTTGCCCTAAAGCCTACCTCACTAAAAGTCTACATGCTAACTGACTAAATGATTACAGTACTATAAGGAGACACACTGGGTGAGTGACAGGGTGTTTGCTATAAGAGTATGAATACTAACTAGGGAATTGAAGGTGTGAAACACAACTGTGTGATTAGAGGACTGCATCATACCGCATAGGCATTTAAAGCAGTCAATGTGCTAAGGCCTGGCTCACTGCATGACTACTTGGGTACTGACTGAATGATTAGAGTACAGAAAGGAGAGCGCCTAGGTGAATTTATGAGTTCTAGGCTTTTCGCACAGGGAATGGATTAGTACTTGGTACTGAATGGGTCACTAGAGGAGTGCAAAGGCAGTGACAAGATGTTTGCTGGACTGTATGGATACTGACGAGGAAATTGAAAGTGTGAAAGACAAGTGTCTAGGTGGTTAGAAGACTGCATGCATAGTGGATATGGGTTTGCAGCAGTCCATGTGCTAAGGCCTGGGTCACTGGATGAGTACTTGGGTACTGACTGAATGATTAGAGTACTGCAAGGAGAGTGCCTGGGTGAATTTATTAGGGTTTGGTGCAGTGAATGGATTAGTACATGGTGCTTAATAAGGTCACTAGAGGAGTGCAAGGGGAGTGACAGGGTGTTTGCTGGAAGTGTATGGATACTGACTGGGGAATTGAAGGTGTGAAACACAAGTGTGTAGGTGGTTAGAGGACTGCATGCTTAGTGGATAGGGGTTTGAAGAAGTCCATGTGTTAAGGCATGGCTCAGTGCATGAATACTTAGGCAGTGACTGAATCATTAGAGTACTGGAAAGAGAGTGTCTTGGTGAATTTATAAGTGTTTGGGTTTTGGCACAGTGAATGGATTATTACATGGTGTTGAATGGGTCACTAGAGGACTGCAAAGGGAGTGACAGGGTGTTTCCTGGAAGTGTATGGATACTGACTAGGGAATTGAAGGTGTAAAAGACACGTGTATAGTATGTTAGAACACTACATGCATACTGCATAGACATTTGAAGCAATCTATTTGGTACTTAGAAACTGACTAAATTATCAGACTACTTCTAGGACAGTGCTTAGGTAAAACTTTTAAATTTTCAGTTCTGCCACAGTGAACAGAATAGTACATGGTACTACCCCTTAGTGTCAAACCCTGACTCATTTTATCAATTTATAAGCAAAGACTAGCTTCTAATGCTACTAAAACTTGACAACATGACAGGTTTTAAAAGAGTTATCTGCTAAAAAATACACGATGTTACCAAATGCTTCTCTCACAGTGGTTCCCAAATGCACACAGACTCACAGTGTGATTCTAGACAACAACCACTATACCTAGGAGTTTACCAAAAATCATTCACTACTGTGGAAGTGGTAAGAGAACTGCACACAATCTTCATATTTCAGGACTGCACTTTTGAGTCAAAGCCTGACTCATTTAATCAAAGCATAAGCAAAGACTGGCTTCTAATGCTACTAAGACTTGACAACCTGACCGGTTTTAAAACAGTTATCTGTCAGCAAATACACGATGTTACAAAATGCTTCTCTCACAATCCTTACCCAAATGCACACAGACTCACAGTGTGATTTTAGACAATCAACACTATCCTAGGAGTTTACCAAAACTCATTCACTAGTCTAGAAGAGTTAATGGAACTGAACACAATCTACATATTTAAGGACAGCACATCAGTGTTAAAGCATGACTCATTTAATCAACGCATAAGCAAAGACTGGATTCTAATGCTACTAAAACTTCACAACATGACAGGTTTTAAAATAGTTATCTGTCAGCAAATACACAATGTTACCAAATGCTTCTCTCACAGTGGTTCCCAAATGCACACACACTCACAGTGTGATTCTACACAAACACCACTATCCCTAGGAGTTTACCAAAACTCATTCACTACAGTGGAAGTGGTAAGGGAACTGCACACAATCTACATATTTCACGACTACACTTTAGTGTCAATACCTGACTCATTTAATGAAAGCATAAGCCATAACTATCTTCTAATGCTACTAAAACGTGACAACATGACATGTTTTAAAACAGTTATCTGTCAGCAAATACACAATGTTACCAAACGCTTCTCTCACAGTGGTTCCCAAATGCACACAGACTCACAGTGTGATTCTAGACAAGCACCACTATCCCTAGGAGTTTACCAAAACTCATTCACTACAGTGGAAGGGGTAAGGGAACTGCACACAATCTACATTTTTCACGACTGCACTTTAGTGCCAATGCCTGACTCATTTAATCAATGCATAAGCAATTACTGGCTTCTAATGCTACTAAAACTTGACAACATGACATGTTTTAAAACAGTTATCTGTCAGCAAATACACGATGTTACCAAATGCTTCTCTCACAGTGGTTCCCACATGCACACAGACTCACAGTGTGATTCTAGACAAGCACCACTACCCCTAGGAGTTTACCAAAACTCATTCACTACAGTGGAAGTGGTAAGGGAACTGCACACAATCTACATATTTCACGACTGCACTTTAATGTCAATGCCTGACTAATTCAATCAACGCATAAGCAAAGACTGGCTTCTAATGCTACTAAAACTTGACAACATGACAGGTTTTAAAACAGTTATCTGTCAGCAAATACACAATGTTACCAAACGATCTCTCACAGTGGTTCCCAAATGCACACAGACTCACAGTGTGATTCTAGACAAGCACCACTATCCCTAGGAGTTTACCAAAACTCATTCACTACAGTGGAAGTGGTAAGGGAACTGCACTCAATCTACATATTTCACGACTGCACTTTAATGTCAATGCCTGACTAATTCAATCAACGCATAAGCAAAGACTGGCTTCTAATGCTACTAAAACTTGACAACATGACCGGTTTTAAAATAGTTATCTGTCAGCAAATACACAAAACACATTTCTTCATCTACAAGGAATACTACATTTTACTGCAGAAACATAACTCATTTCACAAATTCATAAACAATGACTGGTTTCTAATTCTACCAAAATATAAAAACTGCATAGTTATCTGTCTACAAACACATGAAAAAAACAAATCCTTATCACAGAATGGTTTCTACATGCACACACACTGTCAATAAGATTGTAGAGAAAAAAAGTACTCCCTACACTTTAGCAGAAGAAATAGATTAGTCTTATTAAAATAAAAATAGTCTACATACATCCCCTCACAAATAAATAACTCACCTTTCAAGATGTTTTGTAGATTAAGAAGTATATCAGTCACACACCAGATATCAGTCACACACCAGATTTTCTTATACAGAATCTCTGCACTGTGCACCTGTCAGCAGAACCAAAGAATGGCAAAGTTTCCCTCTCATTTTCCACACATATACATGTAAACATCAAATCACATTCCTTCCCACATAAATTCAAAAGCAAACACACATTTCTATTGGTTAAACATGTCAACCCTTTCCAAATGACATAAACTTCAACCCTTTCCCCAATCTCCCTTCTGCCCGTTACCATAGAAACAGGTCATGGAACACTGTACTGAGCACACAGGTCACAAGTTCAGCACACACAATGTTTGGAAAATTTCGTGAGGATTCGTCAACCGGCGCCAGACTTATTGGGAATAGAATGTTACGGATTTCCTATGGAAAATAGGTCCTAACTATAACTATCTACTGGCGACCGCCAGTAGATAATATATATATATATATATAGTCGGATATATATGAGGCAGCACCTTTTGTACACATGAAATAAAACAAAAATCCTGGCAACAGCAGAGTAAAGTGTTCGTGTTCCTGTCTTCGGTGCGATGATGCACTAGGGAAAAGCGGAATTGATATATAAATATATATAGATCTCGGCTCATATATATACTCACATGTTATAGTTAGGATTATGCGTTTTGGGGGTGTAAGTTATAGTTAACTCAGGTAACTATAACTGCTGAATTTCACTGGTTTTGTACAAGTGAAATCTGAGCTTTACCATAACGTCCCATTACCTTTAGTTTTTTCAGTGAATATCCATGTTTTTTTCAAATTCTATTTCCTAAATGTAACATCTCAGTAACCTTAGTTCTTTCACTAAATGTCTATGTTTTTTAACTTGTAGTCACGTTTGCAAAGTGGTGGAGTAACCAGCTCTTAGGAATCATGCTGTGTCGGACTTGCTGGAGGTAACAGGAGGGCTGATGGGCCCCCAAGAGCCCTCAGCATCCAAGAGGAGTTCATCCTACAACCAGCAGTGTGCCAGGAGGTGTTTTTGCAGAGTGGTGGGGAAAGGGGGCATGGCCTACAACAACTATTCAGCAATCCCAGTGCGTGGGACTTACTAGAGGTAACAGCAAAGGACCCTCTGTACTCAAGGGGACTTCATCCCTCAACTCGTAATATGCCAGGAGGCATGTTTGCAGAGTGGTGGTAAAACGGGGTGAGGCCTCAGGCAACTTGCTGGTCCCTTTTTATTATCCCTGTACCGCTTTCAGCCCCAGAGACCCCATCTCCCAGGGCCAGGTCATTTTGCAATTTGGGAGGGGGCTTATTTCAGTCGAGGTGGCCCCATCTCCCATTTGGCCATAGGGACCCAATCCTCCAGGGCCCGGCCTATTGCTTGTTTTTTTAAACAAGGGGAGGGGGACTGCACAGAACCCTCCCGGGCCAATTTCGGGGCGCAGATCCCGTCACCCAGGGCATGGCCTCTAATGTGGGTGCCCTAGTCCTACCCAGGGCACCCACTCACCAGAGATGGGGACTGAGGGGAGTGCCAGAAGGCCTCTGTAACCCTGCCTGCTCCCCGCCACTTGCGGGAGCCAGTATTGCTTTTACAGAGAGGGAGCTGCTAACATGCAGCGCCATCTCTGTGAAAGCAATTGTGCTCCACTTTTAGCAAACAAGAGCATCCTTAATGCTCTGGCTTGCTAAAAGCAGAGCACTGTTTGCTTTGGCTTGGCAGGAGTGGGAAAGCTCCCGCCAAGCAATAGCAAACAGCTACATCCCGGGGGTGGGCACCCCAGGATATAGAATGAGCTGGCCCTGGAGGGTGGGAGTCCCCAGGGCAATCTATGGCTCCAAGAGGGGGTCTTTGTGGCCCCCTTTCTTTGCATGACACAGCCCCAATGTTAATTCTAAAGAGTTGCCCCATGAAAGTCTCAGTCCCCAGCACTTTGGGGTTGCACCACGGGCCCACATTAATTTTCATTTTTGCCCTGGGGCTGTGAGGGGGCTGTGCAGCCCCCCTAATAATGTTTTATTTTGCCCTGGGTCCACGTGGGCCCCACTGCATTAATCGGAGATTTTGCCCTGGGAAAGTGCCGATCCCAAGGGCACAGGGTTGCCAAGCAGGCAACCCCCATATTTTGTTTTTAAACTAGCCCCGGGGTGGTGCTGGTCCTTGGGGCATAGTAAGCCCCAGAAGGGGGGACTCATGGACCCCTCCCCTCCTTTAATTCTAAACTTCCCCAGGGACCTGGCCCACCCAGTGGCTGGTTAATAAGGAAGGGTGGGAGCCCTCGCTTTGTTTTTTTATTTTTGTTGGGATCCATGGATCCAGCATGACTCCCGCTGGTATTGTTTTATAAAAATGCTTTTTTGGCCCTGCAGGATCCCTGTGGGACCCCCCAGGAGGCCTAGCGAGTCAGGGTGTTTCTCCCCTGCCCCCTTTTGTTTTTTTAATACATTTTTTCTGTGACTCAGTTCAAACCGAGCCACAAGATAGCTGCCATCACTTCCTAATTTGAAGTGTTGGCAGCCAATCAGATTGATCTCAGCACAAGACCGGGAGGGATCACACATCCTCTGTGTCCCTATGTATAAATTTTGATTTTCTTGATTATTACAAAAACTACTGAATGTGTTTACACCAAATAAGAAAGAAGACACTTTCTGCACCAACAAATACCTTTCTGGCAAAGTTGTTGTAATTCCGTTCAGCAGTTCAAGCAGTAGCTGTGTCTAAAGTTTCCAATCGAAATTAACATGGGAAAAGCCCTCATTTTTTTGTCCACCGTCTTGGTGGATCACCTGGCAAATTTAAGACAGCAGGTGAATTGAGCATTGAACTATTTTTGAAACTTTTGTGAGGATAGTTCTTAGTGGGTCTGTGAATGGATGGGTGATTGCGACTGTGAGTGGGTGTGTGACTATGAATCGGTCTGTTAGCGGTTGTATGGTAAAAGACTTAGGGTGCACATGGGAGCAGGTCGTCAAGCCAGCTTCCCCGGTGATGGTCCTCCTGTCCAGCTTGCCTTCAGTCCACTACACTCTGCTGCCTTCAGTTGTGAGCCACCTCTACTTGTTTCTGGATTATTTTTCTGTCTCTTCTCTCCTCGCTTCTGCCCTCTATTTTGCTTCTTTCTGCTTGTTCTGGCCATCATTTTCCTCTTTTGCTCCCTCCTGACCTTTTATTCTGCTCATTTATGACCTCTAGTTTGCCTCTTTCTGCTCATTCTGCCCATTATTTTATCTCTTTCTACTAACTCCTGACCTTTATTTTGCCTCTTTCTGCTCATTTCTGACCTTTATTCTACATTTTGCTGCTGGTTTCTGACCTCTATTCTTCCGCTTTTTTGCTCCCTTCTAGCCTTTATTCTGCCTCTTTTTGCTCCCTTATGACCTTTATTCTGCTTCTTGCTGCTCGTTGCTGACCTTTATTTTGCTTCTTTCTGCTCCATTACCACTTTTATTTTGCCTCTTACTGCTCGTTTCTGACCTGCATGGGCCCCCTTCTTTTATTTAAAGTAGAAAGCCCATGGGAGGAGGTGGTCCCAGAGGTGTTGGGTGGGCTGCATGGCCAACATTAAATATTAAACTTCTCACCGGGGGGGTGGTGGTCCCGGGGACTCAGGGAGTCCGTTATGCCCCGATATTTCTTTGTATTAAACCCTGGGAAGGTGGTGGTCCCCAGGGATCGCAGGTCCACATGGCCCCACTAGTCAATTTGTTGATACCCCTGGGGTGCTGGTGGACTCTTGCGTTCGTGGGTCCAAGCACCCCTCCATGTTATTAAAATTAAGCCCAGCAGAGGTCCCAGGTGCAAAATTAAGCCCAAGGAGGAGGGGACCCATGCGCTGCCTCCTTTTTTAAAATAAAAGACCTCATGCCCAGGGAGCTGGCCCACCCTGGGGCTATAATGTAAATAAGTGTGGAAGACTGCTCATATTTCTTTTTTTATTTTGCCATGGATTTGCAGCTCCGACACATTTCAGTGGCATTTTTTTTAATATATATTTAGTTTCTGCATTTCCACCTTGTGCCTGCCGCGCTTGTGCGTGAAGGGTGCTGCGACAAACGAGGGTGGTCTTGCGTACAAAGCATTTCTCTCCACATAGGAACATTGCGCACTCAGGAGCCATTACTAATAAGCTTTATTTTCATTTTTACCAAGACAGACGTGTTTCAGCCCTCTAGTGCCTTTGTTAATGTCATTGAATACTCCAACACCACTATTGGACGGCAAGAGTGGTATAAAAACAAACAATGGACATACAGCCTCTCTAAGCAAAATGTGTTATCAGGGTGGACATTTTAAGATATGTTAAACTGCATGATACACCGTTGCCTTTGAACCTGAAAGCCATACTGTTTGCAGCCTGGGTCCTATGTTGTAATTTTCGTGGTTCATAAAATACATTTAAATGTGAATTTCCATAAATACTTCATAAATATCACATCTAAAAACATGTATTCCATAAAATCAAATTAAAATTGCAGATATAAATGTACTATTAAATCCATTTTGAACTGGCTTATATTCGAACTTGCCCAGTCAAAACATGTTGTTCAATTATGAACCATGATAATGATAAATACATTTTTATATTCATCCTGTCAATACCTGGTATATATAATTAGCTTCATAGCAAACCCACCTGCATTGATACTGTACTTGTATACCATTTCGACCAATATGAGCCCATAGAGATAGAAAAAAACGTTTTATTGTGCACAGATGTGCTTACATTTCCAGCCTAAGCCCTCCATCGTAAGTGTTCATGCCTAACCTTAAAGTGACTATATGCTATGTGCAAAAACATGAAGTTAAAAACTCATCATCTAAAAATATATAAATGTCTCAAAAAGTGACAGTGCTAATTTGTAAACCAGTCTTAACCTATATGTGTCCACTGCTCTTCATCACTGTTCAAACCCCACAAGGGTCGAGTTCTCATCTCAATGATGTATCTTGATTTGTCATCTCAATGCCCTGATTCGATCACCTCCTCTCTCTTTTTGAGGCATTTGATCTGCACAAAAGAAGCTTAGAAGGCTGTTCTCACTCTTGTCTTCTACAGTAAAATGCCTCACCACCGGGTATGTCTCATCCTTATTTGTTATTGCGCGGGTGTGGTCCAGCATCCTTTTCTTCGATGGATGCACCGTGCTCCCTACATATTTCTTGACGCACGAGCATATTAAGCAATGGACCGCAAAGCTCGAATTCCAGTTCAAGAGATTTGTGATCTGTTTCGCCTGTTTTGCACCTGGAACCTCGTACTTCTACGTCTTCTTACTGCTCCTATGCATCTTCTGAAAGGAAAGAAACCAATCACCTTCGATTTATGAACTTTCTTTTCAGTATAATGGCTGTGAACCAGTAGATCTTTTAATCAGGTGCTTCTCCTATGTGTAGTACTTGGCACTGAAGGCAATGTAGGACCAATGGTGGTATCTGCCTGCGATAAACCTCAATGTTCTTTTACCACTTGGCTAATCTCTTTTGATTCTGCTGAAAAAATCAGGACTAATCACATCACTAATTCGCCTTCCTTTTCTTTTGCCTTAGAAATCAGTAATGTTTGACTGTCAACTGCATGGATCTTATTGGCTGCTTCCCTCAGAAGTTTTCTAAAGTATCCTCTGTTTTCAAATCTGTTGCTGGCTTCCTGATCTGCCTGTGCATAGCTTTGTGGTGGAGATCAGTTGTGTTTAAGATGCAACAGCGCTCCATATGGGATATTGTTCACAGGGCTACATGGGGTTGACGCAAATCTGAACCAAAGTGTGTGTTGTTACATGCTGTGCTTAAATAATCAAACAATTACTTGCAAGTGTGAAATATCGGCAGTGCACGAATTCTCTTTTGTGTGAAAACATCGCCATGTTGGAAGAGTGCAGTGAATGAACCGTGGTACAGACAGGAAAAGGCCTCGGGATGAAGAATGTGCACTGGACAAAAAAATGCAGCTAACACGGCAACACATATTTAAGAATAGACATCAATAAAAACAATACATTATAAAATATATTTCCAAAATATTATAACAGGAAGTTACTGAACTGAAAAAACCTCACAGAACCAAAGATAGCCCCACTAGATGGCAAAAGAGAAAATTAATGATGAGACCTTTGATCGTTCTCCTAGTAATGGAGTCCTTGATTCAACCGATTTAAAGAAAAATTCATCAAATAAAAGCAAAAAACCTACACACAAACTGCACTTTATTCATATTTATTTTTTGTACTTAGATTGGCATCGTCTAAAGAATATAACTCTCCCTACAAGTTGAAAGACTTCTAAGGTGAGCAATAAAGTCCCATTCTGAAAAAAAATGGGATGGAAAATGTAACAAGCAATAGTTTATGAGTTGCCAAATGATGCCATTCTGCCGCAGAATTTAACCGCACGGTAAATGGATTTCATTTCCAAATCCAGCAGTTTTCTTTCAAAGACAAGACAAAGGACCTGATTACAATTGGTCTGGTGTATTCTGACCTGTTCTGAACCTCTGATGCGCATGGTTTGGAATGACCAGTTGGCAGGTTATTATGGTGGCCGATAATTATCCTCATAATACCTCAATCTTTGTAAAATTTTGGCACATCAAAAACCTCCTGAAATTCAGCCTTGTATTTACCGTGCCATGTTGATTTCAGTGCGTTAACCACCAAAATCTGCAGGTTATTTGCCAGACACTCATAACAGCTTTATTGCACCCAATTAGTAGCACTCCTTAGTATCATTGTTTATCAGGTGCGATGCCTATGCTTGTAATCAGGGCCATGTGTGTATGCAAGCCTCTTATTGACAAATAGCAACCTCAAACATGAATGTGGATGAATGTTGATCTCAGTGCGTTAAACACCAATATCTTCATGTTATTTGCCAGACACTCATAATAGATTTGTTGCACCCAATAAGTAGCACACTCCTTAGTATCAATATTTGTAAGGTAGGATAAATCGGGCTTATGCTTGTAATCTGCGCCCATGTCTGTATTCGGGTCCCTTATGTATTGATACATAAACCAGAACATATCAATTGGTGTTTACCCTTTCTCCAAGAGGTATACTATTAAGGGCACACCCATGCCTCTGTGGGGAATATTTACAAAACAATATAGGAGCGTGGAGCTGCCCCAAATTTGGCTGTGCCGCGCACCAACATTTTTAAAATGCAGGGATAAGCCGTAGTCACAAGAATACAGTGCTCCCCTTTGTTTTACCGAGCACTCGCACAAAAAATGCTGGCTAACGCCAGTGCAGTACCCCATACGCCTCGTTGCAAGGGTGCCTGCGCTCCAGGTACAATTATTTATGTGAAGGAAGGGACACTCTACTACACATAAATATTCAATAAGGGCGATTTCCTCTTTCTAAAGAGCAAAAAACGAGGAGAAATTAGTAAGTTCTCCTTGTATCACCATTCTAATGTCTGGTAAGCCATGGCATTAGTCTTTGGCCCTGCCTCAGCCATGGAAATCTGGAGCAGCATCAAAAAGCATGCCCCATTTGCTGCAGAGGACTGCGGCGGAAAGGGGCATATTTACAAGGTGGCATTAAGCCATGCTAAGGGGCATAGTGTCACCTTTTAAATATCGAAAATAGTGCTATGCCATTAGAGCATAACAAAAAGTAAATATGCCCCCGTAATTAATTACAGGGTAATGTTGTTCTTCACCTTTGCAGAAATCATTATCACAGACAGTGCATACATTGATATGTGCATATGCGTAGATTGGTTTTTCAATGCAAGTTGACTTGCTACCACAGCATTGCAGTTAAATTGCAATGTTAACATGACTTTGAGCAGAATTATGTATAAACTAGGTTACCATTTTAGTTAGACAGCTCTGAGTGTGCATGCCTATTCTGGAGACATTCCTCTGTAACATACAGTTTGCAAAGTCTAATACTACAAAATAGTTAAGTGAGTAAATTACATGCTGTGTAAACATCTTCATGTGGCATGCTTGGCATAAGTTTCAAACTTTGTAGGACTAAGAAATGCATTTCTTCTTATAACATTTAAGACATTTATAAATAATGACTTTCAAGATTTTCAAGTTGGGTAGTGATATATTTGGTATTTTTTTATGTGCTATGAATACTGATGATTGGTTTCATTACACGTGTACTCCTGCATAAATGATACATCACACATTATTTAATGGGCATGCTATTTTATTTTCTACGTCAATAGGAATGACAGGAGACAACATATATTTTATCTTTCCTTTTTCTTCTGCTATTATCATGCACAATGACAGCACTTTTATATGTAAATATCTTTGTTTATGTCTTGGTTTATCTTTTGTCCAACTTGTGAATTGACAAGCAAAGTGTATTTTTGTTTCCCATCATGGAATGTTGAGTAAGGGTAGAGTTCTAAAACTAAACTTTGCCTATCAGAGAAAATCAAATGATTGGTGTGTGAGCTATCCCTAATAGTGACATCTGAGCTATGACTACACATTACTAAGCTGAATGTGAGAATTTGGATTGTGGGTTGGGGGTGAAGGCAAAATGTTTTAAGGGGACACTGCAGAGATGGTCAGGAAAAATATTACCCTCTTCCAGCCAAAAGCCATTTTGGACTAATCAATTCCTTGATAGGCTTCCCTGCTTAGGCAATAGAACATGGACAATAGGCCATTTCACATTGGCACTTGTCAGTTCAATGCCCCTGTGAACTCAGTTGGATCCTTCTGTCAACACTCCCCTGAGCCACTGGACTGACCCATGGAGAACCCTTCTCACTTGTGGACCCCATCTGTTAAGCACCTAACCTTAACTTGCTCATGGATGCATCACTGTAGGCAGGCAGTATCACCAAAGCCAGCAAAGTGATGTGGCCTATTCTACTTCTTGGATCAGACTTCTGCAACCAACCCAAGGAAAATGTTTTCCAGAAGGACAGCAACCAACAGAGTCCACTGACAGCCATCAGTGTCAGGAGCCAGGCACCAGGCCATTTTTAAACCTTTGAGGCTACTCAGTGGGGGAGGGGGGCAACAGCCCCTGGTGATTAGGCACCCTACTCCCACTCTCCTTTTCACCACCTCAAGTGTGGTGGCCCAAGACTGGCCACCCAGCCGGACTTCTAGGGGCAACCACCACCCTCCTCAAGAGTGACCCACTCTCTCTGTGTTATGCAGGGGTCTTCCTGGTGCAGGCTTCCAGACCTCTTTCTCTGTGACAGTGCAGGGTGCACCTCCGAGTCAGAAGTGGCCTCACCAAGTTCAGTTTTGGTGTACTCTGTTCCCAGAGCGGGCAACACCTGACCCACTGGTCCTCCCAATGTGGATCATTTCCTCCGCCTGCCTTTCCGGTGCACGGACTTAATATCGAGTTTTTTATATCGACCTACATTAATATCGAGGTTTAAATATCGTAGGGACAGAATATCGACATCAAGAATATCGACGACCAGAATATCGACCTGAAGGTAATAAACATCGTTTTTGTTAATATCGAAGATAGTAATATCGATAGCAAAAATATCGATGTTAATAATATCGATGTTTATATTAGTGTTATGTATTTTAGTATGTACTTTATATGTATGTGTTCTATATCTTTTGTTAAGTATTGTACTGGTTTTTTAAATATATGTATAACATTTTTAAAAGTTAGTCTTTTTTTTTTTTAAAGTAAATTATGCGTTTAAGTACCGTAGCGGGTTGTGGGTTTATAGGGGAATAGGGGGGGAAGTAAGTTAATTATAGTAAATTAAATAATAATTTTTAGGAATTATTAATTATTTTTAATTAAATTTTGCGTTTTACTGTAGCGGGATTTGGGTTTATAGGAGAATAGGGTGGGAAGTAATGTAATTGTAATTATTAGTTTTTATTTATTGGTATTGATAATTAATAAATTGCTAATTAATTTTTATTAATTAATTAATTGATAATTATATTAATTGTATTAATGTATTATTGGAGTGGGTTGTGGGTTTATAGGGGAATAGGGTGGGAAGTAATTCAATTGTAATTAAGTAATTATTAATTTTATTTTTGGGTATTGATAATTAATTTATTGTTAGATAATTATTAATAGGTAATTCGTTTTTATTAATTGATAATTACATTAATTGTGTGAACTTGTATGTGGAGTGGGTTTTGTGTTTATTGGGGAACAGGGTGGGAAGTAATTTAATGGTATTAAAGTAATTATTAATTTTAATTTATTGGTATTTTTAATTAATTTTTTGTAAATGTATTAATAAATCATTATTCAATTAAAAACAATATTTAAGTATGTTATTTTTAACCCCCCATGCTATCCAACGCTTTCCCTACTGCTGCACTCTTTGGAGTGCGAAAAGCAAGTTTTACCCACACACTATCCAACACTTTCCCTACTGTTGCACTCACTGGAGTGGAAATAGTAATTTTTACCCCTACGCTATCCAACACTTTCCCTACTGTTGCACTCTCTGGAGTGGGAATAGTAATTTTTATCCCTACGCTATCCAGCACTTTCCCTACTGTTGCACTCACTGGAGTGGGAACTGTAATTTTTACCCCCACGCTATCCAACACTTTCCCTACTGTTGCACTCTTTGGATTGGGAATAGTAATTTTTTCCCCTACGCTATCCAACACTTTCCCTACTGTTGCACTCTCTGGAGTTGGAATAGTATTTTTTACCCCTACGCTATCCAATACTTTCCCTACTGTTCCACTCTGTGGAGTAAGTATATATATTATTTTATATATGTATATGTTCAATTTATTTTAACATTATATGTATTAGTTATTAATTATGAAACATGGTTTAATATTTGTAACTATATTTCTTTTAATTATATATATTATTTACTTTATTTTACATTATTTTTTAAACTTTAAAAAAACGATATTTTTTATAACTATAGTTTTGACATCAATATTTTTTTTCCCAAATTTTTGTACTCACCATGATGTAGATAGGATGTCGATATTCTTGACTTCGATATTTTTGCATCAATATTTTGGTACCTCGATATTCTGTTGGTCAATATTTTGTCAGTGATCCGCCTTTCCACCTGTGTCTCTGTACTCCACTGTTGGAAGTAGTCGCTCCAGAAACCAAAGCTTTCAGGGCCCCTTGGACGGTCCTCCTTCCAGCTCTTCTAGCACTAGTGGTAATTTGTTTCCCAGAATGCAGTCAATGAGCATCTGGGGACTAGCAATGCCTCTCCTCTGGGTCACCTTCCCACCCAATTACAGGGACACCAGAGCCACAGGGCAGAAGTCCTGCCCATGGGCCTGAGTTACAATACACACCTGTCCCGTACACTGCTCTGGCAAAACCAGTCTTTCCACCTCCATGGCCTGACTGGCACAGTGATCCTATTCACTGTTACCTGATGGAATTAATGATTGCCACTCTTAGGGACTGCAAGTTTACCCTTGGAATCCACCTCCCAGTTAAGTGACAGCAGGCCAAGTTCTGACCTCTGCTCCTGGGGACTACATACACCTAAGGCCATACTGGCAACTCCTAGAGTTCCCACCAGTGGGTAGTTTCTTGGGACAGAGAGAGGCCCCTTGCTTGTGTCCTAACTGGGTACACTCCTCCCTGTTTCTCAGAGGGGCACCCTAACTCCCCACTTCCCTCTGGGACATGTCTGTGTCACCTTGGACATTCCCCTCACTATGTTGGGGGAACCTGGATCACCCTTTTTGGTGTCACTCCCCGGTACTTCCTGCAACACTTCAGCACTAATTCAGATGTCTTGCTTCTTAGCAAGCTCCCTGGGGTCAGTGGATATACTATAAACCAGGTGCTGGTGCAGCTCTGTAAAATAGGTTTAAGTATGTGCTTTCCCAGAATCAGATTGTATAGCCCAATGTAATCATTAACTATGCTGCTCCTCTCTCAGCCACTAAGAGCCTTGCTGATGGAATCAATGCAGTCCACCTAAGACTAGTTTGATAACTTATGTCTGTCCCTAAATCTGATGTGGTATTTTCCAAGTGTGAGTACAAACTAGGTGGCAAGAATAGCTTGCAAGGAGTTACACTTCATCTGCTCATCTACCTCTAGGGTCAGCAGAATATCCTTCCCCACTGTGGCCATATGTTTCCAGAGATTCACCCTCAATCGCTTCTGGGACCCTATTCATTCTCATGGCTACCTTATAAGCTAAAAACTATTCGTACATGTTACCCTCTATTATCTAGCTAGGCACCAGGTCTTTAGGAATGTGGACTCTCTTGTCCTAATTGGACACTTTGATTTCGCTGCCACAAGTGTTGCTGGATGCTGTGCTGTTTTATTCTCTTTGATGTCCATCTCCCTAAGGCTCATTTCATGAGCCAACAAATCTTTTTTTCTTTCAAGGCTCTCTCAGTCTTCTTTCCCTCTGCAGCTTCCCCTCCATGGCCAGCTTCATTTCCTCAAGGGTCCTCCTGGTAGCATCCTCCTCCTTGTCTGCCGCCAATTTTAATTTAGCCAGTTGCACCTTGAGCTCCCTTTCAGATCTCTTGTCCACCAGTCCCTCTGAGGACAAAAGTGTGGGTTAGGATGCTGCTGTTGTCCCTGTATCTAACAGGGCCCCCTCTCTCCTCGGAGGTCGCAAAATGGACATGTCACCCACTTCTTCATCTCTTCTTCCTGCTCCTGCTCCACATACTCCTCCTCCTCATCTTCCTCTTTAGCCTGTAACTGGCGGGTCAGCTACCAGCTCCTAAGGCCTTCTGGAAGCCCCCTCTCCCTTCAGAATCCTCTAAGCTCAGCTACAATGTAGCTCTCCAAGTTGTTGGGCTCAAACTCCATGCTTTCAGCAAATAGGGTCACAGTCTGACAAAGTCAGGTGGAATTCTAATGAAATAGGAAAAAGAAAAAAAAGGACAAACAAGAAGAATTTGTTTTAAAAAAAGATTAAAGCTGGTATCAAATTATTGATATGGGATTTACTGCTAAAGAAATCACTGTATGGGACTGCAGAAATACAAGTACTGTATCCTACCACTGAGCATCAATTTGAGAAATTGAGTTGTTGGTTTAGGGGCAAAAGATTTGGGTGAGGAAGAGCAGACACGGCCAGGTGCTGCACTAAGGATCCTATTTATGAAAGTGTTGTGTCGCTTTTGCACCATGCAACGGGGTGTATGCACAACACAACCCTTAAATGTGATTTATCAAGCCAAGGACAGCCACCTTGTATGGCTCTAAGTGGCTTGATAAATTCAGAGTAATACAACGCAGCTCAAGTCTCTGTGTGGCGTTACTCTTACCCAGAGAGGCATTCTATGGGAGATGCATGTGCATTCCAATGCAAAAAAAACCCATAGATTTTGATGGCATTCCCAGACTTACCATAAGTGGTACACCTAGGAATGTGCCAATACTGCTACGCCTCCCCAGGTGAAGAGATAGAAGGAGAAATATGTTTATTTCTCCTCCTGTTTTCCTCTTGTATATGTGCTATATTCTGCAGCACACAAAAAAAGAGGTAAATTGTTTTTGTGCTGGAAGGTGCTCCTTGCTACTCAAGACCAAACCTGCTAATAGCGTGGGCACTCTTGCACAATCGTGCAAGAATAATTGTGTTGGTGCTAGGCAGTACATTGTGCGCAAAGGCAGAAATGCACAGAATTATGTTATATGCAGCGCATTCCTACTATTTTCCTGTCACACCGTGCAGGCCAGCAATGTGACATGCTGCAATACACTGTATGACGTATTGGTAAATATGCCGAAATACCTTTTTGTTAGGTCTCAAGTCTTACTAGGGTTATTGATAATCCTTACATCTATAATGCAGTAAATCATGAGTTTGCTCAAAGGTAAATGGCATCTGAAAGAGAAGTAAATCATTTCTAATTCTATTATTTACTTCAATGTTACAGCAACCATTTAGGGGCTGCTCACTTTTCATGTCCTCACAGTAGAATCAGGCATGTAAGGAGCTTTGGTGGCGCTGAGGCCTGAAAATGTTGTCTGCCTAATTGGTTTCCCATTCAAGTTGCAGGAAGTAGTTTTAGGAAACAAGATCAGTGTGGAAATAGAAACCACAATTCTGGCATTGTAGTGTTAGCTGCATAGGTGAGGCCTAGTTTTCATCATATTCAAAATTGTACAGTGGGACCAAGTAATTGTCTGATAAAAGATCTCCGTCAGCCCTCCCCTGTGAATGTTCTGTGAAAGAAATAGCATTGTTAATACTGTATCGGAAAATTGTGAATGTCTCAACTCTATAGAAAATTTTTGCCCTAGTGCCGAAATAACATCTTGTTTGTCATCTTAGCTCACCTTGTTTATCCAAATCTGTTTTCCCTCCTATCCAAGACAGCCAGAAAGCCTTGCAAGGTACAGGTGTCAGAATGAACAAAGAGCCATATTAGCAAGTGCAGTATCGCCGCTTTAGCGGCACTTTTTGCCGATAAAGAGGCAATATGTTTATCTCCCTATTAGCAAGCTGTCGCTAACAGCTGTTAGCGACAGCTTAATGGTGATAGCGGCCTTTTTTTACCGCTTTGCATGTCCGCGATATTTATCGCTAATGACATGCAAAGTGGGCATTTCTCACTAAAAGTAATTGGAAGAAGTCGCTAACACAACTTCTCCCTATTAGCAATGCCCGCGAAGTGATAAAAAAACTCGCTCTAACCACGATTATCGCTGGATTTTAACACCTGCTAAAATCCTGACTTAGCCATTGTTTTCTATGGGAGGTGGATTCTACGGCTGAATCCTCACCTGCCTATTAGCGACCTTTTCCTTAGTGATGAGGATTCATCGCTGGAATTCCCGCGTTATCGATGAAGAATCGCCGCTATCACTGGTTTATTATCGCCTTGGAGATAAACGTTGATAATAACGCGTTATCTCCACGATCTAAACCAGCGATAGCCGGCGATAAAAAATACAGCGCTAAGCGTGCTTTGCGATGATTATCGCAAGTCCTTGCTAATGTGGCCCAAAGTTTTAGAACAAAGCAGAGGTCAGAAAAGTAAAGAGGCTTTTAGCCTGTGCTGTCCATTGTTGAAAATCAGTGCAGCAATGTGGTGACCAGACGATTTGGCATTACCATGTCCTTACCTCAATAATTTTACTGCTCAGCGTAGGCACTACACATATCCTAAACTCAGGAATCATTATCATTCTTGTGGGAACATCTTGTGTCATCTGATCCTGTCATTGTCAGAGTTGCTTGATAAACATACGTGTTAGCGAGGGAGCTCAAACTGGAGATGGTAAAAGTTTGGTGGTTTCTTGGCCTTGCAGTTGATTGATACTAAATAGCCATATGCAATGGTCCATTATCCATCCATAGATTAGAGCATTTCTCAGGTGAGATAACATGGCCTTCTGATGTGACCTGCAAAAGCATTTCTTTTTGTCTTATGGACAGACCTTTGTTTATCCTCTTTGCAGTCCACTGGTGGCAGGTAATCTTGTGATGGTTGTCTGACCCAATATCATGAACAACAATGTTGTCACACCATTAACAGGCAGTGTAAATGAAGTCTAAATATTGAAATTATGTATTAATGTATAAATATACATATGTATTACACTTTAAAAATATAAAACCAATACATATTTTTAATAATACATTTAAATAAATATACAGTCAATACATTAAAAGTAAAATTATCTAACAAATACATAATCAAAAAATATATTTGATCTAAATTAAATGCTATAATTAATGGTAAAATAGTTTTCATTAATATTGTGAAGTATAGAAATAAATATATTTGTTTAAAAAATTAGAACTGTTAAACAATATAAAATGAGTTACCATATTATTAACAATAACTTAACAAATTAAAAGTAAAAAGCATATAGTAATAATACCATAACACAATGAATTAAAAATATAATAATAAAAGACTGAACATTAAGGGGCCGATTCCGATCGGGTAAAAAAAATTCCTGTACGACTCGTATCTGTATTATTTTACGTACGATTCGTACAAGTCCCGTCTCACCGGTGAAGTACGCTTCGTACGTGAAAAATACATACGAATCGCTTCGGGAAAAGTCTACGAGACGTACCTGGACAGTTTCACATACAAATCGTAAAACTGAAGTCCAAGCGCACAAGTACGATCCGTACCGCCCTTCCGAATACACAAGCGTATGTAAAACGTCCCATACGGAGCGAACTCTGTACCACTCGTATCCCGGGTAAACTTGTGCCCGGGATACGAGTCGTACAGCCCCCCCTCCCCCTGCGTATGTCTGCACGTACCCCCGTATGTCAGCACCGTACCCCCGTATGTCAGCACCGTACCCCCCCATGTCCGCTCCGTACCCCAGCACCGTACCCCAGCCCCGTACTCGTACGCACCGTACCCCAGCACTATACCCCAGCCCCGTACTTGTACGCACCGTACCCCAGCACCGTACTTGTACGCACCGTACCCCAGCACCGTACCCAAGCCCCGTACTTGGACGCACCGTACCCCAGCACCGTACCCAAGCCCTGTACTTGTACGCACCGTACCCCAGCACCGTACCCCAGCCCCGTACTTGGATGCACCATACCCCAGCACCATACCCCAGCCCTGTACTTGTACGCACCGTACCCCGCACCGTACCCCAGCCCCGTACTAGGAAGCACCGCACCCCAGCACCGTACCCCAGCCCCGTACTTGGACGCACCGTACCCCAGCACCGTACCCCAGCCCCGTACTTGTATGCACCGTACCCCAGCACCGTACCCCAGCCCCGTACTCGTACGCACCATACCCCACCACCGTACCCCAGCCCCGTACTTGGACGCACCGTACCCCAGCACCGTACTTGGACGCACCGTACCCCAGAACCGTCCCCCAGCATCGCGTATGTACAGACCTTACAACAACATTGCGTATGCGAGCACGGTACAACAACATCGCGTATGGACGCACCTTACATACGCGAAAACAACTCGTACTGAACCAGGACACTGTAAAACCGCACAAGGAGGGTCAATTTGACTCGCACAACACCACGAAACACGTCTACAGTACAAAAAACAGCAAAATGACTGACCTGGCACATCCAAACGGGTAAACAGAGGCCCAAACTCACAACCACCTCTTATAACACACCCACCAAAAATTCAAACTCAGGCCCATCCACAAATGGACCAATAAAAAGGGCCCACACACACAAACCATGAGCCTTTGCAACAGACTCACTGCAGCTACAGAGCACACCCCAACAACTGCAACCATTAACCTTAACATATACACCTTCACACAAACTCCTTCACACATACCCCCTCTTCACATTCACACACACACACCTTCACATTCACACCCACACACCCACAACCATCCACACCCTCACCCCACACCATGCCCACAGACAAGAATCCAAAGTTCACAAGGGAGGAGCTGGACATCCTTGTCAACGAAGTCATCAGAGTCAAGCCACAGCTCTTTGGAACATTGGTCAGACAGACAAGCATAGCCGAAAAATCACGCCTGTGGCAGAGGATCGTCGATAGGGTGAATGCTGTTGCGCCCATCAGAAGGACCAGGAATGAATGCCAAGCCAGGTGGTACGATCTGCGGAGGGCAGTCAAGCACAAAATGAACAAGGACTACGGCCAGAGCAAAATCACTGGAGGTGGGCTGCCCCGCAGACTAGTACATTACCATCCCTGGGAGGAGAAGGTGATAGCCCTGCTACCGCTCGTGGGAGTACACAGAGTTGAAGGAGTTGCAGAGCCTGGTGAGTACACTAACAACTTACATAAGATGGGGGTAATGGCATCCACACACCAACTACACCAAACACACGCAACTACCCCCAAGCCCTCACCGGACACCACCACACTCAAAAACAACGCTCATTCCACTAACATGTGTATGCCCCATCCACAAAGCAAGGCCATGCCATGTCCCAGGCTACACAAAGCACAAACCCAAGACTGGATGTCCGGGATGCTGGGAGGGTGGGGCTCACAAAACACATTGTTCAGCTCTGAATCAGACACCATTGCCCTCAGCCCATATGGCCCAGGTACATACCCATGCACCATGCTCAATGCACAGGGACTGGCAAAGTACTGATAAGGTAGCTGACACTTGGCCCTGCTGTAGCCAGCACAAGGCCCTCATGTGGCCACTGTAAACTCAAACACCAACACCACAAGCTCAGATATCTAGGACAGGAACTCACACTCACTGTCATGCCAGCATGCATCATGAGGGGACAGATACACCACCTGGGAGACCCACAGCCAAATCACACTACACCCACCAGCAGGCCCTGTCACACACACCCCTTACACAAGCACACACCCCAGGGCAGGCAATGGATTTACCCACTCTCACAATGGACATGTGACACAACAAGATCAATCCATAGCCAAAGAAGCATCTAAGCCAAAAATCTACATGGCAAACACTCAGGAGAACATATCAATCTGTCCCCCACAACATACCCATCCACAAGTGAACAGTGAGGGGAATGCTAGGCACATACAGCTACCTGGAGGAACTGTGCCAACTTGAATATGTATGAAACATGGATGTCGCATGAAACAGCATTAACATTGTCTCTCTCTCACACACAGGGCAACGTCATGGATCTCCCCCCAACAATGGGGGGGAAGAATCACAGTCCCAGGCTCGGGAGGAACCTGATCCCATCGGCAGCGATGCCTCTCAACACTCAGCGGATGACTCCAACCCACCTGGACCCTCTGGTGTCCAAGCACCTGCAGCACCTGCCTCAGGTACATCTGTGCCAACCACCACCCCCATTCCTGCCACATCCCAGGAGACACCCAGGAGCCCTGCCCGCAGTGAACCACTGAGCCAGTCTGACCTGGAGGGACAAGGTTTGCCGGGCACCCAGGAGGAGGCAGACAACCCCGCAACTGCCATCCCTCAGGGGTCCCGTAGACCTGATGTGCCCACAATGGCAGGCCAGGCTCGTGTGGGCAGGGGTGGTGGGAGTGGAGGCAGGCGGAGGCGAGAACCTGACCAGCCAACTGAAGGGACCGGTATGCCACACATGCGCAACATCATGGAGGCATACCGGCGTGACACCAGGGCCATCAGCCAGGTACTGGAGACCCTCACAGAGATTAAGAACCAGCAGGCCGAGCAACACGCCAGTCAACAAGAACACCAAGGACGGATGGAGGCAAGACTGGCTGAGCTCCTGGCGGTGCAAACGGATATAAGCCGTTCACTCCGTCGGATTGCCGACAACATGGGCAACCCTCCCTGTGCCACCAGGCGAAGACCAACACCAGCCGCAGGGAGGGAGGAGAAGGAGGATTTGTCCGACGGAGCGTCCCAAACATCGTCAAGGCCTGCATCTGAGGGTCCCGCGAGGAAGGTGGGTCGTCCACGGAAAAGACCGTGAGAGGCAGCGGACCATCCACATCTCCCAGGTCACCTGGCTTGGCACCTGGCCTTCATGCGCAACAGCATCACCTCATCCACTGATATTCTCTGCCACATGGACTTGCTGGTCACAGTCTGACCAATGATGACAATCACTGTGTTCTGGACTCTGATGACTTCAAATGCCAAGGATCCCATCTCCCCGTGTGAACTTTGGATTCTAGCCACACTGTAAAGCACCTATTTTCACCCACAATATACGCCCCCCACCGAGAATAAAACAAACTTTCTTTAATTAGATATTGTAGTCATTTTGCATGAGTGGACAACATACGTGTGGGGAAATGTCAAACTATGCCTGAGTGTTGAACAAACTCCAGCCATCCATACCCTTGGATCTGAGTCCGGTACAGGACACACATGGGTCACAATGTATCATCCAATAGAGACATGGAGCACAATACTCACCCGTGATGACCTCAAGCTGCTGAGGGGGGGCTTGCAATACTGTGAGGACAGACCAATTTGGAAGAGCATCATTAAGGTGTAGAGGTCATGGCTCATGTGGAGGTGCCTGGGGAGGGAGTCCCAGGTATGTGTAGCCAGGTGGGAGAACTATGTCCTGCATGCTGGAGTGCAGTGGTTGTGAAGAATGTTGGCCAGGGCAAGGTTGGATGCAAGGATTTGGCCCAACGGGGTCTTGGATGACAGACGTCCAAGGTTGGTTTGGGGTCTGCGGTTGTGGACTGCCTCCTGAGTGTAGGTGAGGAGTGTGAAGGTCATCCTGCAGCAGAGAGTGATCCATTGCAGCTATCTCAGGTGGACGGTGATGTGGCTGGGGCGCGGGATGTTGAAGCTGAGGTGTGCAGATGCACCCTGGATGTGGACAAGTTTTCCGGGAGTTTGGCTGTACTTGCTCTGCAGAGGGCGGGACTGTAGTTGACACGGCTGGTGTCGTGGACCTGGGGGACGGTCTGTCTTGCCTTGGAGTGGATCTATCTGTGGGTCATGTGCATCATGCGGAGGGTGTTGCAGCATGAGGTACAGATGCTGGTGAGTTGCATGGCAATTGTGAGCAACGAGTCCATGATACACACGACCTTGTGTGCATGGCCACTGGGTGCTGGTGCAGTGCCCTGGCGGGTGGGACACAAGGAGTTGACCCAGCTCTAAGGGGACAATCCTCAGATGATTACCTCAGTCATGTACAAGTCCAGCCTCAGGTGGATGATGTTCAGCCATTCATCAACGGACCTCATGCCGTCTTGAAGGTTGGAACTGGCAATGGCTGTGTCTTTGGTGAGGGTGAGGAGCAGCTGGCTGTCAATGGCATACGAGTTGATGATGAGGTTGTGTGCGCATGTGATGGTGGAGAGGGTGGTCATGGACACATTGAAGATTGACACGCTGAGAGATGAGCCCTGGGCCATTTGCCAGATGACGCCACTGTACTACATGCTGATGGAGTGAGTCCCACTCCCATGGCCTTGCTGGTGAGCCACTTGGTGATTTCATCCTGGTCCATCCCCTGGATACCAGTGTTGGAGATGTGTGAGCTGACAGTGTGTGACCACATCGTGCATAATGCTGTGGAGAGGTCAAGGGGGGTGGCCTCACCATTGTTGAGCAGGGCAAAGTAGTCGGTGTTGGATGGCAATGATGACGGTTGCAGTGGGGTGAATACTGTGGAAGACGGTCTTGTGCAGGTTGCCTGGAGCTCTTTGCGTGGAGGAAGATTGCCAGTTGCTCATTGACTGTGTTCCTGATGACATTTGCTGGCTAGGGAAGCATGTTGAGGTTCCTTGAGAGCCAGCGTTCCTGCCGTCCATTGTCTAAGAAGGGCCTGGGTCACTGCATGCCTCTATCTACCATGGAATGTGGCTAACTCTAAAGATACATACATGGCGTGCTAGACGGGAGCTACAAGGATGGGGAATGATGTGGTTGAGATGTTGTGTGGTAAGGGGCCTGATGGAGATCCCCAGGGGATGTTGCACATGAGCCAGGTGTTGTATCTGCTGCTGATGGAAGTCCAAAACCTGAGGGTGGTTGGTCCCGCGTATAATGGTGCGTTCTGCCTCTGTGTGCCAAGGCTTGCGTGTATGTCTATGAGCTTGTAGTGGTAGGAAGTTGCAAGGGATTGGCTCAGCCTTGCAAGGGTGGGGTGTCTATTGGATGGAGAGCTGATGTCAGTGCACTCACGATGCTGATGAGCTCCTTGATGTTGTGCTGTTTTATGCCCTCCTCCCCATCTGAAGGATCTCCAATTGTCCTTGCTGATGATATGGTGATGGCTGTGTGTGCCGTTTTCCAGGGTTGTAAGGCCCCTGATGGGTATTTGTGTTGCAAGCTGTGCACAAGAGTCCTGCTAGACGTGTATGAGTCCAGTAGGTCTGCCTTGACCCAGGTGGCTTAATTGTTGATGTGCGTCACAGGAAAGTCCGTCAACATGGCTAGATTTTTGGATCAGTTGCTGATCCAGTGAGTGAGGTTGCAGGGTGTGGTGGTGGTGTTGGCTCCAGTGTCCCACACAGCATGTCTGTGTTGACTTACATCAAGCATCTTTGGGGGATTGGTAGCGGGGTGTGTGGCAGTGTGTTGCCCGTCGGAGACGTGGATGCTAATGTGGATGCTGGCGTTGTTCTCATCCAGCCAGAAGTTCCTGGCCCACAGCCACATGTATCCTGTGGATGTGAGGGCGTGTGTGACGATGGACGTGTTGATGGCTTTGCGAAATTGTGGATGTAGGCCTGGAGATCTGTAGATGGTTTGCAGGGGGTTTGTGCCAAACCGGATTTGTGACCCTGAGTGCGTACTTGGGAATAGATATCAACTCATCCTCCGGGATTGTTAGTGCCGTCCCTGCGGGTGCTCTTGTATCCGTCTGAGATGGCAATGAAGAAGTTGTGTGCTGAGGATGCTTTCATCCAGGTCACTGCCATGATGGTGATGTGTGGGCCTGTTGTGTTGAGGAGGTAACAGAGTCCAATGGTGTGCTGTTGGACGGAGCCGGTGTGGAGTAGGAGGGACATGACCTGGTTGGTGTGACAGGGCCTGGGAGGCGGGGCAGCGCTGTGTAGGCAGTTGGAGTTGCACACTCAGCATGCAAAGGTGTCGTGTGTGTGCCTAGGGTATGCATGAGAGCAGGCATTAGATTTTTGCTTGGAAATTGCTTGGAGGGTGGCTGCAACATGAGACTGTTGTGTGATGTGGGTCATGCAAGGACATGAGGGTCGTGCAATGTGCACGTTGCATGTGCTGACGGTCCTGCCATTGGCACCGCCTGGCCGCAACTGTGGCACAGACAAGCTGATGACAGCCTAATGAATGGGTGGAGGGAGGAAGGGAGGAGCGTCTTGGAGGTGTGTGGGTTGCAGTATCCGGGAACTTGGTGGGCCCTTGCCGCAGGGTCCGCAGCAGCAGGCGGCATGTACTGGAAAGTAGGCCAAAAGTAGCACACAAAGACAAGGATGTCAGAAAGGACAACTGCAACAGGTGCATGTTAAGGAAGGAGTGTCAGGTTACTCATGGCTCACCCAGAGAAAATGGATGAACAATCACCAAAGATGACTGACACAGGATCAGGAAACAGAAGGTCGAGCTGCGCACAGGAGACACACCCTCAGCAGGCGTTGACGGCCCGTTGGTGGGAGCAACCTGACCAAATACATACACAACCATGGACTTCATGCACAATAGAGATCATTATCCATGAAGAACTACATGCATGTTGCCGAACTACACATACACTCATATGCACAATCTTTGACAACTATGCCAGAGATGACGCATGCAAAGTGGCAAGAGTCCTGCATTGACAGAGATGAGGTACTTCGGAGGGTGAGGAACAGCTTTATTACTCAAGCTCACACTGAGGGAAATGCATCAATGCGAACAGACTCAGAAGTGATTTGACTGAACATGTGGGACCTACGCTGGACACCCCCTTCACAACACGGATGTAGTAAATCCAAATGAACTGGCACACAAAATAAGGGGATGAGCCAAACACCTCCTGCTGCGCACAGAGAGGCTGCAATTCCCCATTGAGCCCGTCATGGGGATGTCCCACACTATGTCCACCCGTTGCATTCCGTATGTTTCAGAGGGAAGTTATACACACATTGATGCCTTCATCAGAATCCTAAATCCATTACAGATGACTGTCACGAAGGGTGACTGTCAATTCATGGGAGTCATGCTACATGTTATGTGCCCCATGGTGAGTCAACATGTATGCATGGTAACACAACATGCACAGAGGCAGTCCCCACACATTCCAAACACGTACCACCCCCAAAATGCCTTGCTGCAATCCTTACCCAAAATGAAATTTCCCCATGTCCGTGCATGGAACGCTGATTCAGCACACGTTGCAATACTCATGAGGAATAGCAGGAGGACAACGATGACACAAGCAGACAACATGCGCAAGAACCTGGGAATGACAGAAACACAAGACGTCAGCGTAAATATTTTTTCTCTGCATACATGGAAATTTACTAAACAGGAACAATGTTGTCCCCATGCTAATTTAAAAGAAACTGTCCCTGCTAAAATATGTGGAATGACATAATCACTCAAGTCACACATCAGAAGACAAATCTAAGTCACTTAGCATACAGTCAGCTGGACACACACATTGCAACACATGCCACCCAAGCCTCCAAGCGTGCACACTCAGAGCCAGTGACTCACCATTATGAGAAGAAGTTGCGTATGAGCTGACTCCGGATATCCTCCTCCTCCTCCTCCTCATCACTTGCCTCATGACCAAGCCCTTCATCCTCCATGGGTGGATGTTCCTGCTCATCCTGCTCCAGGATTAGTGGCACTGCCTTCTCCACTGCCATGTTGTGCAGCATGCAGTACACGATGAAGATTTTGCAGACCTTCGCCGGTGCATATGGGAGGGACCCGCTTGTCTTGTGAAGGCACCGGAATCGGCTCTTCAGGAGCCCAAACGTCCTCTCAATCACTCGCCTGGTCTGCCCGTGTGCATTGTTGTACCGGTGATCTGCAGCTGACCTTGGGTTGCGGAGAGGCGTCATCAGACATGGCATGTTGAGATAGCCAGAGTCCCTACATGGAAACATCATGTAAATAAGTGGGTCACGAGATACCGCAACACACAGTACAAACAGAGTATACCCACCAACAACTGTTCGTTGTGCAGCCACAGCATCATTTGTGGCACCCTGCTACGCCTCATGATGTAGGCATCATGTGCTGACCCTGGAAAACGTGCACAGACATGGGAAATCAGCATGTTAGCAAGACACACCACAAGGGCATTTACAGAGTGGTAATGTTTACGGTTGCGATAGGCTACCTCCTGTGCCTGTGGTGGTACCAAAGCCACATGTGTCCCATCAATGGACCCAATGACATGGAGTATCCCTCCCAGGGCATAGAAATCACCCTTGACACCTGTCAACTCCTCAGGAGTCGAAAAATGGATGAATTCAACAAGGTGCTCCAACATGGCTACCAAAACATCACGCAGGACACGGCTGAACATGGTCTGTGACATGCCACCAACATCAGCTATGGTGAATTGAAACGTACCTGTGGCAAAAAAATGTAGGGCTGACATCACCTTCATCTTGGGGGTCAGCGCAGTGGGATACCTGTGTCGCGGTTGGAGGTGTGGTGCCACCTTGGCGGTCAAGTCTTCAATCAACTGTTGAGTGAATCGGTAACGTCGGATGCAGGCACGTTCCCTCATGGCACCCAAGTCTGGCATTGTTCGGGGGACAGGCGGTGCCCTGCAGAAATTTGTGATGAATGACAAGGATTGAGAGCATAACAACATCAATGTCAATGAACAGAGCACATGCTCAACTGCGACTACACATCTACTAAATACAGAGTCTGGTGTGTGCAATACATCCAGGACACGTATGCTAGCTTGGTGATACTCCTACGAAAAGCCAGATACACCCGTTGATTGGCAAGTCTACATGACGTGCCCTGAAATGAGCTTGGGGCCAGTCTGAGTGAACAGCCAGAGACATCACAGGAGTGACATACATCCACATAGCTGCATTTGAAGGATGTCATCTCGTACAGACAGCTGACGGCAAGCTAGACGCACAGGTCACATGGAAACTCGTATGTACAGATCACACACATTGCCATGAAGGGGTACAAGTGAAAACAGAAAACACAGAAATTGAGACGACGCAGATATGTCCTGAGGTGAAAATATCATGTCCGATGCATACAGACCCTGCTTACGTGGAAATCCACATGTGGCATGGTGTGCATAGATGTGTGCCATGCCCACCTCCACACAGACACATGTTGGATGCAGCAACAGCAGATGTAGTTGACGGAACAGTAACAGCAAGCTCATGGGAACACATGACACACACATGACATAGTCACATCGGGGCATGGTGATTGTGAAATGTCAGTTGTTAGTGTCCATGTCCCTGGCATCAAGGGACAGTTGCGGATGGTGGTGGTGACTGTGCCATACCAGTGATGCTGTGCTTGACACGTTTGTACTACAGGCACACATGTGCAAAGTGTGAAGGGGAAGTGTGCCACATAGTGCCCCATCACACATGACATGTGTACACAGGTCTGCACACATCAATTGTGCAACTAGATGAGGAGACATGTGCAACATCACTGCCTGACACACCTAGGCCCTGCACACGAAAGTCTGCAATGCCAATGACTTGATGTACAGCCTTGTGCAAGTCGGAGACCTCCATTCCTTTTGTGTGCACCTCCTATCACCAGTGTAAGCGTGTGGAACGCACCATACACACGCTCTCAGAGCGTGTGTACGGTCCGTATCACTATTGTAGTGGTGCCGTAGGAGTATGCGTGGTACGGACCATACACACGCGCGTACTCCTACGGCACCACTACCACAGTGGTACGGACCGCACACATGCGCGTACTCCTACGGCACCACTATCACAGTGATATGGACCATACACATGCACTGAGAGCATATGTACGGTCCGTATCACTATAGTAGTGGTGCCGTAGGAGTACGCGTGGTACGGACCGTACACACACGTGTACCCCTACGGCACCACTACTATAGTGACACGGACCGTACATACGATCTGAGAGCGTGTGTACGGTCCGTATCACTATTGTAGTGGTGCCGTACGTGTACGGGTATGTGTGAAACGCACCGTACATGTTTTTTTAATTCAAAAATTACATAGGGGACAAGTATTAGGCCGAAAATGCATGCTGGTTGTCATGGATACAAAGATTTCAGTTGCAATGTGGCCATCATGTGGGTTTGAAAAGTCAGTTGGCCCAAAAATTACAATGTTGCAAAGTGGTGTTTGCCTTGTTATGATGCTCAAAATTTGAACCATGCAAATTCGCGTCATTGGTGTATGTTTAAAGGGATTGGAGGAAACGTAGAATACAAATGAGTCTGACCAATCACTCTGTACTCCTGTAAATGAAAGCCCCCAGCAAGACAGATATAAGTCAGCCAGAACCCATGAGAGGGCACTTGCCTGCACAATTTTCCTGTCGACCACACTGCTGCTGTCTGTGCTTCCTCTGGCACCATGTCGCGGACTGTGGAGAGGGCCCAGCCATTCACCATGGAGGAGAATGAGGCCCTGCTGAATGTCTTCCTCCCACAGTACCCCAGCCTGTATGGGAGACCAGGGGAGCAGGTGAGTGCTGACCCCACTACCTTTGACTGTGCACCTGTTTCGTGGCTGTCACTTCTGGCATTGTGTCCAGGTGTGACAGACATGCAATGAGGTTTAGAGTGGGTCCCAGGGGGGGGGGAAGTCTTATGTCTGTCATGCAGAGCATGAAGTAATTCCTGTGTGCACCCCTCACTTGCATTGTGCTTACTGTGACATTCACTGCATAGTGCATGACACATTCAGCCTGGCAAATCCTTGGTCGCATTTTTTGGCTATTGTCCTGAGGTGATTCTGTGGTCCCCCCGGTGTGACAGGTGACTGTACCCACAGATGTGTATGAGTTGAGGGGAGCTGTGGTGAGAGTGTCCAAGTGATGTGTACACCCTCCTGGACATTGATGTGTGTGAAGGTTCCTTGTCATGTGGGTGATTGTCTATGTGAAGTGTTGCACCACAGCTGCATGGAGGAGGCAACAGCTCTACCCATCTGATGTGAGGAGTAAGCCGTGCTGTGTGTCGGACTTGCTGGGCTAGCCTGACACCTGTGACACCCCACAGGCAAATGGCACATATGCAGAGTGAGGTATGTATCCGCTGTAGCCAATGGCAGGTGATTGATCTGTGCCTGTGTGTGTCTGTGTACTCTGCTGTGGTTGCGTCAGTGGGCTGGGGCATGTAACTGCTTTGAGGTGCTGTCCATCAGCCTGGTGTTGCATGTGATGCACAGTGTGTGTCATGATCAGGGAGTGTGTCGCACCACTCCTGCCACCTGTGTAGTTTCAATGCCATGTAGTGCATTGGGGCTTCCACAGAGGCCAATGTCGATATGAGTAAGATGGGATTCCTTGGCAGCATCGATGTTCAAATGTGTGTCTCTGTGACATGGAGCAGGTGTAGTGATGTTGTCTCACTTTGTCATCCTCACAGGTAACTGCCTACGAGAAGGGGGAGATTTGGAAGCGGATCGTCAGGGCCGTGAGAGTGGCGGGGGGTCGCAGTTGGCGCCTAGCCCCAGTCAGAAAACGGTGGCAGGACATCTGGTGCTGGACCTGGCAGATCGCCCGGGTCCAGCTGGGGCTCTCACCTCCACGCCCCCACGGCGGGTGCCGACGCCTGACCACCCACATGATGCGTGTCCTGGCGGTGGTGTTCCCTGACCTGGATAGGCAGTTACAGGAGGGACAGCAGCAAGGAGGGGGTAGGTACCTGTCTGTTTGTTGTGTTGTGTGTCCCCAGCTTTTGGAAGGGCTCTGTAGCCTGGATACTCTGCCAGGGTTTATATGTGCAGTGCATATTCTGTTCCCCAAAGTCAACCGGTGCTCTTATTTGTCCCATCCCCTGCTTGACATGTGTCCCCTGGTCTGTGTGTAATCACAATTGCACATGGTCATCTAGCCTGCCAGTTGATCCAAGTGCACATTGCTTTCAGAATCATGTGGGAGATGGTCTGTGACACGTGTTGGTACCTTGCCTGTGCCCTGTCCTGTTCAATCTGTTGGGGGTACATATTTGTTGGCACTGATGATGAGTCTCAACATGGGAGTGTGAGGTTTCAAATGTACACCCTTGCAGCATGCATGACCAATGTTGTGGACTCAGACATGATGTGCATGAGTGGGAGATATGCATAGTGCCAGGACGGTTGCTCATGTTACAGTCAGATCATTCCAGGAACAAGGAGCAGTGTGCCCACTACAGTCCCCTGAGACACCATTGCCTCGTAATCATGTGTGTCATCCAACACTGTGTCCATTCTCAGTGTGTTCAGCATATGTTTGCCTCAGTGGCATTGTTCCCTGGCCTCATTTGTATTTATCCAAAGTGTGCTACATGTGTCCACTGGACAGGGAGACCCCATTTGGTTTGTGTATACTCACACTGGGCAGTGCCTGTGTGTCTATTCACAACTATCTGTCAATGGTTTTTGTCACAAATATGTGTTAGCAGCCTCACAAGGTGATGTGGAGTAAATTTGGGAAGTCTTGCTGCACATTTTAGTAAAGCCTGATTAAGAGGTGTCACTTCTTGATCTGTCTCAATAACATTGTCTCGGGTATGGGGGATTTGTGCGGGCGAGGCCTACATGGCCAGACCTTATGTCTCCTTGCCAGGTCTGACCTGTGTGTGATAATTGGCTGGACAGAGACTCAACGTGCAGTGTCCCAGTGATGTTGTGTAGGGTTTAATGTTTGTGCTTTGCAGCATGTGTCAATTGTTTCGATACATGATTCCTGCTCATTCATGCTTTGCACCAGTGTGTGGTCAAGATGCTACGTAGTTCGGTCTTTGTGTGCTGACATCTGTGTGGACATTCTGGCTTGCCATGGGGGTGTCTCCTCAGTGCAGGTATGCCTATTTACAACACAATAGCAGGCCCATTAGCTCATGCATTGTCCTGTGTTTGGACATGTGTGCCACTCCACATGACAGGCAGTGGGTCAGATGTGTTGGCAACTGTGTCATCAGGCAACGGATGGCCATGTGACAACTGACATAATTCAAGTTGTTAGTCACAAGGTATTGTACCTTGCCACTCACAACACTTGTCAACAGGTCTTCATGTTTTCAATGCTTTAGTTTGATGTTTTGTTGTTAAGAACTATTATGTGCCTGCATGACAGATGTCTCCCAAGGAAGTGCACACCAAACCACCTTTACACTTTCAGGGAACACAGTGGCACAATTTTAAAGAAGGCACTGTTCTAATGAGACTGTTTTTCTGATTATACATATACATGTTCCCCCAGTGTTTTGGAAATTGGGTAGGTCGTTGGTTGTTGGTGATACCAACTTACGAGTGTCAAGTCATCAAGCCATCCGTGGGCCCATGTATATGTACTTGCTGCAACTACATTTCTTACTAACAGTGGCTTCTTTAAAGAAGGCTGGCAGCTTCTTCAATGACTGGGTACATGTAGTTTTGTGTGCACCTCCTTGGGAGCCATCTGTTATGAAGGCACATGTGTGTTCTGTTCACGAAATGGCACATTCCCACATTCTGACCATGTCGATTGTGTTAAGTATTGTGATTCCCAAGGGACCAAGTTTTTTTAGTTTTGTGTTCCACAGTACTTACAGGTCTCTGAGTGTGGGGACACCTTTGGTATTGAGGTGTGTTACTTAGCCTTGGGTGCACCACTACTGCTTCTTTCAGGGTAAACAAGAGGTGGCATGACTTCATTGTCTTGCTGTGCTCACCTGTTCCCAGACACTAGCTCCTCAGTGTTTTTTCATTCAAGTTTTGGGCTGGTGTGTCCTATTGTTCCTTGTGTCCAAGTGGCATGGTGGGTCTACCAACTGGGGAGTACAGGGCTTACATATGTGCGGAGTAATCTAGCTGTTACTTATGATGCATTGCCTGATATGCACTGTGACCTTTTGATATTGTACTCATGTGTCAGATGTATACAGGTGACTGATGTTTTTCTGTATCTTCACCTTGCCCACAGCATCATCATTGGAAACCAGTGCCACCAGTGTTGGCGAGTCTGCGGGAGCCAGTGGCACGGAGGGCGAGGGGATAGGATAGGATAGGATAGGATAGTCACTTGTATAGCGCGAACAAATGCCGAGGCGTCTTGCCGCTAGTCCATAGAGAGAAACTACTTCCACTAACATCGGGTCACATCGAAAAGGCATGTTTTTATCAATTTTCTAAAAGCTTGATGACTGTCAGTACGTTTAACAAAACCAGGGAGATCATTCCAATGGCTGGCCGCCTGGTATGAAAAAGCTCTGCCACCCCATCTAGCTTTTTTCACATGGTTAAGTTTAAGCAGGCTTTGAGTAGATGACCTGAGTGTCCGACCCGGGAGGTAAGGAGTAAAGAGCTTCTCCACTTCCTTGGCTCCCCCCCCAAACACCGCCTTATGGACTAGGCATAGCGCCTTGAACTCTATCCGCTGCTGGACAGGGAGCCAGTGCAATGCCTTGATTCCCTCAGCGACAGACTGATCCCTAAGTACATCCAACAAGAGTCTGGCTGCTGCGTTCTGCAGGACCTGCAGTCTCCTCAGCAAGGACTTGTTTAGTCCCAGTAGTAGTGCGTTACAGTAGTCCATTTTGGACAACACTAACGCCACCACCACATTCCTGCGAAGGTCAGGGTTGATAAAAGGGAAAATCTTCCGCAGTATCCTGATTAAATACGAGCAGGAGGAAGCAAGATTGCTGACATGCGCAGAGAAATTGAGCTGGTTATCAAACACCACTCCCAAATTTCTAACCTTGCGCACAGGAGAGGGACATTCACCTGCCTCAGCCGGCCACCAGGAGCTATTCCATGCGGGCTTTCCCAGGCCAAATTCAATTATCTCCGTTTTCTCTGTATTAATTTTGAGGAAATTCTCTCGCATCCATCTCATAATTTCTTACATACAGCTATGAAACTTACTAGCCGTGTCATTTGTTTCTTGCCCAGCAGAGACTATAAGCTGCGAGTCATCAGCGTAGGAGATTATAGTGAAGCCCTGGGCCCTGATGAGCTTGGCTAGAGGGGCTACGTAGATGTTAAAGAGCGTAGGTGATAAAGAGGAGCCCTGTGGCACCCCACATGGTAGGTGGAAAGGGTCCGACTGTAGACGATCCCAGGACAGGCTATGGTCTCTACCCTCCAAAAAAGAAGCAAGTAGGGCCAATGCCATTCCCTGTACCCCAAACTCCTGGAGCCTTCGAAGCAGCACCTTATGATTGACGGTGTCGAAGGCGGCCGAGAGATCTAACATCACCAGGACTGCACGACCTCCCCCGTCTACTATAGCCCGCACCTTTTCCGTTGCGATCAACAGTGCTGACTCTGTAGAGTGCTGGGCACGAAAACCATGCTGAGAAGAGTCGAGTAGATTGTGGGCCACCAAATGTGTTGTAAGGGCACGGTTCAATTCTTTCTCCAAAATCTTGGCCCCCATTGGCAGGGCGGCAATTGGTCGATATTTTTTTAAGACAAGGGGGTCTAATGTGGCTTTTTTTAGTAAAGGTTCAATTATAGCCCTCTTCCAGCAAGAGGGATAGCATCCGGATTGCAGTGATATGTTAATTATCTGGGACAGCTCTTCCGCTATCACCTCAACGGCCAGGTGAAAAACTGATGGAGGGCAGGGATCTAAGGGGGATCCCGAGTTTGTTGAAATGATCAACCTCCGAGTTTCCTCCGCCGTGATTGGGGCAAACGCCCTGAGTCCTGTGTTATTCCAGGAGTCTGCTTCCGGCACTAGCTCTTTCCCCTCTGTGCTGGAAAGCATACTACTGAACTCATCGTAGGTAACCTGAACCTTCTCTTGGAAATATGCCGCCAACTTTTGGCAAGTTTCTTGATCCGGACAATAGTTGTTGTCCTGCGGCGGTTTAGCTAGAGCTGTTATGGTCCTGTTATGGTCCTAAACAGCTCCTTAGCCGAGTTGCCGGCATCCATAATTTTGGTTGAGAAATAAGCGCTCTTGGCTGCCACTATTGCCTGTTTATAGGCTGCGAGGGAGGAGTTATACTGTGATTTTCCCTCAATACTATAATCCTTTCTCCAGGACCGCTCCGCCCTTCTGCATGTTGCCTTCAAGGTCTTAAGCTCAATGCTGTACCAAGGTGCGCTTGGTTTGCTTCTCATGGATCCAAGCAGCTTCTGAGGGACTACCCTCTCTATCGCCGCTTCCAACCAATCGTTAAAGCGCTTTGACGCCACGGAGATATCATTAGTGTAGACAGGGCGTGACCCGGCCAGTATGGGGAGTAGTTTCTCCGCAGTAACCTGAGACCATGGTCGGATCATGCGTTTCCCTGCTCTATGACCCGAGGGAATGACTGATATCCCAGTCATAACAGTGAAATTCACTGCCTTATGGTCAGACCAGGGAAGTGCCATGATTGTTAACCCCCTTCAAAACTATATTATTAATAAATATACCATCTAAGGTATGTCCTCCACTATGCGTGGGGCTGACCACTACTTGGTTAAAATCCAGCGCTGCTAAGCTATCAATTAATGTGGCAACCTCTGACTGATTCGTGAGTTCTAAATGATAATTAAAATCGCCCAAGATCATAAAAGGGTGATGATCCAGCCGGGACTCTAAAAAATGCATAAGCATAGCCGGAAAAGAGGACTTCGGGCCTGGAGGACGATAGACTAGGATTCCGTGGAAGTTGTACATATTAGCCACATTAATTGTAAAATACATAGCTTACGCGGCAAGGTCTAGGTGGGTTTCCACACGGATATTAAGCTGTGATGAATGTACAACAGCTATTGTAATTGTAATTGTAATTGTAATGGTATTTGTAGAGCGCGATTGCTGCCCATGGGCGTCCAAGCGCTAAGCTGACCAGAAGTGACGGAGGAGGTGCTATGGTACAGTGGGTTTGTCAAACAGCCATGTTTTTAAGTTTTTGCGGAATGATAGAAGATTTGAGTTGGACCGGAGTGGGAGGGGAAGGTCGTTCCAGAGCCTGGCGGTATTCAGCGAGAACATTCTTCCCCCTGCTCTGGCTCGCTTTACTCTGGGAATGACGGCAAGGAAGGCCTCCTTTGATCGTAGGTTCCGGTTGGGATGGTAGGGGTTAACAAGATTTCTGTTGATCGCTGGGCTTGTGTTCCAGAAAGTGCGGTGCGCCAGGCACAGTGCTTTGAAGGCTATCCTCTGCCTCACTGGCAGCCAGTGGAGAATTTTTAGGGCAGGTTTAGCAGACTGAGTGCGCGGGATTTCTAGCAAGGAACGAGCTGCACAGTTCTGGACAACCTGCAGTTTTCGAAGTGTAAACTCAGGTGCCCCCATGTATAGGGCATTGTTCGAGTCAAGGCGAGACTGGATTAGCCCTTGGACCGCAACCTTTTTGGCTTCTAGTGGCAGCAGTGGAAGAACCTTCCTCAAGGTTCTTAGAAGGCCAAAGCATGTGGCAGATAGTTTAGTGGCCTGGGTGGAGAAGGAGAGTTTGCTGTCCAACCATACTCCCAGGCTCTTCACGCTTTCCTTTGGGGTGGGGGGGGGACCCAGTGCATTAGGCCACAGGGAGGTGAATGGAACTGGAGAAGGTGGGCCTAGGAGCATGAGTTCCGTCTTATCTCCATTTAATTTAAGGGAGGAGTTGGTCATCCAACCCTTTATGTCCTCTAGGCAGTGTAGCAGATCGGCAGGGGAGCACTTACTGTTCTCGGTGGCCAGCGAGACCACCAGCTGGGTGTCGTCGGCGTATGACACGATTTTGATGCCATGTGGTTCGACGACACTTGCCAGCGGCCTCATGTAGACGTTGAACAGCACAGGGCTCAGGGAAGAGCCCTGTGGTACTCCGCAGCTCAGGGGTTTGCTTGAGGATACTGTTACACCGTCGAAGATCTGAAACGACCTCCCAGACAGAAAGGATTCCAGCCACCTTAAAGCGTCACCTGAAACTCCGATGTTATGGAGACGGTCCAGCAAGGTGGAGTAGCTGACCGTATCGAATGCGGCGCTTAGATCAAGGAGGATCACTGCCACTGATCCTCCTTGGTCCAGAATCCTTCTAGTATCTTCGGTGACTGCTAACAAGGCGGTTTCTGTCCCGTGTTGAGGTCTAAAACCTGTCTGAGATGTGTGTAACAGCGAGTGATCCTCCAGGTACTGCACCAGCTGGGCATTTATGTGCTTCTCTAGCACCTTGCTCGTCCAAGGAAGGAGTGAGATGGGACGGTAACTTGACAGATCGTTTGGGTCTAGGCTCGGTTTCTTTAGCAGTGCCCGTACCATGGCCTGCTTCCAGGCAGTGGGGACAGAGCATGCAGAGATGGACGAGTTCAAGAGATCCAAGATTACAGGCAGGATGGTTTTACTTGCCTGCATCAGGATATCTGGAGGGGCAGGGTCACGGGGAGATCCCGACTTGACCGCACGGGCCACTTTGCCTAAAGTGTCGAGGTCAAGGGGGAGAAAGTGCTCGAGCGACGGCTGGCCTGGACGGGGGGGTGGTCTGAGGCGAGATGGTTTGAATGCTTCCGGGGGGGTAGCTGCAGGTGGAAAGGTGGAATAAATTTTTGAAACTTTGTTATGGAAAAAATCTGCAAGCTCGTTACATTGCTTCTGGGATTTGATAGGGGGGGGAGCCGTGGTGGCGCTAGAGCATTGTTTTATAATTTGGAAGATTTCCTTAGGTTTGGACTTCGCTTCCATTATTTTCTCTGAAAAGTAGGTAGCCTGGGCTGCTCTAATCCCTTCTTTATATACCTTGATGGCCTCTTTATAAGAGGTCTTCTTTTCTGGGAGGAAATCTAGGCGCCAAGCTCTCTCTTTTTGTCTGCAAGTGCGTTTTAGCTGTTTTAGAGAGTCAGAAAACCATGGGGCAGATTTCTGAAGTCTCTTAGAGGAGGATTTACGCATCGGGAGAGTGGAGTCTAATGAACGGGTGATCCAGTCTCTATAGATGTCATTTCCCACATTAGGATCCGAGCAGGGGGAGGGGCAAGTGGAATCCAGTTGGTGCAGCCAGGATTCCAACGGGAGTTTTGACCAGTTCCTCCTGATGGTCACTTGAGGGGGTACTTGGGGATTTTTATAAGTGGCCCACGAGAAGGGGACCAGAAAATGGTCTGACCACGGAAGGGGGATGGGTGGATCAACCGTTAGGTCCAGGCAGTTGCTGAAAATGGGGTCTAGCAAATTGCCTTTTCCATGGGTCGGAGCCGCCACCAGCTGGGTGAGTTGGAGGGCCTCCAGATCTTCTAGTAAGTTCCGTGCGATGTGATCAGTAGGGGAATTAAAATGAAGATTGAGGTCCCCCAGAATCGTGTGGTTGGCTGATGTGAGGGTTCTTTCCGCAATGATTTCTGGCAGGGACCTGTGGAACATGTTTGCAGGTTCCGGGGGGCGATAAATCAGGGTGCCTGAGAAGGAGTTGTTTGCATCGAACTCTAAGCAGAAAGTTGCGCTTTCACAGTCAGGGATAGTGTCTGCCGAGAAACGGCATTGGTACTGGCTTTTCAAGATGATCGCCAGACCTCCGCCTCTGCCGACCGGTCTATCCACTCTGAGAATGTGATAACCTACGGGTAGTGCTCGCACCACGTCTGGATCGGAGTGGGCAGTGAGCCATGTTTCTGTCAGGAAGATTGCGTCAGGCTTTTTCTCCTCGAGCAACATGGCAATCTCCGTATGGTGTTTCGGCAGAGAGCGGCAGTTTAATGCAAACATATGGAACACCTGTACCTTTGCCGACGGAGTTTTGCGGAAGAGGTGCTTGCATCCCTGACATGAGCTGGGTAGTTCGGTGGGGACATATATAAGAGGGCATTGGGAAGTACAGAACCTACCTATTTTGTGTAGGGCCGCCGAGCTATAAATCCTGCTCTGGGCGGGGAAGGGGCCAGGGGTTGTGGCCCTGGGTCCCGGCTGGTCGCGGACGGGCGCAGACGGGCTTGCCTTTGGCGCGCCTTCGGCGCGCAGACGGCGCTCCCGCTGCGCTCGTCCGCTGCGCTTCCTGTAGATGCACATTTGTAGGGCGAGGGGGCGTGGCCTCTAGTGGGCGTGTCCGGCGAGCGCGCCTGCTCTGATGGCGGCCGCCCCCCCCTTTCTTATCAAGTCTGTCCTGGGAAGAGACAACATACCCACTCGGTAGGGCAATGTTCCAATCTGGACCAGACGCTTCGTCTGTCCATGTTTCAGTTAGAAAAACTAGATCATACATACCACTTTCTATCAGATCATTAATTTGGTAGCTGTGCTTATGGAGTGACCGAACATTCACCAGAACACAACTAAGCGACTGAAGAGAGTGAGACCTCGTCACGGGGAGGGGCACTGCCCTGCTCTCAATCGTATACTCTCCGGCCTTCTGCCTGTTCGTGGGGGGCTGCAGTCCACCCTCCCAAACATCGTTCCAAGGCAGGACATCACATTTGGGGCATGATCTCATCCCAGAGACCCTCTGACTTAGATCCCAGTCATGGGGCCTGCATGTAGAGTTATTCAGATCTAATAACTCCTCTCTGCTGAATGGGGTCAGATGGCGAGGGGCAGGGGTCCTGGCGCTGGGCGTGGACGGGCGCAGACGGGCTTGCCTTTGTCGCGCCTTCGGCGCACCACCGGCGCGCCCGCTGCGCAGCCGTCCCAGCGCCATTTTTATTTGCCAATGGTCACGCCCCCTGTCTGACGCGTCGATCCCAGGTGCAGTGCGGGCCTGCCTATAGCCGGGTCCGCTTGGGTCGACGGTCGGTGATTTAGCAGGGAGAAGTGCACAGAGGCGCCTTCCTGGTAAGATTACTAACGTGCAACAAGCAGTGAGCAAACTGATGCCAACAGCATTAAAAACCTGTGCAAAATTGTTTATATTTGTTTAAAAACGAACAGCAGCAATAGCAATTTTAAAAACCAGCAGCGTAATATATCCCAACAATTCAGTAAATTTTTGTTAAAAGATAAGACAGTCCCTGAGAAATAATGCGGAGTCGACCCAAAGGCCAAGCAGAAGTCCTCTCTACAGACCACTGCTCGGCCGTCCCAGCGCCATTTTTATTTGCCAATGGTCACGCCCCCTGTCTGACGCGTCGATCCCAGGTGCAGTGCGGACCTGCCTACAGCCGGGTCCGCTTGGGTCGACGGTCGGTGATTTAGCAGGGAGAAGTGCACAGAGGCGCCTTCCCGGTAAGATTACTAACGTGCAACAAGCAGTGTGCAAACTGATGCCAACAGCATTAAAAACCTGTGCAAAATTGTTTATATTTGTTTAAAAACGAACAGCAGCAATAGCAATTTTAAAAACCAGCAGCGTAATATATCCCAACAATTCAGTAAATTTTTGTTAAAAGATAAGACAGTCCCTGAGAAATAATGCGGAGTCGACCCAAAGGCCAAGCAGAAGTCCTCTCTACAGACCACTGCGCGGCCGTCCCAGCGCCATTTTTATTTGCCAATGGTCACGCCCCCTGTCTGACGCGTCGATCCCAGGTGCAGTGCGGGCCTGCCTTCAGCCGGGTCCGCTTGGGTCGACGGTCGGTGATTTAGCAGGGAGAAGTGCACAGAGGTGCCTTCCCGGTAAGATTACTAACGTGCAACAAGCAGTGTGCAAACTGATGCCAACAGCATTAAAAACCTGTGCAAAATTGTTTATATTTGTTTAAAAACGAACAGCAGCAATAGCAATTTTAAAAACCAGCAGCGTAATATATCCCAACAATTCAGTACATTTTTGTTAAAAGATAAGACAGTCCCTGAGAAATAATGCGGAGTCGACCCAAAGGCCAAGCAGAAGTCCTCTCTACAGACAGTCCTCTCTACAGACCCTGAGTCAGTCAGAGGACCTGTCTGGTGGCGAATCCAACTACGATGCAGACAGGTCTGAGGCTGACCTCATCGAGGGGGCGGAGGCTGCTACAACACCTGGCAGCCGCCCAACATCTGTCCCCACCTCCTCCATTCCCTGCACCGCCCTCCCAGTTGCTCCTGTCCCTTCTGTCCGTGCAGGGCACCCCATGTCTCCTTCAGGACAGACACTGCACCCCCTGCCCCTTTCACCCCTGCTGCCCTCAGTGCAGTCTGTAGACATACTGCGGCAGTTGCAGGTTGGGCCCGCATCGGTGCTGACTGTCTTCCATGGCCACACCACACTGCTAACACAGATGGTGTCGTTCATGGAAGGCATGTCAGCATCGATGTCTGAACAACGCAGGTTTCTGCGGTCCATGGACTCTTCACTGACGACAGCAGTGAGTCTCCAGCAGCACTTCGCCCCCCCCTACCCCAGCCCCATCCACACTTCCCCCTCCCATACCTGTCCCATGCACACCCAGACATTCCCAAGCACGCACGCCACCAGACAAACAGGCACCCCACCAAATAAGGGCAAGCGCACACCTCCTGTCACGCACACTCAGGGGGATGTAGGCACACCCACTGGGTCTGGGGGAAAAAGACATGCATGCAGCCACAGTCGGAGTCGGCCGGCCTCACAACCCGGTCCCTCCAAAAGCACTCCCCTTGGCTCCCCTGCCAAACTGACACCTGAAGAGCTGGCCATCACCCACACTGTGGCACCACCCCGCAAGCGGGCAAGGAAGTCCTCGGCCAGGGTAGTCAAGTCCCCCCCTTGCCCACCCCCCCCCCCCTTGGCCACCCCCCCTCCATTGGCCCTGGGGTTTCTTCCGGTGCAGGGGTTACCCTGGACGCCCTGGCAGCAGTGTGCAGCGACATGCTAACATCCACCTTTGCCACTGCCCCACCCCCTGCGTTGGAGACGTCCACCCCTGCACCCACCACACCTGACCTTCCCCCTCCTGTCCCTGCAGTGCCTGGTCCTTCCCCACATGATGCCCCCCCCGGTCGACGAACCTGAGGGTTCCAATGTGCAGGCAAGCTAGGGGAGACGCGTGCCCATATGTCCCCCCAAGGACTTCTGTTGTTGTGGCCATTGGCCTTTGTATATAGTATAATGGACCTAAAAAAAGGGATCCAATAAACTGAGGGGAAGAGGAAAGTGGAAGACTCTGAAATAAAGGTTGTACCTAACCCAACCATGATCGTGGGGGAGAAAAGTATTTCTTTAAGTTACCCTCACACACCCTAGTGGTGTCATGCTTCATCATCGGGTCACCCAGACCCCTAAAAGTCCGGGTGGGCTCGACCACAGTGTTGGGAGTGCTTTTAATATGTTAAAGACAGAGGGGGTTAGCTAGATAAAATACCTCAGGCAGTTCCCCAGTTTCCCTTTATTTTTGGGTCTGTCTGGGTAATTAAAATAAATAAAATTGGGTCTTTGTAGGAGTGTTATGGTCCTAGGACCCTAGTGCTGACATGTTTCAGTCCATAAAAGGGCCAAAAAATGGTCCAGGACTTTCTTCAGGGCAAAGATGTAACTCCCCTATGTGAGTGAAATTACTGGGATGGGACGTCCCTATCCTGTCAGTATGGTGGGGGCAGAGTAGCTGCTCCACGTGATATTTCGTAAAGGTGGGTGTGTGTCAACTGCCAGGCTCCATCTGAAAAGGAAGATAGAGACAAACACCACATAAAAATTATCAGCGGTATGATTTCCGCCGTGTTCATTTCCCCTTCGCGGTGTAGTGAAATCCGCAGGTGGACATGCGTGGATTCGTGCGCATGCTTCTATTAAGAGGAGTGTCCTCTTGATGTGCCACTCAAGACCAATTCACTGTAACCTATCATTGTATATGTGACAGGCATTCTGTGGTAGTGGCGATTTTATTCGCATTCTAGCGGTATCAGCGTGATGTCTGATCTTGAAAAATAGCGTGCACCATGTGTATCCAGTCTCTATTGCATTCTATAACGTAACCATATTGATCTTCTGATTCTAGAAAACCTTTCTACGAGTTTAAAACAAGTAATGATAAATGCACAAACAGGCATACAACACACTCACTCATACACAGTTTCTAGTTATACATTACCCAATTCGGGGAGGTTGACTGTATCTCACAGGACCAAAAAGACAAAGAGGGCGGTCCTGGGGGTAATCGTGAAGAGAATGTGTTTCAAAGAGCAGAATCGGTAGGTCTGCCATTATGTGTAAAGGGGATCCGAATAGATAGGATCGGTTGTGGCGAGAGCGGTTCCCGCACATGTAACAGGATAGAGTCAAATGATTGTCCATAATAACGCTGTCCAAGAGTACTTACTTAATTAAGATCGGTCACCCTGCCTGCTACCTATTTGGTTCTGGTCCTCGGCTTTCGCATATTCGTGACGTTGGTGTGGCGCTTAATCATCGTAGAAGCGCGGTGAAGTATCGGACTAATTGAGACACCGCCCTCCGGTTGAAGGAAATGACGTGAGGCGTCATGACGTGCATAGCGAACGTCGGAAGTCGTATGAAGGGATTTGTAGTTCATTAGATGTACATTGTAGTTTAGTATTACGGACTCGCTGTGGGTCCATAAAGGTTTCAGGAGTATGTGGAGTAAGTCATAATTGGCACTCGCATATGTGGATAAAATAATGTAAATTTAAACCAGATTTTTTAGAGAGAGGTGTAATCAAACAGGGCCAATTTATATGCAATCGAAGGTGGTTATAGATTGCATTGTATGTAATGGAACATGGTCCGTATTCAAACATACTGCTGGATAGAAGTGTAAGAAAAATGTGTATGGGAGACACTGTTCATTCTGCAGGTGTAATGGCAGATAGAATCCTATAATTAAAATGAAGCAGGTAATTCTGGTATATACACAACTAGTAAGGATACTCAATTATATATGTATATAAGAGATACTGTGGAATCCCGTCTGTCCTAAGTGTAAGGATACCGATGTAAAGATATATAAGACGTGGTACCACATATGGGGCTCATTGTTATCAAGTGCGTACATCAGTGAAGGCACGATAGATCATTTAGATATTTATAGAAGCCCTTGGGGTGTATAATTCTGTCCTTCACTCAAGGCATGATGTTTAACATTGGTGAAACACCTTTGTGGGAGGTAGTAGTTCAAGGATATCATTTGTTCAGCTGGCTCCATGGTATACAGTCATTGAGTCCCTTCTCATGCGTTTTCAAACGATACACCCAGCGCTGTTCCCTGTCCAGAAGTCTTTTTTGTAGATTTCTGATGCCATTGATTTTCTCAATTATTGTCCATCGTATATCTGTGTCTTTGTGTTGTTTTTCCATGAAATGTGCTGTTAGTCTGGTAGCTGTGATCATGCGTCTGATTGTGCTTCTATGTTCACTTATCCGTATTTTTATTTTGCGGCTGGTCATGCCTATGTAAGACAAATCACAGGGGCACTTAATAAGGTAGATAACTGCTTCTGAGTTGGAGTTTGTATGTGACCTTTGTTCCCATGGGGTACGTAAGCCTAATTCTAGAGTTTTGGTGTGCCTGGTGAATTCACAAGCTACACAAGATCCACATGGATAATGTCCGGTTACTGGCGGTATATTCCATAATGTCGTCTGGACGTCGCCCAAGGTTACATATGTGTCTGTGTGGACTAGGGTATCTCTTAGACTACGTTTTTTTCTAAAAGAGAACATGGGTTTTTCATATGTAAGTTTGTTAGAGGTAAGGATGGACCATTTCTTATTTATTATTTTCTTCACATCATTTGATGATGAATTGAATGTAGTGACACAAATCATTTTCTGGGGTTGTTGTCTTTCGTGAGTTTCAAGAAGGGCCTCTCTGGGAGTATTTCGAGCTCTTTTCTTGGCTTGTTCGATGATTTTGATTGGGTAACTTCTTTCTTTAAGTTTGTCTGTAAGTATTTGTGCTTCTTTTTTATAGTCTTGGCGTTCGGAGCAATTTCTACGGATGCGTAGGAATTGTCCTACCGGAAGGTTCTCCCTAAGAGATCGTGGGTGGGCACTATCGAATCTCAACAGGCTATTTCTGTCAGTGGGTTTCGTGTATAGCGAGCTGCTCAGTGTACCATTTTTTGCAATGATATTGATATCTAGAAATGGAATTGTTTCTCTATCTTTGTTGATGGTGAATCGTAGGTGTGGATTAAGTCCATTAATCCACAGAGTGAAGTTTGAAAGACTCTGAGTATCACCTTTCCATACCATGAAGATATCATCGATGTATCGATACCATTTGCAGATGTTGTTGGTATATGGGTTAGCGTTCCATATATGTAAGTTCTCAAAATGGCTCATGTATAGACATGCTATACTAGGAGCAAAGGTGCTGCCCATAGAAGTACCATGGATTTGCCAATACAGCTGGGTTTCAAATTTGAAGAAGTTTTCTGTAAGTGCCAGTCTCATTAAAGTAATGATCCATTTCCTAGGTGCAGTCCATTGCCAATCTTCACTTTCCAGGAGTTGTTCAATGACTTCGATACTTTCAGTCTGGGGTATACTAGTATATAGTGCTTCTACATCTAAACATACTAGGAAACAATTCATCGGATCGTACTCGATGTTGGTCAAAAGATTAAGGAGATGTTTAGTATCCTGTACATACGATGTTATACGTTTGACCAGAGGGCGCAAGAACCAGTCAGTATATTGGGAAAGTGGTTCAAGGATAGATCCGATCCCGGAGACTATAGGTCTGCCTGGAGGGGGTGATTTCCCTTTATGGATCTTGGGGATGGTATAGAACAGTGGAGTTCTAGGTTCCTCTTGATTAAAAAATTTGTGTTCTTTCTTAGTAATCCATTCCTTTCCAAGGGCATCTGATGTTAGTGTAGATATAGTTGCCTTAAGTTTTTGTGTGGGATCTCGAGTAATTTTTCTGTAGAATTTGTTATCAGCCAGAAGAGTGAGGCATGCTGTCTTGTAGGCAGATGAACTTTGGATTACTGTTGCACCCCCTTTGTCAGCGGGTTTGATTGTTATTTCTGTTCGGTTTTTTAATTTTGTCAGGGCCGTACGTTCTTTGTTGCTTAAATTGTTGAATGTATTCATTCTGGGTTGGAGTTCTTCTACTTCTTTAGCCACTGCTTCTTCAAAGGCTAGTACCTCTGGGGGCATCATACTCGAGGGTGGATAGAATGTTGATTTTAGTCGTAAATCGGTATATTCTCCATCACTGACAACATCTTCCTTGTCTTGGAAGAAAATCTTGAGTCTGATTTTCCTAAAGAATTCCCCAAGTTCACAGCGTAAATGGAATTTGTCTAAGTGGGTAGTTGGAACGAATCCAAGGCCCCTTTCCAAGACTGACATCTCATCCGTAGTGAGGGCTACATCTACTACTAGTCCCTCATTGTGCTTGTCCCCGGTTGTTGTTGGTCCCTGGAGTTGCTCCTTGTATTTGGTCCTGGCCTGTCTTCCTCCCATTGTAGTCTTCTGTTGCCACGTCTTCCTCGTTTCCCCCTCCTTCCGCCCTGGCCTAAAAAATGCTGATTAAATTCAGGTTGGAAGTACATGTAACAGGATAGAGTCAAATGATTGTCCATAATAACGCTGTCCAAGAGTACTTACTTAATTAAGATCGGTCACCCTGCCTGCTACCTATTTGGTTCTGGTCCTCGGCTTTCGCATATTCGTGACGCTAGTGTGGCGCTTAAGTATCGTAGAAGCGCGGTGAAGTATCGGACTATACTTCACCGCGCTTCTACGATACTTAAGCGCCACACCAACGTCACGAACAGCGTTATTATGGACAATCATTTGACTCTATCCTGTTACATGTGCGGGAACCGCTCTCACCACAACCGATCCTATCTATTCGGATCCCCTTTACACATAATGGCAGACCTACCGATTCTGCTCTTTGACCCACATTCTCTTCACGATTACCCCCAGGACCGCCCTCTTTGTCTTTTTGGTCCTGTGAGATACAGTCAACCTCCCCGAATTGGGTAATGTATAACTAGAAACTGTGTATGAGTGAGTGTGTTGTATGCCTGTTTGTGCATTTATCATTACTTGTTTTAAACTCGTAGAAAGGTTTTCTAGAATCAGAAGATCAATATGGTTACGTTATAGAATGCATTAGAGACTGGATACACATGGTGCACGCTATTTTTCAAGATCAGACATCACGCTGATACCGCTAGAATGCGAATAAAATCGCCACTACCACAGAATGCCTGTCACATATACAATGATATGTTACAGTGAATTGGTCTTGAGTGGCACATCAAGAGGACACTCCTCTTAATAGAAGCATGCGCACGAATCCACGCATGTCCACCTGCGGATTTCACTACACCACGAAGGGGAAATGAACACGGCGGAAATCATACTGCTGATAATTTTTATGTGGTGTTTGTCTCTATCTTCCTTTTCAGATGGAGCCTGGCAGTTGACACACACCCACCTTTACGAAATATCACGTGGAGCAGCTACTCTGCCCCCACCATACTGACAGGATAGGGACGTCCCATCCCAGTAATTTCACTCACATAGGGGAGTTACATCTTTGCCCTGAAGAAAGTCCTGGACCATTTTTTGGCCCTTTTATGGACTGAAACATGTCGGCACTAGGGTCCTAGGACCATAACACTCCTACAAAGACCCAATTTTATTTATTTTAATTACCCAGACAGACCCAAAAATAAAGGGAAACTGGGGATCTGCCTGAGGTATTTTATCTAGCTAACCCCCTCTGTCTTTAACATATTAAAAGCACTCCCAACACTGTGGTCGAGCCCACCCGGACTTTTAGGGGTCTGGGTGACCCGATGATGAAGCATGACACCACTAGGGTGTGTGAGGGTAACTTAAAGAAATTCTTTTCTCCCCCACGATCATGGTTGGGTTAGGTACAACCTTTATTTCAGAATCTTACACTTTCCTCCTCCCCTCAGTTTATTGGATCCCTTTTTTTAGGTCCATTAGAGTATTTTTTGTGAATATAGTTACTTGTAGGGAGGATATACTCTACACATTATCACCTCTCATACCCTTTAGGTCACTGGAACTTCCCAGCGCCTTGTTGTGTTATAGACTTTGTATATAGTGTCATTACAATTTTTTATTTTTATGCTGAATAAAGCATTTATTTTTACTTTGCACACTGTTGCATTTCAGGTATTGATGTTGGTGTTGAGGCTACTGGAGTTGGTGTAGTGGTAATGTGCTATGGTTCTGAGAAATGTTCTACTCTGATGGTCATGAGGTGGACTATGGTGTCTGCGTGCCATCACAAGGTCTCTGCAAAGATTCATTGTTAGTGTGTGTTATTTTGGTTTTGAGACATTGTCCCAAGGAGTGTCCCTTCCTCTGTGGCACCTGACATCTTCCCTGCAAAGAGTTGCACAATTGTTGTGCTGACCTGTGTCTACATTTCCTTTGTTGGTGATGGATCCCTTCAACTATGGCCATGCTTGCTCAGCAATGTCTCCTGCTGCATCGTCTGTGCCATCCTTGCTAGTCACTGTACTTGTGTATTGAGTATGTCGAAATGCCTTCATGGAGAAATTCTCCCTTTTCAGCACTATGCATGTGTGTACTCCCGGCCTAGCACACATATGGTACTTTTTCTGCAGGGTATTTGGGCACTTGACTCACAATTGTGGCCATTGTATCTGTGGGAACTCCACCCTAGTCCTTCCATGAGAGACAACATCTTGGTGGTTGGCCCAGCACCTGAACATTCCTATCAGTCCTGGGATGTGCGTGACAGTGTGTGTTCCCTTTGGCTCTCTTAGTTTAGTAGGCAGTGACATGACTATACAGTCTTGTGGCATGATCTCAGTGTGTGTATTGTGCTGCATCCGCCATGGGTGGGTATGCATGTGTTATTTGTCCTCACACCCACATGTGGTGTGTCATGCAGTGGGGGAGTGACATCCATCCTCCTGGGAGTGGGACACTGCTGTCAGTGATGTGTTGTTATGGTACTCTCATCATTGTCCACATTTAGGGATGCGTACATACACCCATGGAGTTGTGGTCATCTGATAATGATGTACTCCCCCCATGTCTCTGTCCACTGCTGTGAGTCCTCTGCAGCCACCCCTCACATGTCTGTCCACTGCTGGGAGTGATATGCACCCACCCCTCACATGTCTTTCCACTGCTGGGAGTCCTCTGCACCCATCCCTCACATGTCTGTCCACTGCTGGGAGTGATATGCACCCACCCCCATGTCTCTGTCCACTGCTGGGAGTCCTCTGCAGCCACCCCTCACATGGCTGTCCACTGCTCGGAGTGATATGCACCCACCCCTCATATTGCAGGCCACTGCTGGGAGTCCTCGGCACCCACCCCTCACATGTCTGTCCACTGCGGGGAGTGATATGCACCTACCCCCATTTCTCTGTCCACTGCTGGGAGTCCTCTGCAGCCACCCCTCGCACATCTGTCCACTGCTGGGAGTCCTCTGCAGCCACCCCTCACATGTCTGTCCACTGCTGGGAGTGCTATGCACCCACCCCTCACATGTCTGTCCACTGCTGGGAGTCCTCTGCACCCACCCCTCATGTCTGTCCACTGCTGGGAGTGCTATGCACCCACCCCTCACATGTCTGTCCACTGCTGGGAGTCCTCTGCACCCACCCCTCACATGTCTGTCCACTGCTGGAAGTGAAATGCACCCACCCCCATGTCTCTGTCCACTGCTGGGAGTCCTCTGCAGCCACCCCTCACATGTCTGTCCACTGCTGGGAGTCCTCTGCACCCACTCCTCACATGTCTGTCCACTGCTGGGAGTGATATGCACCCACCCCTCACATGTCTGTCCACTGCTGGGAGTCCTCTGCAGCCACCCCTCACATGTCTGTCCACTGCTGGGAGTCCTCTGCAGCCACCCCTCACATGTCTGTCCACTGCAGGGAGTGATATGCACCCACCCCTCATATTGCAGGCCACTGCTGGGAGTCCTCGGCACCCACTCCCATGTCTCTGCCCACTGCTGTGAGTCCTCTGCAGCCACCCCTCACATGTCTGTCCACTGCTGGGAGTCCACTGCAGCCACCCCTCACATGTCTGTCCACTGCTGGGAGTGATATGCACTCACCCCTCACATGTCTGTCCACTGCTGGGAGTCCTCTGCAGCCACCCCTCACAAGTCTGTCCTCTGCTGGGAGTGATATGCACCCACCCCTCACATGTCTGTCCACTGCTGGGAGTCCTCTGCACCCACCCCTCACATGTCTGTCCACTGCTGAGAGTGATATGCACCCACCCCTCACATGTCTGTCCACTGCTGGGAGTCCTCTGCAGCCACCCCCACATGTCTGTCCACTGCTGGGAGTCCTCTGCACCCACCCCCATGTCTCTGTCCACTTCTGGGAGTCCTCTGCACCCACCCCTCACAAGTCTGTCCACTGCTGGGAGTGATATGCAGCCACCCCTCACATGTCTGTTCACTGCTGGGCGTCCTCTGCAGCCACCCCTCACATGTCTGTCCACTGCTGGGAGTGATAGGCAGCCACTCCTCACATGTCTGTCCACTGCTGGGAGTCCTCTGCTGCCACCACTCACATGTCTGTCCACTGCTGGGAGTCCACTGCAGCCACCCCTCACATGTCTGTCCACTGCTGGGAGTGATATGCAGCCACCCCTCACATGTCTGTCCACTGCTGGGAGTCCTCAGCAGCCACCCCTCACATGTCTGCCCACTGCTGGGAGTGATATGCAGCCACCCCTCACATGTCTGTCCACTGCTGGGAATCCTATGCAGCCACCCACCCACCCCCTTGGTGCAGTACACTGCTGTCCTGGGCCTACACACACACCAATATAGTGGTAATATGCTGCACCAGGCCATAGGCCAACATTCGTGGCGTGTGTACGCCTTGTATCCCAAATGTACTGGTGCCATAGGGGTACATGTGGTACGGACCGTACCCCCGCATTCATGGGGTGGGTACGTTCCGTACCACCCGTATCCCTACGGCACAAATACAATGGGGATACGGCCCGTACCCACGCTATGTATGCGTGGGTGCAGTCCGTATCACTATGGTAGTGGTGCCGCAGGGGTACACGTGGTACGGCCCATACACATGCCCTGTGAGCGTGTGTACGGTCCGTACCACGCGTACCCCTACAGCACCACTACAATGGTGGTGCGGACCGTACACACGTTCTGAGGGCGTGTGTACGGCCCGTACCACGCGTACCCCTATGGCACCACTACAATGGTGGTACGGACTGTACACATGCTCTGAGGGCGTGTGTACGGTCCGTACCACACGTACCCCCACAGCACCACTGATATAGTGCTACGGACCGTACCCACGCTATGTATGTGTGAGTACGGTGCGTATCACTATTGTAGTGTTGCCGTAGGGGTAGGCGTATACATCCCCTTCCGTTGTTGCGTGGCACAGGGATTGGTGGACACGCCCCCCGGAGTGACCGGACCCTTGAGGTAATGTATGTCCTCAATATTGTAGGTATTAATTTGGGTAGGGGGTATGTTTCCTGCCCCTCACCCCCCCTTGGCCCCTGGGTGTTGTGCTCACCTTCTGCGGCGTGTGCGTCGGGTTTGGTGCACCAGGTCGTAGGCTAAGAGGGCCGGGATGACACGTAGGATGGGGTCCATGGCTGTCCGTCACGTACCGGGGCTCCGTTTTCGCGTCGGACTCAGTTATCCGGCTTTTTTTGGCTGCCGTAAAAAAATAGCTGTGCAGAGTGACGTAGGGGCGAATCGTACTTGCTGGTCTGTAAAACGCTGCCTGACTCCGTACGGACGTCGCGTACGTGCTGTCCAGGATCAGACTTTTAGGTAATTTTTAGCCGTACGGTGTTTTGTGCGATTCGTACGGAAATGGTATTTCTGTACGAATCGTACTTGCTGGATTGTACGGTGGATTTCCCGGGTACGGGTCGTATGGAGAATACGCTCCTTACGACGAATCGTACCCGGGTTTTACAGGATTGGAATCGGCACCTAAATTAAAGTGACATATTATTTTTTAATTATTATAAACATTAAAAAAAAAGTGCTGATATGTAAAAAATAACATTAATCAAAAATACACATCTCTGGCACTAATGTTGGACTTCAAAGAATTCAGATTAACAAATCGAATTCTAATTTCAGCAAATGTAGGGAAACGGTTAGTTTTACTCTTTCCACTCAACATAAGCCTAAGAAGGGAAAGTGTTGGACTTTTTAGAAGTTAGATTTACTATTCCCACTCAAACGAAAGCAAAAGCAGAGAAGGTTTTGGGGTTTCGAACGCTTTAGATTTATTGTTCCTACTCCAATCTAAAGAACGTAAGGGAAGTGTTGGACATAGCATGGGTTAGATTTACAGTTTCCACTCTAAGCTGAGGAACAGTAGGGAAAATGTTGGACTTTGAAGGGGTTAGATTCACTATTCCTGAAACTTTCCAAGCAACAGTAGGGAACGTTTTAGACCTTGGATGGGTTAGGTTTACTAATGCCAAGCCAGTGTAAGCAACGATAGGAAAGTGTTTGGCATTGCAGTGGATATAGTTACAACTTCCACTCCGACGTTAGCAAAAACATGTGAAAAGTATTGAAGAATTAGAAAGGGTTGTCTATGCCATTCCAAATACTAAGAATATTTAAACACACATTTAAATACCAAACATGTTCACATTACTAAAACATAGTCAAAATAACAACACATGCTAAGTAAATAAATACAAATGAAAGTACTACAACAATTAATAAGACTAAAATAAAGTCACAAAAAATACACTTGTTTACTCAAAACAACTACAATCCCCCAGAAAATTATAATGAATTATAAATAAAACAAAAATTGCATTAACATATTAATTAATTAAAATAAATACATGTACAATCAATAATAAGTATAAAATACATTTGACAAATAATCCATTTGTAATTAACTACAAATTACAATACATTTACATAGCAAATAATCAATTAATAAAACATAATTAAGTAACAATTAAATATTTAACAAAAATAGAAATTAGGTAATGTATCATTTAAATAACTTGTCATCCTTTGCCCCCACAAAGAAGAGAAGCAGCAACTACACTAGAGATTGCAAAAATAAAATATACATTAAAATCACAAAATACACTTAACTAATTAAAATACCAATTATTCAATTAATCAATGTATGTAAATACCATTCAACAAAACATTTACTTAACTTATAAATTAGGTAGAAATAAAGATCAATAAATTATGTTTTATGCAACTTCCCATTCTCTAACCCTAAAAACCCAAACATCTACAACTAGAATGAAATCAATAAGTAAACGTACAAAATAAAATGTGCATTAAGTAATTAAAATGACAATTCATCAATTAATAAAATTTCATTTTTAACCGCCAATTAAATATTTTATTACCTAAGCTACTCTTTGGTTCCAGAGTATTGTGCTACTCACTGCAGTGCACTACAATGACTAATCAGGGCTAAGAAATGCTACACAAATAGAATTTAAAATAAAAAAATGGATTACAAATAAAAATAAATAGTTTCAATAACATTGGCTCTTTTCCCCAACAAACCCATTAATGTGTTGCTAATATCATACATTCCTAATTAAATTAAAAATAAATTATACATTTTAAATTACAACCTATACTTAACCTTTTTTTAAAAATCAAGGACATTAATATTATTAATACCTAAAATCAATACAATAGATAATGCATAATACGTTAATTAAGAAATATTTATTAAACTTATATGAATTTAACCAATATTTTATACAACAATATTTTAAAATACCCTATTATAGATATGTATTAAATTACATTCTTACAGTCTGTATTTTTCCACTCAATATGTTTGCAGCAACATATTTTTGACATGTTTATGTCACACAATCCTTGGGTGTTTAACAAGTCTCTTTTTAAAAAGTGCTCCTTCCACCTGGGCCAGTACAAGTATAAGCTGCACAACCAAGATAATTTTAATTCAATTGTTGCTTAAATCTTTATTGTGAGTTGGGTATTTTTTGCTGGCAGATCCTTAGCAAAGTGTATTGACAAATATATATTTTCTTTTGTAATCTCTAACTCGTCAATGTTATGCTTTGTCTGATACAACAGTATAGTCTGCAAATTGCTGGATACACTTAATGGATTGCAAGAATGATTATATTTTAGTAAACTATGCCGTTTTACCAAAACCTTAATCTAAGATATGTAGTGAATACCAATGTATTAATTGGACTATCAGAGGCTCATAGACAATAACATTAGAAATAACAATACTAGGGGGCCGATTCCGATGCAGGCAAGAAGGGCTCTGACCATCAGTCGGAGCCTTCATGCCTGCATCGAAATGTGCCGTTCAGATTCCTTCCCAACCAAGCCATTCTGATGGGCTCAGTTGGAAATGAATCCGACTCGGTTTTCCGAGTGGCTTACAACAGGCTCACAGAGCCCGTCCACCATCCGCCAACCCTTCAGTACTCTTTCCGGCCGAGGGAGTACTATGGCGATTTTCCACTGCCTTTTTGTGCCGGTCTTTCTGGCAGAAAAAGGCAGTGCGAAACTGTCTTTGAGGGCTCCAGCAGGGACCCAATTTGTGTGAGGCTGCTGATTGGCTACCTAGGGGGCACCCGCTATGGTGCCCTCCTGTTGATCCCTGCACCCAGTGACAGGCACCTTGAGATGCCTGCCACGGGGTGCAAGGATGAACTGCACCCCTGCTCTTTCAATAAGAGCATGCATTCTGTTTGGAATACATGCTCTCATTATAAGGTATAGGAATGCGACCGAACAGGGCTCGGTTGCATCCTACTTGCAGGTCTGTAACTGATGACAGGTGGATGTTCGGTTTCAGTTACTGACCGATGTCGGATGGATCCCGGTTAGTCCGACATCAGAATCAGGCCCCTAGGTGTGATCATTCCACAGGACATAAAACCTACACTATTTTGGAAAAACATTACCAACCTGGAGGCTTCAATTTTAAAGTTCTACAGTCAACCAGTGGTTTCCAAATGGCCCAAGGACCTTAGGATAGCTAGAGGAATCAACAATCTGCTTAGTATTTGCCCTAGTCAAGTCATGCTGCAGAAAGTTATTGAATGCAAACTCTGCTTTCCTAGAGCTGTGCACAATAAAACATAATAAGTATACTACTGGACTGTCAAAGTTTATAAAAAAGGCCAGTCTTCAGCAATGAATGAACTTAAGAAATACATTGTTATTACCAATTTATATTTGGAAGCAAAACTATCTCTCAAAGAGATCAAAATCAAGATAATAAAATGAAAACCACTGAGGGTCCGATTCCGATCCTGTATTTCTTTTTTTTCGTAAGACTCGTATCCAGATTTTTTTCCGTACGAATCGTAGAAGTCACGTCCGACCTGTGAAGTACGATTCGTACGGGAAAAAGTACATACGGATCGGCCCGATCCGTACGAATCGTATCAGGAAAAGTTGTACGAGACGGCCCCGGACACTTTTCCGTACGGTCTTTTGTACGATTCGTACGGAAATAGGCTTTCTGTACGAATCGTACCTCCTAGGTTGTACGGACAGTTTACCGGGTACGAGTCGTACGGAGAAAACGCTCCGCACAACGATTCGTACGGCCTTTTTCCAGGATTGGAATCGGCCCCTGAATGTGTCCAAACACTTTCGAGTACGCTTTTGAACTCATTACGAGAGAGCCAGTAATATAAATGGTAATTTCCCTATATTTATCAATAAACAGTATGCTAGTAACTACAGGGGGGTAGGGCACAATAACTGGGCCCATATAATTGGGGTACTAAGCATCATTTTACATTTGAGGAATTACTGGAAAATCAGAAATTGCATTCCTGATTACCCTCATAGGCTGGAAGTAAGTGTTTGGGTGAAGGAAATGAGATCTGTGGTGTTACCATAAATTTTGGAATTCCGAGAGGGTCAGTGACTTCTCTTATCTGCCTCCTTGAAATTCAAAGGTCAATTGGAATCATGACCTATTTTGCTCCACAAACTGAATATAAATATTACCCTACATTTTGTGTATATTACTAGCCAAATCACTATATTTCTTTTGTAGTATGCTGTAATAGGAATATTCAGTATAATTGACTTTTTGTGAAGTCCTAGTTCTGAGATGTGGAGTCTTCAGATCAATAATTTAATAATTTATCAATATGTGATATACTGGTGAGTTCCGAGGGGATGAGTTGATGGGGATCGCAAATGAAACCATGAGAAAGCCCTTAGAAATGAGGAAATACTGGGGGAATAGCTAATACCAGGTTCATGTCTACTTATAATTCATTAGTTCTCCTAGAGTTTCGCCAGGAGACCTTGGCTACTTTGAACAGCTGCAGTCTCCAGATGATAAATATTTCAGGAGAGTTTCTTCAGGTATTCCAATTCTTACAGGGCCCAACGCTCTCATCACCAGCCATGTTGGGATTACCACAGAATGTGTAAGGCTTAACTCATTCGCAGTCAAAGAGTTAGATCCAAGTATTTAACATATATTTTTAATGCATTCATTAACTGTTTATACAATTTAGTTTCCCATGTTTAAATGAATAATTTGTTTCTAAAAATGGTATTCTAACATCTACCTTGTTGTACACCTCACAATACATTTCATGGTTCTATCTCATCCAGTCACTGGCAATTCAGTTAGAGTTGAACTTATCAGTCGTAACAGTAACAATTCCACATCTGAGTCTGTCATGTTAGTATATCAGCCTAAGTCCAGGGTCCCTGTATTTGCTACACTTCCCACTGAAAGGCTGCTTTGCTACTAGTCTTGCATGTGATCTAAACAAGAACTCTGTTTTTATTCACGTCAAAGTATGGAACAGTACAGAAAAATGCCATAGACTAAGGGCCTCATTACGAGTTTGGTGGTCCTCCTGGAGGAATGCCTCCACGGCACCTACAGGAGGACCGCCAAGCCCATGATGCACCCGCCCATTGGATTCTAACTTGAATCCAGGGCGGTGCTGTGCCGATCTCACTGTGGTGGCTGTGTTAGGCTCATAGGAGAGTCTTTGAAGACTGCCACTGTGACAGTGCCTACAGCATGTTCCAGCATGGTGTGGCATGCACCATGTTGTGCATTCCACACCGTGCAGGAATGGGGGTCCAATTCCAGAGAGGGCACAACAAGTGCCGCCTCACATACGCTCCCAGGCCCCGAGGCATGTCGGCCACCCTTTACATGGTGGGCTTACCACCATGCAATGGGCTGTGGATTTGCAAGTCGTAATTTGCTTGGCGGTGCTACATCGGCACCACCAGCATATTCCTGTCCCTTTCTGCTCCGCCACCACCGCAGGATCCTGGATCCCGGCAGAGGCAGCGGTCCGACTGCTACATTGAAAATACAACTGCAGACCTGCAGTAGTGATGGTGGAAGGACAGCCACTGTGAGTACAACGTCTCCCGGACCGCTGTACTTGGAATAGGCTCCCTATTAAATATATGAATTGTATGATTCTGGGAAACTTTTACTCCAAATGATATTAATGCACGTAATATATGTATAAGTCAAATATGGCACAGTATCACCATTAATTAAGACCCCTTAGTGGTCCCCTGATTGTTGAAATGCAATGATAGTAGAAGAGGGTGACTATACAAATACGACAACCGAGCACAGATTGTAGTACTAGGACATGTTCTGTTCCATCTGATTCCACGTAGTGGCCCCATGATTACTACTGGCATACAAATTGAGCGCCAAACACAGACTTTAAATCTGCGCCTAGAAAACTATACATCTCGGGACTGAAACCAAATCAGTGACACAGATCAATGTGGGAAATTGTCCAATGTAAACAACACAAATTAAGTTGCTAATTGCTGTAGTGTCATTTTAAATAGGAACACTTTTGTTGTATTTCACAACAATGGCATATGGCATAATAATGACATGATTTTGTAATGAGCACAGTCAATCCTGAACATATTTTCATATGATTATATCTCGCTTTATTGACATTTGTTTTATTGCCTACCAAGAGTATCTTTAACAAATACAATGTTGGGAAGTGCAACCGAGAGCTAGAATCAAATAACACACTTTCAAAATGGGTAATCCCCATATTTAAGTCATGCCCTTGCAGCATTCTGGGAGCAACATATGCTGTTCTTAAACTCCTCTCCCCTCAGTGCAATATACAATCCAAAATCTGTGCTACAGTTCATTTTATTGGGAGGTAGCAGTGCCAAGCAAGAGGCATTTGTGGTATGGATGCCTGTCTCACGTTAGTGCAGTACGGTTCTGGCGTGCACTATCGCAGCGCTTTACAGCACTCAAGGAAAAGATTTACCACTCTCTCAAATGCCCAGACTATCATTCTTTCCCCTGCAAGCTTCTATGTTGTTGGTGGTTGGCCATGAAACTGCCACTGAGAGGTTTTTTTTCTTAATCTATACCATTTCTAAAGTATGTTGACAAATTCAGTGTTTAAATGAGCTCCTTGTCCATTTTGTGGTGGAGAAGGTAGGAAGGCGTCTACTTGTTACAAAATAAAATAAAAATAGGAGATGCTTTGGGTTTATTCTCTATTGTTCCTCCCAGCGTGGTTGAGACTTAGAGGTCCATTAGGATGGCGTGAGGAAAAGCACCCCGACCGCCATGGAAGCGGAAAACAACCGCCTGCCAGCACAAATTAGGAGTAACTGCCAAAAAAATCAGACCGCGGAGGAACGAGGCCAAGAAAAACCGCCCGTTGCGTGCGGAGATGGCCAAAATCCGTCAGCAGCAATCAGAATTGCGGCGGAAAAACACCAACCAGCCGCAAGTATAACGGAGACACAGCACCGGAGATTAGTATATCCCCGACGGTCCCGCGGTACGTACCGTCGTCTCCGACCGCCGCGGTCGCAGAATGGGATGAATGGGAGAGCCAGCGGAAGAGCTGAAGCAAAGCCACCGCAGCGGAAGAACTGTACAAAATATGGCGGACGAAGCCAAAACCCCACAAGAACGCCAAAAAGTGCACACAGAAAAAACGCAAATAAAAGCATAATCCATGGGAAGTCTTGGTCATGGTAACGGTGTAAAGATTTAGTACATTAAGGGCTAGTCTTTATATTTGTCCCAATCGATATGCTCTTTGAATGACAAATGGTGCTGTCATAAGAATTTTTCTCTCTGCATAACAAATACTGTTTTCAATATAAAATGTTATTTTGTATTATGTTTTAATTGTATTGTACTTTATGCAATATTGTACTTTTAATTGATAAAAACTGTTACACATAGGTTGTGAAACAAACATTTTTTTTTAATGTCATTACATCTGTATACAATGTGTATTTTAATACAGTAGTCTTTTTGTGATGCAATTTGGGACTTGTTAAGTGGATATTACTAGAATCAAGCTAGAGTATTCTGTTAAGGACAGAATTACTATACGACTGAATAAGATGATGGGATTACTGTATGTGTTTTAAATATACTTCAAGGGACAGCTGACTTCACAACTAAACACACAGAAAACTAGCCATGCCCCCCAAATACACAAAACACAGCCCAATGACACAACCACATGGCAAAAAGAAAAATACAAATCCAAGGACCACACACCTGTCAGCAACACCCCAATTGGACACACCCACATAGCTGAGTATAAAATCAGCCCCTTCCCTGCCCACAATCCCTTGCAAAACTCCAGGGAGAGAAGGGACACATACCACAGCTGACAGGAGAGGCAAAGAACACAACATCACTAGCCACACCACACACAGCACCACCACCACCTCCACACCCGCACAACAAATCCCCCTGCACAACACACACCATACACAGCACAACCACAACCACCACTCACACTCCTGCACCCACAATCACCTTGCACACCACGCACCATGGCCACACAGAAAATGCCCAAATTCACTGAGAGTGAGTTGAAGGTCATGGTAGATGAGGTAATCAGAGTGGAACCACAGCTTTTTGGTAGCCTGGTCCAACAGACACCATTAGCCACAAGGACACAAATGTGGGCAAGTATAGTCCAAAGGGTCACCCCAAGATCAAAAAAAGAGATCATGAAGCGGTGGCATGATCTGAAGAGGGTGGTCAAGGAGAGAAGGAGCAAGAACTGTGAGCTGGCTCAGAGGACTGGCGGTGGCCCTCCCATTCCGCAAAAACCATTCACACCATGGGAGGAGAAGGTGCTTGCCATACTGCATCCAAAGAGTCTCACAGGAGAAGCCGGGGGAGTGGAGGCTGCAAAGTACAAAGAAATGACTACTGTCACTCTGCTATGTACTGTCTTGCACAACTACAAAGCTACACCACGTAGGACACATACCATCCATCTGCACCACACACTCACAAAACCATGGCTCACAGATCCAACATTCACCCACTCCCATCCACCCCAAACGTAGCTACCAACATTACCATGGGGGCATGTGTACAGACAAACAGCACTACAACTCCCGCCAGGCCCCCTGGCCCACAGCATCAGCAGGATGGAGCCCTCTCCCACCCCACCCACAAGCAGTTGGAAGTCATTGTAGTACACCAAACAAACTTACAGGTAGGTAGCCATCTTCACAATGAGGCTGGGGGGGCTGCATCACTACTCCCACCATACCCCCTGTCCCACAGCCTACCAAGATGTATCCCTCCCCCTGAAGCATGTGTCAGCCATCACACAAACCACATCTAACTCACAGGTAGGTAGCCAACTTCCCTGGGAGGGTGTCTGGGGGTAGAGGACCTGCACCACTATCCCCACCATACCCCCTGTCCCACAGCCTACCAAGATGGATCCCTCCCCCGAAGCATGTGTCAGCCATCACACAACCCACATCCAACTCACAGGTAGGTAGCCAACTTCCCTGGGATGGTGTCAGGGGGTGGGGGGCCTGTACCATTATCCCCACCATACCCCTGGTCCCACAGCCTACCAACATGGAACCCTCCCCCCAGAAGCATGTGTCAGCCATCACACAATTCACATCCAATTCACAGGTAGGTAGCCAACTTCCCTGGTCCCACAGCCTACCAAGATAGATCCCTCCCTCCCAGAATCATGTGTCAGCCATTACACAACCCACATCAAATTCACAGGTAGGCAGCCATCTTCACAATGAGGCTGTTGGGGGGCCTGCACCACTACTCCCACCATGCGCCCTGTCCCACACCTGAGCAAGATGGAGCCCTCCCCCACCCCACCCACAAGCATTTTGAAGCCATTGCAGTACACCAAACAAACTTACAGGTAGGTAACCATCTTCACAATGAGGCTGTTTGGAGGGAGGCCTGCACCACTATTCCCACCATGCCCCCTGTCCCACACCTGAGCAGGATGGAGCCCTCCCCCACCCCACCCAGGAGCAGTTGGAAGCCATTGCAGTACACCATTCAAACTCACAGGTAGGTAGCCATCTTCACAATGAGGCTGTTTGTGGGGGTAGGACTGCACCACTACTCCCACCATGCCCCCTGTCTCGCACCTGAGCAGGAGGGAGCCCTCCCTCACCCAGGAGCAGTTGGCAGCCATTGCAGTGCACCAAACAAACTTACAGGTAGGTAGCCATCTTCACAATGAGGCTATTTGTGGGGGGGAGGCCTGCACCACTACTCCCACCATGCCCCCTGTCCCACACCTGAGCAGGATGGAGCCCTCCCCCACCAAGGAGCAGTTGGAAGCCATTGCAGTACTCCAAACAAACTTACAGGTAAATAGCCAGTACGTGCACCCACCCATTTTAAAAAAATGAAATGGAGCCATATGACAACACCAGTACTCTCATTGCACAAAGAGGAGTACCTACCTCATTGCCAAGCACAGTGTGCACACAAGAAAGCTAAGGAAACTGACACAGCCACCAAAGTGTGACACACCAATGCACAACTAGAAGAAAGTCAGGGCACAATCATGCACAGCACCTAGTTACATGTGCATCACCATGGGGCAAGTGCAACAAGGACCATTTGAAAAATAAGAAAGCATGTGTGGTGGTACAAATCAATATATGCACATGACAGGACAAAGGGATGCAGGCGATGACAATGGCCAGTCCATGACCAGATGTGACGTCTGCTAGGTCAGACAAATAAACAATCAGTTCTCAATTAAACACATGTTGTGCCAGGCCCTAGATGGCAACAAGTCCCTGTAATCCTTAATTGTGCACGGGTCGCATGGTATGCCTTGAAGCCTCACACCATGGACAAGTACTGCCTGTACCACTGCATCATGTCAGGAAGCACAGTACTGCACATAGTCAACAATGTGATGATATGTCAATTGAGTAGTGTACAAAAAGTGAATGACACACAGCTAGCACAAAGCTTGCCGGGTGCACTGCAACACCAGCAACCTGCACAGCCAGTCTCCACCCCCGGTGAAAGGACTCTCGGATGTTGACTCCCAGGATTCCATGGACGATGAGCTCGAGGCCGGCCCATCTCATGTGCCAGGGAGCACCAGGTCTCAGGACCCCATCATCCCCCACACCACATCTGCGTCAACAACAACTCCACAGCAGACCCCTGCTGTCACGGCTTGTTTGGTCACCGCCACCACCACCACCACCAATGCTGCCTGCAACACCCTCCCTGTCCCAGAGGATGACCAGCACACAGTGGTGAGGCAACAGGTCCGTGGCAGCAGGGCAGGTGGGAGGGGCAGGGTCACCCAGGGACACCAGGAGGCTAGGACCCACTCCCTGGAACACATCACCAGAGTCCTGGGTGCATACAAACAGGCCCAGGGATGAACAGGCCTTTCGGATGAACTGTTGCACGAGTTCATCCTGCCGATGAGGTCCATCGACACCAGCATGGGACAAATTGTGGACCTCTTGGGCCAGCAAGTGGCGGTACTGAGGGACAGGCATGTGCCATAGACAACACCTCCACCTCCGTCTGGTGGGCCGCACAATGACAGTTCACCATCCTCCTCTGCGCCCACAGAGAGGGGCGAGTCCTCAGACCCCACTGGCCCTGCAACAGGGCCCCCCATGCCAAACGATGAAGGGGTCGTCCTAAGAAGACCCTGGGAGTATCTAGAGGCCAAGCACCTGCCAGACACCAGTCACGGAGCCAGCCATGATGGCAGCCCTCTCCACCACTGCATTGACTTTTTGGACTGTCTTTCCCCACACTGCCTTGTGAATGACATCTGTCTGTTGGACTGGGTCACCTCAGCAATGTGGTGACTACTCGACTATCTCATCTACCACAACTGTCAACTACTGCTCCACCCCACCCCCAATGGAAATGTACACCCCCCGCATCTCACTATTGTAAATAAAATATCCTCACACACATGTTGGTGTGTCCGCTCCGTCTTTACTGCAGGATGTACAGTCTTCAACATGATCACAATGTACCAGGAGCATGGACTGTATGTAGGCAAGGATAAGTCGAAGGCACCTAGGGAAACACAACAGAACAACTGTCACTGGTCTGGGTGTGGCATCACAGACATCACACAACCCCTACTATCAGGATAACACAACATGCACATGTCACAATGGCCAACAAGTGTCATCATACACGTCCTGTTGATGTCCCTGAATGACATGTCCCAGAAACATTTCCAACCACAACTGAGTCTACAGCTGGCTGATGCTACAATTCTCACATGCCCCTTCACGTTAACAGCAATATTAGCAGACAATGGGTATGTTGAACATTGACACCCACCGTCAAGTGAAGTAGCGGGTGATGAGCTGTTCCCGCAGGTCAACACCTTCCTCCTCTCCACTGTCCTCATCACTGGACACAGCTTGGTTTGCAGGCTGGGGCCTTGGGTCCTCACCATCATCCAGGAGCAGGGGAATCTCCTTGCGAATGGCTAGGTTGTGGAGCAAGCAGCATGCCACAACAATCTGACACACCTTCCTGGGCGAGTATGCCAGTGCACCGGTCTTGTCCAGGCAGCGGAAACGTGACTTGAGCAGACCAAAAGTACGCTCCACCACACAACGAGTCCTCCCATGGGCCTCATTGTAGCAGACTTCAGCCAGGGACCTGGGATTCCGCAGTGGGCTCAGCAACCAGGGACGGATGGGATATGCAGAGTCACCTAGGTATGACAAACACAAATAGACATTGCAATGTCGCTGAGGCTCAGGGCAGCAGGACACACACACAGCATGCCACACAACCAGGCATACTCACCCAAAATCCATGCACGCTCGGGAAGAAAATTAGCCATCAGCTGGGGCACTATGCTGTTTTGCAGGATGTAGGAGTCATGGGCCGATCCGGTGAATTTGGCACACACCTGTGAGATAGTCATATCGGCCAGGCACATTGATGGAGTGGTAATGATTGCGATTGCGGTATATGTGCTCACTTGCCTGTGGTGGCACAAGACTGACATGGGTGCAATCAATGGCCCCAACAACATTGTGGATGTGTCCAAGGGGATAGAAGTCTCCCTTCACAGCTGGCATTTCAGCACCCCTGGGGAATTGGATGTATCTGTCCTTGTATAGCACCATGGCGGACAGTTAATCACGCAGCACCATGCTTAACATCGGTCGTGACTAGGCCTGGGCTAAATTTCCGCGTTCCGCGGAGAGCGCGAAAATGTCAAAATTTCCGCATTCCGCAGCTTAGCGATAATTTGTTTCTTGCTCGCGCTGTAAAATAATACATTCTCGCGCGCGCCGATCGCCTTACCTGAATCCCAGCATTCGCCAACAAGTTTTCCCGATCCGGTCGCGTTCTCCACGAGATGTTGGATTGTTGGTAGCAATTTGCGCTGTCTCGCGACAGTTCGCGCCCGCAGTAATGTCATTGGTCGCGCGATCACGTCTTTCTTCTCGCGATCATGCACCGCGAGAAGAGTGAAAACAAGATGACCGCGCCCGCGAGCAACCGCATGGGTAAGTTGGCGAGCCGCAACCACGCAGAAAATACCGCGAACGGGCGGGAAAAAAACGTCCGCATCTTCGTGATATTTCCGCGTGTTTGCGGAGATTTTTAACATTTTCGCGATAATTTGCGAAAGTCACTTTCGCAAATTCTGCCCACCCCTAGTTGTGACATCCCACCAGCGCTGGCCACAGTCTCCTGGAACGATCCAGTGGCGAAAAAATTCAGGACTGCCATCACCTTATAAGTAGGGGTAAAAGCTGTTGGATATGCCCTGCAGGGCTGCAGGTGGGGCTCCAACAAATCACAAAGGATTTTCAGGGTGGCTCTGTCCAGACGGCATTTCCATATGATCGCAACATCCTCCATGTCCTCCAGCACCGTCAAGTGATGAGTCAAATTTGGCCTCCTCCTATTTGAGAGGATAGTGGACACATGTCATGAGATATGCACAGCATATCACGTTCTGGATGACACATCCACAACAATGACTGACATCTATAGGGACTAACAGACCAGCTTACATGGAGTGACACCTTCAGCTACACAAATGGCACACATGTCAACTTGCACAAGACAAGTACCTCAAACACCACATTGGTCAATGTGAATGCACATAGGGATATGGCCACAGTTCACATGGGCATGCCTGGGAGTATAGCATTCAGCATATGTGTAGCTAATCAAAACCACTGGCTCCTACCTTGCTGCTGTACCTGTCACACCTTAATGCGTCATTACAACCTGGCACACATCCACCACACAATGACCAAATTCGGCGCTGGAATGACAAATGTGTTCATGAGCAGACATGAGAGGCAATGCTAAATAGATCATCATTCATTGAGACGAGCATCGCTGTGATTGTCACTGGACCTCAACACATTGACATGTGTACATATTGTACAGTCCAGAACAACACTGTCCTGCCTACACCAACATCAAATCCATAAGTGACATGTGAGTGGGTACAGGCAAATCTACACACACACAAACATGGCATGTGTAGCCATCAGTGGAGTGAATTGACTTTTGGCATCGTGTGCACAATGATGTGCCATTTAACATGTTGGCACTGTGCACTGTTGATGTTTGACAGATGGCCATTGCCATTGTATGGCACCCAAATCGCGGTAGCTACCGCCTGGTCCCGGTGGTGTGTCACCAGCACCACCATTCATACAAGTGCGGTAGTGATAGGCATGGAGACATATGGAAATGGCGGTTGGCATGCTCCGCTGCCTGAATGGTGGAACCTCGTGTCAATGTATCGCACTCAAATCGCGGTAGCTACCGCCTGGCCCCGGCGGTATGTCACCAGCACCCCCATTCACACAAGTGTGGTAGTGATAGGCATGGAGACATGTGGAAATGGCGGTTGGCATGCTCCGCCGCCTGAATGGCGGAGCCTCGTGTCAATGTATGGCACCCAAATCGCGGTAGCTACTGCCTGGCCCCAGCGGTGTGTCACCAGCACCCCCATTCACACTCATGCGGTAGTGATAGGCATGGAGACATGAGAGAATGGCGGTTGGCATGCTCCGCCACTGAAATCGCGGTAACGCACCCCAGGCCCCTGTGTTGTGTCACCACCATGGAGCATGCCCATACAGCCAATAGGACTCTGAAAGGAATAACAACTCCTAGGCAACACAGAACCTGGCGAAGATCAGGTAATAAACATCAAAACAAAGACTCAGTGTACTACCAAAATTAATTAAAAACAATACATTTTATTCTTTATCATCCATTAATTAAAATAGAAAAAAACACCATCAACAAACAAATAGCAAGACAGTGACATAATAATAAATAGAATCATACATATATGCTAATATTGGTTTACATACACAAAACCTGTTGTTCTGCAGAACATAAAAAATACATAAACAAACATGGGAGGTGGCTAGATCTAAGTAGATGGAGATGTAAATACAGCCAATAGGAGCCATGATTGCGGTGGCATGATGTAATTTTGAAGATCGCGGTAGGCGTGCTCCACCACCGCGGAGGCGGTCATCAGATGCATTTGAAAGAGGCAGACCTGGGCCACCAATTGCTGCAGCTTTGCACCTTTGAAACGACCCCAGGGGGCTATATATGTGTGAGAGTGAGCCTCACATTTCCACTGCTCCCAGAGCCTGCTGCCAGCAACCCCTCACCTGCTGCTGCCTCCAGGAACTGCTGCCTGAGACCCCTCACCTGCTGCTGCCTCCAGGGACTGCTGCCTGAGACACCTCACCTGCTGCTGCCTCCAGGGACTGCTGCCTGGGATCCCTCACCACCCAATTCCGCCGCTGTTGTCTCACGTCCACAGTGATGGCAAGGACATAGAAGATCCGTGCCAGTCCCTTCACAAGCGAGGAGCTGGAGGTCCTGGTGGATGAGGTGCTCACACAGTACCCAAGGCTATATGGTGCCCCAAATGTCGTGGTAAGTCTTCCAACAGTCGTGGGCTAGGGCAGGGGGGCCACACATGTAGTTGGACTGATGCAGTTGGTGCCTGGGAGTGTGGGGTAGTGTCACGCACTGTGCAAAAACAACAGTTGATGGACATAATGCAGAACAATGTCATACATTCACCCCAGTACAGAGATCTAGGCCTAAATCCATCGGTTTTTTGCTCACCATGCTGTTCCAGTTTGAACCCAGCCATATGCAAATCAGTCTTGACCCTGCGCCTCATGGGTACAGTCCAGCCCGAACTGCCAAGCCAGGTCCTCCCTGGACTGGAAACAAGCATCCTAGGACCGGTTTCGGGGTTTCACCCCTCTTCAGCCAGGATAGCTTGACTCCAGTGGCATGGAGAGCACAGGACCCACGTCTGGGCATACCCTTCCCACTCGGGGTGACAAATGCAAAACAACAGTTGATGGACAGAATGCAGAACAATGTCAAACATTCACCCCAGTACAGAGATCTGGGCCTAAATCTATAGTTTTTTTGCTCACCATGCCATTCCAGTTTGAACCCAGCCATATGCAAATCAGTCTTAACCCTGTGCCTATGGGTACAGTCCAGCCCGAACTGCCAAGCCAGGTCCTCCCTGGACTGGAAACAAGCATCCTAGGACCGGTTTAGAGGTTTCACCCCTCTTCAGCCAGGATAGCTTGATTCCAGTGGCATGGAGAGCACGGGACCCACGCCTGGGCATAACCTTCCCACACAGGGTGACAAATGCAAAAACAACAGCTGATGGATAGAATGCAGAACAATGTCATAGATTCACTCCAGTACAGAGATCCGGGCCTAAATCCATCGTTTTTGTGCTCACCATGCCGTTCCAGTTTGAACCCTGCCATATGCAAATCAGTCTTGACCATGTGCCTCAATTATACAGTCCAGCCCGAACTGCCAAGCCAGGTCCTCCCTGGACTGGAAACAAGCATCCTAGGACCAGTTTCGGGGTTTCACCCCTCTTCAGCCAGAATAGCTTGATTTCAGTGGCATGGAGAGCCAAGGACCCACGTCTGGGCATACCCTTCCCAATCGTGGTGACAAATGCAAAAACAACAGTTGATGGACAGAATGCAGAACAATGTCATACATTCACCCCAGTACAGAGATCTGGGCCTAAATCCATCTTTTTTTTGCTCACCATGCCGTTCCAGTTTGAACCCAGCCAAATGCAAATCAGTCTTGACTCTGTGCCTCATGGGTACAGTCCAGCCCGAACTGCCAAGTCAGGTCCTCCCTGGACTGAAAACAAGCATCCTGGGACCGGTTTCGGGGTTTCACCCCTCTTCAGCCAGGATAGCTTGATTCCAGTGGCATGGAGAGCACGGGACCCACGTCTGGGCATACCCTTCCCACTCGGGGTGACAAATCCAAAAACAACAGTTGATGCACAGAATGCAGAACAATGTCATACATTCATCCCAGTAAGAATGATGATGGATTAAACCCAGATCAGTTGACTGGGGGTGAGTGCTTGCAATGTTCAACACTCAGTCCATCATCCCCTTTGGTTTTGCTTTGTTCGCCCTAAGTTGGCAGGGTATGCCCAGACATGGGTCCCTTGCTCACTTTGCCCCTGGATTCAAGATAGCCTTGCTGATGAGGGTTATGAACCCGAAACCGGTCCTACGATGCTTGTTTCCGGTCCAGGGAAGACATGGCTTGACAGTTCAGGCTTGGCTGTTCCCATGAGGCACAAGGTCAGACTGATTTGCATATGGCCATGTCTGAACTGAGATGGCGGAGTGAGATAAAGAATGATTTTTTGTAAACATGTTTTTATTGCAGAAATAAGAGTAAGGCATCCGTGATTTCAACCTTTCACCACGATATCTCAGAGCACACCCATCTTCATAACATAGCACACAGCCAATCAGCCCACATCCCGGAGGCCGTGCGGAATACCAGTACATAAACTCTGAGCATCATAGCGATCAGTTCACAAAGTGGCAGGTCAACGGCACAATTTAATAACTGCTTTTTTACCCACCCGCCTCAGTCCCCAACATTCCGTCCTAACTGCTCTCATCCGGACTGTGAGCTAAAGAATGATGATGGATTAAACCCAGATCAGTTGACTGGGGGTGAGTGCTTGCAATGTTTAACACTCCGTCCATTATCCCCTTTGGTTTTGCTTTGTTTGCCCTAAGTTGGCAGGGTATGCCCAGACTTGGGTCCCTTGCTCACTTTGCCACTGGATTCAAGATAGCCTGGCTAATGAGGGTTATGAAACCGAAAGCGGTCCCAGGATGCTTGTTTCCGGTCCAGGGAAGACATGGCTTGGCAGTTTGGGCTGGACTGTTCCCATGAGGCACAGGGTCAGACTGATTTGCATATGGCCATGTCTGAACTGAGGTGGCGGAGTAAGCTAAAGAATGATGATAGATTAAACCCAGATCAGTTGACAGGGGGTGAGTGCTTGTAATGTTAAACACTCCATCCATCATCCCCTTTGGTTTTGTAGTGTCATGCACTGCCTGACATGCTGTCTCCAGTGGGAGGGTGTCAGTACCCAATGCCACAGCTTTCCCTCCCTGCAAATGTATGTATGAGTGACCTGTGTTGTGTTGTCAGCCATACAGTGACACAGAAGGTTGTTCATGCTGTAGTCAGGACAGTGATTGCTTGGCTGGATGGCTGTGTGTGCCCTGTAGTCCTTCTCAGTGTGAGCCCAGCTGACCTATACAGTCCCTGCCTACAAAGAGAAGGACACCTCACTCAACTTACAGAGTATGACAGCAGTCTTTTTACATTGCACTCCAGCTATGGGCCATCTCGGCACTGTATTTTGCACACAACTGCCCTTTTGAATGGCGTTTTGTATTTGTGTGATCATGTCCCTCAATGTGACCACCATGACACATTCAACTATTCACAGGACAGGGATATTGATGGCTGCGCAGTCTTGGACACAGTGAGTCCACCCCCAAACACAGGTTGACATGTGATGTATGTGATGCTCAAGCCAAAAATGGACTGGAGTGTGGGCAGGATACATGGGTGTTTCAGTGCTGGCAACCGGCATGTGCGTGAGATGTGCAGGGACTGTGTTCCCCCTCACACCTGCATGCTTTAACATCAGCTTTCCCCATGCAGGTGTCCCATGTGAGCTGTACTATAGTCTCTGAATGCCAATTTTGTTGGATATGTTATGATTTTGCATCTTGCTGCTATACTGATAGATGTTGGTACATGGCACTGTGTCACTGATCATTTCCCACTCTTGTCTCCCATGCCTGCGTAAGGCCGTGTGGAGGGCCATTGCAGTGAAGGTGCGAGCCCAGGGGGTCTCAAACCGACAGCGCACCCACTGCCACAAGAGATGGGACGACATCAGCCGGCTGACAAAGAATGTGGTGGAGATGACCTTGGGCCTGCTTCCTCGCACTGGGCGTCGGGCACGGCGCAGTATGACACCACTTGGCATCTTGGCGGTGACACAGCCTGAGCTGGATGCACGTTTGAAGGAGCATCAGCAGCAAGCCAGGGGTGATCCTTTGGGGAGTCTGAATTTGGCTGGGAGTGGCTGCATGTGTACAGAGCCTATGCCAACGCTGGCCTCTGTGATGTTGGCAGCGTGATGCTGTGGCATGTAAGTGGCTGCTGGCCTCGGTGCCTTTGTCATGCATTTGCTCTACCTGTACTTACAAAGGTGATTTAGATGCTGTGCCTTCACATTTCATTCTGAGTTGTGCTCTTCAGGTTTCTTCTACATTGTTGTAGTCTTGGGAATCCCATGTAAGGAAGGGCAGTGTGGCCAATCTGACTGTGCGTACATCAATGCGTCCATTGCATGCACCCATATTGGGGAGGCCTACATCTTACAGCAATGTGCAGCATTATATTGTCCCCAAGGTACGACATGGTGGGTGGCATGGGCTAATGTCCATTGTGGATTGTCATGTTGTAGTCTGGGTCTGTGTTGTCCCCTCCTGTTCCATCCAGCTCTGTTATTGGCCCCCATCATGTCCCTAGGTGTGCTCAGAACTAGTTGTGTGTCTGTTTGAACAGAGCCACAAGCAGGGTGTTGTGCTGTGTGGTCATCACATGGCTCACTCATGCCTAAGTATCCTGTTTCCACGCACTGCTTGAATCTATGTAGTGAGTTTGCACGATGTGATTGCACAGGGTGGTGTGCAACATGTAGATTTGGTCAACTTTTGTCATCCATTGCTTTCATATGTTTGTTCTGTTGCTGCCACTGACCTGACCCTACATCTCTCTCTTCCATGCAGCATCACCTGTGGTTACGGAGGGACAGGAGATGGACACCAGTGGGGGTGAAACTAGCACCACAGATGCCCAGGAGCCCAGTGACACAGATGTCACCAGAGTCTCAGAGGGGGACAAGAGTCTGCTGGAGGAGTCCCAGCCTGAGACGCAAAGCACCACATCATCCGATGCCAGCGGGGATGCATCCATGTTGGAGGGCACAGAGAACAGGGACTCTGCATCAACTTCCACCACACAGCGAGCATTGCCCACCCTCTCAGCCACTTCCTCTGGTGCTGCCCGTGTCCACCTCACTAAGAGGGTGAGAGTGTCCTTCACCCCTGGCACCGCTGCCCCTGCCCCCCCTGCTGCCATCAGTGCTGAGTCTGTGGACATTTTGCGCTAGCTGTGTGTAGGCCAGACAGCTCTCCTCAATGCCTTCATTGACGATGACAAGAAATTGGCCCAGGTGGTTGCTTTCATGAAGGGCATACATTCCAATGTGGGTGGGCTGCACCGGACAGTCCAGGCTTTGTCATCAACAGTGACATCTGCCCTGCAACAGGCACATACTCAGAGTCCAGCTCCAGTCCCTTTGTCCACCCCCTTAGCAGTGGCCACATCTGACGATAGTGACCATGGTCCACATACATCAAAGTCACGATACAGCACACGGAGCACACAGCAGCAGCAACCCAAGCGGTCCTGGGCACAGACACCATCCCCACAAAAGACCAAAGGCACACCAGAGCACAGGGAGAAAAGCCCGTCAGGCGACACCAGTGGACAAATAGCAAAGCAGCAGAGCTTCGGCACACATGCCTCAGTGGCATCCCCATCCAAGGACTCTGCTGCCCCTAAAGCATCGCACAAAGATAATCGTACAGCGTCTGTGCCCACCAAGGATGTGGTGCATGCCAAGGGTACACCTAGGAAGGGCTCCAAGGCAGTATCACCAACCACCTCGACTCCCATTCCAAGCCCAGTGAAGCAGTGGCCGGAGGGCACTGAAGGGGTAACACCTAGTAAACAGAGGAAGGGGGACAGAGGCGAAGCAAGGCAAAGCATTCTGCTGGGTCCAGCACATCACCAGAGGGGCTGCCAGCGCCTCCACCTGCTGCAGCAGTGGCGGTGAGTGTGCCTGTTGTGCCTACACCACTTCCCATTGATGCAAAGTCAGTCAAGCCATTTCGGATCCCCAAGAAGTGTAAGGGCACCCCTCCACAATCTCCCAGCCACACCGTGACTGCCGTCTGCATAACCACCTCCATGTGCCACTACACCACCTGGTCCAAGCAGCCCTCCGGCTTACCAAGCCACTGATACCTCTACCTCAGCTGTTCCACTCTCTCCTCCATCAAGTGCCCCGACAGTCCCAGAGACACAGCTAACTCCCAGCCGCCTGACAGCCAAGTCTGAGTGTTAGTCACACTCACACACCTGTGTCTCACACAGGTGGGCCTGTATTGCACATTTTTGTCCCCTGACTGTGTTGCTTACCATGGAAAGGCACAGTCACACACATCCCCTGTGCAGCTTCTCATGGACTCAGTGTGCGCTTTGTCCTGGCCACTGGCCTTGTCGTTCACTCCTGTGTGTCCCCTGCCTGTGCAGCTTCTCATGGACTCAGTCTGCACTTTGGACTGGCCACTGGCCTTGTGTTTTGCCCCCTGCCTGTGCAGCTTCTCATGGACTCAGTCAGCACCTTGGACTGGCCACTGGCCTTGTGTTTTGCCCCCTGCCTGTGCAGCTTCTCATGGACTCAGCCTGCACTTTGTCCTGCCCACTGGTCTTGTCGTTCACTGCTGTGTGCCCCCTGCCTGTGCAGCTTCTCATGGACTCAGGCTGCACTTTATCCTGCCCACTGGCCTTGTGTTTTGCCCCCTGCCTGTGCAGCTTCTCATGGACTCAGTCTGCACTTTGGACTGGCCATTGGCCTTGTGTTTTGCCCCCTGCCTGTGCAGCTTCTCATGGACTCAGTTAGCACCTTGGACTGGCCACTGGCCTTGTGTTTTGCCCCCTGCCTGTGTAGCTTCTCATGGACTCAGCCTGCACTTTGTCCTGCCCACTGGTCTTGTCGTTCACTGCTGTGTGCCCCCTGCCTGTGCAGCTTCTCATGGACTCAGGCTGCACTTTATCCTGCCCACTGGCCTTGTGTTTTGCCCCCTGCCTGTGCAGCTTCTCATGGACTCAGTCTGCACTTTGGACTGGCCACTGGCCTTGTGTTTTGCCCCCTGCCTGTGCAGCTTATCATGGACTCAGTTAGCACCTTGGACTGGCCACTGGCCTTGTGTTTTGCCCCCTGCCTGTGCAGCTTCTCATGGACTCAGCCTGCACTTTGTCCTGCCCACTGGCCTTGTCGTTCACTGCTGTGTGCCCCCTGCCTGTGCAGCTTCTCATGGACTCAGGCTGCACTTTATCCTGCCCACTGGCCTTGTGTTTTGCCCCCTGCCTGTGCATCTTCTCATTGACTCAGTCTGTACCTTGGACTGGCCACTGGCTTTATGTTTTGCCCCCTGCCTGTGCAGCTTCTCATGGACTCAGTCTGCACTTTGTCCTGGCCACTGGCCTTGTCGTTCACTGCTGTGTGCCCCCTACCTGTGCAGCTTCTCATGGACATGCTCTGCATCTTGTGCCTTGCTCTTCTCTTCTCATGGTACCTATCTGTGCAATATGTGAATAAAATCAGTTTCTCCTGTTGTCTATTTTGTCAGTGTCCTTACTGAATAAAGTTCTTTTGGTGTTTGTAAATGGTTTACTGTGCCACATGGTCTGTGTGGCACTTCAACATGGTCAATGTTTGGGCTTACTCTCTTTTTTTCAGGGCTGACAGGGTCTTCATTTCTCTTGACCCAGATACTTGTGGTGGCAATGGTGGCAATTTTGAATCGTTAGCAGTAGTCATTTACTTGATTAGTTCATGTTGGCTCTATTGTACACATGTCGGGGGGGGGTCACTGCCAGCACTCAGTGGGTTTCTGCACACAGCATTGCAGGAAGGCTGTCCAGGGTCATCATCTATGTGTGCTCTTCCTTTATGTGTGCCCAGTGGTGTATGTGTGTGGTCATCTTGTGATGGCCAGTCATCCTAGTCCCATGGCTTACTTTCCATTTGTGCTCTTGGGTGGCCAGGTAGTGTGCAGTGTGATGTGTACATGCCTCTGCAATGTCAACTACACACATGTGTCTCCCAGGAGTTGTGTGCCTGTTGTTTTGATTGTTCATCCCTGTGGATGTGGTTGTATGCCCATGTGTGAGTTGTGTGTTGTGCACTATGCAGTGCGTTGGTGTGTCCTTGCTGTTCTGTCTGACTCCTACTTGTTGTTTGTGTCACTTGCGTGTATGCAGAGAGTGTTACTGGCAAATCAGTGTTGTGGTTTGTTGCACATCCATGTGTCTGGTGGCTGTTTGTGGGGACTGTCCAGACCTGCTACTCCACACTGCCATTGTGGTTGTGTTTTCTCATGCCTTGCTGTCACATGGTGCCTTCTTGCCTCCAGTGTGGCATGTTGTGTGTGTTGTCATGCCATCCCCTATCTGTGCTTCTTCTGCCTACCCATTGTGGGTCTGCACTCCCTCTCTTTGTGTTTGGTACACTCCTGCAATGTCCCGTACTGACATGCAGTACATTTCACTTTGGTGTGAGCTGTCCCCTTGGTTTGTATGTGTGTGTGCCTCCCCATGACTTCATTTGTGCCACTGTTCTTTGTCGTGCAGTTCTTTGTCCAGGGTCAATGTGTCACTCAGGGCATTTCCCTAATGTGTCATGTTCTGGTGCTGTTTGTCAGTCATGGTTGCTCCTTTGCAGTTCAACTGTGTGTGCTGCCCAGTCCTGTGGTCAAGTTGTTTCCTCCTTTGTGTCCCAGGCTTGTGCATCTATTGGGTGTTGTGTTGTATGTTTGTGTGTTGTTTGTGTTTTTGTTTCACTTCCTGGGTGTGCTGTTGTCTTTGTGCTGTGCTGTGTGGGTTGCTGTTCTGTCACTGATGTCTGTGTGTGTCTGGTATGCTATGGTGTGCACACACCACTTGTGCATGCACCACTTGTTGTGCATGCAGTGCTGTGTGTGTATGTTGCCTTGTGATTGCCTGGTGTGCATCCCCTGATGTCGAGCTGTGTTTGCTATGTGATTGTTCTGCCTGTGCATCTGTTGCTTGTTTGCTGTGGCTGTGTTGTTCTGTGATGGTGCACTTCTTGTGTGTGTTGTGGTATGTTGTCTGTGCATTGTTCCTGGGTGATGGGGTTGTGCACTCCTGTTGTGTCTGTGCTCCCATTGCCTTTCCCCAGTTTAGCTGCACAGGGTATTTCTGTTGTTGTGGCTCTGTGTGTGTTTCTGTTGGGCTATGTGTTTGTCTGTTGTATTTGTTTCCACATTTGTGGTGGCATCCCTGTGTGTGTGTGATGTCTGTGGCTGAGCCCAGGGTGTGTGGTTGTTTGTGTGTGTATTGCCTGTCAAGTATTGCCAGCCTTCAGTGTGTTTGTCACTGGTGTTGTGTGCTGCTGGTGTGAGGGGGGTATGTGTGTAGATTCTTACTGGTGTTTATCAGTCCTGAGGTGTGTAGATGGACCCTGTGTGTAGTGCTGCTGGTGTGCTCCTGTGGGGTAGTTGTATGTATGTGTGACTGTGCAGGCTGTGTGTCCATTTGGATGTTGATTCATGTATATGTTCATTTGTTGCTTGTCCTCATTGACATTTCCCTGAGTGTGGTGTTGTGTGTGTTTCCCTGGCTCTGTGCTACTGTGCTGTGTGTTGTGTGTTCCTGTGCAGCCACTCCTGCATTGTGTGTCTCCATGATTGTTTGTTGTGTGGTGCAGGGTGTGTATTGCCCTGGCTTGTTGTTGTGCATGGGGTGCACAGGAGGGGCACATGGCATGTGCCTTCATGGGGTGTGCTAGTGTGTGGTGGGAGTGGGTGAGTCCCTGTGGCCTTTGTGCCCTGCCCATGCCTGGCACTGGCCCTGCCTTCTGCATTGTGCGCATGTATTCGCTTGTGTTCGTCACTGCGGTGATGTGACTGGGACATTGCTGCATGGTGGCGGTAGCTGTGTGTCCAGGATGCAGCGGGGTGACTTTGTGGCAGATGGGTGATGTGTGGGTGCCCTTGTGGATGTGCCCCTGTCCCTCCTCGGTGTCTGATGTGGATTTGGACCTGGTGTCAGGCCGTGTGTTCTGTGTTGTGTGTTGTGTTGTTGCATACCTGCGGCGGCGTCCGTGGCGGTCCATGAGTTCCTGGAGATGTAGCAGGTACAGCACTGGGAAGACATGTAGAGCTGGGTCCATGGCAGTCGTGACCGGGACTCTGGTTTCGCGCTCCGCTGTCGAGCCTCCGCTGTCTCCGGTTGGGCGGTTTCACAGCTGCAGTGCGTCCGCTTGTTTGGGGCATCCTAATTTGTGGAGCGGGGCGGACGTCATTCCGCACGGCGGTGATTCTCCATTGGCTCCCACCGCAGGAGTGGGAGTGCGCGTCGCACCGCGGCGGTCGGGAAATGAGCTATGTTTGGCCATACTATTATGACGGACGTGAGTACCGCTGCTCGCGGGCGGAAAAATGCATTTTTCCACACCACCAGCACCGCGGTGGTGCCACTGCCTGACATCCTAATGGACCCCTATGTTTAGGAATATAAATAGGTGTTTGAATTAATGGTCTGTTGATTGAGGTAAAAGCCATGACGTAGGGACTGTCATGAAGAAGACTTGGGACTTGTACTAGTAAGACTACTAATGAATTGTGCGTTAAGCACTTTCAAAATGCATTTTAAACTATACTGTTTCACATCTCTTACTTGTTTTTCATCGATCGCTTCTATAATGGTTTATTATATATATATTAACGTCAACAGGGTTTGAAGATCCAATGTGCACGTCAGACATAAAGACATTCGAAGGTTCAACTTCAGCCACACTGTTTCTCTGATCGTTTTAAGGCAGATTTACAAATGTTTAGCACAATTCAGTGCTACAACCAAATTTTACCAGCTGCATTGCACAAGGGGAAGGAAGCAGCGCAAAGTCATATTTATGAAAAATAGCCCGCTGCTGCTGTTCATTGCCTCTGCTGGTGCAGGCACGCACAACCTGGGCGCTATATTGAAGAGGTGTGTGTGATGTCTATCATAGGTCTATACTGGAAGCATACCCTTCCAGCACAAAATCCTTTGCCTAGACAAATTCTGGGGGATATTCACAAGGATCTATCGCCGAGTTAACTGCAATTTACCGCAGCCAAAGTTGCAATAAATGAATCGACCTATTCACAAGCTGGTGTCAACAGTCCACAGCACCAGTTAACCCGCGATAGCAGCCGCAAAAAACATCGCCACAGAAGACCCCCGCAACTTTCGCTAATGAGATGCAGAGTAGGTGTATCTGTGCCAAAATCTGTGTCTGTGACAACACCACTCCATTCACAACGACCAGCCAGAACTGCAATAAGAACACAAAACAGGCAATCAGGCGCGTTACCAGCAGGAAAATAACACCTGCTCTGACCTGGTGCAAAGTCGGACAATAGCCTGCACCAAAAAAGGGAGCACAGCCCACAGCCACATTGGAAGGGCAACAGATGCCATGGAGCCACTGGTCATGCGGCCCAGACACCCAAGAGGGCCACAACACCCACCACCCCAGGACCACAACCCCCCCCCCCCTCTGGACCACCACAGAGGCAGTGCAGACAAAGACAGCGGACCCCCAGGAAACGCACCAGCCACATAGACCCAACACCTGACAATGTCATAGCCCACTACAGGCTCAAAAGGACAACCATCCTATGCATCCTGACCAACATAGCCCAACAGGCCGACGGCACCAACACAGCGGACACCAACATCCCACCCCACACAAAGCTGCTGGCTGTGCTGCACCTGTTGGCCCTCGGTACCCCCAACCAACACCCGCCAGAGTCGGAGGAGTCACACAGCCAGCAACATCCAAGTCCCTTACACCTGTCCTGGACATCACCATCAGCCTGGTACCCCAGTCCCTATACATCCAACACAATGCACAGGATCTGCTGGACACCAAGCAAGGACCATACGCCATAGCCGGATGTACACACGTGTTGGGGGCAATCCACAGCACACATGTCCTACCTGTGCCCCCTGGTAACACAGCACACAATCACTGCAACAGAAAGCACACGTCTCACATCAATGTGCAGGTAACATCCGAACACCATGGAACTTCCACCAATCTCGCCTCCAAATACCCAGCCAGTGAGCATGGTCCCTTCATTTTCCGACAGTCCAGCAGCAACCAGCTTCCCAGGATGGTACCAAGGGAAATGCACAGCCTCTTGGCAAGTTCCAAATGAACACCCCACTCACCTCAACTCCACAACCATGCAACTCACAACACTGGCAATGCACACGTCACAAAATCACAACCAAGATGCAAAACAACATGACCACCCACCGGACATGACAGAACAACTCACAATGGTAACCTGGGCAACCTGGGCAAGCCGTGAACATGAGCCATCAATGGCATGGCACCTCAGCCACACAATAGCCGGATGTGGGGAGAGGTGGAACCAGGCATGTGTGAAGGATGCAGGAGAACCATGATTGGGAAAGTACACAATTTCAAGAGTGGTGGAGATGTGCTGGACAGACCGCAGTATGCTGAACACACCCATATCCATGGCGACATACATCGCTGGTGTATGGAGTGTAGTGGACAGTGGATGCAACCATGTCACCCCAGCCAGTGGGGGAGTAATTGGAAATGTTGCCTGTTATGTCCCCCCCATAAGCGTGAGCAGAGTGGGATGGCCCTGCGTACGCCAGGCCAGCATAGGGGTGTCAATAAAAAGCATGTAGCCCTGGACGTGGTCCTCTTCCAGAAAGCCCAACGTCTCTGCCAGAGTTGCGCCTCTCATCACGTCACAAGGCCGACGCCATCCTAGTGAGCGGAGTTACCCGCCATCCTGTGCACCTGCCGTACCCCGGGCCGCTGGACCTTGAACCCGTCAGGCCCACCTCTGTGCAGCCAGCTCACACTGATCACCTTCTGACACCAGTGTGTGTCAAGGAGGGCCCACCACATTCCTGCACAAGCTCCAAGCCCAAGGCCCGCGACCTTGACTGCCTCTCAGACCATCACAGCCTCCACGACACAGGCTCGCTTTACTCCTTTCTCGTTGATGTACTCTACTGCCGCCTTCGGCCTACACCACGGTCAAGTAGATCACACATTTGGAACTGAGTCTTGATTACACCATGGCAGTGAACATTATTTTAAGGTAGAGTTCATGTCACTATACTCCCTTCGATATGGTGCCACCAAGTCTGTGCATAGCATTACAAACACACGTGTCTGTGGGCCTACACGGACTACTGCCCTCAGCCAACGCTGCGCAAGAGTAGGTCACAGAATTGGAACTGAACATCGATTATGCAAAGGCATAATACATATCATTGCACGCAATGAGAGGCATAAGAGGATGACGCATTGCAGTCCGGAGGGAAAAGGGTAATTGTTGCGGAGGTGATCAAACACTACCAACAGCTTCCCTGGTGTCACTAACTATGTGTATCGCGAGCCAACGACAGGTGGGTGTTGGCCACTGCTGACTAATGCCTTCAGTTCACACTATAGACAAGTAGGTCACACATTTGGAACTGAGTCTTCATCATACATTGTCCGTGTACACACAAAAAGGAAGATTCAACTTCACTGTACTCCCTTTGGCCAGGTGGCAGCAACCATGTGCATAGCATCCCAACGACAGGTGGATGAGGGCCACTGCTGACAGCTGCCTTCGACCTACACTGTCATCCAGTAGGCATCTTCGCAGACTGCATCCCCTCTCAGCACCGGTGCTACTAAGTCTGTACCCCGACATTCTTGGACACTCTCTGTTCGTACATTGGTGGCATCTGAGTCTATGGACTAGGGGCTAGTTTTCATCCTCATGTAGCTGATACCAAATTGGTGGTGTAAACGAGGCTGTCGCTTTCCACTCCACCATTTGCTGCTTCCGGATAACATCAGAGCTTCCGCATCATGCCCTGGAGGACACCTTCCACCGTCCCCCGCAACCCTCCGCAACATACACCTCGGACATTGATGAGGACTGGCTCACTGCGTGTGGACCTTCCTCAGTGCACCGGAAGTCACCGTCCCATGGCAAGGTGCCTGTGCCAGCCGCTGTGCATCCGGGGCCACTAACTCTGTGCTGGTCAGGTCCGGGACCCCTTCTTCTGAGATATTGGATGGCCTCTGAAGCGATGGCCTTAGGGTCATCAATGCCATGTGTCTGTGGGCCTGCGCTCTCCGCTGCTTCCAGCCTCAACTGTGGTCCACCAGGGTTCACACATCAAATCGAGTCCTGACCGGCCTGGACATCGCATCACCACAGGAGGCACACGCCACCATCGCCAGGACCACCTCCAACCGCCATCTGCCAGAGTCGAAACGGTGGTCCTGATAGACTTACGGGGTTGCTCACACCTGTCATGGATGCCATCATCAGACTGATACCCTGCTAGGCACTCCAGGTGCCACTGACTCAGTGCACCGCAAGCCATTGTCCATTACTGATTGATTTTTGTGCTGTGGAGGGGTTGTGCAGTGATGTCACATCAAGCAGTGTGGGAGACCTGGGACGTTGATGAGGAAGATGATGCAGGTCCAACACACACCACTGCATCTGCATCAGAAATATCTTGAAGGGACACAATCCAAGACTTTTTCTTCACATGGGCACGCTCAGCTGTAGTGCCCAGACCTCAGTGCGCCCTCTGGACTTGCTCAGACTACCTCCATGATGCTCCGCAATTGTCGCTGTGATGCTGGTGTTGTCTGTTTCTGTATTCATTGTGTTAACTGTTGTATTTGTTGCCAGCACCAACAACTCACTGAGGGCTAGCTTGCACCCACCCCACACATATCCAGCACAGGCGTCACTGTACATGTGGCCCTGCCAATAAAGGGGCGGGGCGCATGTGCCCGTAGCCAGTTCAACATAATGTCTGCTTATGTCCCTGTGGTGTTGTTGTATGCATGGGCGCCCAGGGCCCTACGACATTACATTGTGCTGTGTACAGCAGATGCAGGCATGCCACCGCAGGCCTTGGGTCTGAGCTTGGACATGTAGCTTTGTCGTCACCCACTCAATTCGTAGGGGGAGTTGCCTGGGCCATCATACGCAGAGCCAATTTGGGTGTGTGACTGATATGTGTGGGCCCCTTGACGTGGTTGTGTACTGTCTATGTGCATCTGCATGTGTCTCTATGGCAGTGTGGGTCTCCTTTGTGGGGTGTAGGTGGTCCCTGAAGGGTAACAGACACCAACGTATGTGATCGAGTTCACCGTCCATGGGTTTGGAGCCCACCCACACTTGTTGGGCCACCTCATTTTGGCCTGTTGACACATGGCATTAGGGTGCCATGTGTGGGTGGGTGAAGTGTCTTGAGCCAGCTGTGTTTGCGGATGCTTTCTGCTGTGTGGTCTGTTGCAGGCTCTAAGTTTCCCTCTAAGTAGCTTGGCTGCCCGGTTTCCTGGTAGTGGGTTGCGTGGGATGTCCATGGGTTGTTGTAGGGTGTCGGTGTCGAAGGTGTGGTGGTCCTCTCCGGCATCACAGATTTGTTGTCTTCTGTGCTCTGCTGGAGGTGTTGTGTGCCCCTCTGCAATGTGAAGGGGAGATGCATGTTGACACTGTGTTGACATGTATGTTGGCGCATTGTTCTGGTCTACATGCAGACTGTATGACAATGTACATTGTGACTGTTTGGGAGGTGCTGACTACTGCTGCGGGACAGTGTACATTTGGACTACATGACGGATATGAGGTTGTACGCGTACCTTTCCATTTCGCAGTTTGCTGCTCTGTCAGATATAGTAGGCATGTTTCTGTGCATGTGCGGAGCCACTTGTGTCCTCTGTTCTGCAGTGTCGGCTTTGCGCATTGTACCACGTTGTCTTCAATGTGGGTGTGCTGTTCTTGATATGTTTGTGTGCTGCAGTGTGCCAAGGGGATGAGGGACATGATCCAGGGTAATTTTGGGTGTGCAGGGGGCTACACTTTGTTGCGTATGTGTCCCATTGTGCCAATCTCGCCCCGTTCCCCCAGTTCCTGGTCGTTACTCACCCTGTTGATGTTGTCAGGTACTCTCGTGCTGTGTCCGTAATCCCTACTCCTTGCACCGTCTCCACACTGATGACCTCGGTTTCCTCTAGCTCCTCCTGTGGCACAGGACTGCCACCCCCTGTCGCCGTTGCAGCCTTCCTGTTGGCAGCGGGTTTGTGCCTGGTTTAGGTTGTCACATCATGCCAGCGCCTCTTGGCCTCCTCGATTGGCCTCCTCGGCACTCCGACTGCATTCCAGGTGGTCTACTTGTGGGTCAGTTGCTGGTAGTGTTCTGTCACCTCCGTGATCTGGTTTTGCTGCAGATTGCACCCCGTCGTCCTCTCCCTCTTCTCCTCGGCCTTCTCCGTCCCCGTTGTTCCTTGCTGGCGGTCTGTGGGGGTTGTGGGGTTCGTGTTGGCCTCTGCGCTGGGTCAGGGTGCATCCATGTTGCTACGTGCTTTGGCTTGTTTCTGGTGTGTTGTTTCTGTGGTTTTTATGGTGCATTTTCCTGCCAGACGCGTGGGATTTGCAATCCTGTGGTTGTTTTTTGCTACTTTTTGTACCGCGATTGGCCTCGTCGCATGATTTTTTGCGTTCGAGGTTCGCATTTTTGTTGCGGTGTGGTGTTGATTTTTGCGTGGCCATTTGACGCGTTATGTGGTGACTAGCGCATGCTACCGCCGCGTTGTGAATACTTGGTTGGCACAGCATAATTTTCCCGTGATAGACTGCAATGTTGAGACTTGCGTTAAGCTACTCTTGCAGTAGTTATCACACGTTCTTGTGAATAAATCCCCTCTATTGTTTCATGTGTGCTGTATCGTGCAGCACTTTTTTCCAAGTTAACTCCTACTTCATGGAGTCCTAATATTTTAATACAAAGTCTATCTTAAAAATTCCGTTCTGTGTTAAAAACTGTTTGCTGTAACCCGTCCACTTCACACCTATGTAATACCTTCTTGGCAGAAACTGGTGCAAAGCAGCACAAAACTGCACAAGCACTATTTGGGGGTGTTTGCACAAAATATCGGAGAAAAGAATACTGTGTCGACAAAATATCGTGTCAAGAATATCGAGGACAAAAATATTGTGAAGGTAAGTTTCAACTGGTAAGCAAAAGTTACCTATACATAACTACTCATATATGTACCTTGGCGATTTATATATTGTCAAGGGACGTAGATGTGGAGTTAAGAGTACTAAATCTTGCACTTACCTTTTCGATAAGCGGTTCTCGAATTTTTTGAAACAATGGGGCATATTATCAAGACAGGCGATAAAATTATCTCCACTTTAGCGGCAGAAAACTGCCGCTAAAACGGCGATAATGGGCTTGATAATATGCTCTATGGAATTCCAATTGAAGCCCATGATAATCTAACCTGAGCTTCATTTGGAATTCCATAGAGCATATTATCAAGCTCATTATCGCCGTTTTAGCGCCAGTTTTCTGCCGCTAAAGCGGCGATAATTTTATCGCCTGTCTTGATAATATGCGCCTATATTCTGTACACACGGTATTTGGTTCATCGATATTCTGTCAGGCAAAATAATTTGGGCAGAGAAACGGGCACCTTTCGAGTGCAAAATTCTTTTTGAGTTGGAAAGTAAATAAGATTCCAAGACTAGGCGCTGGTTTCTGTCGCTTTGCGTGACTTTGCACTGGTGCAAAGCCTTAATAAATCTGCCCCTTTGTGTAATGCATTTACAACCTTAAAATGCATAGAAAATAGCACACAAGTGACACAAGAAAGTCTGTGTCTTTAATGACTGGTGTAATTTACAAACATTATGAAGTTTAGTATGTGGCAAGTTACAAATTGTACAGTATGTGGTATTTTCCTTTCATTACACGCAGAAACTGAATAATGCATGTTAATTATGAATGCAAGAAAATAAGAAATGCGAGCTCTGGTTTTGCTGCATTATACTCTTTAGTGAGCTAAGCTCTTATTTGCAGCACTGCAGTGCTACTTATCTTTTCTTTATTATGTCTATTTGTTATGTTTATTAGAAGGCAATTTCATTATTTTATGCCGGCCTCGGAGTTATTAAAGGCTATACACCATGACCGCTTCTGAATCAGTAACAATATTCACTGCTCTAGATGTAAAAATGAGACAGCTTGCAAATTATACTATCTTCACAGTGCTATGTAGTGCATACTTACTGCACATAGTTTGTGGGTTTGAAATTACTGTGAGGAAAGAGTTCTATGAATCAACTAAATTGCAACGCATTAAATGTGTTTGTCAATGAACAAGTATTGGCTACTGTACATGACAATATGGCAATAATAACCATGCAGCAATATGACAATAATAACCATGTAGTAAGCGATTTTTTAAATCTAACATATGTCTATTAGCTTTGAGACAACAGGTACATTGCAAAATACTAGCATGATTAGCCATCCCTCTCACCTATATATCTGAGTGAACCATTGAACATTTCTTTTTAAGCCAGCATAGAGGGTGCATCACACATTGCAATGGATTGTCCCGTTGTAACACTGAAGCAGACATACGAATTTGGAGAACCAAAAAAACCAACACAGATATGAAACATTTTGCACTTATGGGCATATTTACTAGGACGTTGCGGAGTGTGGCATTAGCCACCTTGGCTTAACGCCACACACCCTGACTTCCAAAACGCAGGGCTGTACTGTGTTTTCAAGGATACGGTGCAGCTCTGTGTTTCCTCCTGCGCTGCCGCTAATTTTAGCGCCAACGCAGACACCCTTGCACCATAGTGCAAATGTGCATGCGTTGTAGGGGAAGATTGTTTATGTGCAGGAGGGTGTCCCTTCCTCAATCAATCAATCAACATTTGAAGATCGCACTACTCACCCGCGAGGGTCTCAAGTAGGCCTGGGCGTAGTTCACGAAGTAGCACTTCGCGAAGCTACGCAAAGTGAAGTTCGCACTACGCGAGCTACGCGTAGCACTTCGCGAACTGCGTAGTACCTTGTTCGCACTGTGCCAGATGTCGTTTTCAATGATTGCACAGTGCGGACAAGCAACCGGCACTGTGCAATCATTGAAAATGGCATCTTGCACAGTGCGAGCTGTAGTTTTCTGCTGCTCGAGTAGATTTTTACTCGAGCTTCAGCTTTCTCAACGTGAACTGGTAGTTTCACATCGCGAGCGGTCGCGAGCATACGCGACCACTCGCAATGAGAATCCTGACTTCCTCACGTTGGGAATCTCCCCGGGAGGTTTATTTTCCATGCTCGCGATCGCCAACTTGAAGTTGCTGATCGCGAACAAGGAAAAAGTCTCGCTGGGATGTCATTTTGCTTGCTCGCGGTCGCCAACTTGACGTTGAGGACCGCGAGCAAGCAAAAACTGACCGCAGCACTACGCAACACTATGCTACGCGTGTTCGCACTGTGCTACGTGCAGTTCGCGTAGTGCAAAGTAGCGGGAACTTCGCAAACTACACGAGCGTAGCGTAATGCTTCGCCCAGGCTTAGTCTCAAGGTGCTAAGGAAGGGGGGAGAAAAACTGCTACTGTTCGAACAGCCAGGTCTTGAGAAGTCTCCTGAAGGTCAGCAGGTCCTGCGTCTGTCACAGGTGGATGGGGAGGGTGTTCAATGTCTTCGCGGCGAGGTGGGAGAAAGATCTGCCGCCGGAGGTAGTTCAGTGGATGCGTGGGATGGTGGCAAGGGAGAGGTCAGCGGTGCGAAGCTGGTGGTTGGGAGTGTAGAAGGTGAGTCGTTTGTTGAGGTTTGTTGGTCCGGTGTTGTGGAGTGCTTTGTGAGTGTGGGTGGGGAGTTTGAAGGTAATCCTCTTGTTGACGGGGAGCCAGTGCAGATCTCTCAGGTGGGCAGTGATGTGGCTGTGGCGTGTGATGTCGAGGACGAGGCATGCGGAGGCGTTCTGTATGCCTTGAAGTATTTTCTGGAGTTTGCCAGTGATTCCCACGTAGAGGGTGTTGCCGTAGTCTAGCCTGCTGGTGACAAGGGCCTGGATGACCATCCTTCTGGTTTTGGTGGGAATCCATCTGTAGATCTTGTGAAGCATGAGGAGGGTGTTGAAGCAGGAGGTGGAGACGGCGTTGACTTGCTGGGTCATTGACAGTGATGAGTCCAGGATGAACCCCAGGTTGTGTGCTTGGTTGGTGGGTGTCGGTGCAGCTCCTAGCAAGGTCGGCCACCAGGAGTCATCCCAGGCGGAGGGGGTGGGGCCGAGGATGAGGACCTCCGTCTTGTCCGAGTTCAGATTCAGGCAGATGTTCTTCATCCATTCGGCGACGGCCTTCATTCCTTCGTGGAAGTTGGTCTTGGAAGTGGCGGTGTCCTTGGTGAGGGAGAAGATCAACTAGGTGTCGTTGGCGTAAGAGACGATGTTAAGGTCGTGCGATCGGACGATGTTGGTGAGCGGTGACATGTAGACATTGAAAAGGGTCATGCTGAGGGATGATCCTTGGGGTATGCCGCAGGTGAGCTTGGTGGCTTCAGATCGGAATGGAGGGAGGCGGACTCTCTGGGTTCTGTCGGTGAGGAAGGAGGTGATTCAGTCCAGGGCTTTGTCGTGAATCCCCGCCTAGTGGAGGTGTGTGCATTGGGTGTGGTGGCAGACGGTGTCGAAGGCGGCCGAGAGGTTTAGGAGGATGAGGGCCGTGGTTTTGCCGTTGTCCAGCAGGGTCCTGATGTCGTTGGTGGCTGCGATGAGGGCGGTTTGGTGCTGTGGTTGCTGCGCAATCTGGATCGGGACGAGTCCAGGGTGTTGTTCTCTTCGAGGAAGCAGGTCAGTTGTATGTTGACGATCTTCTCAATGACTTTTGCCGGGAGCAGGGAGATGGGCCGGAAGTTCTTGAAGTCCGTTGGGTCTGCCTTGGGTTTCTTGAGTAGGGCGTTTATCTCGGCGTGTTTCCAGCTCTCCGGGAAGGTGGTAGTCTCGAAGGCGCTGTCGATGATCTTCCGGAGTTGGGGTGCGATAATGGAGCTCGCTTTGTTGAAGATGTGGTTGAGGCAGGAGTCTGACGGTGAGCAGGAGTGGATGGTGTTCATGGTTTTGATGGTGTCGTCGTCATTGACGTGGTTCTAGGAGAGCAGGAGGCCAGTGTGGCAGGGGGGCGGTGAGTCTGAGGTATCGGCGGCTGTCGGGGGGGGGGGTCGGAGTGTTGAAGCTGTGGTGGATGTCCTGTACATAAACAATCTGAAATGGCATTTTGTAAAACGTATTTTGTTTTTTAATTTATTGCTTATTTGCAGGAATGGTCACCTTCCTGCACATAAAGTCAATGGCCTTTTGCTGTTTCTATGTATGCTGCACAACGCAGCACATATAGTAATAGCAAAGGAGAAATGAAACATTTTTCCTCATTGGGCCTGTTTAAGACCAGGTTTTCCCAGGTCTCAATTTTGGAGCTGCCCCATATTTCTGCTGCCCTTGTAAATATGGGGCAGAATCAAAATCAATGGGTGTTTCGGTGGAACGCCCACCGTAACACCCATTGCCCACCCCTTTCACGATAATTATGGTGTGAAAGGGAGCCTCAGTCACAAGGTGACGTTAAGCCATGTTAAGTGTAAATAAGGCGAAGCCCCTATCGCCACCACAAAGTCAGAAAAAGTGACATTGTGGTGGCGATAGGGGCTTGTAAATATGCCCCTTAATGTGTTACGCAGCCCACATTCCTGGGGTGGTTCTCTAATGGGAGGTGGGGAAAAGGAGGGGAGAAGCAGCATAGGCGAATGATCCAGATATCAGTCTAAAAATGGTATTTAAGACTTGCACTCCAGAGCAGAGCAGTAAACAAGCAGGCCACATCTTAACGCTATTATTGTGTGTGATCCCGGCAAACTCAGATGTGGTCTCACGCCGGACTTGGCCGCTACTGCTGATAGGTACCCCACTCAGTTCAGGAAGTAGAGCAGTCCTCCTCACACTTTCTCCGCCATGATGCGGAGCATCCATTTCTGAGAGTATATCATTATTTCGCTGGATCCAACAGGTTAATTGGCCTCATTTAATATTTGGAGGGAACTGAAATTTCTCCAATTTCTAGAGGAAATTCTAAATGCGGAGTTCAATCACGAGCTGAAGTCCCTACACACTGCCATCCCTGTATTGGAAGAAATTCAGCCCTCAATTCTACTGCAATTTTAGAGATTCTTTCAGAATGTGAGTACTTGTTTTTCTTCCAAATTATAAAAGAAGGCCCTACATTTGCTTATCAGATAAAATGTAAGAGATTGTGTTCTACTGTTAGGAGGTCATTGTTTAAGGATTTAGCCATTTCTGAACACATTGTATGACAGCCTTTTCTCTGTCACCCTATGACATTATTAATGTATTAGTAACCTCGAGTGTGAACAAACCGCTCGTAATGGAATCATATGAATGTTTTTAAATGTATAAGTGTCCGTGACGTGCAGTTCTAAGATGGCAACATAGAGGTAAGTAAGAAGTTCAAGATAACTGACAAAAGAAAAATCATCAAAGAAGGAACAAATTAAACAAATCCGAATTTACAATCCTTCCTGAGTGCATGCATGTATAACAATGATTTAAAGTGGAAGGCAATGACATTAGCAACACTGAAAAGAAAGCCCTCTGCAGCTGAGGAATAAGGCTACTTCTAACAACGGATATTATGGGACATAATCTCCGATTCTGGCAGGTATACTGCATCACAAAAAAACCAAAAATTGTGTTTTTACCCATAGAATGAGGAATAACCATATGGAAATGCCAGCTGCCTTTCCAGTGTTTTCCTTGAATGTGGGGACATTCTCATTACTTTTTGGGCTAGCTAAAAAATGCAGCCAAAAAATATCAGCAGGAAGGGGCAGCTAGAGATTAGGGAACAAGGGCAGGGTGGTCATGACAGAACAGGACAGTGTAGATCGAGTTAGGCCTAAGAGAGAACGGTGGTGCTGCAGGGATCAAGCTTTGCTCCTGTTCACATTCACTGCCCTGGCCCAGCAGTGGTTTCAACAGGTGTGCATCCTCATTCAGTGAATCAGGTCCCACTTCCATAATCAAGTCTGGAGATATCAGCCTACTTGTAATAGTTCATCCACCAGGAGTTAATTTGCAGTGGGCAACACCACCATATTAATTATTCTTTGGGTCACCTAGTTGAGGCTGCTGTTAATACTTAACAAGTATAATTAATTTATTTACTCATAATGAGGGTTTTTGTGTGGAAACTCAGGGGTTGATTTACAAAGAAGTTTTTGTCCATAAGATTACATTACCGGCTGAAAATCACTCTCTTTGCTCCACAAATGGGAACATAGCACGTGTAAACACATTTACTACTGAATAATTGCATGCTGCCCCTGCATAGAAAACACAACAAGATGATGGAAGTAATGCTGAAACTTTTAAACCACTCACCCCGTCAAGAGATCTGGGTTTAATCCATTGTTCTTTCACTCACTATGCCACCCCAGTTTGGACCCAACCATATGCAAATCAGTCTTCACCATGCTACTCATGGGAAAAGCCCAGCCGGAACTGCCAGGCCCTCCCTAAACAACACCAAATGGCTGGGAGTGAGTAGATCAAGGAGTTTTTTTCTCTTAATAGTTTGTCCACATTCACAAACCTGTGAATTTGTAATCAAGCACTAACTACCCTCTTACACTTTCACACCTGAAAAATGGTTGGAGATTAGCTGCTGTAAATGCCTTGAGTAAATCCCCTTCTAGGGTGGGAAGGGAAATGGCTAACCATCTAGCTTTGAGATGGTATAGAGAAAGAGGCTTCGCCATGGGAAAGAATGTTTTCTTTTTGATAAAAAAGTAAAAAGAACATGTACTTAAACAGCTAGGCTGTTTTTCTCCATTTTGTAGTTGTATCCTGCTAACAATTCCACGTTGGGAAAACACTATCTTATAAACGTTTCACATGACATAACTAGTTGCATACCAGTAAACTGACCTCCCTACTCTTGTCCCCTGCTCCCTGCACAAGGAGATGCTTGAAACTGGCTAATCACAAGTCTATGTAAAATGAAAGTCAACCATACATCCCACTACAATTTGCAAACAACTAACTTCATTTGGAAACCTCTACAGCTTGTATATATCAATAAGGATTAAGAAAACGTTGTGTGACACAGCAGCAGTACATTTGGGTATACATTTCCATACCAAGACTTTGGGCCTGATTACAATGTCGGCGGCGATTTGCCCGACATCTAGGGCAGCGGTCTGATCGCTGGCTTATGCTAACAGTGGTCAGAGTGCAGTGGCTAGGGGGTAAGACTGCTGCGTCCAACAGGTTTACTCCCTACAATGGAGGCGATGCCTGCAGAGGCACCATCAAAGGGACGAGGATGTCAATTTCCAACAGCCTTTTCATGGAGGTCCGACAGCTATGGGAAGGGGCTTTGGGGGCCCCTAGCAGGGCCCCTGTCTCCTGTAGGAATCCACTATGTGGCCTGGGGAGCACATGTGGTGCCCTCCCAAACATCCATGCACACAGTGCGTGAATGTCTAAAAACATCCCTTTTTCTATTGCAGTTTATGCTATGGCCCTTTTCTGGACCACAGAGCAATCCGCAATAGGAAAAGAGATGTTTCCGGCAACCTACACGGCAGGTGCATCCTAATCTGGCAGGTAGGACCTCTGACTAATTGTCATGCAGTCTCACTCCTGCTGCAATGGAGGTCGGCTGCTCGGCCGATGGGGACAAATACAAGTTTGTCCCCATCAGAGCTTTTGGTAGCAGCACAAATAACTTCAGTGTAAGCTTGATTATGATGTATTCATCTTTGAGGGACCCTTGTCAAACATGGGATAGAACCTCATCTCACTAGGCCTTTTGACCTCTTTTCAGAGACTAATCAGATGTCAAAATCTTTGGCAGGACACTCTGGTTGGAGTTTTAGATTTTGCTTAATCGCCTGAAATTGCACCTAGCTCCCCATGATCCACCAACAGTATATTTTAGCACATTAAAATTCACAACTCTGGCTCTCCTTATGTGATTTTGATGACCTTGGTGTCTTTTACATATTAAAGTTCTATTTTTCTAGATTGGCTTTGGGATTTTATTGTGTTGTTTTCTGACTTCTAAAATTGATGGTGCTGCTTGAAATGATCTTGCATTTTTCTGAAGTAGTGCCTGCAAGTTTTATAATTCACTAGGGACTGAAGTGCAAACACTTTGTAAGTCTGTAGCCAGTCGCAACTGCAGAATAGTTTGTTTCTGATATACAAAGACTCTCTAAATTAGTGATCCTAGAATTGCACGCCACACCAAATTAATTGCAATTTCTTTTTTTTGCTATTGGAAATACCAAATTGCTAAATGTGATTTACCAAGTTACGAGATGCTATTTCAATGTATAAACCAGTCACAATTGGGAAATTTGGTTAAAGGTTTATTGCATGTGCAAAATAGCATGGACTTGAAACAGGTGGTAACCAGGGGTCAAAGTATAACAGGGTTCTCAAAAGGCCTAGAAATCTTTCAGAATGACTGCACTCTAAGCTGTAGTGAGCAGAATGCAGTTTCATTGAGCTAAAAAGGGGAGGAGGAAGAGGAAAGGATGGAAATTCATGCAGGGGATGACTTTGTTGAACAAGCTGATGAGGTGATTTATGCCAGAAACAAGTTTACCAAACAGGTTCTTTTGAATTTCATCATTGAGCTGGACCTAAGCATGCCTAACCAATGCAGTGTAGCCATACCTACGCATATAGAGGTTTTGTGTAATTTACACCTGCTCGCTTCTGGTAGCTACCAATGCACTGTGGCTGTAGCAGGTGGCATTTCCCAAAGTTTATTATTTGAATTTAATATTATGGAGTCAATTAAGCTTAGAATAAATTCCCACATTTCATTTCTTAGCATAACTGCAGAGTTGGTAACTACCACAATCGAATTCTATACAGAGGCTCATTTCCTGCAAATGCTTGGTTGCATAGATGGTACAATTATTTTAGTGTGCCCACCCTGTGACAGACACAGAGTATGTGTATCATTCTTTAAAGATACAAGTAGTATGTATTACAAAACGTCTGATAACAGATCTCGTTGCATGATAGTCTGGGAGCACTCATGACTCCTACATATTAAGACTCTGTGGACTGAATTAGCGGCTAGCCAGAGGAGATTATGGAGACTTATATTAGGTAATTACTATTAACATGCTTACCTATGTTGCGAGAAATCTGGTTGCTGAATGGAATATGACACCTGTTCAAGCAACAAGCACAATGTCACTAATGCCACTAAATTAACCTGTGCTTAACCTTCAATTGGCTTGGTACAAAAGCAGTCAGGCTTAACTTAGAGACAATATATAAAGTATTTATGCAGCACACAAACATTCATAAAGTGAAAACACAGCACAAGAAAAATTACACACCAATTTAGAAAAAATAAGTACATTTTAATAGATATATTTACACCAAAATGACAAAAATCCAATTGCTAGAATTAGAGTAATGAATGTTTAAATTGTAAGGTATAAACTACTGCTTAAAAGATCAAAGTGGCAACATATATTGACACCAAAATGACAAAAATCCAATTGCTAGAACTAGAGTAATGAATGTTTAAATTGTAAGATATAAACTACTGCTTAAAAGATCAAAGTGGCAACTGCAGACATATTGTCTCATGAGAACGGGAAAATGTCAAAGCATATGGCCGACCACAATGGAGCGTGGGTCGGATAAACAAAGGCGATTAGGCCTGGTCGATACTTACTTTCAGACTTAAAAGAAATTTCAAAAAAGGTGTTCCTGAGTGTAGGAAGGTAGGATCTGACTGCATGGTTACCCCCAATTTTTGCCTGTTTTTTTGCTGGCTTTTTACTAGTCTGACTGGCATCCTGCTATTCAGGACCCCAGTCTATCTCCTTCTTCCTTAAATTGACATACATGTACTTTAGTACACTCCAGACTGGATACCGGGGTACCCTTATCAGTCCCCAGTATATGGTACACCATGTACCTAGGGCAGAGGTACCCCAGAGGCCTCCCATGGGCGGAGGCATGTATTATGCCACCCATGAGAGACCATGCAAAATGGAACTCTAGGTCTGTTACTGCAGCCTGTGTAAGAAGGTGCCTGCACCACTCACTTTAGATATAGGTTCACTATATCTAATGGTCACTACACTTAAAACTTATATCACCCCTATAGCAGGCCTTATCAATCCTGAAGGCAGGGTACTGGGTTTTATGTGAGAGGGTGCCCCTGCATGAGCAGAGCCACTCTGCAGCCTTCGGAGACCATTCTCCCGGGTTGTCTGTGACTCAGCTGGACATATAGGTAGAGGTGCATTATAACCTTGTGATAAATGCTATCTCGAAAATGGCAGCATAGAAACATATCGTGTTTGGTATCAAACACCTTGGAATCATATCTCCACACCAGTAACTGATGTGGGAGGTATGATTCCACCCTTCAGAAGCGAGCTTCGTGGGGTCATCGGTCTACCCGGTGCCAGCCTTCTCGACCCGAACAGTACAAAATGGATGCTGCCAGCCAGAGACACATTTCTGCCCTCCTGCTGCTGAGCAACGCTCGAGCAGAGGAAGCCAGCACAGTAGGCATCCTGTCACAGGGAGGTGTGACTACCTCCCAGACAGGGTTTATTGTTTTGGAGCTGGGTGGGTGTGCTCTGAGAATGCCTGAAACTCTGTACTGGGGCACATTTGGTGTCCCTGTGCATAGTCCATCTCAAACCAGTTTTGGGAGCAATTGGCTCCTGCTCTGGCGTGCAACTGGACAAAGGACATGGTTGTAGCCACCCCTTTGTCCTGCCCCTCCCCTAGGAGGGTCCCCTGAATCTGTCCAACCATCTCCCGTGGGTATAAAATGGTTTACCTGGCTACAGGACATTAGATTTTATGTGGACAAGATTCTACAAGAAGAAACCACTGACCTTCAACCGTCTGAACACTTTGAACTTTGCTGGACCTCGACTGGACTTGACTTCGTCCCCCTTTCCATCCAAAGCTGAGTTGGTGCCGTGATTCCATACAGACTCCATGCAGGACCTGTGGAGCACTTAAGACAACTGAAGAATTTCCCTTGGTGTGAAAGAGTCACTCCCCGGCTTCGCAGCCACCTAAAGAGCAACTGACCAGTTGCTGCTCCTGAGCTCCTGTGGGCTCCAACGATTTCAGCAACACAGGAGGTAGGTTCTTGAAGGTCTCTGAGGTTGATCTGCCCTCTCACCGAGTTTGAGGCCAGTATCCCTCGTGAGGGCTGCGTAACCCGAACCCTTGTGCACCTCATCTATTTGCAAGTGCATATGGTTGTTGGCAATTTTTGAGTTTGCACATTGGACTCCCTGTAGTCCTGACCCTGAGCAGTATTTGCAGCAAAGAACTCTGGCCTCCTCACGCTGAGTGCTCCGTGGGCTGGTGCTTTGCAATCTTGCTCGAGGTCCCCTTGCCACTCCTGGCCCTTCGGCCTGTGGGTCCCCCTGAGGATCATCTTGATTGTTATTGGGCTTTCCGGGTTGCTCCCCATGTGCCCTGACTCCCCATTGCTTGGTGAGTTCCCTGGACTTTGCTGGTCCACACCGTAACCTGTTTGTCCTTCTTGAGTGGGTTGCTGCTGCCAAGGCTTGTTGGTGATCTCGCCGGACACTGACCCCTCAGCACTCAACATCCTTTTTTGGACAGCTCACCTCCAGCTCCTGGTTGTCCTCAACACCTCCGGGACCTCATGGCTGCAGAGTCAAGCATTCCTTCTTCGCACATGAAGCACCCCACATCGGTGGGCATTTGTGTATCGAGCCACTGATCACTCTGCAGTGACCCAGACTGAGTCCCCTCTGCTTTCAGATTCCTCTCATATGGAATCTATGCTTGGATTCCACTGGACCCTTTTCACCTTCACGGCAGCAGTGCTTCTTCACTTCCTTCCATAGAGAACAACAAGAGTTTCTGACACCACTTCAGACCTATGCACCCGGCTTCCCTGGGATAGGTGACTCTAATACAACAGTATCCATGGGTGGGGTGGCTCTTTAAACTCTTAAGTTCCGAAGGGCTTGCTTGAAGTCCTCCTAGAAGGGTCCTTAAACTTTAACTTTGCAACCACGACTTTCCCATAGAGTTGTACGGAGCACACGTCGTGCATCCTCACTGCACCCATCCTCCGTTGGTCTCCTGTGTCATCACCTTGGGTGGTTCCTTGGGGTCCCTGCGATTCAACCTGCACTAGGCACTGTGTCTAGTCAAATTGTGATTGTTATACCACTATTTTAGTATATGGTTCTGTCTCACCCTGGAGCCCTCTGTGGATTATGCTACTTACAACTGTTCTATTGATCCAGTATTGTGTGTTTTGTGTTCTAACCTTTTGTAGAGGATAGTAGAGAGTATTATATTAATAAATATATATTTGTATATAACTACTTTGTGTTTCTCCTTCATTTATTCATTCAGAAGGTGATATTCTGGTAAAACAAGCTTCTTCACATTCCTTCAAGATTAAGCCTGAAAGCTGCTCTCCATAGCTACCACTAGGATAGCTTTCAGTAAGGTTATATTTGACCTCATACATCATAAGGGTCATGTGGATTGGTACAGGGTGCCCACTTTAACTAGTGGACAGCATATACCAAGCCACCTTCTCACATTGGTGGCAGCGATGGGATTTCAGCTTGCTATTGTTTTACCAGATACATCTCATTGAGTGATTAACTGAAAACCACTAAATGTATGAGGCACATTTTAAGATTGGAATAAGTTAGTTCTACTGAACCTGGATTTGGGTAAGTCAAGGGTCTAGTACACCCTTTCTTCAACTCAGGAGAGTTTAGTCTCCACTAGGTTAGGTAGGTGCCTACACCACATAACATTAGTATGTCTTCTAGAGGAGAAGCCATTGCCTCTCTGCCAACTAGGTACAATGGCCTCTCATTCCAGGAATTGAAAGCTGTGTGTGTGTCTAGGAAGTTGAGGACAGGGAGAAATGCAAACACCCAACGTCTCATTGAGGTGTTACTCCTAGATGACCTTAGGAAGACCCCAGGGTCTGATGAGGTAGAAAGAGTTGATGGTGGAGGGAATGAAGACAGGCCAGGAAGTGAAACCTTCTTTGAAGTGGACTCAAACCCTGACCAGGAGGATCAAGATGATTCCAACCTGGACACCTTAGATCTTCCATTAGGTGGGGAAAAGAACCCAGTGGCCCTCTATTTCCGGCCATCAATTGTGTGTCTTTTGCTTCCTCACCCTAAGTGCGCCGGGTATGCCCCGATGTGGGTCGCGGGCTCACTGTGCCACTGGAATCAAGCTATCATGGCTGAAGAGGGGTGAAACCACGAAACCGGTCCTAAACAGGATGCTTGTTTCCGGTCAAGGGAGGACCTGGCTTGGCAGTTCGGTATGGACTGTTCCCATGAGCCACAGGGTCAATACTGATTTGCATATGGCCAGGTCTAAACTGGGGTGTCATGGTGAGCAAAAGAATGATGGATTTAACCCAGATCTCTTGACTGGGGGTTAATGTTTTGATTTGTTCTGCATTACATCCATCAATTGTGTGTCTTTTGCTTTCTCGCCCTAAGTGCGTCGGGTATGCCCAGACATGTGTCCCAGGCTCACTGTGCCACTGGAATCAAGCTGTCTTGGCTGAAGAGGGGTGAAACCCCGAAACCGGTCCTAGGATGCTTGTTTCTGGTCCAGGGAATACCGGGCTGGACTGTTCCAATGAGGCACAGTGTCAAGACTGATTTGCATATGGCCAAGTCTAAACTGGGGTGGCATGGTGAGCAAAAGAATGATGGATTTAACCCAGATCTCTTGACTGGGGATGAATGTTTTGATTTATTCTGCATTTAGTCCATCAATTGTGTGTCTTTTGCTTTCTTGCCCTAAGTGTGCTAGGTATGCCCAGACGTGGGTCTTGGGCTCACTGTGCCAATGGAATCAAGCTATGCTGGCTGAGGAGGGGTGAAACCCCGAAACCGGTCCTAGGATGCTTGTTTCCGGTCTAGGGAGGACCTGGCTTGGCAGTTCGGGCTGGACTGTTCCCATGCGGAACAGGGTCAAGACTGATCTGCATATGGCCAGGTCTAAACTGGGGTGGCATGGTGAGCAAAAGAATGATGGATTTAACCAAGATCTCTTGCATGGGGGTGAATGTTTTGATTTTTTCTGCATACCGTCCATCAATTGTGTGTCTTTTGCCTCTATTTACTCCACCAGGAAGAGTACAGAGTTTACCTAGGAGATCTAGGTCTCCCTCTGTAGAATCTCGACACTCAGGAACTTCTGTAGGGACTTCCATATCCAATAAGAGAGATAACTCTTATGATAGACAGTGCCAACTTCTAGAGCTTTAGAAAGTAAAGCTTAGGCTCAAGAAAGAGCAGTTGGCCCTAGACAGGGAATCCCTAGAGCTCCAGAGGGCTAGAAAGAGATCGGGACTAGATTCCCATGGTGGCAGCAACAGTGTCCCTAGGGTAAAAAATGATACTTCTAACCATGGGAACCAGAAGATAGGCCCTCCCTACCTTAGTGGGGATGACATCCACAAATGGATAACTGCCTTGGAGAGGGCCTGTAAGGTACAGAAGGTCCCCCAAGAGCAGTGGGCAGCTATCTTGTGGCTCTCCTTTGCTGACAAAGGAAGAGATAGGCTCCTCACGGTTAGAAAAGAGGATGCTGACAACTATTCAGTTCTGAAGAGTGCTCTCATTAATGGGTTTGGCTTAATCACTGAGCAAAACAGGATTAAGTTCAGAGACACCGAGAAGGCACAGACTCAGGACTGGGTAGACTTTGTAGATTGTGCTACAAATGCTCTGGAAGGCTGGTTAATTGGCAGTAAAGTGAATGATTTCAAGGGATTGTACAATTTGATTATTAGGAGCAGATCCTTAATAATTGTCAGAACCAGCTTTTGCACCAGTACCTGGGGGACTCAGTTCTGACCTCAACCCGAGAATTGGGAAAGAAGGTAGATAAATGGATCAAAACCAGGGTAAAGCCAAAGAACCAGGGTGGTGACCAGAAGGAAGATTCTTCCAAGACCCAAGAGAAAGGTGGGGATAAATCAAAAGATAAGTCCTTGAGGAGATGTTATCGGGGAGCCACAGGCAGGGCCGGTCTGGGAACCAAAACCGGCCCCGGCAAAGTGCTCGGCCGCCAACCCCCCCCCCCCTTGAGGGGTGGCGGCCGAACTCTTTGCCTGGCCAGGCTTTCGGGCGATTTTGTTACAGGGCCGATTTTGCAGCTATGCTGCAAAAACGGCCTTGTAACAAAAGTGGCCCCTAGTGGCCCAAAACCAGCCCCCACCCTTGCGGCGCACCGGGGGATTGCCCGGTGCCCGCTACGGCCAGTCCGGTCCTGGCCACAGGATGCCCCTTTGGCGAGGGACCACTGAATAGGATTTGCTGCTGCAGAGAAAAATGTTGTGGGCACTGCTGTAAAGTCAAGCCGACTGACATTAAACCGTGGGTGGATAGAAAAGCAAGTTAATCCCAGTCTATTCTCTGTTCTAAAAGCAATTTTTAAGCAAACATTTCTAAATCCCACCTTTTGGCTTTTTATTATCTGGGCCCCATTACCACCACCAAGGGTCCAGGGCTGTAGGGGCACAGCATGTCCAGATCAGGACTAACTCAGGCTGGGTCTAGGTGCGGTTCAAGATGGTTGGAGCTTTTCCTGTCCCTGAGGCCAGCTAACTAGCCCTTGCAGTCAATCTGGTAGTGCTGGCTTCAAGTGATGAAATATGGCTCAAGTAGCAGGGTAGATCTCTAAGTGTCCAAGGCAGACTCTGGGCAGAAACATATTCCCTCCAGGTGCAGCAAAGCAGTCTTTTTGAGTACACAGCAAGCCACAGCAGCAAACAGTCTTTGGAGAGTCCATTCCCAGGTGCAGAAAGTGAACTGAAGAGTAGCTCTGAGGGTCCCATTTTTATATCTGATGCATTCTGTGAAGTAGGAGACATTTCTAGAGAATTCCCTTTGACGTGCTTGAGTTTTCGTGACTTCCATGCCCTGCATCCAATCTGGATGCATGAACATAATACGGGGTGATAATTCCATTGGGTGAAGGCAAGCACAGCCTATTAAGTTGCAAGTGGGGCTGTGTCAAGCTCCGCCCCCCATCCTGCCAGTTGCTGGCCCATCCAAATACACTGAATCCCTCTATTGTGTGGCTGTCTGGGAGGAATAAACAAAGTCCATGTGACCCAGTAACAGGCACGGAATAGCTGCGGCAGGAAATTGCCAACTTTCTAAAAGTGTCATTTTCAAAACTGCAATGCAAAATCCGACTTTACCATTAAAGAGGATTTTTAATTATAATTTTTCAGGCACCAAACATGAAATGCTTACCTATTTTCAAATAAAAGTTAGCATTTATTAAATTTAGTAAGGCAGCACATTGTTATCCGAAGGAGAGGAAGACCCCTCAGTATAGAAAAACAAATTTAAGAGTTTTTCCTAACCAAGAGATGTAAAATTTAAAAGTACATTCCCAACCTTTTAATTGCAATGTTCCTTCCCTATAAACTACCTAGAGCCTACCTTAGGGGTGACATATATGCAACTAAAGGGGAGTTTAAGGTTAGTCAAATGGGTTATATCACCAAGTTGAATTGGCAGTTGAAAACTGCATTCAGCTGCAATGGCAGGCCTGGGACATGCTTTAAGGGGCTACTTAAAAGGATGGCCAATCAGTGCTGCCGGCCAACTAGTAGCAATACATTTACATACCATGGGTATATGGTATACCTCTCTACAAGGGACTTATAAGTAAATTAAATATGCCAATCAGATGTAAACACTAAACTAGTTGTGTTATTGTTCAGGTGTCAGAGCATAATCTTTAAAGTCCTAGATTGTGACTTAATCCGTACAGCCTAGAACCCATTGAGAAAGGAGATATAGTGCTGCCCACAAACAGCACTGCATCTCCTTTGTCAATGGGTTCTAGACTGTAAGAATGGAGTCATAATCTAGGACTTTAGGGGGCAATATAGAGAGAACATTTGGACTCATTAAAAGCTGATTTAGATGCCTCTATAAATGTGTTGGAGTAAGACCCTATAATGAATTGTAAGATTATGGCCAGATATCCTGTGCTACACAACCTAGATATGGCATTTATCAACACATAGTGGTTCAGCACCCAACATTGTATCAATCAAATAATGTTCTATCAAGTAGGAGCTCTGCAAAAGCACTTTGGAAAATGCAACACAAATTAAATGTTTTTTATATGATACATCAATCGGACATGTTTAATTTATGATCCTTTATTCTTTTGTCTTCATCTTCAGAATCAGTTGAGACCCGTAACCAACGCATTTTGTCCTCGCTGCCTTCTTCAGGGCTACAATGTCATACATAATAATTGTTTTCTTTACAATATTTCCAAATCAATCAAACAAACATGTAACATGTTCAATTCTGACATGACATAATTCCTATACAACGTTTATTCTTGTGAATAATAAATCCTCATATTGTCCCATGTGAAAGAAAGGGAAATGCAAAATAAAAGCACCTTATATTCAACCAGCTGAATTCATTCAACAATAACATTTTCACCAATACATTGTGAATTCTGTAGATTTGTATATCCCTTGAAATCTATTTTTTTTACCCTCATTTTGCGCTCAAACCAATTTGTTTTATGTATAAGATTTATTTTTTACTGATTTATGGAGAAATGGATCTGAATATATATAAGTAGATTATCCTACAAAGAGTTTAAATAATATACAGGTAAGAAATCTGGGGGGGTTCTATTAGATGATTCTGTTACAATGTGTCCTTTTGATCTTTAAAATACGTGATTCATACCTCTCAAATTAAGGTGCGTCAACAGAATGTTTTTTTATGAAACAGTAATTTAGTGAAAAGTGTCTTCATCTAAAGTGTTCAGAGTAAGCGTTCCACTCTAGTTAGTAGCTATCTATGGTTCCAGGACCTTAGGCCAAAAATTGGTAATTTGAAATTATCATTATGTGAATAGCATGTCTTTTGCTAGCTTAAATTAAGTGTTCACTTATCATTATTTTCTAAACAAATTTGGTTAGCGTCAAACTATTTGGAACAAAATTTGTTTCACAGCTCCATTGCATCAAATGGAGACATAAACCTCTTTGAACACCCATTGATAAAGAAGAAATACAAAGAACTGTTAAGAGTAGGCCCACTACAAACTATCACAAAAGGACAATTCCCATGTGCTATCGCTTTTGATCAGCACAGCAAAATGCAGGGCTCAAATCCTTTAGACTCATCAAAGTTAATCTCAAGCACAAAAAGCGTAATTAGACAGGCACCATCTATAAGAGTACCACAAAATTACGATGTACAATAATATATTCAATTGGAGTTTAGAAACAATCCAATAGTGTCAAGAAGACCAAGGAATTCATCTCATAAGATTTGATACGATATTTAGGATCACCCTTTTAGCTCACTCACATATAGGTGTATGGGGACAATGTGTAGATGACAGTTTTTATCAGGCGCCATCTTAACATGGTGGATTTTGACATCACAAACTATGGAATATAATGTCAGAAATTATCTGAGGCAATCAAAAAATCATGCAATATCATAAATTCAATGGTCTTTTAGAAAATGCATAGGCATTTACCCATGGAAGCAGCAAGTGATGTTTCTAAACAGGATAACGACCACAGCCCACCTCGCTTTCCACATCAAAGACCACATGCTGTAAGAGTGGTGTTTGGACAAAATATCGAGGACAAAAATATTGTGAAGGGAAGTTTCTATTAGTAAGTTTTACTACACTTAACTCCACATACATGTACTTTGGCAATATATATATATATATATCTATATCTATATCTATCTATCTATATATATATTACCTACTGGCGGTCACCAGTAGGTTGTTATAGTTAGGACCAAGTTTCCATAGGAAGAGTATTTATTGTTTTGCTTATAACTTTGGCGTCGTTTGATGAATCTTAATTCTTTGTTCATATCAGCTCCTGTGTTGAAAGTTTGGGGGTGATTGGTGTAGGGGAAGCCGAGAAAAAGGGGGGTCCCAAAACGTGTTTTCTCCATGTTAATTTCCATAGAAAACTTTAGACCAGGCTACAGGTCGAACGGGTGAACGGAATTACCCCAACTTTGGCAGGGAGAAGGGGCTTGGTCTAGAACGCACGCTTTTGTTTATTTGGTGTAAATCTGTTCAGTAGTTTTGGAGAAATATCAAAATTTACAGATATTGATATTTGGGAATTCTGCCATCTGATTGGCTGAGGCGGTCCTAGCACGAGCTTACTCCTTATTGGCTGTGAGCGGTGCGAGCGGTTGCAACTAGGAAGTGTTGGCAGCCATTTTGTGATTCTGTTGAAGCGAGTAAGGGAAAAAAGGGTGAAAAAAGGAGGAAAGAGGAGGGTAGGAGCACTGTAACCTCTGTGGGGTGTTTAGGGTGTGCTATACAGGGGTGCGAAGTGAACTACTCATCCCTACCGGGCTGAAAGTGCTGGGCTACGGAAATAAAGTGAGGTATTGTCAAGAGTCTGATGTTGCTAAGGTGAGCTGCTGCGGGACTCGGGGATTAAAGTGTGAGCCCAAACTGTGTGTCATATGCTGTGAGTATATTGCGGGCGCATGAGTTATAGTTAGCTCAACTAACTATAACAGGCGAATTTCTCTGGTTTTATATGAGTCAAATGTCCAACTAACTATAACGTCTCTGAAACCTATGTTTTTTTCAGTGAATTTCTAAGGTTTTTTAAATGCTAATTCCTAATTATAACGTCTCTGAAAGCTATGGTTTTTTCAGTGAAACAAAAAATATATTTGTATATATATATATATTCACTGAAAAAAACATAGGTTTCAGGCACGTTATAGTTAGGAATTAGCATTTAAAAAACCTTAGAAACTCACTGAAAAAACCATAGGTTTCAGGGGCGTTATAGTTAGCTGAACTTTTCAATCGTACTAAACCATTGAAATTCCCCCGTTATAGTTAGTCCAGCTAACTATAACTCGCGCGCCCGCATTGCACTGCTGATGACATCACATATTACATCACTCATGACATGGTCAGTGAAATCACTCATGACATCACTGATGACATCTCAAATGACATCACTGATGACATCACTGATGGCATCATCCAGTGAATGTGTGTTTTTCTGAAAATTACATATGTTTTATATATGCATATCTCAAGGTCGATGGAAGAATAAATGGGTATATAAGTGTCTAAATGGATGATTTGTTTTTGAAAAATTGATTGTATAACTGACTGATTAAGTGTATCTTAGTGAATACATGGCTTAGTGAGTAATGTTTAAATATGTAAATATCTGTATCAGTCTCTCACTTTGTGTATAAGTGGCTGCATGGGTTGGTGAGTAGCTACATGAGTATCCATATAGGTTATCAGTTGGTTTTTTGAGTATCAGTATGAGTGTCTGAGTGTCTGTATGGTTCGGTGTGGGGCATTATGTAGTGCATAGGTGTATGAATGAGTGACTCACTGTTTTTATGTGTTGAAGACAGCATGTGTGCAGGACTGAATGGGTGGATGAGTGTGTGCATGGGTGTGTTAGTGAGTGAATGACTGTCTTTATGAGTAACTACATATGTTTTAAACTAGTATATGTGACTATTGGTGTATATAAGTGAGTATATGTGAGAGTGAGAGATTGAAAGAGTTCCTGTATGAATAAGTATGTGTTTCTATAAGTGATTGTTTAAAAGACTAATTATGTGTAAGTTTCTGTAGAAGTAAGTGTGGTGGTGTGTGTGTATAACTGTATATGCAAGTAAATGGATGTTTGATTCTTTATTAGCATGAGTGACTATGTGTGTGAGTAACTCTATGGATGAGTGGCGTTGTGTAACAGGATGTATAGGTGTATGAGTACATATGATGAGTGAGTACATGTATGAGTGACTGTATAGGACTGTTGGTGAATGAGTGGATGTGTATGTGGCTCTTAGAATTACTAAATAGGTTGTTGTAACTGGTATTGGAATGTTCATTGTTTTGAAAATTTTTGTTTCTATTTTTGAATGTGTGTATCAAAGGTTATATTAGGGGGAGAGGAGGTCTGCCACTCTATCACAAGGATGATGTCATCAGTGATATTATCAGTGATGTCATGAGTGATGTCACTGACCATGTCATGAGTGATGTAATATGTGACGTCATCAGCAGTGCATTGCGGGCGCGCAAGTTATAGTTAGCTGAACTAACTATAACAGGGGAATTTCAATGGCTTTGTACGAGTGAAAAGTCCAGCTAACTATAATAATGCCCCTGAAACCTATGTTTTTTTCAGTGAATTTCTAAGGTTTTTTAAATGCTAATTCCTAACTATAACGTGCCTGAATCCTATGTTTTTTTCAGTGAATTTCAAAGGTTTTTTAAATGCTAATTTCTAACTATGCCTACAGAGATAGGACATGTGAAGAAAGAAGAAAAAACGCACAGAAAGAAAAAAAAGAAATGCAGAAAGAAGCAACAGAAGTCCTCAAAGACGAAGAAAAGTGCAGGAAGAAGGATAACGTGCAGAAAGAGCAAACAGAAGAGCAGAAAGAAGCCTTGTTGAAAAATCATCCTGTACCCTCACCTTTTTCAGACGGATACTGGTGGTAACTGAGTCTGACTAACAAGTCCTAGAGGCAGTGCTATGTTAAAAGACACTCAGAATACAGTGAAAACACCTACTTACACTAGGGAACACTATGCGTTGGGGTCCCCCTGTGATTAGCATGACCTCCTCTGTAAGCCCCTAGTATATAATAGAGCAGGGGATTAAAACTACCGCTTAAAACGCGCCACAGGGCGTGTTTGCACACGTCACCTCAGGCCCCGTCCCCTCCCTTCCCCACTGTGTAAACACACCCTGTGGCTGTTTTAAGTTGGGAGATTAAGTCCCCTTGAATCCTGAGGGTCCCTAGGGTCCAACTAGCCCACTAGGTACCTCCAGTAAGCGCCACAGAGCTGCGTTGCAGAGAGGTGCAAAAAGTGTCACGGCCTGGACCTCCTCTCTGCAACGCAGCTCAGTGGCACTTACTGGAAGCACCTGGTGGGCTAGTTAGCCCCCAGGGGCCCTCAGGATTGAAGGGGAATTATTTCCGCAACTTAAAACGCGACATAGAGCGTGTTTGCACACGTCACCTCAGGCCCCGTCCCCTCCCTTTTCCACTGTGTAAACACGCCCTGTGGCCGATTTTTAAGTTGGGAGATTTAGTCCCCTTGAATCCTGAGGGTCCCTAGGGGCAAAATAGCCCACTAGGTACGTCCAGTAAGCGCCATTGCAGAAAGGTGTAAAAAGGGGCACGGCCTGCACCACCTCTCTGCAACGCAGAACAGTGGCGCTTACTGGAAACACCTGGTGGACTAGTTGGCCCCCAGAGTCCCTCAGGATTGAAAGGAAATTATTTCCCCAACTTAAAACGCGCCACAGGGCGTGTTTGCACTCGTCACCTCAGGCCCCGTCCCCTCCCTTCACCACTGTGTAAACGTGCCCTGTGGCCGTTCTAAGTTGAGAGATTAAGTCCCCTTGAATCCTAAGGGTCCCTAGGGTCAAACTATCCCACTAGGTACCTCCAGTAAGTGCCACAGAGCTGTGTTGCATAGAGGTGTAAAAAGGGGCGCGGCCTCAGAACACCTGTCTGCAACTCAGCTCCCTGGCGCATACTGGAGATACCTGTTGGGCTAGTTGGCCCTCAGGGACCCTCAGTATTGAAGGAGAATTAATTCCCCAACTTACAATTGGCCAAGGGGCGCGTTTGCAGAGTGCTGCAAGGAGGGGGTGTGGCCTCCGGCGTGATGCCGGTCTTTTATTTATTTTATTTTTTTAAGAAGGAGGGCTGTGTGGCCCCCCCTTATTTTTCTAATTTATTGGCCCTGGGCACCCTAATTTTTTTTGTTTAAATAAATTTGGCCCTCCCAAAGCCTTAATCGGCCCCGGGGACCCCAACCCCCGGGTCATGGCCTTTTTTTTTTATTCTTTAGGAGGGGGGCTGCATTGCCCCCCTCCTCGGGCCACTTATGGCCCCGGGGACCCCATTCCCCGGGGATGGCCTTCGTTTTTTACTATTTTTAAATATATATTTATAGAAACACCTAGGACATGCTGGACAAACCGTATGTACCTATCACCATGACGATTTGCGTGATATTCATTAAAAGGCGACTATGCATACAATGAATCCACGTGGAATGTATTTACAACGCTAGTGAAGCTCGGACGTGTCTGACGCCCTACCGTGCCTAATCCCGGCGCCCCCGCCGGTGGGTACTCTCCAAGTAGACACCCTTGTTGTTTATTTATACAAACATGGAAAGCTATTGACGAGCACATTTAATACACACGCACACCAAGCTATTCAAAGGGGATTCAACAAAAATTAGATGCAAGAAACCCCCCTCACGGTTAATAAAACACACATCCACCGCCGGAGGTGTAATACTTTTTATTTTACTCTCTGGAAAGGAGACGAACCTCACTTGAGAGTCACAGCGTGCTCCTGGCTGAGCCCAATGCTGTGTTACACCCACCAGTGCCCCCGAGTGCCACACACCTCTGTGTTGTATTCCACCAGCTAGTGCGTATGCTATGACACTCTCTAGCCCATGTGCACTGTAACACCACCCCGTTAATATTCATGCCACACTTGCCTTTGCACGGGTTGTATTGCCCCATCTAACGTGCCTTCCTCAATAGCACAGCGCTATGCCATACATATTACAATCTGGAATCCATATCTTTGTCACAGTGCATATGCAACGTTACACTCCCCAGCACATATTTTATATAACAACTTTAGAGACTAGTTAGGTTACACAATACTGCCCTGTGCTTATTACACTCCAAGGCGCATATCGCATAGCACGCGCTAGTGCCTGTGCTATCTCGCGCTCTCCGATGAATCTGTCATTGCGCACAATGTATTGCATATTATATTTCACGCCCCAGTCCATCTTATATCACACTTTTTGGTGCATAGTTTAACCCAGATACTATATCTAGTTTTCATTTTCAATCGTGCTCTCAGGACTATGTTCTATATAACACTGTGTCCACCTACCCTTTTCATGGGCATTACATTTTGCGATGGGGGTGGAGGGTCAGGGGGTGTTTGTGCCAAGTGAGCCCGGAGTTACAGTCACAAACGTCGTCTTCTTCCTGAATAAAAGTGAGATTATGCTGCATACTTGTTCATATTTTAAGTAGTTCGCACAGACACACATTTAAAAACAATAAAGTTCCTAATACCCACCTTCTCTGAACAGTTAGCTCGCTGCCCCATCCACCTCCTCCCTAGCCTCTGTTGTCTGAATCCATGGACTAGCCTCCTCCCTCCTGCCATGCATGGTCTGATGTGCTGCCACTGCCCTCCATTTAGCATGATGTACCAGTCCACTCCTCCTGCCCTCCATTGCCCAATTCTATGGCCCATCATTGACCTCCTGCTTAGCCTCTGTGCTTAGCTTGCTGCCCCTATTCTCCTTCCCCCTGCCCTCCGAAGTCTTTGTGCATGCCCCTGCTCCATCCTTTTTGCCCACCATGTTCCATGGACCTGCCACTCCTATCTACTCTGAGTGTTCTGTTGAGCTGCCACTCCCCTCCCACCTGCCTAGCATTGTCAGATGACTGTAACCTGTCCCTGCCACCTCCACCCTGCCTGTCCACATGCCATGCCCCTATCCCCTTCCTTCTGTCCTCCATGGTCCATTTTACTGCCACACTCTTCTGCCCTCCCTGGTCTGTTGTGCTGCAACTGCTCCTCCTGCCTTTCCCGCGCGGTCTGTTGTGATGCCCCTTCCCCTGAACTCTCTTGTCTGTGCCCAGGTCCTGACCCCCCCTTCTATCCTCCATGGTCCTTTGTGCATGCCCCTGCACCCTCCTTCTTGCCCATCATAGCCATTGTGCTGCCACTAACCCTCCCGCATGCCATCCCTGTGTGGTCCGCTAGCTGCCCCTGACCCCCTCCCACCTTCCCTCCATAGTCTGTGTGTATGCCATCATAGTCTCATTGTTGCTCTCCATGGTGTGTCTTGTTTCTAGTGCCCATCCTGCCTGACCTCCATGGTCATCTTGCTGCTCCTGCCCCCTTGCCCCCTTGCCCCCAGCCCTCTGTTTCCATGTCCAGACCCCTATGCCCTCCCTCCTGGCTTGTCTGTTCCATTGTAATGCCCCTGATCCGTCCCTCCTGCCCTTTATGGTCTGTTATGCTGCAGCTTTCTCTCCTGTCTGTCCATTATGGCCTGCTAGCTACAATTGCCTCCTTCCCCTCTGTTCTCTGTTGTCCATGTGCATGGTCCTGTCCCCTCCCTATTGCTTTCTATGGATTGTTGTGCTGCACTCCCGTCCCACATGCCCTGTGTGGTGTATTGTGCTGCTGCAAACCCTGATGCCTGCCCTGTAGGGTCAGTTTGGTGCACCTCTCCATGTCCCTCCAGTCCTCTGTTATCCGAGTCCATGTCCCTACCTCAATTCCTCCTGCCTACCATGATCCACTGTACCATACTTGCGAACATTTTGAACTTGGTAAGAGGGAGATTTTGAAAAAAAACTGGGGTATTGATTTTCCCCTTTGAGTTACATTGAAAAAGAGGAGATTGTAGACAGGAGACAGATCAAATAAAGCCCATTTGAGCTTAAAAACATTGGACGTTTCCTGGCTGAAACGGGTCTGTTGGCATGTATGGTTGTACCACCACTGCCTCTTCCTTCTGCCCACAATGGTCTATTATATTGCCACAGCCTCTCTTGCCAGTCCTGTATTGTTGGTTCGTTGCCCCTGCCCCCCTTTCCACTGCCCTCCATAGTATGTTGTGCTGCCACTGCCCTTCCTACCTGCCCAGTGTGGTCAAATTGTTGCCTCTGCACTCTCCTACCTGCCTTCAATTGTCAGAGTCCGTGCCCCTGGCCTCTGCCTCCCAACAGTATCCCAATGAACAACTAGATTGCTAACATTCCATATTTATTACAAAAGTGTGGAACGCCTGACGTCATCTTGATGTAATCAAAACTGTAATACCTAGAGCATTTCCTTTAGAAATTACATATATGAGAGGGACTTATTTGCATCAAAATTATGGTTAGTGCTCTAAAAAACCTAAAATGAGGACATATTTTCTGAGTTTTCAAATAGCAACAAAAAACTTTTAAAGTATTTGTAATCTTTATGTTTTTTTATCCAGTTGACCACTTGATTAAATGTTGCACCTAGGGGAGAGGATGTGGTGTTACTTCCAGAGCTGCAGACTTTGCAACTGGGGAACCAGGTTTGAGTTTCTGCTTCAGCTCAACATTCTGTGATTCTGGTCAAATCACTTAATCTCCCCATGTCTACAACCAAAATGAATTTGATCTTGTGTGATGTAACCAATGCTCATGTAAAGCACTCCAATACCTGACAAGTCTGCACTATATAAAACTGCAAATACACAAAAAATAAGTGTTTTGCACACTTCTGTCATTGGGCTACATGTGGGCTACATCTGGGTGATATTTGTGCTGCATTTGGGCTCTTTTGTCTCTGGTGGCCATCTTGGGAGATTTATTTGTTATGAAGTTTCCTAATTTCCTCATTTACTGCAGTCTCCTTAGTAGGAAATGCTTTCAGTTTTTTACTTTGATTCCATCAAGAAGGTATTCAGATATGTCACTCGTTTGCCATAAATTCTGAATGTTAGCACTCTAGTTGCTCATTAGATCACTGTAGTAAAGCTACTGCTCACCACGGAAGTCTGCTGCTGGTATTAAAAGTGCATGTTTCAGTCTGCATATCAGAATGTTTTAATGAAATAGAAGAGGATTTGAGAAGTCACTCAAAATGTGCCCTAATTTTTCTTTCTTAAGCACTAATCATAATTTCTATGGCAAAATGAACCCCCTCATTGTGTTACTTTTTAAATTAAATGTTTTAAGTGTTACCAGTTTATTCCAATCAAGATGGCTTCAGGTGTGCCATACTTTTGTCATAAGTAAGACAGTAAGCGCTCTAGTTGTTCTTAAGAACACTCTGGGACATTCTGTCATTGGGCTATACTTGGGCTACATCTGGGTGATATTTGGGCTACATTTGGGCTCCTTTGTTTCTGGTGGCCATCTTGGGAGATTTATTTGTTATGAAGTTTCCTAATTTCCTCATTTACTGCAGTCTTCTCAGTAGGAAATACTTTCAGTTTTTTATTTTGGTTCCATCAAGAAGGCATTCAGATGTGTCACACATTTGCTATACATTCAGAATGTTAGCACTCTAGTTGCTTATTAGATCACTGTTGTAAAGCTACTGCTCACCAGGGAAGTCTGCTGCTGGTATTGAAAGTGCATGTTTCAGTCTGCATGTCAGAATTTTTTAATGAAATAGAAGAGGATTTGAGAAGTCACTCAAAATGTGCCCTAATTTTTCTTTCTGCAGCACTAATCATAATTTCTATGGCAAAATGAACCCCCTCATTGTGCTCCTTTTTAAATTAAATGTTTTAAGTGTTACCAGTTTATTCCAATCAAGATGGCTTTAGGTGTGCAATACGTTTGTCATAAGTAGGAGTGTTAGCGCTCTAGTTGTTCTCTAGAAGACTCTGGGAAGCTGCAGTAGAACACAAAGGAATCAACTGACAGTCTCTGCCCTTGATGGATGTACATGTTTTACTGAGAATGTCAGACTTCATTCTCACATGACTGAGAAAGATAATGTGAATTTACAGAAAATATGCTCTCAGTTTAGCTTATAGATCACCTTCCAAACCTCTGTGGGAAAAGCATGAGAAAATTGTTTTCTCTCAAACATGATTCATGATATCACAGCAGAAGGCTTTTTCACATGGTAGAATCACCTTAGAACACACCACAATTCCTAAAATGAGTATGATACCATTAACAAATGATTTATAATTTAACTAAAGTCTTAAAACCTTCTATTAACTGCAATGCTTTTTAATAAGGTGCTATCATGTATATTGCTCCCAAGATGGCTGCCAACACTTTTTGGATGAAGTACTGACAGCCAATCAGATCTCACGATGGGATGTGTGGTTAGGCTCCACCCAGATTTATCTATCTTTTTAACTCTAATTTTCTCTGGAACTACTCAACGGATTTACACCATTTAAGCAAAAGGCACAAGTGAGAACTGAAGACTACCTCTTTGCCAATTGTAATTCCGTTCAGCAGTTCGGGCTGTCGCTGCGTCAACATGTCCTATGGGAAAATGCATGGGGAAAATGCGTTTTGGGACCCCCCTTTTTTCTCGCCCCCGCTTGACAAATCACCGTGAAATTTTCAGGATAGGAGCGGACCGGAGCTGGCCAAAAGTTTGGAAAATTTCGGGAAGATTCGTCAATCGGCGCCAACGTTATTCCGAATATAATATTGCGGATTTCCTAGGTAATATTTGTATATATGTATGTGTGTGTATATATATATATATATATATATATATATATATATATATATATATATATATACACATATATATATATTTTTTTTTTCACCAAAAAGAAGAAGTACTCGCACTCCAGGACGTAAGTATCAAGAACTTTTTACTCCAATTTATATATATTTATATCTTCATGGCACTCAGATGTGGAGTTAACAGTAGTAAATCTATACTTACCTATTTGTACTTACTTTCTCAATATTTTGGTACTTGATATTTTTGACGTAATATTCTGTCCACACGATACTTTTAACTTCAATATTCTATCAGACAATTGCAAGTGTATCTGAGCAACAGGCATGTCTAGATGATGTGATAAACAACTACATTTTAAAGTACTTGCAATGTATTTAGGGAAAACCAAAAGTTCAATGAAATAGTTTTTTTTTCTGTTTGTTTATTATGGACCAAATTGTTTTGTTTGCGGAAAAAGAACTCTGTTGCAACAGCCCCCCCCCCCACCGACATAGCGGTCCCCTGCTCGATTTAAATGTGGACAAAACATAGTTTTAATCACAGCAGAGAGTACTCTGTCTCCACTGTGAGTAAACCCCTTCGAAGTCCCTGCAGAGTAAGGGCCGTCTGAGGTAGACCTCCAATACTGCCCACCTGATTTAGATGGGCGGAACTATAGGTTTGTTTTCACTGCCCATCACCCTCAGGAAAGCTCCGGCAGTAAGGGGCAGTGGAAACTGATAAATGATCTCGTCACCATGGGAGAGGACTCCCATAGTGAGGGTTGCATTTTATTTTTATTTTGAAAAGAGAAAACAGTTTGGTGCAGGGTATGATAATTTTGATGGAGCCCTGCACCATATTGCAAATAGTGTTAAAAGCAACCTCTGTGACAGAACATAATTGAATTCATAATGGAATAATCCGTAAACAAATTATTGCTTGAGTGTGCCGATGAGACACCAATGGCCAATAGGGGGTGCAGGGGAAAATGGAATAATCCTTAAAACATTATTGCCTGTGTGCACCTATGAGACACCTATAGAGGGCAGGGTGTGCAGGGGAAAAATTTAATAATCATACAACGTGTTTTGCTGATTTAAGCCTATGTTACAGCAATTGTAGGCAGAGGGTGCAGGGGAAATGGAATAATCCATCAAAAGATTATTGCTGGTGTGCACCCATGGCAGGCTAAAGGTGAAGGGAAAAATCAAATAATTGAAAATAAAATATTGTTGGTGTCTGACTTAGGGACTATGAGAATTCCTATGGGCGGTAAGGAGACACAGGGTAAATTGGAACAAATATATAACAAAATCACTGTACATTTGCAATGGAATCATCTTCAAATACATTAAACTCATTTCAGGGCAAAATGGAAAAATTAACAAGAACAAAAACCGGCAAAGGCCTCTTCTATCAATGTACCTAGAAAATGGCTTTGAAAAGTGTAGAAAAGGAATACACTAGCTACGCAGAATGGCCTCCCTGGCCCATGGCCACAAATGGTGAAGGCATGGATAACAGAGAAATCATGTCTATGGCAAAAGCAAAACACACATGCTACATAAAATTGCCACTCTGCAACTTGGCATGGAGAACAAAGACAAATTGATTTCCTATGGCAAACACACACTCTGGCCACACAACAAAAAAATGGCCACATGGCCATCAAAGAAAGGATTCATGGTAAACAGTGAAGAAAACATTCACATTAATGCAGCAACACCAAAAATAAAGATTATGTCAACTTTAAATATTCACATTTAACACCTTTTGCATTTAATCCAAGGACATGCCTAAATAAACAGATATTTTAAAAATATATAGTTGTTTTTTATACACCCAATGCCAACTAATGGCTGACTGACCGTGGCCCCTGTGCCAGACTAGGCCCTACAGTAAAATGAGCAAAATAGTGCAAAATTCACAAGAAAGTGGCGCAAGAGTACTTTAAAAGTTTTAACCAGGCCCACAGCCCTTCTAAAACTGTCAAAACATTTTCCATTAACAAAAAACTAAAATGCCAATGCAAAATAAGCCTCTACTGCAACTCCAAGCCACACACAATCACATTTAAAAATGGTAGAAAAACCAAAAAAAGAGATATAACACATTGGTTCATATGCCCTCTATCAAACAACAGACTTATCCAAAAGTTCCTTAACTTACTCGATTTCTCATAAAATAAAACCTTAACATCCAATGGTATATGCAGGAGGGATTGCACACAAAGAAGAGAGTGATCCTTCCCCTCAAAGTCCACATGAAAAGTGACCTAGGGATGGACAAAGCACTGGCAGGAGCATTCTGGACAGGTATGGAAGTTGGAATCTCTGTGGCACTTAAAAATGTAAAATAAAAGAATGCGTTTTGCATCTGAACCATCCATTCAGGTAGAACAGATATTCGAAAAACCAATTTCATGTTGATTTTTCAGCTTCTCGAGTCGAAATTCTACTCAAAGATAGCGGTCTGAATTTTTAAAATGGGAGTGAATGGAGATTAATATGTTGTACATTTTCCATCTTGAACCACTGGATCACAAATCTTCAGTTTGACCTCTACAATTGCGAATTTTAGAGTTGAAGGAATCCTAACTTTTCACGTATGTAAATTAATGGGAAAATGAAAACTAAGAAAACAAATGGGAGGAAACCATATAATGGAGAACCAATTTCATGGAAAGACAATTTCAAGGAAATACAAAAAATTCTAAATGTAACCTCTTTGCCGTGAGGCAAATTCCACCATGATGCGAGAGGGGGAGGGGTTGGGCGTGGCGCTCCTGTTCTCAGGACGGCCCACGGCTGTCATAAATCACGGTGGGCATGTGCTCATGATGTCCGGGAGCTGTCCGAACTCCGCCCACTGATTAATTCTCTCGCACAGGTGGGGAATTAAAACCGCGTGGGCAGAGCGGCAGTGTTCGGACGGCTCCTGGCCGTCAGGAGCACATGCCCACTGTGACTCATGATGGCCGGGAGCCACCATGAGCACTCAAGGAGTTAAAGGAATGATACTTTCTAGGGGCAGTGAAGAGTTTTCGGGATCTAGGCTAGGTGATTTGGGGTTTCAATGGTGAGATGGGTGATATTTCGGTGTAGAAAGGGGTTTTAGGATTAAAAAATGGATGGAGTTCAAGGGTGGTGAGGTCTTTTTGCAACAGGAATGGGTGGAGTTTAGGGTTGGTGAAGGGATTTAGGGTTCACAGATGGGTGGTGTGGGCTTTTTAGTTTTCAGGAAACAGTTGAAAGAAGAGGTGTTGAAGTATGTTTTAGAATTCACAGGTGAGTGGCGATTAAGGCTGGTGAGGGATTTGTAAGGATCCATGATGGGCAAAGTGCAAGAATGGTAAGGGATATCGGGCCTCAGTTATGGGCAGAGTTTAGGGTAGACAGGGTTTTAGGCATCAATGTGGACAAAGTTAAAAGCCAGAAAGAGATTTTAAGGTTTGGAATGGGTGGAATTTAGGGTGCTAATGAGTGTTTACGTAGGGAGAGCTTCTGATATAATTGTCAAAGTAAAATTATAAAACTGAATCAATGTCCCCTGAATCAAAGTATTTAAATAAATACCTCCGACAAAAATGTTTTTGAAAGTAAGACCTGCAATATTTACACCTTAATAAGACACATTTGTATAGACCAATTTTGAAATAAAAGACATTTGGGTTCTATCAAATCGCAAATGTCATTCATACAACAGGTTTCTATTAAACAGGTGAAATGCATTCTCAATAATGGTATTCCATGAAATATTTTTTCTATTAAATCGAGACAAACTCTATCCTGCTCTTTCAAGTCAGGGAAGCTCACTCAAAGTGCAACCAGCAAGAATGTAGTCCATTAAACCTCAATCTCACTCTGTTTCTTTGTACAACCATAAAGGAGGTTGAGAAGCTGTATGACATGACATGAATTGAGGCAAGTTCACCCTGCCTTTTCTTGGATAGTGAAAGAGCTTATGTTGACCTATCTGCATTTTTTGTCACCTCCCACATAATTAGCAAACTGCCGCGGTATCTTATTCAAAGTCTTCTATCTCACCAACATTTATAGGATCAGAAAAGGGACAAGAACTCTGGCCAAAATGATTATAATTATATAAACATAGGAGCCTATCAGTGTTGAATTGTCATAGCCATGCTCCTCATAGTGGGTTGTAACTTGCTGTGAATAGATTTCAATACCATGGTGTAAACTGCACATGCATTAGAGAGATGTCTGTGCATGCATGTACATAGTGAGCTTGCTCTAGAATGTTGAGAGTGATGCTGTGAACGTTTGATGATGCATGGAATGCTGAGGTCTGTGTGCTGGATGAAGTCTGACAGTTAAGTGTAGTTCAAAGGTGGATGGAGCCCTAACTTGAACGATCAGGCTGTATCTGTAAATTAAAATCTAGCATGACAAAAATAACTTTCCTCTTGCCTGACTAGCTCCTGAAACTGTGAAGAACCTGCCCTCCAGCTACTACATTTTGGAGGTGCATAGTGGAACAAACCAGTGTGGAGATGCTGCACGACTCTTTGCAAGCAATTGGGAGTTATTTTAGACAGAAGAGGGGGCTTTGTGGAGCTGCAGGGAGACTCTGTGATGAATAAAAAGTAGCCTCGTGCCATCCACTCTCACATTCACCAACACGTTCTGTAATCACTAGCTGCTGGGCAGGAGGAGCCATTCAAGATAGTGGGCAAGGCCATGCAGTCAGCTGGTCAGAATGAAAACCAAGCTACTGTGTCCAGGAGGTGTCAAGCAAAGAGGGCAATTGACAGAGCTTATGGGGCATTAGTAAACCCCTGCATTTGCATCGACAACGTGGCAGGCACCGCACGGTGCCTGCCACGTTGTGCATGCAAATGCTCACAGTGTATCTACAGCATTGTGGTGGGCGGTACTGTGAGCACTGCCCTTCACAATGCTGGGAATAGAGGAAGACACCGCCACGGTGGCGGTGGCATTCTTATTGCCGGTGAGGGACCGCTGCACCACTGGCGGCCGGTCCCAGCACCGCTAGGGTGGCGGGTGGACTAAAGTCCACCCGCCATCCTAATAGGCCCCCTGAAGACATATTACTGCTGTGAGAATCAGATTCTTAGATTTGTGTTTCCATTGCAAAAACTATTTTCACTTCTAGAAGTGTTTATGTTTGTTATGCAAAAATTGTTCCATGAGCTTAATTCTGTATAGTTTTAATTGGTGCTGCGATTACAAAGCTGTAAATGGATGATTTGATACATTAAACTCAATGGCTAGTGTGAGAGTTAGTATTTTGGTTCAGTAAGCCATTGTTATGTTGTCTGCTGGATTTTTGTAAAATGTGTATGCGTAGTTTGTTGACTGATTTCTGTGTGGGTAAAGTATGTGGGTCTATTTGGCAGCTTGGTGAAGTCGAGTTTTCTTACCATCTGATGTTGTGAAATTTTAAAATGGCTGTACATTAGTTGAGAAGGTGGTGAAGAGGAGTTACTTATTTAGAAGTATGCGTTGTGGTGTTGATTTAAAGAGGTGTACCCTAGGACTTGTGTACTATTATGTAAGAAGTTCAGTACCCTGTTTTTGGTGATTGGAAGGTGGAGAAGAGTAGTACCCCGTTGTGATAAGAATCCTGGAAATGTGTTGTACATTTCAGTAGTGGGGCATGAATTCGAAGGTTGTGTGCTCTGGGACCAGCTGTCACTGTGTACAAATGGAAGGTTCAACAGGTTTGTGATATTCGGGGCAGAGTATATCAGCAGGAAGCCCGAAATGCATATGGCAGCGCTAGGGGAAAATGAGCAATGTGCCTGCAACCAGGAATAAAGTTATGGAGTTACTTACCATTGTGTGGCGTCTCTACAAGGGCAACCATTCGTGTGTGGTATATATATATATATATATATATATATATCAAAGGTAACCACCTCCACCAGCTTCAAACTCCTTCTGCCGCTTGCGAAGTAGCACACGAACCAGATTAAGGTGCAATATATTCATTTATTTGCCCAGAGCGGCGGCCATAACGTTTCGGCTCACCTAGAGCCTTGATCACATGACAGCGTTGTGCTCGTAGAGCCACATATTTAAAGTGCTAGTGCAAGCTACGTATAACATCACATGGGGAGGTCACATGAGGGGGGATTATTCACTAATACATAGACATAGTAGAAACAATATAATGACTTCATAAAAGTAGAGCTCATGTTATCACTGGGATAGTACACCAGAGAATAGGTAGCAAATAACAATTGTAAATGATAGTTGTAAGAAATACGAATGCATCTTAGCGAAGCTAAAAGAAAGATCATATTAAAAAAATAGCAGCATAAATGCCCAATTGTTCTACAACATGATTGTATATCATAATTGCCAATTGAATTGCAATGATCAAACATGAAGAAGCAAACCATTGTTTCAACTACTGTAAATAATCAAAAGTGAAAACCATATAATTTGTATGATTTTTGCCATGTAAGAACAAAAAATATGTATAGATACCCCAAAATACATGCGCCTGATGGAACAAAGTAGCTACATAAAAAAAGTGCATATGTGCCAGTGTAAATAAACAATAAAATGAAAAGTTATACTATATATCTATGGTACGAAAACGGACACAACCAATGGTGTGTCACATATGGGATAATACCACATCTAATAGCTGCGAACAATAAAGTATTAAAGGAGTAGGTATGCAACAGAATTAACGATCCAAATGGAAACAGAAAGGCAAGGCACGGGAAAAGGAGGTTTCATGGCGTGTGAGGCTTAAGCAGTGTCTCCATGGATAGTAATATACAAGAATGATTATCAAATTCAGATGTGCAAATACGCAGGAATAACCAATACAGTACAATATGTCTAAAATAAGATAAATAGTAAAATACTAAATAAATAATTGCATTGTTAAAACAATTAAATAGATTAAGACAAAAGGCCAAAAAAAGGTAAAAGTTGCCCATTGTACATCTGATTTAAATTCCATGTAAATACATAAATAAGACACAGGGTAAAATTCAAGGGGGTGACCAGAACTATATCGTTATGACCCAATGGACACCTAAGCTCATTTAGAATAAAGATGGAATAAAAGGTGATAAAATTGCTTAGTTATACAGATCAAAATTAGCCCAAGCATGTGTGTAAATCTTCAGTCATGTTCAAACCAGTTGGGGTCTTGGTATTTAATTGCAAGATATAGCGTGTCTCTAATCGGTGCAACTTGGTCTCCCGGTCCCCTCCCCTTCTGCTAGGTTCAATGGAGTCAATAACAAAATAACTGAGTCCCTTGATGTCACTTTTGTGGGTTTCTTTGAAGTGCCTAGCTACGGGGTAGGTATTATCTTGGTTGGAGATAGCGCGTAAATGTTGCAGCACTCGTTTGTGTGCCGCTAACTTCGTGCTCCCCACATAACTGAGATTACATGGACAGGTCAGGACATAGATCGCATATTCAGTTTTACAAGTTAGTAACTTGTTGATCTTGTGCTGTTTGTTACTGAATGGGTCTAAGTATGTTTTTGTGTTTATGCCATGGATACATGCTTTACAGGTTTTGCACTTGTAAAATCCACTATTCAGCTGCAGCCAGGAAGTTTTATTGATCGTTTCAGGATTCGTATTAACCAATGCTTCTCTCATTGAAGGGGCCCTCCTGTAGGTGATCAAAGCTCGTTGAGGGAGCAAAGGGCCAATTATTGGATCACTCTGAGCAGTGGGCCAATTCCTGTTAATTATTCTCCGTATTTCCATGTGCTGCTTACTATAGCCCATGATGAGTCTGAAGGCATCGGGCGAGCTACTGTCCTTCCTCCCCTGATTAGTCTGGGTTGTGACCATGCTGGTGACACTGATAGTGGGTGTAAGTAATTCATCTCGGCTGAGGGCATTGGATCTAGCAATGGCACTATCAATAACGCTTGCAGAGTAGCCTCTCTCCCTAAACCTTTGCCTGCTGAGTGACTGGGCTGCTCTAAGGTCCTTTTCATTGCTACAAATACGTTTGAGCCGCAGCATTTCACCATAAGGTATACTCCTAATCAGGTGGGGTGGGTGGGCACTAGTTGCATGAAGGGTAGAATTTCCAGCAGATAATTTGCGGAACAATCTAGTTTCAAGTTTGCCTGCCTGTATATAAACTTCAGTATCTAGAAAAGTAACACTGGATTGGCTGCAGGTTGCTGTAAAGTGGAGGTTTAAGTTATTGACATTAAGATTCTCAATAAAGTTGTGTGCCTCTTCTAAAGACCCATTCCATATCACAAAGAGGTCGTCTATGAAACGCAACCAGATTATCACATTTTCCTCAAGGTATTTGGCATAATCCCTCTGAAGTATCGTTTCCTCCCAGTAACCCATGTGGAGGCAGGCATAGCTTATATATATATATACATATATATATATATATATATATATATATATATATATATATATATATATATATATATATATATATATATATATATATATATATATATTACCTACTGGCGGTCGCCAGTAGGTAGTTATAGTTAGGACCACGTTTCCATAGGAAATCCGCAACATTCTATTTTGAATAACTTTGGCGCCGGTCGACAAATCCTCGCGAATTTTTCAAAATAGGTGGGGCGCTACGCTCCGCTCCTACCCTGAAAGTCTCGGGGGGATTCGTCAAGCGGGGGCTGAGATAAAAGGGGGGTCCCAAAACGCGTTTTTCCCATGCATTTTTCCATAGGACCTTTAGACAGGGCTACAGCCCGAACGGCTGAACAGAATTTAATGAAATTTGGCAGAGAGGTAGTCCCCAGGTCAAGGAAGTGCCTTTTGTAGGTTTGGTGTAAATCTGTTCAGTAGAATCTGAGAAAATAGCCTTTAAATCAATATATATATCTGTGGCAGCTTACCGTGCGCTTACGGTGCGCTTACCGTACGCGTACGGTGGCGTGCGCGAGCGCGATTCTGATTGGCTGTTAGATCTTAGTAAACATTCGAATCGGTCGAAACCAGGAAGCGGCGGCCGCCATTTTCTCTCTCGCTTCCTGAGTTGGGCAGCCAAAACGAAACCCAAAAATGTGTAAAGAGGCAGTTTCATGAGATCCTAACCACCCAGCATTGATACAGGGGTCCCCAAACAACCCCCAAGCCCAAAAAAAAAAAAAAAAATTTTTTCGGAAAATTGCCGATTACGCTTACCGTACGCGTACGGTAAAAATTTTGTTAAAAAAAAAAATATCCAAATTCTCCCCACCCCGTGTGCAAAAGGTGCCCGCAGGGCACCATTTGCGCATGGCTTATTTCATCCACGAAGTTAACAAAGAATACATTTCACAAAGATGCGCAAAATATGTCCCCCATGTGCGCACGGTGCGCGAAGCGCATCGTGTGTACATGGCCCATCCCGCTGAACGTGTGTGCACGGCACTAACTGCGTAAAGTGGGCGCGCGGTGCGCGAAGCGCACCGTGCGCGCACGGAACGAACTGCGTTAACTGGGCGCGCACGCCACGAATGGCGTAAAGTAACTTAGCATTTAAAAAACCTTGCAAATTCACTGAAAAAACCATAGGTTTCACACATGTTATAGTTAGCTGGACATTTTACTGATAAAAAACCAATGAAATTCCCCTGTTATAGTTACTGCAGGCAACTATAACTCACGCGACCGCAATCTTCTGCTGATGACATATGTGTCTTTATGAAAAAAAAATATTTGTAATATATGTAAAGCTAAAATTTAATGGAAGAAGACATGGGCAAATAAGTGTCTAAATACAGTATTAGCATCAGCAGAGGATTGCGGTCGCGTGAGTTATAGTTGCCTGCAGTAACTATAACGGGGGAATTTCATTGGTTTTTTATCAGTAAAATGTCCAGCTAACTATAACATGTGTGAAACCTATGGTTTTTTCAGTGAATATATATATATATATATATTCAGTGAATATATATATTCACTGAAAAAACCATAGGTTTCACACATGTTATAGTTAGCTGGACATTTTACTGATAAAAAACCAATGAAATTCCCCCGTTATAGTTACTGCAGGCAACTATAACTCACGCGACCGCAATCCTCTGCTGATGCTAATACTGTATTTAGACACTTATTTGCCCATGTCTTCTTCCATTAAATTTTAGCTATACATATATTACAAATATTTTTTTTTCATAAAGACACATATGTCATCAGCAGAGGATTACGGTCGTGTGAGTTATAGTTGCCTACAGTAACTATAACGGGGGAATTTCATTGGTTTTTTATCAGTAAAATGTCCAGCTAACTATAACATGTGTGAAACCTATGGTTTTTTCAGTGAATTTGCAAGTTTTTTTAAATGCTAATTCCTAACTATAACGTGTGTGAAACCTATGGTTTTTTCAGTAAATTTGTACGGTTTTTTAAATGCTAAGTTACTTTACGCCATTTGTGGCGTGCACGCCCACTTAACGCAGTTCGTTCCGTGCGCGCACAGTGAGCACGCGGTGCGCGATGGGCCATGAACGCACGATGCGCTTCGCGCACCGTGCGCACATGGAGGACATATGATGAGCATCGTTGTGACAGGTAAAATATATGTTTTGTTTAGCTCTAATAAGCCATGCACAAAAGGTGCTCTTCGGGCACCTTTTGCACACGGGGTGGGGAGAATGTGGATATTTTTTTATTTTTTTATTATTTCTTACCGTACGCGTACGGTAAGCGTAATCGGCGAAATTTTCGAAATTGCCTTTTTTCACTTGGGGGATCGTTGGGGACTCCCTCAACATGGCTAGGTGCTTGGGAGCTGTGTAAACAGCCCCTTTACATGTTTTTGCACTTGGTTTTTTAACCCCCTGTCAGAGTGCGAGAAAGAAAATGGCGGCCGCCGCTTCCTGGTTTCGACCAATTCGAATGTTTACTAAGATCTAAGGGCCAATCAGAATCGCGCTCGCGCACGCCACCGTACGCGTACGGTAAGCACACCGTAAGCGCACCGTAAGCTGGCTCAGATATATATATTGATTTAAAGGCTATTTTCTCAGAATCTACTGAACAGATTTACACCAAACCTACAAAAGGCACTTCCTTGACCTGAGGACTACCTCTCTGCCAAATTTCAAGTAATTCTGTTCAGCCGTTCGGGCTGTAGCTGTGTCTAAAGGTCCTATGGAAAAATGCATGGGAAAAACGCGTTTTGGGACCCCCCTTTTATCTCAGCCCCCGCTTGACGAATCCCCCCGAGACTTTCAGGGTAGGAGCGGAGCGTAGCGCCCCACCTATTTTGAAAAATTCGCGAGGATTCGTCAACCGGCGCCAACGTTATTCAAAATAGAATGTTGCGGATTTCCTATGGAAACGTGGTCCTAACTATAACTACCTACTGGCGACCGCCAGTAGGTAATATATATATATACATATATATATATATATATATATATATATATATATATATACCACACCTAACATGATGAGAGACTGGGCTCAAAGTAACTTGGAGTCTTCCAGGAAGTTAGTTGAAATACTGGTCAAATATGCGGAAATTGATAGAATAGCGCTGCAAGAAAAGATCGAAGCACTGAATGAAGAGATCAAACAAATGAACAAAGGTGATGAAGAAAAAAAACTAAGAGAAGAGATGACAATACGATACAATCAAAGAGCGAAAGGCTTTTAAGTTTCACCGCGACAGAGTGGACTATAAAATAGGCCGTATTTTCACTTTTTCTAAATAATATGATGTAATGAAAACAAAGAAAATGACAAAACAAAATGAAGCAGGCACCGAGACACCTATGCGCAAAGCTACCAATGTATCAATATCCAACTCAGATTTAAGTTCAAATTTGGAAAGTGAGGCTGAACCGAAGGGTCAACCCCCAGCTCCAAAAACAACGGTACCCAACTTATCACCAGGGGAAGAAATGAATTTTTTAGTGGAGGACCGGAGGGCCACTTTACGCCCAAGGACTCAACAGAATGTCAGAGGGAGAGGCGGAACCACAAACGAAGACAGAGGAGAAAGGCTAACAGAACGGCCAATAAACAAAAAAACTAGAGGGATTGGGAGATGGAGAGGCCGGTGGAATCACAACTAGACAACAATGCAGCCAAAACAATCATTAACCTCACTGACATTACCCTTTCAAGAGCAGAAGAACAAATCTTATCTTTGGGACTCTCTTTCTGCCCCGAATCGAATTTCAACTATGCCAACACTAGAATGGATATATACAGATTCATAAGGAAATTAAAATAAAAAAAAACATCATGAACTAAATACGAAGTCATCAAAGGAAAAGGATGAACACCAAACAAAAGAAAAAACTAAAACTCAAACAAAAACGGCGGAACCCATTTCAATGGAACCATCGCAAACGTCAGAAGATTCTCTTCTTGAAACTCTCATGAAACTACACAATGCCAACTCCAACATGGGGGCAGAAACAAAAAACACCCAATGGTCAATTCCATGTGAATCAAGTCAAATTACGAGTTCTCCGATACTTGCTGCATTATCTGAAACAAGAAAAAACACATCTTTTAAACGTAAATCAACGTTTAATCCCATAATGCCGAGAGACAGCATTGACATTTTTAACGATCAAGTAACTAACGAAATTAAAACATTAAACTATAAGATCATGCAAAGCAAATGGAAATGGCATCCTAAAGACAGGCAGCTCAAACAACTATTGGCAAAATTGCAAAGCGACAAAAATGTGATTATCAGAAGCGCAGATAAAGGAGGCAATATCGTCTTATGGGACAGGACACAATATATGAAGGAGGCACTGTCCCACTTAAATGATAGAACCTGCTATAAAACCAGCAATTGGGGTGCCTTAAAAACAATACAAAATGACTTTCATGGAAAATTATTGGCTTGGAAATGTGCAGGAACATTAACTATGGATGAATACAAATTTATTCACAAAGATAATCCCACCATACCCAATATCTATTTCATCCCCAAAATACCCAAAGATGCCAAGAACCCCCCTGGCCGACCCATCATCTCGGCTCAAAATAGCCTATTGGAGAATGCCAGCCAATATATCGACTTTTTTCTTCAGGAACTGGTACAGGCATTGCCCACATACATAAGAGACACCAGCAATTTCCTGCAAAAAATTAACAACTTTTAATGGCAGGACAGTTACCAATTAATGACTTTGGACGTAGTGTCTTTATACACGAGTATAAGACACAGGGATGGCATAAGAGCATTGGAACATTTCCTAAGCAAAGGAAGGCCAAGACTTTCTGCACACAGCATGATGCTAAGTGACTTGACACAATTTTGTTTGCATAACAATGTTTTTTTATTTGGTAAAACTGTCTACCAGCAGACACGTGGCGTTGCGATGGGGGCCAGCTTCTCTCCCAGCTATGCCTGTTTACACATGGGCTGGTGGGAGGAGCTGGTCCTCAGCGTGACGCATAGGTTGGTGGTACATAAAAATGTCAAACTTTTTTACAGATATATTGATGATGTCTTTTTGGTTTGGGATGGTCCTCTACAGGATGCACATGATTTTGTTTAAAGCCTCAACACCAATGAGATCAATTTAAGCTTTACGGCAACAATTGATAAGCACAACATAAATTTCTTAGATGTGGAGGTTTATGTCAAGAATGGCAAACTGGAAACAAAACTCTTCAGAAAGATAACAGCAGGGAACTCATTGCTACACTCTACGAGTTTCCACCCACGACATTTGATCAATAGTATCCCCTATGGGGAAATGCTAAGAACCAAACGTATATGTAGCTGTATGACTGATTTACAAAAGGCACAATCAGACTGTAAAAGAAGATTCCTAGCTAGAGGATATAATACTAAAACCATAGACCTAGCCATAGCTAAAACGATGAAACTAGAAAGAGAGCCACTTCTAGTTACCAAACCCAAAACTGATCCAACATATGAATTGCGACTAATCACTACTTATAACCGGCAACATAAAACCATCGGAAATATAATAAAGCGCAACTGGCCAATAGTGTTAGATGATCCAATAATAGGAACACTACTGCCCAAAAGATTAGGTCTAACTTTTAGAAGGGCTCCATCAGTAAGCAACTGTCTAGTGACAAGTAGCCCAGAGGTAATAGAACCTTTGAATTGGCTTTCCCAAAGAAAAGGATTTGTGGCCTGCAAAAGTTGCAAAGCATGCATTCATGGTGTAAGCAGGAAAGCATACAAAGCTCCATTCAGCGAAAAAGAGGTGGAAATAAATCAAGCCCTACACTGTAAAACTGACCATGCAGTGTATATTTTAGAGTGCACATGTAATCTTAAATACGTAGGTAGTACGAAACTCCCGGCCAATAAAAGAATCCTATAGCACCTTAGAGCCATCATTAATAGGGGCCCCTCTTACCCAGTCGCTAGATATTTTCAAGAAACCCACAATAGCGACCCCAAATACCTGTCATATTACCTCATTGATGCGGTACCAAAAAATAGAAGAGGAGGCGACAGAGAAGGTGCATTACGCAATCTTGAGACCCGGTACATTTTAAACCTAGACAGTAAAATACCGGGAGGCCTGAATGCCACAGAGGATTTTTATACCTGCATCTAATTGGTCGTTACCTCCTCAAGTGTCAGATATGTTCAAAATGTTTTGTAAGAATACAACAATCTCTATGCTCCAAAAAGACATAGCAATGAAGAAAACATTAAAATGATTTCCGATGGACAAAAACATTTAAATATCTTTTTTCAATTTCAGCCAAAAAAAAGCTCTCCTTTTATTCTTCATCTAGATTGAGTCAGCAGCACATATGGTAAATTGACGGGATTAGCCCGACACTGCCGCTCGATGCTCGATTTCACAAACTCTGAGTCTCAGCCTATGCCCTACCATTAAGAGAAAATTAAGCTAAATAAGCTACACTCACCACTCTAATACTTTTAAAAAAGTCTATGTTTTTTCATTTCATTTATCCAACACGTGTGTAACACCGCACCTTATGTAACAGCATCAATTGAAAGTTAAGCAACATCTTTCGGTTAACGTTTCTTGTATTCCACAAGTTATTTAACTTACAATAATGTCAATACGCATTGATGCAATCATGGTTCAATCCGATAATATTAGTCTTGAAACGTCAACATCAGATTTGTATATTCATATAATGTTTTATTTAGAAATCTTAAAGCAAACCGAGCACATTTGAATTTTATGTACCTTTGTACAACTATTTATTAATGTGTTTTTAATGCTTTTAAACTAAATGATATTATGCATTTATGTTTTTAGAATATCTAAAACTGGAATTAGATCAATGTGTATCATGACCAGCGAAAAACAAATTATGAATACAAGTTTACATGTTAAGTATTTCTTCACTTTTTATGATGATGTGGATTTGTTTGCTCTCTATTTCGTTTTTGCACTAAGCACTTGCACTTTGAATACTATAAAATGGCGGCTGAAGCCAAGAAGCGTTGTCATGTGATCAAGGTCCAGGAGGGACCGAAACACATCATGGCCGACTAGCAGAATAAACTAATTTGCACAAGAAATGTGGTCCGTGCCTGCTTTGTATCTCGGAGATTGGGGAGCGAAGTAAGCAGCAAAACAGGATATATATATATATATATATATATATATATATATATATATATATATATATATTATCTACTGGCGGTCGCCAGTAGATAGTTATAGTTAGGACCCTGTTTCCATAGGAAATCCGCAACATTCTATTTGGAATAACTTTGGCGCCGGTTGACGAATCCTCGCGAAATTTTCAAAATAGGTGGGGCGCTACGCTCCGCTCCTACCCTGAAAGTCTCGGGGGGATTCGTCAAGCGGGGGCTGAGATAAAAGGGGGGTCCCAAAACGCGTTTTTCCCATGCATTTTTCCATAGGACCTTTAGACACAGCTACAGCCCGAACGGCTGAACAGAATTACTTGAAATTTGGCAGAGAGGTAGCCATAAGGTCAAGGAAGTGCCTTTTGCAGGTCTGGTGTAAATCTGTTCAGTATTTCCTGAGAAAATAGCATTTAAAAGCATATATATATATATGGGCGGAGCCTAACCACACATCTCATCCTGAGATCTGATTGGCTGTCAGCACTTCATCCAAGAAGTGTTGGCAGCCATCTTGGGACCAATATACATGATAGCACCTCATTAAAAAGCATTGCAGTTAATAGAAGGTTTTAAGACTTTAGTTACATTATAAGTCATTTGTTGATGGTACCATACTCATTTTAGGAATTGTGGTATGTTCTAAGGTGATTTCACCATGTGAAAAAGCCTTCTGCTGGGATATCATGATTGAGAGAAAAATATTTTCTCATGCTTTTACCACAGAGGTTTGGAAGGTGATCTATAAGCTAAACTGAGAGCTTATTTTCTGTAAATTCACATTATCTTTCTCAGTCATGTGAGAATGAAGTCTGACATTCTCAGTAAAACATGTACATCCAACAAGGGCAGAGACTGTCAGTTGATTCCTTTGTGTTCTACTGCAGCTTCCCAGAGTGTTCCAAAGAACTACTAGAGCGCTAACAGTCCTACTTATGATAAACGTATGGCACACCTGAAGCCATCTTGCTTGGATTAAAGTGGTAACTCTTAAAACATTTAATTTAAAAAGGAACTAAATGAGGGGGTTCATTTTTCCATAACAAGTATGATTAGTGCTGCAGAAAGAAAAATTAGGGCACATTTTGAGTGACTTCTCAAATCCTCTTCTATTTCATTAAAAAATTCTGACATGCAGACTGAAACATGCACTTTCAATACCAGCAGCAGTTTTCCCTGGTGAGCAGTAGCTTTACTACAGTGATCTAATGAGCAAAAAGAGTGCTAACATTCTGAATTTATGGCAAATGTGTGACACATCTGAATGCCTTCTTGATGGAATCACAGTAAAAAACTGAAAGTATTTCCTACTGAGGAGACTGCAGTAAATGAGGAAATTAGGAAACTTCATAACAAATAAGTCTCCCAAGATGGCCACCAGAGACAAAAGAGCCCAAATGTAGCCCAAATATCACCCAGATGTAGCCCAAGTATAGCCCAATGACAGAATGTCCCAGAATGTTCTTAAAAACAACTAGAGCGCTTACTGTCTTCATTATGACAAAAGTATGGCACACCTGAAGCCATCTTGATTGGAATAAACTGGTAACACTTAAAACATTTAATTTAAAAAGGAACACAATGAGGGGGTTCATTTTGCCATAGAAATTATGATTAATGCTGAAGAAAGAAAATGAGGGCACATTTTGAGTGACTTCTCAAATCCTCTTCTATTTCATTAAAAAATTCTGACATGCAGACTGAAACATGCACTTTTAATACCAGGAGCAGACTTCCATGGTGAACAGTAGTTTTACTACAGTGATCTAATGAGCAATTAGAGTGCTAACATTCAGAATTTATGGCAAACGTGTGACATATCTGAATACCTTCATGATGGAATCAAAGTAGAAAACTGAAAGCATTTCCTACTGAGGAGACTGCAGTACTTGAGGAAATTAGGAAACTTCATAACAAATAAATCTCCCAAGATGGCCACCGGAGACAAAAGAGCCCAAATGTAGCCCAAAATCACCCAGATGTAGCCCAAATATAGCCCAATGACAGAAGTGTGCAAAACATTTATTATTTTGTGTTTTTGCAGTGTTATATAGTGCAGACTTGTCAGGTATTGGAGTGCTTTACATGAGCATTGGTTACATCACACAAGAACAAATTCATTTTGGTTGTAGACATGGGGAGACTAAGTGATTTGACCAGAATCACAGAATGTCGAGCTGAAGCAGAAACTTCAACCTGGTTCCCCAGTTGCAAAGTTTGCAGTTCTGGAAGTAACACCACATCCTCTCCCCTAAGTGCAACATTTAATCAAGTGGTCAACTGGATAAAAAAACATAAAGATAACAAATAATTTAAAAGTGCTTTGTCGCTATTTGAAAACTCAGAAAATATGTCCTTATTTTAGTCTTTTAGAGCACTAACCATAATTTTGATGCCAATAAGACCCTCTCATATATGTAATTTCTAAAGGAAATGCTCTAGGTATTACAGTTTTGATTACATCAAGATGATGTCAGGCGTTCCACACTTTTGTAATAAATATAGAATGTTAGCAATCTAGTTGTTCATTAGGATACTGTTGAGAGGCAGAGGCCAGGGGCACGGACTCTGAAAATTGAAGGCAGGTAGGAGTGTGCAAAGGCAACAATTTAACCACACTGAGCAGGCAGGAAGGGCCGTGGATGCACAACAGACTATGGAGGGCAGTGGAAAGGGGGGCAGGGGCAACAAACCAACAATACAGGACTTGCAAGAGAGGCTGTTGGAGGGAAGATCTATTACGGGTCAAGGAAGCTAGGGGCGGTCCCCAGAGCCCCGGGAGCCACCACAGAACTGAGCAGGAGAGTGAGTCAGGGACAAAATGGGCACCTTAATTTGAGCCGGGGTGCCTAGGAACGCTTGCTCCAAAAATGAAGAAAACAGACATATGAGACATGGAATTGGAGGCAGAATACAATGGCAGTTTAATGAGAAGATGCAACTTCAAAGAAACCGCAGAATAGAGACATAAAGTACAAAATACAGAATCCAGATAATCATACAGCTGTCATGATATTCTCTGTACCTCAATTAATGTACTGACAGAGAGAGAGAAAAAACACATCTATAAATGCATCATGAGAAACAAGTTACACCAAGGAAAATGTTACCTAGGAACACTCACGTTTACTCTTAGAGCAAGCATTCCTGCAATTACAATACAAAATCTTTTAAATGCAAAAGTAAAGAGAACAATGGTTAAACATAACATGACATTTCATATAGGTAAAATAGAATAAGATACTTCAAGCAAAGCAGAGCAAGACATTTTAAGCAAAGGAAGACAAGAGCTCCCAGCTCTTGGGGAAAACCTGCACAGCCTGTTAACCTACATACAGACGGCGAGGTAGTCCGTCGATATCTGTGGGTGCTCCCTTTTTATATCATTTTGTGGGCTCCTTTGCACGCTACATCTACCTACGTATGCTACCCAAAAGCTTTGTCTGCAGATTTTACCAGACATTTCGTCATTTACCCACTTAATGCTGACAATGGACTGGGTGAAAAGGTCAGTCTCTCAGGCCAATCGCTTATCGTGAGTTCCATAGAGCAAGCATAAAATAATGGGTATTGTACGGGAATTCAATATATTCATGTATAAAATCTCCTCAGTTCTCCTAACTTGACGCTCTGCGGTTGCCACTTCCTTAAAAGCGGGACACCTGCCCAGGAAGCAAGTACCAGTCCAGGATGCAGCCTACTGTATGTCGACAGCTTCAGGGGGATGTTGAACTTTGATACCGAGCATGGAGCACTCGGGTAGGGTGGGGGCTACTAGTTTGGAGCAGAAGGCCTCGCAAACCTGCCTTCAGACAGCTATACACTACAATTGCAGAGCTATGGTCAATTTAACAAAGAGGCCTACATATTGAACAGAAGGGCCTACACAGGGGTTTTATGCTGGCTGAGTGGTAAGGATGTCTCAGGATAATTATATAGCAACACAGGACCCGCTGGTCAATTTAATACGGCCTACAAATGCGGCTGGCAGGGCAAGGACAAGGGTCTCATACTTCAGGTGTGGACAGAACGGGCCAGGGGCCCCCTGTGATACAAAATCTACCCTCCTTCAAGGCTGTGGCAATGTAATAGACCATTGTGGGCAGAAGGAAGAGGCAATGGTAGTACAACCATACATGCCAACAGACCCGATTCAGCCAGGAAACGTCCAATGTTTTTAAGCTCAAATTGGCTTTATTTGATCTGTCTCCTGTCTACAATATCCTCTTTTTCAATGTAACTCAAAGGGGAAAATCAATACCCCAGTTTTTTTTCAAAATCTCCCTCTTACCAAGTTCAAAATGTTCGCAAGTATGGTACATTGGATCATGGAAGGAAATGGGATAGGGACATGGACTTGGATAACAGAGGACAGGAGGGACATGGAGAGGTGCACCAAACTGACCCTGCAGGGCAGGCATCAGGGTTTGCAGCAGCACAATACACCACACAGGGCATGCAGGACGGGAGTGCAGCACAACAATCCATAGAAAGCAAGAGGGAGGGGACAGGACCATGCACATGGACAACAGAGAACAGAGGGGCAAGAGGCAATGGTAGCTAGCTGACCATAATGGACAGACAGGAGAGAAAGCTGCAGCATAACAGACCATAAAGGGCAGGAGGGACGGATCAGGGGCGTTACAATGGAACAGACAAGCCAGGAGGGAGGGAGTAGGGGTCTGCACATGTAAATGGAGGGCTGGGGGCAAGGGGGCAGGGCAGGAGCAGAAAGATAGCCATGGAGGTCAGGCAGGATGGGCACTAGAAGCAAGACACACCATGAAGAGCAACAGTGAAACTGTGATGGCATACACACAGACCATGGAGGTAAGGTGGGAGGGGGTCAGGGGCAGCTAACTGACCACACAGGAAAGGTGGGAGGGGCCATGGCAGCACAGAAGACCATGCATGGCAAGTGGGAGGGTTAGTGGCAGCACAATGGCTATGATGGGCAAGAAGGAGGGTGTAGGGGCATGCACAAAGGACGATGGAGGATAGAAGGGAGGGTCAGGACCTGTGCACAGACAAGAAAGTTCAGGGGAAGGGACCTCACAACAAACCACACGGGGCAGGCAGGAGGAGCAGTTGCAGCACAACAGACCAGGGAGGGCAGAAGGGTGTGGCAGTACAATGGACCATGTAGGACAGGAGGAAGAGGATAGGGGCATGGCATGTGGACAGGCAGGGTGGAGGTGGCAGGGACAGGTTACAGTCATCTGACAATGCTAGGCAGGTGGGAGGGGAGTGGCAGCTCAACAGAACACTCAGAGTAGATAGGAGTGGCAGGTCCATGGGACATGGTGGGCAAAAAGGATGGAGCAGGGGCATACACAAAGACATCGGAGGGCAGGGGGAAGGAGAATAGGGGCAGCAAGCTAAGCACAGAGTTTAAGCAGGAGGTCAATGATGGGGCATAGAATTGGGCAATGGAGGGCAGGAGGAGTGGACTGGTACATCATACTAAATTGAGGGCAGTGGCAGCACATCAGACCATGCATGGCAGGAGGGAGGAGGCTAGTCCATGGATTCACACAACAGAGGATAGGGAGGAGGGGGATGGGGCAGCAAGCTAACTGTTCAGAGAAGGCGGGTATTAGGAACTTTATTGTTTTTAAAACATTGTGTCTGTGCGAACTACTTAAAATATGAACAAGTATGCAGCATAATCTCACTTTTATTCAGGAAGAAGAGGACGTTTGTGACTGTGACTCCGGGCTCACTTGGCAGAAACACCCCCTGACCCTCCACCCCCTATCGCAAAATGTAATGCCCGTGAAAAGGGTAGGTGAACACAGTGTTATATAGAACATAGTCCTGAGAGCACGATTGAAAATGAAAACTAGATATAGTGTATGGTATAAACTATGCACCAAAAAGTGTGATATAAGATGAACCGGGTGTGAAATATAATATGCAATACATTGTGCGCAATGACAGATTCATTGGAGAGCGCGAGATAGCAAAGGCACTAGCGCGTGCTATGCGATATGCACCTTGCAGTGTAATATGCACAGGGCAGTGTTGTGTAACCTAACTAGTCTCTAAAGTTGTAATATAAAATATGTGCTGGGGAGTGTAACGTTGCATATGCACTATGACAAAGATATGGATCCCAGATTGTAATATGTATGGCATAGCACTGTGCGTTATAACATAGGCATCAAGGAAGGCACGTTAGATGGGGCAATATAACCCGTGCGAAGACAAGTGTGGCATGACATATTCACGGGGTGGTGTTACAGTGCACATGGGCTAGAGAGTGTCATAGCATATGCACTAGCTAGTGGAATACAACACAGAGGTGTGTGGCACTCGGCAGGCAATGGTGGATGTAACACAGCATAAGGCTCTGTCAGGAGCGCGCTGTGACTCTCAAGTGATGTTCGTCCCCTTTCCAGAGAGTAAAATAAAAAGTATTACACATCCGGCAGTGGATGTGTGTTTTATTAACCGTGAGGGGGGTTTCTTGCATAGTTTTGGTCGAATTTTTGTCGAATCCCCTTTGAATAGCTTGGTGTGCATGTGTATTAAATGTGCCCGTCAATAGCTACCCATGTTTGTATAAATAAACGACATGGGTGTCTACCGGGATTAGGCACGGTAGGGCATCAGACATGTCAGAGCTTCACTAGTGGTGTAAATACATTCCACGTGGATTCATTGCATGCATAGTCGCCTTTTAATGAATATCACGCAAATCGTCATGGTGATAGGTACGTACGGTTTGTCCAGCATGTCCTAGGTGTGTCTATAAATATATATTTTTTTAAAATAATAAAAAACAGTGGCCGGCCCTGGGGATTGGGGTCAAAAAAATATAATTAGGAGACAGGCCCTGGGGGATTGGGTCATCAGGGCCAATAAATTAGAATAAGAAGTGGAACCACACAGCCCCCCTTCTTAAAAAATTAAAATAAATAAAAGCCTGGCATCGTGCCGGAGGCCATGCCCCCTCCGTGCAGCACTCTGCAAACGCGCCCCCAACAGGCATCTCCAGTATGCGCCAGGGAGCTGCGCTGCAGACAGGTGTTCTGAGGCCAAGCCCCTTTTTACACCTCTCTGCAACGCAGCTCTGTGGCATTTACTGGAGGTACCTAGTGGTCTAGTTTGACCCTAGGGACCCTTAGGATTCAAGGGGACTTAATCTCTCAACTTAGAACAGCCACAGGACGCGTTTACACAGTGGTGAAGGGAGGGGACGGGGCCTGAGGTGACGTGTGCAAACACGCACTATGGTACGTTTTAAATTGGGGATATAATTTCCCTTCAATACTGAGGGACCCTGGGGGCTAACTAGCCCACCAAGTGCTTCCAGTAAGCGCCACTGAGCTGCATTGCAGAGAGGTGGTCCAGGCCATGCCACTTTTTACACCTCTCTGCAACGCAGCTCTGTGGCACTTACTGGAGGTACCTAGTGGGCTAGTTGGACCCTAGGGATCCTCAGTATTCCAATGAACTTAATCTCCCAACTAAGAATGGACACAGGGCGTGTTTACACAGTGGTGAAGGGAGGGGACGGGGCCTGAGTTAACGTGTGCAAAAACGCCCTGTGGCCTGTTTTAAGAGGTAGTTTTAATCCCCATGCCCTATTATATACTAGGGGCTTACAGAGGAGGTCATGCTAATCACAGGGGGACCCCAACGCATAATGTTCCCTAGTGTATGTAGGTGTTTTCACTGTATTCTAAGTGTCTTTTAACATAGCACTGGCTCTAGGACTGGTTAGTCAGACTCAGTTACCACCAGTATCCGTCTGAAAAAGTTGAGGGTACAGGATGATTTTGCAACAAGGCTTCTTTCTGCTCTTCTTTTTGTTCTTTCTGCACGTTATCCTTCTTCCTGCACTTATCTTCGTATTTGAGGACTTCTGTTGCTTCTTTCTGCACTTCTTTTGTTTCTTTCTGTGCATTTTTTCTTCTTTCTTCACATGTCCTATCTCTGTAGGCATAGCTAGAAATTAGCATTTAAAAAACCTTTGAAATTCACAGAAAAAACCATAGGTTTCAGGCACGTTATAGTTAGGAATTAGCATTTAAAAAACCTCAGAAATTCACTGAAAAAAACCATAGGTTTCAGGGGTGTTATAGTTAGCTGGACTTTTCACTTGTACAAAACCATTGAAATTCCCCCGTTATAGTTAGTTCAGCTAACTATAACTCGCGCGCCCACAATGCACTGCTGATGACGTCACATATTACATCACTCATGACATGGTCAGTGACATTACTCATGACATCACTGATGACATCTCAAATGACATCACTGATGACATCACTGATGACATCATCCTTGTGATAGAGTGGCAGACCTCCTCTCACCCTAATATAACCTTTGATACACACATTCAAAAATAGAGACTAAAATTTTCAAAACAATGGACATACCAATACCAGTTACAACAACCTCTTCAGTAATTCTAAGATCCACATACACATCCACTCATTCACCAACAGTCCTATACAGTCACTCATACATGTACTCACTCATCATATGTACTCATACACCTATACATCCTGTTACACAATGCCACTCATCCATAGAGTTACTCACACACATAGTCACTCATGCTGATAAAGAATCAAACATACATTTACTTGCATATACAGTTATACACACACCACCACACTTACTTCTACGGAAACTTACACATACTTAGTCTTTTAAACAATCACTTATAGAAACACATACTTATTCATACAGGAACTCTTTCAATCTCTCACTCTCACATATACTCACATATATACACCAATAGTCACATATACTAGTTTAAAACATATGTAGTTACTCATAAAGACACTATTGAGACAGTCATTCACTCACTAACACACCCATACACACACTCATCCACCCATACAGTCCTGCACACATGCTGTGTTCAACACATACAAACAGTGAGTCACTCATTCATGCATCTATGCACTACGTAATACCCCCCACCGAACCATGCAGACACTCAGACTGATACTCAAAAAACCAACTAATAACCTATATAGACACCCATGTAGCTACTCACCAACCCATGCAGCCACTTATACACAAAGTGAGAGACTGATACAGATATTTACATATTTAAACATTACTCACTAAGCCATGTATTCACTATGATACACTTAATCAGTCAGTTACACAATCAATTTTTCAAAAACAAATCATCCATTTAGACACTTATATACCCATTTATTCTTCAATCGACCTTGAGATATACATATATAAAACATATTTAATTTTCAGAAAAACACACATTCACTGGATGATGTCATCAGTGATGTCATCAGTGATGTCATTTGAGATGTCATCAGTGATGTCATGAGTAATGTCACTGACCATGTCATGAGTGATGTAATATGTGACGTCATCAGCAGTGCATTGCGGGCGCGCGAGTTATAGTTAGCTGAACTAACTATAACGGGGGAATTTCAATGGTTTTGTACAAGTGAAAAGTCCAGCTAACTATAACACCCCTGAAACCTATGGTTTTTTTCAGTGAATTTCTGAGGTTTTTTAAATGCTAATTCCTAACTATAACGTGCCTGAAACCTATGGTTTTTACTGTGAATATATATATATATATTGCTCCAAAAGATGTCCACTTTTAAGTAGCACTCGACCAGCAGGTTGGTTTATGTGTAGGTAGGGACGGGGATCCGCTTGTAGGAGCCGCTCCGTAGTGGATTTGCCTGACGCGTTTCGAAGCTCCATATGCTTCTCTTCAGAGGCTTTAACGGAAGCGGTGTGTGCAATCACTGACCCACTTCACCATTTTCCATATGACACACCCACCAATGGGAGGCTCAGATGAGACTGTGCTTTATGGGAAGTGTAGTGCGGAGAGCACACAATCAAGTCCTGTATGGACCCTGCAAGTGGGCCCGTCCTCGATCCTGTATATGGCTGCTGTTTCACTTGCGTATATAAATATATATATATATTGCGTATATATATATATATATATATATATATATATATATATTTATTTATTTTTTTTCTTTATTTTTTTTATCACAAAGTTCAGTCGCACACACCAATCCTTGCTTCTCCGCTTTTTATTATACGAACAGAGCCAGTCTGTCAACCGACGCGTTTCGGCTTTGCAGCCTTTGTCACGGCTCTAATATGTTCAAGTATTCGCTTTTTAAGCATGCATTTAGTGCTCCCGATATATTTTTTGCCACATACACATTGTATTACATATACGACAAATTGTGTTGTGCATGTGATTCTGTGATTTATCTTTATTGTTTTACCTTCAGGGTCAGTTACTTCCTTTTTGTTAATTGCAATTTTGCACGCTTTGCAATTGGAGCATTTCTTGAATCCCATTTGTTGTTGTGTCAGCCATGTTTGTTTTATTGGTGTGATAAAATGACTTTGTACAACCTTGTCCTTTATTGAGCTCGCTTTTCTGTAAGTGACTTTTGGTCTTGTTCCAATTACTTTGCCAATGTCATTGTCTTGTGTTAATAAGTGCCAATACTTTTGAACAATAGGATAGGAGTCTCCCTGTGAGGTGAGTGAAACTACCAATCGTTAAGAAAGTCGATCTCTCGTACGAAGCGACTTGTGTAGGAAACAAAAAGGAAACCGACACCATAGCGACAAGCTTGGCATACGGTCTCTTTCCTCTAGTACCAATCCTTCCTGCTTAAAATTAACGTTAAATCAGAGCCCAATAAACAACTGAAAAATTGTGAGAAAAACTTGCATTTTGAGAACGATACGACCACACTGCAAATGGAAACACGAAAAGCAAAGCGGGCTCAGAAACTTGCTACAATGTTTCAACCTGCTGCGAGTGAATGTACGGAAGCCATGGAATCAGCAGATAAACAACGCGAAGAAAATCCCTCGCTGAAATACCTTTTCCTGCAACTTGAAAAACAATACAAAAAATAAATAAGCAAGAGCTGGGAGATCATGGCCCTGAACAAATATCTGGAAATAGATAGAATCCCCAGAGGATTACGCATTTTTACACTGCCAACACACCCGGACACAAGAACGGAGATGCTGGAAGAATGGGGCCAGAATAATATGGAGTGTTCAAAAAATATGTTACGAATCCTTATTGAATATGCAGAAATTGACTTGGAAGCTGCACATGTCCAAATCAAAGAACTAGAAAACAAGATTGGAATACTAAACAAAGATGAAGCAGCAAAATTAAGAGAAGAGATGGATATATACGATTAGAAATATATGAGGACGAGGTACAAGAGCGAAAGCATAGAAAGTTCATAAGAGACGAAAACGATTACAAACAAGGCAAAATTCTAACGTTTGCCAAACGCTTTGACAACTTAAAATTGAATTACCAAAGGAATCCACAAAAAAGAACAGAAGACACAACCAGCGAATCAGACATCAGTGAAAATGAAGCAGTTACTAATACAGATGTCATTAAAAGAACCAATTTTTTAGAGGAAATGCATTTGGTGAACTTGGATCAAAGCCTGTCCAGAAATCGGGGCCAAGGAAGAGGCAGAGGGCGTGGAAGAGGCAATACAAAATCTATCCCAGCACTAGAAAAACCAGAAGATCCAAACGCAAAAAGGCAATATCCTTTAAGGAAACGAACCTTCAATAAATTAATAATACAAACAAAGAAAGGGAGGAGAAAAATCTAATTACAAACCTCTCAAACTACATCCTATCTAAAGATGAATGCTCAGCCTTAAACAAAGGACTGTCATTTTGCCCTGAAAGACATTTTAATTACACAGACACAAAAATCGACATATATAAATATGTACGTAAATTAAAACTAACAAAAATACACATTGGAAAGACCAAGAAAATAGACAATGATGAAATAGAAATGGAGAGCAAAGGAAAAATGACACCAAGTCCCGAACTAACAATTGAACAAATACAAGATGTAAAAAATCTTTTTGATCTCATACATAATCTGGATGAAGAGGATTACACAGAAAATCAAGTTCTGGACAAATTGAAAATAGAAACTTCACAGTATGTAAGAAGTGGACTCAAAAACAAATCCAAATATTGTCCTCAGCTTACCCCGGGAAATAAAATTGATTCATTTTCTGAGGCAGTCATGAAAGAACTAGAAGGAATACAAAAAATACGCAATAATGACAAGAATGAAAATCTTACAAAAAAAGAAAATCAAGCAATAATCAATCTGAAAAACAATCCCCTAATAATTATAAAACCAGCGGACAAAGGGGGCAATATAGTCATCCAGAACACATCAGACTATATTAAAGAAGCACGGAAACAACTAGATGACAACACAAAATATAGAAGATTGACCTCAAATCCGATTAACAAAATGATTATGGACCTTAGAAAAAACCTGGATGAATGGCAGTCATATAACTTGCTTAATGAGGAAGAACGACAATATCTGTTCAAAGAATATCCCACGATACCAACAATTTACTTTTTACCTAAAATTCATAAAACGCTAATCAACCCCCCTGGTAGGCCTATAGTATCATCCTGCGACTCCTTATACGAGAACATGTCAACATATGTCGACCACTTTTTGGCACCTATTGTGAAAAATCTCAGCTCGTATATACAGGATACCGGGGAATTCTTAAGAACACTGGCAAACATTACATGGAACTCGAATTTCATCATGGCCACAATTGATGTTGTGTCACTGTACACTTCCATCCAGCACGAAATAGGTCTACAAGCATGCGCCTATTTTTTAAAGCAAAGAAAAATCACGGAACTTCAACATTCTGCCATGCTGCTAACAATGATCAAAATGTGCTTGAGTAATAACATTTTTCTTTTTGACAATCAACTATATCAACAACTCTGTGGTACTGCCATGGGCATTTCCTTTTCCCCAAATTTTGCTAATCTCACAATGGGATGGTGGGAAAGGGAAATAGCCTGGGGCCCTGAGAATCATCTATCTTTGGAAAAAATAGTACTGTGGGTACGATATATAGATGACTTATTCATAATTTGGGATGGGAAAAAGGAAGAATTTATGCAATACTTTGACAAATTAAATGAAAACCAAATTGGACTATCCTTCACCTGCACAACGAGCAAAACGAGGATACATTTTCTAGACACCACAGTATACATAGATGACGGTAAAATACAAACTACGTTACACAGAAAGAAAACAGCTACAAATAGCATTTTACATGCTAAGAGCTTCCATCCGCAACCACTTATAAACAGCATTCCTTACGGAGAATTCTTGAGGATCAAAATAAATTGCTCAAAGGAAAGTGATGCAACTGCCCAAATAGAAGCCAGTGCCCAGAGGTTGAAAAATCGAGGATATAGACAAAGAATCCTCAACAAAAGCAAGAAAAAGGTGGAAGAAAAAACACATGATAAGATTCTGATGTCCAAAACAGAAAAGGAACAATTACTGAAGAAAGAACAAGAGAAAGATCAAGCAGATGACATCACATTGAAGAGTAAAAACAACGAAGAAGCACCGAGATTAATTCTGACATACAGTAAGGAAAGTGCGAAAGTTACCAGAATCGTTCAAAAGTATTGGCACTTATTAACACAAGTCAATGACATTGGCAAAGTAATTGGAACAAGACCAAAAGTCACTTACAGAAAAGCGAGCTCAATAAAGGACAAGGTTGTACAAAGTCATTTTATCACACCAATAAAACAAACATGGCTGACACAACAACAAATGGGATTCAAGAAATGCTCCAATTGCAAAGCGTGCAAAATTGCCATTAACAAAAAGGAAATAACTAACCCTGAAGGTAAAACAATAAAGATAAATCACAGAATCCCATGCACGACACAATTTGTCGTATATGTAATACAATGTGTATGTGGGAAAAAATACATCGGGAGCACTACATGCATGCTTTAAAAGCGAATACTTGAACATATTAGAGCTGTGAAAAATAAAGATATGAATTATGCGACAGCGAAACATCTCGTAAAGTGCCAAGATAACGATTGGAGGAAGATGGAATACTTTGGTTTGGACACAATACCATTAAATGAAAGAGCAGGAGACAGGAAAAAGAAATTGCGGCAGTTGGAGTCAAAGTACATAATACAATTACGAACGAAGACTCCTAAAGGCTTGAACAACGATGAAGAAATGTACACTCATCTCTAAAGCAGTAATTGAAACAATTATACCAATTGAACAATCATATGAAATGTCAATCAAACAAGCAGTAATTGTATCTGTATATTATCTGGACATGAGTGAATAGATACTAATCTAACACAAGCAGCAGATAGAATAATTAGAAACACTGTGTTACTAAAACGCCAAAGTTTTCACTTGAAATACTTTAGATATGTGCAAACTATTTATATATCTATCGTTGTATTGGTGTACTTTACTACTACAATTGGCCATGTCAACATGCAAATAATATACCAGAAATGCAACGACTAATTTAAACTGCTAATGTATTAGACCAAATGTTATTTCTGTCATTGGGATATCAGGTGTAAAACACTACAACTCCCAGAAGGCAATGGGGTTGTTTTTAACCATAGAGTATTATAAACAGATGACGATAGTAGTGTCTCCCTACCGTGACAAAGGCTGCAAAGCCGAAACGCGTCGGTTGACAGACTGGCTCTGTACGTATAATAAAAAGCGGAGAAGCAAGGATTGGTGTGTGCGACTGAACTTTGTGATAAAATTTATTTTTGGCCTTGGGCCCGGCCCGCAGTCTGCACCCGCTGTTGAGCGATCTGGCGCCATTGACCTCATTGCTGTTGGAATATATATATATATATATATATATATATATATATATATATATATATATATATATATATATATATATATATATATATATATATTACCTACTGGCGGTCGCCAGTAGGTAGTTATAGTTAGGACCACGTTTCCATAGGAAAACCTCAACATTCTATTTTGAATAACGTTGGCGCCGGTCGACGAATCCTCGCGAATTTTTCAAAATAGGTGGGGCGCTACGCTCCGCTCCTACCCTGAAAGTCTCGGGGGGATTCGTCAAGCGGGGGCTGAGATAAAAGGGGGGTCCCAAAACACGTTTTTCCCATGCATTTTTCCATAGGACCTTTAGACAGGGCTACAGCCCGAACGGCTGAACAGAATTACTAGAAATTTGGCAGAGAGGTAGTCCTCAGGTCAAGGAAGTGCCTTTTGTAGGTTTGGTGTAAATCTGTTCAGTAGATTCTGAGAAAATAGCCTTTAAATCAATATATATATCTGAGCCAGCTTACGGTGCGCTTACGGTACGCTTACCGTACGCGTACTGTGGCGTGCGCGAGCGCGATTCTGATTGGCCCTTAGATCTTAGTAAACATTCGAATCGGTCGAAACCAGGAAGCGGCGGCCGCCATTTTCTCTCTCGCACTCTGAGGGGGGAGCTGATAAACAAATGCCAAAAACATATAAAGGGGCTGTTTAGACAGCGCCCATGCACATAACCATGTTAGTTGAGTCTTCAAAGATCCCCCAAGGCAAAAAACGGTAATTTTTAATTTTTCAAAAATTTCGCCGATTACGCTTACCGTACGCTTACCGTACGCGTACGGTAAAAAATTATAAATAAAAAAATCCACACTCTCTCGACCCCGTGTGCAAATGGTGGCCGAAGGCCACCATTTGTGCATGGCTTAGTACAACAGATTACCAATCACAAGGAAGCGCATAATATGTCCTCCATGTGCGCACGGTGCGCGAAGCGCATCGTGTGTACATGGCCCATCTAGCGTAACGTGGGCACGCGGTGCGCGTAGCGCACCGCGTGCCCACCGTGCGTGCACTAACTGCGTAAAGTGGGCACGCGGCGCGCGACCGCAATCTTCTGCTGATGACATATGTGTCTTTATGAAAAAAAAATATTTGTAATATATGTATAGCTAAAAATGTATGGAAGAAGACATGGGCAAATAAGTGTCTAAATACAGTATTAGCATCAGCAGAGGATTGCGGTCGCGTGAGTTATAGTTGCCTGCACTAACTATAACGGGGGAATTTCATTGGTTTTTTATCAGTAAAATTTCCGCTAACTATAACATGTGTGAAACCTATGGTTTTTTCAGTGAATTTGCAAGGTTTTTTAAATGCTAATTCCTAACTATAACGTGTGTGAAACCTATGGTTTTTTCAGTGAATATATATATATATATACACACATATATATATACACATATATATATATATATATATATATATATGTATTATCTACTGGCGGTCGCCAGTGGATAGTTATAGTTAGGACCGTGTTTCCATAGGAAATCTGAAAACTCTATTTTGAATAACTTTGGTGCCGGTTGACGGATCCTCGCGAAATTTTCAAAACTAATGGTGCTCTCCGCTCAGCTCCTACCCTGGAAGTCTCGGGGTGATTCGTCAAGCGGGGGCTGAGAAAAAAGGGGGGTCTAAAAACGCGTTTTCCCCATGCATTTTCCCATAGGACCTTTAGTCGAAGGTACAGTCCGAACGACTGAACAGAATTACTTGAAATTTGGCAAAGAGGTAGTCCTCAGGTCAGGGATGTGCCTTTTGCATATATGGTGTCAATCTGTTCAGTAGTTCCTGAGAAAATTGCAGTTAAAAGTACATAAAATCTATATGCGCGCACCGTGCGCGCACCTTAACGTCCGCGAGCGTAATTGTGATTGGTGGTTACATATCAGTCAACATTTGAATCAGTCGAAATCAGGAAGTGTTGTGAAATCGGATGGCAGGAGAATGTTACCTTTCGTTTCTCGGAGGCCCACTAAAGGCAGTGACAGCATATTAATTTTGTATGAGAGCACAGAACCGACTAAGGAAATAATTTTCGAAAAGACACTGCAAAGATCACGAAGAGAAAAACAACTTAACACTAAAACTCCCAGTGTGCAGTACAAACTGAAATAACCTGCTGCCAATTAAAGAACGTCATAAATACCAACAGGCTGGAGTAAGTGGCTTTTCTGTGTAAATCTGCGCCGATACAATGCAATGACTGTGAACAAGGAGTTCATATCTCCGAAACGCGTAAGGCAAGAATGTATTTCCGAGGGATGAAATGTTTGTTTGCCCACATTAATCCGGCTTTGAGTGCGCTTCCAAATCGAGGATCTTTGGTGAACAAAACAATTTAACGGCAATCCAGCCGTGGAAGCTGCACCACCCCAAAAGGAGGGGGCCATGGAGACACAGAACTGTTCAAAGTCTCCTGATGGAAATCGGATGGCAGGAGAATGTTACCTTTCGTTTCTCGGAGGCCCACTAAAGGCAGTGACAGCATATTAATTTTGTATGAGAGCACAGAACCTACTAAGGAAATAATTTTCGAAAAGACACTGCAAAGATCACGAAGAGAAAAACAACTTAACACTAAAACTCCCAGTGTGCAGTACAAACTGAAATAACCTGCTGCCAATTAAAGAACGTCATAAATACCAACAGGCTGGAGTAAGTGGCTTTTCTGTGTAAATCTGCGCCGATACAATGCAATGCCTGTGAACAAGGAGTTCATATCTCCGAAACGCGTAAGGCAAGAATGTATTTCCGAGGGATGAAATGTTTGTTTGCCCACATTAATCCGGCTTTGAGTGCGCTTCCAAATCGAGGATCTTTGGTGAACAAAACAATTTAACGGCAATCCAGCCGTGGAAGCTGCACCACCCCAAAAGGAGGGGGCCATGGAGACACAGAACTGTTCAAAGTCTCCTGATGGAAATCGGATGGCAGGAGAATGTTACCTTTCGTTTCTCGGAGGCCCACTAAAGGCAGTGACAGCATATTAATTTTGTATGAGAGCACAGAACCTACTAAGGAAATAATTTTCGAAAAGACACTGCAAAGATCACGAAGAGAAAAACAACTTAACACTAAAACTCCCAGTGTGCAGTACAAACTGAAATAACCTGCTGCCAATTAAAGAACGTCATAAATACCAACAGGCTGGAGTAAGTGGCTTTTCTGTGTAAATCTGCGCCGATACAATGCAATGCCTGTGAACAAGGAGTTCATATCTCCGAAACGCGTAAGGCAAGAATGTATTTCCGAGGGATGAAATGTTTGTTTGCCCACATTAATCCGGCTTTGAGTGCGCTTCCAAATCGAGGATCTTTGGTGAACAAAACAATTTAACGGCAATCCAGCCGTGGAAGCTGCACCACCCCAAAAGGAGGGGGCCATGGAGACACAGAACTGTTCAAAGTCTCCTGATGGAAATCGGATGGCAGGAGAATGTTACCTTTCGTTTCTCGGAGGCCCACTAAAGGCAGTGACAGCATATTAATTTTGTATGAGAGCACAGAACCTACTAAGGAAATAATTTTCGAAAAGACACTGCAAAGATCACGAAGAGAAAAATAACTTAACACTAAAACTCCCAGTGTGCAGTACAAACTGAAATAACCTGCTGCCAATTAAAGAACGTCATAAATACCAACAGGCTGGAGTAAGTGGCTTTTCTGTGTAAATCTGCGCCGATACAATGCAATGCCTGTGAACAAGGAGTTCATATCTCCGAAACGCGTAAGGCAAGAATGTATTTCCGAGGGATGAAATGTTTGTTTGCCCACATTAATCCGGCTTTGAGTGCGCTTCCAAATCGAGGATCTTTGGTGAACAAAACAATTTAACGGCAATCCAGCCGTGGAAGCTGCACCACCCCAAAAGGAGGGGGCCATGGAGACACAGAACTGTTCAAAGTCTCCTGATGGAAATCGGATGGCAGGAGAATGTTACCTTTCGTTTCTCGGAGGCCCACTAAAGGCAGTGACAGCATATTAATTTTGTATGAGAGCACAGAACCTACTAAGGAAATAATTTTCGAAAAGACACTGCAAAGATCACGAAGAGAAAAACAACTTAACACTAAAACTCCCAGTGTGCAGTACAAACTGAAATAACCTGCTGCCAATTAAAGAACGTCATAAATACCAACAGGCTGGAGTAAGTGGCTTTTCTGTGTAAATCTGCGCCGATACAATGCAATGCCTGTGAACAAGGAGTTCATATCTCCGAAACGCGTAAGGCAAGAATGTATTTCCGAGGGATGAAATGTTTGTTTGCCCACATTAATCCGGCTTTGAGTGCGCTTCCAAATCGAGGATCTTTGGTGAACAAAACAATTTAACGGCAATCCAGCCGTGGAAGCTGCACCACCCCAAAAGGAGGGGGCCATGGAGACACAGAACTGTTCAAAGTCTCCTGATGGAAATCGGATGGCAGGAGAATGTTACCTTTCGTTTCTCGGAGGCCCACTAAAGGCAGTGACAGCATATTAATTTTGTATGAGAGCACAGAACCTACTAAGGAAATAATTTTCGAAAAGACACTGCAAAGATCACGAAGAGAAAAACAACTTAACACTAAAACTCCCAGTGTGCAGTACAAACTGAAATAACCTGCTGCCAATTAAAGAACGTCATAAATACCAACAGGCTGGAGTAAGTGGCTTTTCTGTGTAAATCTGCGCCGATACAATGCAATGCCTGTGAACAAGGAGTTCATATCTCCGAAACGCGTAAGGCAAGAATGTATTTCCGAGGGATGAAATGTTTGTTTGCCCACATTAATCCGGCTTTGAGTGCGCTTCCAAATCGAGGATCTTTGGTGAACAAACTATATATATATATATATATGTATTATCTACTGGCGGTCGCCAGTGGATAGTTATAGTTAGGACCGTGTTTCCATAGGAAATCTGAAAACTCTATTTTGAATAACTTTGGCGCCGGTTGACGGATCCTCGCGAAATTTTCAAAACTAATGGTGCTCTCCGCTCAGCTCCTACCCTGGAAGTCTCGGGGTGATTCGTCAAGTGGGGGCTGAGAAAAAAGGGGGGTCTGAAAACGCGTTTTCCCCATGCATTTTCCCATAGGACCTTTAGTCGAAGGTACAGTCCGAACGACTGAACAGAATTACTTGAAATTTGGCAAAGAGGTAGTCCTCAGGTCAGGGATGTGCCTTTTGCATATATGGTGTCAATCTGTTCAGTAGTTCCTGAGAAAATTGCAGTTAAAAGTACATAAAATCTATATGCGCGCACCGTGCGCGCACCTTAACGTACGCGAGCGTAATTGTGATTGGTGGTTACATGTCAGTCAACATTTGAATCAGTCGAAATCAGGAAGTGTTGTCTGCCATTTTGTGTGTGACAGTGAAACAGAAAGGTGGAGAACGTGAAAAGGGGGTAGGGTACAGAGTTCCTGACCCCCTAGCTTTTGTAAGGGGGTCCCTGAAGGACCCCGAAGGGTGAAAAAAACATATATATTTTTTTTAAATCGCGGGGTGCGCACACCGTGCACGCACCGTCGCGAGGTGCGCGCATGGCGCGCGCACGGCGGAAAAAAATCATTAAAAAAATAGAATGAAAAATCAAATTTAAGTGTTTAGATGTTAGGTGGCTCTAAAAAGAGCCGTTGTGTTAATTGAGGAACAGAGGAACAAAAAAATGAAAAAAATTATGGGGTGCCGCATGTGTGCTGCTATATCTTGCTCTCTATTAGGGGAATGCTGGTGTCACCATAAGAGAGAAGAGCATTGCACGCATTGCACCGTATATGCACCCTCTTGAAAAGAGGGTGTATATCCAGAGGAACAGAAGCAGGTGAAGCTGCCGCCGCAGATGAAGTGTTCGGCTGAGCTGCCGATGATGTGCCCGGCTGAGCTGCTGCGGATGTGCTTGGCTGAGCTGCTGGAGGGTTGTCTCTAGCAGCTCGAGCAAAAGCCACAGGATGTACTCCTTTAACGTGCCTGATCATAGTGAAAATACTAAAAGAGAATTTCTTTTTAGGATCTCCTCTTGATAAGACAACACCACAAATAGTGCAGGTGACTTTTGGAGCATTCACCTTCGTCTGCCCGTCTGGAAATGTAAAAAATTGCCATATAAAAGAGTCTTTCTGTTTCCTCTGTCTCACAAGGGTCTCCTGCTCACTCCCAGAAGATGACTGCTGCTCTGCCATTCTCAAGTACTGGAGTACTGGAAAAGCTGCTCAGCTCCTTCTCCCAGGGAATCAGAAGAAATAATGAGGGGAGTGGGTGTGGTGTTGGAAGTTTCTGGAACTGAAACTACTATAAACCAATGAAAAGTGTTGTTTCTTAATCACATGACCTGAAACTACTATAAACCAATGAAAATCACATGACTTTCCGTGTGCGCACCGTGCGCGCATGGAGCACGCACGCATGCGTGTACGGAGCACGCGCATACGGAACACGCGCGCATGCTCGTACGGAGCACGCACGACGTACGCATGCGCACGTGGAGCACGTACGCATGCGCACGTGGCGCACGTATGCATACATTTTAAAGTGTTTATAAGTTTATAGAACATATTAACTGTGATGTTCAACGTTATCCAAATTTTTAAAAAAAGAAGAGCTGAGCCATTCCATATTACAGGGTAAAGTCAATCTATAACTATAAACATAGGTAGCTTATTGTAAAATAAATATTTAAAAAATATAATAATACATTCATAAATTTGAATTTAAAAAACCTTGCAAATTCACTTAAAAAACCATAGGATTCACACACGTTATAGTTAGGAATTAGCATTTAAAAAACCTTGCAAATCCACTGAAAAAAACCATAGGTTTCACACACGTTATAGTTAGGAATTAGCATTTAAAAAACCTTGCAAATTCACTGAAAAAACCCTAGGTTTCACACACGTTATAGTTAGGAATTAGCATTTAAAATACCTTGCAAATTCACTGAAAAAACCATAGGTTTCACACATGTTATAGTTAGCTGGACATTTCACTCGTACAAAACCATTGAAATTTCCCAGTTATAGTTAGTTCAGCTAACTATAACTCGCGCGCCCGCAATCCACTGCTGATGACGTCACATATTACATCACTCATGACATGGTCAGTGACATCACTCATGACATCACTGATGACATCTCAAATGACATCACTGATGACATCACTGATGACGTCATCCATGTGATAAATTATCACATCTTCTCACACCGTAATATAACCTTTGATACACCGACTCAAAATTTCAGAGTTCCATTCTCAAAACCATACCTACTCCAATACCAATAACTACATACCCACTTATTAACTCTTAGGTCTACATACACCTCCACTCATTTACTTGTACAGTCACTCATACTTACAGTCACTCCATACAAGACTATCATATGCATTTATACACCTATATAGACACTCACACGCCACCAATCATCCATAGAGGTACTCTCACACCTAGTCAGTCATGCAAATAATCACACTCCCATTTACTCACCTATGCGGTTATACACACTCAAGTTCACTTACTCATAAAAATTTTACCACATTCTTACGCTCTTATAGAATCATTGATACAAGCACACACTCATCCATACAGTCACTCTCACAATCACACACTCTCACATCTACCCACTTATATACTCTTACATGCATATATACTGCCTTTCACATATGTAGTTAGTCACAAATGTTCCACTGAGATATACATTTAATCCCTAACACACCCATACATACACTCACTCAACCATACAGTCCATCACAGATGCACTCTGAAAACCATGCACCCATAGAATCACCCAGTCACACATCTATGCATAGAGTCACACACACCCTACCCACACAAACACTCAGGAACCCATACAGATACTGAGACAAGCAATCGATAACTCATATAGACACTCATATAGCTATTCACAAAACCATGCAGCCACTTATACACCCACATACAGACACATACAGACATTTACACAGTTTAGTCACTAGTCTGCAGCAAGATACATTTAATGACTCACTTATAGAGTCAGTTATGCACCACAGAGAATCATCCATTTATACATTTGTACACCCACTTATTCTTCAACAGGCCTTTCCCTATATATATTAAACATATTAAAATTGTTCAGAAACACATACTCTATGGATGATGTCATCAGTGATGTCACCAGTGATGTCATTTGAGATGTCATCAGTGATGTCATCAGTGATGTCACTGACCATGTCATGAGTGATGTAATATGTGACGTCATCAACAGTGGATTGCGGGTGCGCGAGTTATAGTTAGCTGAACTAACTATAAAGGGGAAATTTCAATGGTTTTGTATGAGTGAAATGTCCAGCTAACTATAACATGTGTGAAACCAATGTTTTTTTCAGTGAATTTGCAAGGTTTTTTAAATGCTAATTCCTAAATATAACGTGTGTGAAACATATGGTTTTTTCAGTGAATATATATATATATAACTATATGACTAACTCTGATTTTTAATTAGCTATTGTTAATATACGCAAGGAGGTACCCTGCGCGAAAACATAAGAAGTAGCTGTAATCATTGAGCCATGTAATACAGCCATATGTGCAAATTGAGTATAAATCGTACTAAGAAAACATGTGAACCAAATAGGAATGAACATGTTACAAGATGGCGGCCAAAGTGCATTATACAGAGCTGGGGAATATGAAAGTTGAGTCCCTCTTTGTTGTCAATCACTAAATGAAATGTATTTTATTGGAAAAAAAGTGGTGCACAAAACATCGTGAACAAGGCAGCGCGAGTCTGCTGAAACGCCTTGATGTTATACCTCGTTTGTTGAAAATAAAGACCGAGTGCCCATTCTTTCACCGGAGTGCTGGATGTTTATTTCCTAGAAGGAATATACCCATAGTTGGATACGTAAGAGACGCGGCGAAGAAACGTCTCTTGAACCAGCACCACCGGCGATCAGGAAGCACGCCAGTAAAATTTGCCACGGAAAGAGAGAAAAGGAGACAGGCGTGCCCCCCGTGAGAACAGCCAGAAAGAACTCCTGAAAATTATTCGAAGGAGAGGAGCCACAGACTCGTAGCGGGAGCCGGAGGTCGGAGGATCACGGAAACCGCGGTGAGTAACTGGGGCCGAACTCTAGAATAGAAGGAGGGAACGGAGGCAATCACGGGAGTCGGGCTGGGGAAGTAAGAAGAATATATTTGTGAGCCTGAAGGTGCGAGCCTCAGGAGGAGAAGGAAAAGGAACCCCAGCGGGAAAGTAGACATCGGCGAGAATAATGAGTGACGAGGAATGTGCAGCGAGAGAGCAAGAAGCTCTAAAAATCTTTGAGGAGAATGCTCTGCCAACACAGAGTACGAGGGGAGGAACGGCACCCACAGTGAGCAGCGACATAGCTAGGCAGTTGCAGGAATATGAAAGATTGAAGAAAAGAGAGATCTCACGCTGGTGGGAAGTGGCATCTCTGCGACAATATTTACAGGTGGGACGTGTGCCTCGTGGACTCCGTATAATGATTACCCCAACGTATGAAAATCCTCAGGTTGAAATGCTTAGTGAATGGGCAGATAACAGTGCAGCCAGCTCAACTAACATGATTCGCATTCTAGTGAAGTATGCGGAGAAAGAGCGCCTGGAAGTGGTCACCAAGATTAAAGAATTGCATGATAGCCTGGACAGAAATGATGATAAGACCCGAGTTAATAAGTTTAAAAGTGATCTGAAAAGCAGGCTGGAGAAATACGAAAAGCGTATTAAGGACAGAAAAGCCACAAAATTCTTAAGAGGCCGCATAGAGTATGAATCAGGACGGATTTATACATTCGCCAGAAAGTTTGATTCAGAGAGGCGACAGAAGATATATAGTGGCCAAGTAGACCCTCAGGAAAGCACACGGAGTGAAATCAGCTCAGACACGGGCTCGGAACAAGAACCAGAGGAGCATGGGAGTAGAGAAATGTGAGATGTGAGGCTAGCGGTAACCGAGGAACTCCGTTTTATGCTTCTGGAACAACAGACAGATCATCGCACGGCGAGAGGACGCGGGAGAGGAAGAGGCAGAGGAAGAGGAAACAAAGGAGAGGAGGTGAGGGATATAGGAGGAGTACAAGATTGGCAAGCAAAAAGATCGCTGCGCTCCAATACGAAGAAACAGAACAAAAAGTAATGGACAATACAACAGTGATCAACTTGAGTAGTATGAAGCTTACAGAAGACGAAGAATCAATCCTGAAATTAGGCATGTCCTTCTGTAGCAGTAATGAATATAATTACCCGAGCAACAGAATGGACTTATATCGCTTCATCAGAAAACTCAAATTATCAAAAATGCACCTAAACCATCGTAAGACCAATCAAGGGACACAAGCAGACATGCTAGAACCTTTTAATGATGAAATCTCCCTAAATGTGAATGATATCCCCACCTTAACAGATGTAATCTCACTGGCTAATGAGAATAACCCACCAGGTAATGAGGAACAATCAATGTTGTTTCTCACAGGGATGAATAAGGAAGACCATACTCCATTTCGGCCACCATCGAGATTTTTGCCCCAATCTATGAAAGATAACCTCGATATTTTCGGGGAAAATGTAACCAAAGACTTAAAACAGTTGTACATTGTTGCCAATCAGAAGAAAAAGAGAATGTGTCCGAAAAAAGCACTTTTTCACAAGACAGTGAATAAACTCCAGAAAGAAGAGGGAGTTTTAATTAAACCCTCGGACAAGGGAGGGAATATTGTTCTGTGGGGGAAAGAACTATATAAAAAAGAGGCCCTTAATCAACTGAACAATAGTAACTGTTACATCCGAATAAATATGAAAGAATATGAGAAAACAAAAGAACTATTCTTCATGAGGTTGGATGAATGGAAGGATAAAGGCTTATTGAGTTGGGACGAGTATAAATTCATTAAAAAAGACAAACCAGTGATCCCGGTGTTTTATATGCTCCCCAAGGTGCATAAGAGTCTCACCAGTCCACCGGGGAGACCAATTATTTCATCGTGTGGGAGCCTCTTTGAGAATGCATCACGTTATATCGATTATTTTTTAAATCCGATTGTAAGATCCTTATCCTCATACACTAAAGACTCAACGGATTTTTTAAAGTGCATTTTCGATGTACATTGGGATGAGGAGAATATGCTGCTCCTGTCACTTCATATTGCAACACTGTACACCAGTATAAGACACATAGATGGTTTAAAGGCAACTGAATATTTCCTAAACAGGAGACCAATTCGACTCTTGGAGCACAACAAAATGTTTTTGGAATTAATGGAATGGTGTCTAACCAAGAATATATTTCTATTCAATGATGAACTTTTTCAACAGGAACAGGGGACTGCGATGGGCACCTGTTTCGCCCCCAGCTATGCGAATTTACATCTTGGCTGGTGGGAGGAACAGGTGCTCAGAGGCAGCCCATTGGAGCACTGGTCAGAAAATATATTACTGTGGGTTAGATTCATTGATGATGTCTTCGTGTTGTGGCAGGGCACGGAGACAGACATAGAATTATTCATCAATGATCTAAATCAGAACACAATTAATCTAGAATTCGTAGGACACCACAGCAAAACCACCATAGACTTTCTTGACATCCGGGTCAAACCGATGGGAGGGAAGTTGGAGACCTCAGTGTTCCGTAAGGCTACTGCCGGGAATACAGTTCTTCACGCGGGGAGTGCTCATCCTTTTGCATTAATTAGGAGCATTCCCTTCGGGGAATTCTACAGAGCAAGGAGAGCATGCAGCAATCAGTCTGAATATGATAAAATTGAGAGTGAGATGACCCATAGATTCATTCAAAGGGGGTACTCTCCAGCCGTAATAAAAGGAGCCGCGTCTAAGGCAAGAAACCTTGATAGACAAAAAATCCTGTTCGAACCATCAAGAACAAAACAGAGAAAACTACAGAGAGAGGGAGACAAGAATCAACTTAATTCTAGATTCATAACAACGTTCAATGAAAAACATAAAGAAATAAGATCTATCTTAAACAAACATTGGCATCTAGTAAGAAACGAGCCTGTACTAGGCCCTAAAATGAAAAAACACCCGGACATCACCTATAAAAGATCAAAATCGCTAAAGGATTTAGTTGTGAGGAGCGAATATCAGGAAGAGAAAGGGCGAGCTCCTACCTGGTTACATCAAAAACCAGGTTTTAGAAAATGCCCAAAATGCAAAGCGTGCCAGCATGGCATAAATTGCACTGATTTTAAAACTTTTTTTAATAAAACTATTGTTATTAAAAGTTTTTTGACCTGTAAATCTAGCTATGTTGTCTACCTGCTACGATGCCCGTGCCCCAAAGTATATATAGGGAGTACAACCCTTCCTGTGTATAAACGAATTTTACAGCACAGGAGAGCTATTGTTAATCAAGACAGAACATATCCCATAGCACGTCATTTTGAATCCCATCACCAAAGTAACCCGATATTTCTAAAATATTCCTGTATAGCGGAAGTCCCGAGGAGAAAGAGGGGAGGGGACAGGGAAAAGGAACTAAGGAGACTGGAAACATTTTTCATCCTAGAATTTAACTGCAAAGAACCGCAAGGGTTAAATGTGGATGAGGATTTGTATACGTGTTTGTCTTGAAATACTCAAGGAGATAAGAAATGAGGAATTCCTGCTATCATTACTTTTATTAGTGAAAAAACAATCAAAATAGAGGGTAACCCGACAAAGATAACCGCTCTGTATAGAAATATCAAATATGATTTTAATATTTATGAATATGTATGTACGTGTGATATTAATCCCTATCCCATATGGAACTAATTGTGCTAAAGCTGAGAAAGTAAGATGGATATTGTAATTGAGAAATATCTAAGTTTACATAAGCACTTGCACTTTAGGAATGTCATGAGAATTTTGATTAAAAGAATTGGTCTTGACAAATTTATACAGGTATATAGATCAAGAACTTGTATATATTAGGAAAGGGTTTCTCTGCGTAATTTGCACAATAGGCATTAGCACCTTTAATTATTAACTTTTGCGTAATTCTTTAAAAAAACTAGCACTGGCACTTTAGAATGCGTAATTTGCACAGTAAGCACTAGCACTTTGAATTACTGAATTTTACAAGAAAATGTTAAAAAGGCACTTGCCGAATTTATTTCCCGAAGATTAATACCATCTGCACTAGCATGTTGAAGAAATTCAAATCCTTTAAAACTGTATGACTAACTCTGATTTTTAATTAGCTCTTGTTAATATACGCAAGGAGGTACCCTGCGCGAAAACATAAGAAGTAGCTGTAATCATTGAGCCATGTAATACAGCCATATGTGCAAATTGAGTATAAATCGTACTAAGAAAACATGTGAACCAAATAGGAATGAACATGTTACATGATGGCGGCCAAAGTGCATTATACAGAGCTGGGGAATATGAAAGTTGAGTCCCTCTTTGTTGTCAATCACTAAATGAAATGTATTTTATTGGAAAAAAAGTGGTGCACAAAACATCGTGAACAAGGCAGCGCGAGTCTGCTGAAACGCGTTGATGTTATACCTCGTTTGTTGAAAATAAAGACCGAGTGCCCATTCTTTCACCGGAGTGCTGGATGTTTATTTCCTAGAAGGAATATACCCATAGTTGGATATATATATATATATTAACACAAGAACATGGGCTTCTATTGCAATTCTCTATGGCATATTATCAAGCCCACTATCACCGTTTTAGCTGCAGTTTCCTGCCGCTAAAACGGCGATAATTTTAATGCCATTCTTTGATAATATGGCCCCCAGTATATAATGTTAGAATGTAGGGCTGTCATGAGGAGAACCTTGCGGAGTTTGTACACGGTGCTGGATTAGATGGTTGCTTTGCTGTCTGCTCCTGTTGGTGGTTGTTTCAAGTGTCTTGTTTTCTTGTGATAAATCTACTTATTGGATTCACTGCTGTCTGCCTCTTCACTACATAAATTTGGCGACGAGTGGGAAGAGGAAAAAAGAAGGCACCACTCAGCAATATTTCAAAATTGCTTGCGTTGTGTTGAAGACCCGTTTTGTTCGTGTAGCTGTTTCTACTCATGCCAGGGTCGTCGGCTCATTGAACTATGTCATCTGACTTCTGGTAGGATTTATATTTTTAGATTTTGCACTTCCTCTGCTTCTTCACTACATTCTGGTTGCTGTTCTACACGTGTGTAAGAAGTGTTAGTATGCATTTATACTGACAAATGCATCATGGTAGTAGGGAGGGTGACCTCTCAGGAGCAGCTCATACAATGTCCCGGTGTGTGCATTCGCTGGACATTTGTGTTTGCTATTAGAGGGTGGTGCATGGCTTCCACCGTGTGATAGCAAATACTTGTTTGACTACTTGAAGCGAGAGGAGGAAAACCTTGTATCGCTGTAATAGAGGGGATGCAGATGGTAAACATGGAGAGAAAAGAACAAAACAAAAAAAAAGCGGGGTCTCACCCGTTCCTTTAAATGAGGCCCCTGGTGGGTGGGTAATGTTCCGTGGTCAATCCAATTATTATATCGCAGGGTCTCTGTAGGACTGGGGATCTTAATGTCACATGTACATTAGGTGCGCAAGGGCACAGAGACGTTTTGCAGCCTAGGGGAGCACCACCTTCCCGGGAATTGTTTACTAATTTTTTGGGGGTTTCGAGGCCAACTGAAGTCCGGGGATCGCCACACTCATGGTATTTATTTAAATATGCTGGGTGGTCCTCGGCAGTCCCTGATGCCTCGGTGGTACTAGGCAGTGCCTTATTTGTTCTGTAATCACACGGGCAGTACTTATGGTGTTATAAAGTGATACACGCATAGAACTTTTGCAGTTGTACAATTACCCAGGCTTCATTTGTCTAATAGTCAGTTCGATTATGTTTGGTAGGTGCACTCTAATATTAAATAATGTTGTCCTTAAAATCTTATATGAACAGATGATTTTCAATAAACAATAGACAAGTGTTGTCAGAAAAAGACCTATACACTCAGTATTTGAAAAATAAGTAACCTTTATTAAAACAGAAATAAATAGAAATGTAACTTTAATAGAACAGTATAATAATAAAAAACGTGGGTTGGACTCCAGTGGAAGCAGCGTAGGAAACCTGCAAGACAAAAATGAAACATAAGTATGTGTGCTATGTTGAAGAGATAAAGAAAGGTAGTCCAAATGAAAGGACCATAGTGAGAATGGAATGGAGGGGTAGTGGGTGGAAGGGAGGAGGGGAGGGAGAGTCAAAAGAAGAGAGGGAGAAGGAGGCAGAGCGTCGGCCTTTGCACCCAGCCCTTAGTGTTTCCCTTCATCACCCGTTTGTCTAGGACGCTGGGGTCTGCGAGAAAGAGTGTTGTTCAGGAAGTCCTTAAAATTAAATACATGAGGCCAGCGATTATGGGCCATATTATGAATGAAGGGCGACAACATTATCGCCACTTTAGCAGCAGGAAACTGCCGCTAGAGCGGCGATAAGGGGTTGATAATATGCCCTTGTGAATTCCCTTAGAAGCCCAGGTTCTGGTGTGAACCTGCGCTTCTATGGGAATTTATAAGGGCATATTATCAACCCCTTATCGTCGCTTTAGCGGAAGTTTCCTGTCGCTAAAGTGGTGATAATGTTATCGCCGTTGTTTGATACTATAGTCCTACATTATTAGTTACAGGAAAATCGCTTGCATGCACCTGTGCACCAAGGGTGCTGCACCCCAACCTCTTCCCCCGCACTGTGCTCAATTGTAGGTCTTGCACACCGAGGCTTCACTGCTCACCTGCCACCACTGGTGTGTCCCACGACGTGTTGGTGCAAGCTCCTAGTCCAGGGTATGTTTGTACGATAGACCAGGTCTCTGGTCAGGGACGGTGTCTTGATATCAGAATGCCAGGGCATCATTGCGGGGTCAGCTCCCGCTCCGCCCTTCTTGTGGCAATCAATGGAATGTCTGAAAAGGGAGAAATAATTTAATATTGGAAACGTCTGGAGGTAAATGAAGGTTTATTTCAAGCTTGATAGAAAATAGGAGTAGAGTGCATCCTTCGTTTTTGAAGTATGATCTACCAACTGTTAGTGGTAATCATGGTTCAAAGAGGAGTTGGAGTGCACAAGAATACACAAGGTTAAATAATAATATGTTATGCCAATGTTCACATACAAAGGAACAGAGCGCATGCTAGAAGCATAATGTGCGCGTGTAATACAGTGGCGGGAGCCTGTGTGCATGTACACTCAGTAAGGAGCTCACTACAGTGTCCTAAAAGCCAACGCCAAGTGTCTGTAGGGCAGCGCTGCCCGCTGGCTCAGGCCTACAGTAAGGTCCAGCAGGTCCTTAAAATTATACCGATGTGACTGAATGAGGTCAGAGATCACATCATTACACACGGCAACATCGCTTTTTCGCACATGCGCACTCAGGGTGATGCACCCCCTCCCGCAGAACCGCCCTCAACAGGTGTCTGTAGGGCAGCACTGCCTGTAGGTTCAGGCCTACCTTATGGTATAGCAGGTTTTAAAATGAGACAGAGATGTGACTGAATGAGGTCAAAGAGCACATCATAAAACATGGCAATATCGCTTATTCACACGTGTGCAGTCTGGCTGATGCATCCCATCCCTCCCGCAGCAGGAACGCCCTGAAGAGGTGTCTGTAGGGCAGCACTGCCCACTGGCTCAGGCCTACAGTACAGTCCAGCAGGTCTTTAAAATGAGACAGAGATGTGACTGAATGAGGTCAAAGATCACATCATAACACATGGCAATATCGATTGTTTGGACCTGCGTAGCTAGGCTGAAGCACCCCACCCCTCTCACCACAGCACGCTCAATTGGAGGCCCTGTGCACCCAGGCCGCTCTGCTTACCTGCTGTCATTGTTGTGTGAGCAAACACTACAGGCAGCAGCGCTCACAATTCAGATGGAGTGTTGATTGCTGGAGAGTGTACACCTCATGGATCCCTTTCGTAGACGATGGGCAGTAGAGCTCACAATTTAGAGCCCGTGTTGATTGCCAGGATGGAGTACACCTCGTGGATCCATTTAATTTTTTTATTGCGCATTGTGATATGCGAGGTGGATGCGGCAAATCATTTGAGGTAGTGTGGAAGAGGAGGGACATGTGGCGTCGTGGTTATCCTATTTATACATAAGCAAAGTGGGCTGGGTTTGCGTATGCTAGGCCAGCGTAGGGGTGTGAATAATTATTCTGGGGACTGGGGACTTGGGCGTTGTTCAGTTCCTGCCTGGCCAGGAAGTGTACTTATGTGTGCTTCTTTTGTAGTTTTGACCTCGCAGAGTGTGCAATTTAGATTAGTGTAGCATGTGTCTGGAGGGCAGAAACTGTCGTTAATGAGATGGCATGTGATCTAGGATGTGCAGTCTGCCCATGGCTGATGATGCTCCTTAAAACCAGCAATACCCAGGCCAAAAGGCAGCACAATAATGTGCAGACACACACACCAGGGGCATCGTGTAACACGTATTTTTTTTTTGATGGAACGTTTGAGATGCATGGCAATCACACGTGGAAGGCTAATGTACAGAGCATAAATATTGATCGTTGCATGTTGTGTGTATACAGGAAAACACTTTTCAAAAACGCTTTCTAAGCAGAAGAGGTGTCTCTCATCAAACAGAGAGAATTAGTAAAATGGGTGGGGTCGTACAACTGTTACAATGGGAAATGTTATGAACCAATCAAATGCTTTTTTGTAAGGTCACATGGCAATCGTGCACCGAGCATGCAAGGAGGCCACACTGACTCGATTTTGACGAAATATATTTATAATAATATACGTTTATTACAGTTAGAAATATATAAATGTTTAAAATAATTTAGATTTTTCGGGGCTCTCATATACTGTTTAAAGTTATTTAGATATACTCGGCGTACCCGGTGCGATACTATACGTCTGTGATGTAACACAGGGCCTGGCAGTGTGTACTCATCAGATACGCAACGTGCAGCAGGAGCGACCCCATATGTACAAGATGTAACACGTGGCTTGGTACTGGGTGCCCGTCGGATACCAAAGTAGTACCTGCGGTGACTTCATGCGTATATGATGTTATGCGGGACATGGTGCCCTCAACTGCATCTGGAGAAGTGTGGCTCAATGATTAGAGCGGCAGACCCTGATGCAGAGGTCTAGCCCAGGACCAGGGTTCAATTCCCCGCCTCAGCGGGTCTTGGGCTCAAAAATTCCACGGACCTGATAATTCTCGCCTCTGTGCCATTCCAATCACGGAGTCCCATTCTGCAACTCTGGGCAATAGCTTGCTTAATCTCCACAATGACCCCCACAATGCTAAGGATGCCTGGCCTCCACCTTGGGGGTGCCCAGGAGTGGATGCCTCACAGGGAAAGCCAGGATGGGTTCCACAGCGGTATTCGTACAAGCGCCTTGAGACCCTTGCGGGTGAGTAGTGCGCTATACAAGTGTCAATTTACATTTTTACATTTTATGAACTCGTCAGATACGAAATGCGCATCCTTTACGAGTTTAGCAATATGGCGGATAGTATTCGTGTGGTGATGGAGCTTGGTACGCCACTTGTATGGGAGTGCAGTTTTCTCCCCCCAAACAAAATATACATATTTTTTGGGGAAGATATAAAACATTACCTGATTTTTAAAGTTAAAAACAAGAAGTATAATAGAGTTCCAAAATATTAAAAAATATAATAGAAAAAATATAGGTTTTATAAACATTAAAATATGAAATTAACATTTAAAAAACCTTCGAAATTCACTGAAAAAAACATAGATTTTACAGACGTTATAGTTAGGAATCAGAATTTAAAAAACCTTAGAAATTCACAAAAAAAACCATAGGTTTTAGGGACGTTATAGTTAGTTGGACATTTGACTTATATAAAACCAGAGAAATTCACCTGTTATAGTCAGTTGAGCTAACTATAACTCGCACGCCCACAATGCACTGCTGAGGATGTCACATATTACATCACTCATGACATGGTCATTGACATCACTGATGACATCTCAAATGACATCAGTGATGTCACTGACCATGTCATGAGTGATGTAATATGTGACATCATCAGCAGTGCATTGTGGGCATGCGAGTTATAGTTAGCTCAAATAACTACAACAGGCAAATTACTCTGGTTTTATATGAGTCAAATGTTCAACTAACTATAACGTCCCTGAAACCTATGTTTTTTTTAGTGAATATATATATATATATATGTATATATCTATCTATTTATAATTATTACCTACTAGCAGTCGCCAATAGTTAGGACCTTGTTTCTATTCAAAAAGCATTTTTTCTTTTGCCAATATCTTTGTCACCGTTTGACGAATCTTCGTGAAATTATCAAAACTAATGGCCCACTCAGGTCAGCTTCTGTCTTGAAAGTTTTCAGGGTGATTCATCAAGTGAGGGCTGAGAAAAAAGGGGGTCCCAACACATATTTTCTCCATGGTAATTTCCATAGGAAATGTTTCCTTCAGCTACAGCCCGAACTGCTGTATTGAATTACACCAAATTTGGCAGAGAGGTAGCTCTTGGTTCAGAGTGCACTCTTTACTTTAAGTGGTATAAATCCATTTAGTAGTTCCTTATACATAAAAAAATATTAGTATCCGGTGACCATGGTGGATCCGCAAACCCTCCCGATCACAAGCTGACTTCTGATTGGCAACAAACACTTCAAACCAGGAAGTGTTGGCTGCCATCTTGTGACTCGGTAAGACAGAGTAACAAGAAAAAAGGTAAAAAATAAGAAAATGGGGCAGGGTAGAAACACCCTGACCCCCTAGGACCGCTCAAGGTGTCCAACAGGGACCCCCAGGGCCACAAAAAGAGAATTTTTGTGTAAATTTCAGTGGGATTCGCGTAGGGCCCGCGATTCCGGCAAAAAATAAATAAATGAAGCACAGGCTCCCGCGCGTTGTTTGTGTTAAGCTCCTTTGTGGGCAGGTCCCAGGGGCAATACATAATTATATAGCAGGTGTCTTGGGGGCTGCCCCTTCCCTGGGGCCTTGTTAATAATGTTTGGAGGCACGCATCCCCCCTAGGCCCGGGGACCGCCACCTCTGTTGGGCTTTTTCTTAGAAATGAATGGGGGCTCCATCCCCCCACACTGTCTCAGGGACCACCACCTCCCCAGGGCGTTAATTAACTTTTGGTGGAGGGCCTTGTGGGCCCCTGAGCCCTGGGGATCACCACCTTCCTGGGGCTTTTTGAAAGAAATTGAGTGTGGGGGACCTCCCTGGGCTATATGCTTCAAATGTGGAGGGACCGCCACCTCCCCGGAGGAACCATTAAAAAGTGCAGGGACTCAAGCCCCCACACACTGCCATGGGGACCACCACCTCAGTAGGGCACTAATTATTCTAAAATGGTGGCCCATTGCGTACCCCCGGCCCCAGGGACCACCACCTCCCTGGGGCTACACACAGGTTGGAGGGGGCCACATGGCCCCCCTCATGGAACCCTAGATGACCCTTGGGACCCCCACCCCCAGGGCCATCTCCAGCAATGTCCTGGGATGCCCACCCCTGATACATTGCAGTTTACTATGGTAGGGCCGGAGCATTGCTCCCACCCCACCATTGCAAACGTCTGCTTCGCTTCATGGAAGTGAGAGCAGAAAAACTGGTCTCGCTTCCATGAAGCTAAGCAGATTTGCTTTTGGGCAAAAGCAGCTGCATGTTTGCAGCTCCCCTTGTCCAAAAGCAATGCCGGCTCCTGCAGGAGATGGGAGGCCGGCAGGGACTGCAGGGGCATTGGAGCTCCCTCCATGGTCCCCAATGTGAGGCCAGGCCTTGGGGAATAGGGTCCCTGGGGCCAAAAATGGCCTCAGGTGGTGGGCCACACAGCACCTCTCTTTTAAATCTAGGTTTAAAAAAAATTGAAGTGGCCATGCCTCAAGGGATGGGGTCCCCACGGCTGAAATCAGCCTCAGGAAGGGGGCTGTGTGGCCTCCATCCCGTTTGTAATTTTTTTTCTTAAAAAGGCTCAGGCCAAGGGGAATGGGGTCCCCAGGGCCCAAAACGTATTAAGGGAAGGGGGGCCACACACACCCTCCTTCCAAAAATAAGACAGAAAAGAGAAGCCGGCATCTTGCCGAAGGCCCCGCCCCCTCCCTGCACCACTCAGCAAATGTGCCTCCTGGCTCGTTCTGGGTTGGGGGATTAAGTCCCCTTGAATCCTAAATGTCCTTAGGGGTCAACTAGCCCACCAGGTACCTCCAATAAGCCCCCGAAGTGAGATTGCTGATAGGTGGTCCGAGGCCACGCCCCTTTTTACACCACTCTGAAAACATTCCTCGTGGCAAACTGCTGGTGCGGCAATGAGTTCCCCTTGTGTCTTCATCCCCCAAGCAGCAGTGCAACAGGATGCATGTTTGCAGAGTGGTGTAAAAAGGGTGTGTGGCCTCTGACCACTCTCAGCAATCCAGCTGTGTGGGGCTTACTAGAGGTAACGAAAGGGCTAGTTGGCCCCCAGGGACCCTCAGGAGGCAATTGGACTTCATTCCTCAACCAAGAGCATGCCAGGAGGTGCGTTTGTTGCGTGTTGGAGAAAGGGAGCGTGAGCTGTATTCACCTCTCAGTAATCCCACTTTGTGGGGCTTACTGGAGGTAACAGGTAGGCTAGCTGTCCCCTAGGGACCCCCAGCAACTAAGGGAACTTCAATCCCCATCCAAGAGAGTGCCATGGAGTGGTGGTAAAAGGGGGCGTGGCCAGCTATGAGAATTTAGCAATCCTGTTGTGTGGGACTTACTGGAGGTAACAGGAGGGGTAGTTGGCCCCCAAGGATGTCCTTGGGGGCAAACTACCCCTCCTATTAACTCCAGTAAGTTCAACACAGTGGGATTGCTAATAGGTCTTCGGAGGTCACGCCCCCTTTTCCCACCACTCTGCTAACACGCTCCTTGGCGCGCGCTTGGATAGGGATTGAAGTCCCCTTTACTGCTGAGGGACTTTGGGGGCCAATAAGCCCTCGTGGTACCTCCTGTAAGTGCTATGCAGTGGAATTCCTAAGCACTGGTCGATGGCCCAGCCCCCTTTCTCCACCACTCTACAAACACGACTAGCAGTTAAAGAAGCATTTGTAATGTAATAGGTCTCGCATTTGCAAAAGTTAAGGCTATTGGTGTTGTAAATGTAAACGTTTTTTACTCATGTTTTTTGGAGTGGAGTGGTTGTACGTTGTATGTAGTGGAATTATTTGATACGTTGTGCAGTGAAATTATGTGGATAGAAAGTATGTAGTTTTTAGTTAGTGTATAGGAATTATGTAGAGTGGAATTCTGTGTTATGGAGAGTAATTATAATATGGTATGGTAGACTGTCTTGTAGAGTGGTAACCTCAGGTTTAGTCTTCCTCATTTCCATAGAAGCTAAACTATAAACTCACTGAGACAAAAAAAAAGAAGGAACCACTGAGGAGCACTTCTGGAGCTAGCCATAGGTGTGAGCAGGGCCACTGGAACTATGTGACTGTTAAGCTGCACTGACTTTCGCATAATTAGACATTTTCCACATTTGCCACATAATCCAGCATCTTCTGCATAATCTGCAGATTTGTACAAGAAAAACCTTGTTTCTAGCTCAAATGGCTCAAACGTTACCAAAACAAAAGCGACAAGTGTTACAGCGTGGTGCAAGACCCTTTGCTAACCAGGAATGGTCACTTGTTACTTACTGCTAAATGTGGGTTTTAAATTGATACTAATGGTGCACAAACTACTCTTGCTTCTTTTTGAGCCTCTTTTGCCTGTTTCTGCATTCCTCCTGTGTCTTTCTGCACATCTGTTTGGCTTTCTGAGCTTCCCTTCTTTCTGGTCCTCTCTTGCTTCTTTCTGCACCCCTGTTCCCTCTTTCTGCATCCCTCTTGTCTGTTTATGTACCTCCCTTGCCTCTTTCTGCACTTCTCTTGCTTTTTTCTGCACCTCTCTTGTTTTTCTCTGCAACTTTCTTGTCTCTCTTATCACTTCTCTTCTTTCTACACCTCTGTTCCTTCTTCCAGCACTTCCCTTGCCTTTCTGCACTTCTCATGCCTGTTTCTGCACCTGTCTTGCCTCTTTCTGCACCACTGTTGCCTCTTTCTGCACCTCTCTTGATTCTTTCTGTACCCCTATTGCCTCTTTCTGCACCCTTTTTCCCTGTTTGTACCCCTCGTGTGCCTCTTTCTGCACCTCTCTTTCCTCTTCCTGCAGTTCTCTTGCCCCTTCCTGTACCTCTTTTGCTTCTTTCTGCACTTCTCTTGCCTCTTTCTGCACCTTTGTTGGTTCTATCTGCACATTTCTTGCTTTTTTCTGCATCTCATGCTTCTTTCTGTACCCCTCTTACCTCTTTATGCACCCTCTTTACTCTTTCAGCACCTCTCTTGCCTGTTTCTGCAACTCTCTTGCCTCCTTCTGCACCTCTGTTGCTTCTTTCTGCACGTCTCTTGCCTCTTTCTGTATCCCTCTTGGCTGTTTCTGCACCACACCAGCCTCTTTCTGCACCTCTCTTGCCTCTTTCTGCACTTCTCTTGCCTCTTTCTGCACCTCACTTGTCATTTTCCACACTTCTCTAGTTTTATTCTGCACCTCTCTTTTTTCTTTCTGCAACTCTCTTGTCTCTCATCACTTATCTTGCCTCTTTCTATACCTCTATTGCTTCTTCCAGCACATCTCTTGCCTCTTTCTACACTTCTCTTGCCTCTTTCTGTACCTGTCTTGCTTCTTTCTGCACCACTGTTGCCTCTTTCTGCACCTCACTTGCTTCTTTCTGCACCCCTCTTGCTTCTTTGTGCACCCTCTTCCCTCTTTCTGTACATCTGTTGCCTCTTTCTGCACTAATCTGTCCTCTTTCTGTTCACTTGTCTCTTTCAGCACCTCTTTTGCTTCTTTCTGCACTTGTGTTGCCTCTTTCTGCACCCATCTTATTTCTTTCTGCACCTCTGTTGGTTGTTTCTGCACTGCTATTGCTTTTTTCAGCACCTCTCTTGCAAATGTATGCTCCCCTCTTGCTTCTTTCTGTAACCCTCTTCCTTTTTTCTATACCTCTCTTGCCTCTTTCTACACCCCTCTTTCATCTTTCAGCATCTCTCTTGCTTATTTCTGTAACTCTCTTGCCTCTTTCTGCAGTTCTCTTGCCTCTTTCTGCACCTCTGTAGCTTCTTTCTGTACCTCTCTTGCCTCTGTCTGCACCCTATTTCCCCTTTCTGCAGTTCTCTTGCCTCTTTCTGCACTTTTTTTTGCTTCTTTCTGCATTTCTATTGCCTTTTTCTGCACACCTCTTGCCTCTTTCTACACCTTTGTTGGTTGTTTCTGCACGGCTCTTGCTTTTTTCAGCACCACTCTTGCAAATGTATGCTCCCCTCTTGCTTCTTTCTGTAACCCTCTTCCTTTTTTCTATACCTCTCTTGCCTCTTTCTACATCCCTCTTTCCTCTTTCAGCACCTCTCTTGCTAATTTCTGCAAGTCTCTTGCCTCTTTCTGCAGTTCTCTTGCCTCGTTCTGCACCTCTGTAGCTTCTTTCTGCACTTCTCTTGCCTCTTTCTGCACCTCTGTTATTTCTTTATGCACTGCTCTTGCTTCTTTCTGCATCTCTCTTGCCTTTTTCTGCACCTCCGTTGGTTCTATCTGCACTTTTCTTGCTTTTTTCTGCATCTCTCTTGCTTCTTTCTACACCCCTCTTGCCTCTTACTGCACCCTCTTTACTCTTTCAGCACCTCTCTTGCCTGTTTCTGCAACTCTCTGCACCTCTGTTGCTTCTTTCTGCACGTCTCTTGCCTCTTTCTGTATCCCTCTTGGCAGTTTCTGTACCTCACCTGCTTCTTTCTGTACCTCTCTTGCCTCTTTCAGCACTTCTCTTGCCTCTTTCTGCACCTCACTTGCCATTTTCCACACTTCTCTTGTTTTATTCTGTACCTCTCTTTCTACACCTCTGTTGCTTCTTCCAGCACTTCTCTTGCCTCTTTCTGCACCACTGATACCTCTTTCTACACCTCACTTGCTCTTTCTGTACATCTCTTGCCTCTTTCTGTACCCCTCTGTCCTCTTTCTGCAGTTCCCTTGCCACTTTTAGCACCTCTTTTGCTTCTTTCTGCACTTGTGTCGCCTCTTTCTGCACCCATCTTGCCTCTTTCTGCACCTCTGGTGGTTGTTTCTGCAGTGCTCTTGCTTCTTTCTGCACCTCTCTTGCAAATGTATGCTCCCCTCTTACTTCTTTCTGTAACCCTCTTCCTTTTTTCTGTACCTCTCTTGCCTCTGTCTGCACCCCTATTTCCCCTTTCTGAAGTTCTCTTGCCTCTTTCTGCACTTTTTTTTGCTTCTTTCTGCATACCTCTTGCCTCTTTCTGCATGCCTCTTGCCTCTTTCTGCACCTCTGTTGGTTGTTTCTGCACTGCTCTTGCGTTTTTCTGCACCTCTCTTGCAAATGTATGCCCCCTCTTGCTTCTTTCTGTAACCCTCTTCCTTTTTGCTATACGTCTTTTGCCTCTTTCTACATCCCTCTTTCCTCTTTCAGCACCTCTCTTGCTTATTTCTGCATCTCTCTTGCCTCTTTCTGCAGTTTGCATGCCTCTTTCTGCAACTCTGTAGCTTCTTTCTGCACTTCTGTTATCTCTTTCTGCACCCCTCTTGCCTGTTTCTGCACCTCCCTTGGTTCTGTCTGCACTTCTCTTGCCTCATTTTGCACCTCTGTTGGTTCGTTCTGCACTGCTCTTGCTTCTTTCTGCACCTCTCTTGCAAATTTTTGCTCCCCTCTTGCTTTTTTCCATATCCTTCTACCCACTTTCTGCACCACTCATGCCTCTGTCTGCACCCCTGTTCTTTCTTTCGGCACCTCTTTTGCCTGTTTGTGCAACTCTCTTGCCTCTTTCTGCAGTTCTCGTTCCTCTTTCTGCACCTCTGTTGCTGCTTTCTGCACTTATCTTCCCTCTTTCTGCAGTTATTGTGCCTCTTTCTGCACATCTGTTGCTAATTTCTGCACTTCTCTTGCTTTTTTCACATCTCCCTTGCTTCTTTCTGCACCCCTCTTTCTTCTTTATCCATACCTTGTTCTTCTTTCTGCACCTCTCTTGCCTGTTTCCATTACTCTCTTGCCTCTTTCTGCAGTTTTATTGCCTCCTTCTGCACCTCTGTTGCTTATTTGTTCACTTCTCTTGCATCTTTCTGCACCTATCTTGCCTGTTTCTGTACCTCACTTGCCTCTTCCTGTACCCCACTTGCTTCTTTGTGCACATCTCTTGCCTCTTTATGCACCTCTCTTGTTTCTTTCTGCAATTTTCTTGTCTCTTGCATCACTTCTCTTGCTTCTTTCTTCACCTCTGTTGCTTCTTCCAGCACTTATCGTGGCTCTTTCTACACTTCTTGCCTGTTTATGTACCTGTCTTGCCTTTTTCTGCACCACTGTTGCTTCTTTCTGTACCTAACTTGCTACGTTCTGCACCCCTCTAGCCTCTTTCTGCACCTCTCTTCACTCTTTCTGTACCTCTCTTGCCTCTTTCTGCTCCCCTGCTCCTTCTTTCTGCACCTTTCCTGCCTGTTTCTGCACCTCTGTTGCCTCTTTCTGTACTTCTTTTGCCTCTCTCTGAACCCCACTTCCCTCTTACCTCTCCTCTGTTGCTTCTTTCTGCACTGTTATTGCTTTTTCTGCACCACTCGTGCCTCTTTCTGCACCACCGTTGGCTCTTTCTGTACTTCTCCTGATTTTTTCTGCATCTCTCTTGCTTCTTTCTGCATCTCTCTTGCCTCCTTTTGCACCCCTCTTTACTCTTTTACTACCTCTCTTGCCTGTTTCTGCAACTCTCTTGCCTCCTGCTGCACCTCTGTTGTTTCTTTCTGCAACCCTCTTGGCTGTTTCTCTACCTTGCCTGCCCCTTTCTATACCTCTCTAGCCTCTTTCTGCACTTCTCTTGCCTGTTTCTACACCTATTTTGCCTCCTTCTGCACTTTCTGATCCTCACTTGCTTCTTTCTGCACCAATATTGCCTCTTTCTGAACCCTCTTCCCTCTTTCTGTACCTCTCTTCCCTTTTTCTGAACCCCTGTTCACACTTTCTGCACACACCAGCTTGCTTACTCATACAAATACTAGCACATACTTACTCTCTTATACAATCACTGATATAAGCACAGACTCATCCATACAGCCACTCTCACAATCACACTCTCACTTATAGCCATTTATATCCTCCAACACACATATATACTGCCTCTCACATATGTAGTTACTCACATATATTCAACTGAGATATACATTCACACCCATACACACACTCACCCACCCATACACTCATCACAGATGCACTCTTGAAACCATGCACCCAGTGAATCACCCACTCACACATCTATGTACAGAGTCACACACACCCCACCCACACAAACACACAGGCACCCATACAGATACTCAGACAACCAATCAATAACCCATATAGACACTCATGTAGCTATTTGCAAACCCATGCAGCTGCTTACGCACCAACAGACAGATGGATACAGACATTCACACAGTTTACTCACTAACCCATGCATTCAGTAAGATATGTTTAATCACTCACATATAGTTAGTCTCACACCTACTAAATCATCTATTCAGACACTTATACACCCACTCATTCTTCAATATGCCTTTCCCTAAATGTATTAAACATATTTAAACTTTACAGAAACACACAGTCACTGGATGATGTCATCAGTGATGTCATTTGAGATGTCAGCAGTGATGTCATGAGTGATTTCACTGACCATGTCATGAGTGATGTAATATGTGACGTCATCAGCAGTGCATTGCGGGGGTGCGAGTTATAGTTAGCTGAACTAACTATAACGGGGGAATTTCTATGGTTTTGTATGAGTGAAATGTCCAACTAACTATAACTTTCCCTAAAACCTATGGTTTTTTCAGTCAATTTCAAAGGTTTTTTAAATGTTAATTTCTAACTATAATGTGCCTGAAACCTATGGTTTTTTCAGTGAATTTCAAAGGTTTTTTAAATGCTAGTTTCTAACTATGCCTACAGAGGTAGGGCATGTGATGAAAGAAGAAACAACACACAGAAAGAATTAAAAGAAATGCAGAAAGAAGCAACAGAAGTCCACAAAGATGTAGAAAACTGCAGGAAGAAGAAGAGATGTGCAGAAAGAACCAACAGAGGAGCAGAAAGTCCTCCTGTGCCCACAACGTTTTCAGACGGGTACTGGTGGTAACTGACAATGACTAACTAGGCCTAGAGCCAGTGCTATGCTAAAAGACACTTAGAATACAGTGAAAACACACACATACACAAGGGAACACTATGCGTTGGAGTACCCCTGTGATTAGCATGACCTCCTCTGTAAGACCCTAGTAGATATTAGGGCAGGAGGATTAAAACTACCTCCTAAAATGTGCCACGGTGCGCGTTTGCACACTGGTGAAGGGAGGGGGCCTGAGGTGACCTGTGTGCAAACACGCCCTGTGGCCATTTTAAGTTGGAGGATAAAGTCCCCTTGAACCCTGATGGTTAATCTCCCAGCTTAAAACGGCCACAGGCGAGTTTACTCAGTGGTGAAGGGAGGGGACGGGGCCTGAGGTGACATGTGCAAACTAGCCCTGTGGTGCGTTTTAAGTTGGGGAATTAATTCCCCTTCAATCCTGAGGGCCATTGGGGGCCAACTAGCCCACCAGGTACGTCCAGTAAGCGCCACAGAGCTGCGTTGCAGAGAGGTATAAAAAGGGGCATGTCCTGGACCACCTCTCTGCAACCCAGCACAGTGGCGCTTACTGGAAGCACCTAGTGGGCTAGTTGGCCCCCAGGGACCCTCAGGATTAAAGGGGGACTTAATTCCCCAACTTAAAACGCACCACAGGGTGTGTTTGCACACATATCACCTCAGGCTCTGCCCCCTCCCTTCACCACTATGCAAACGCACCCCGTGGCACATTTTGAGTTGGGGGATAAAGTCCCTTTGAATCCTGAGGGTCCCTGGGGTCCAACTAGCTCACCAGGTACCTCCAGTAAGCACCATAGAGCTGCGTTGCAGGGAGGTGTAAAAAGGGGCGTGGCCTCTGAACACCTCTCTGCAATGCAGCTCCCTGGCGCATACTGGAGGTACCTGGTGGGCTAGTTGGCCCTCAGGGACCCTCAGTATTCAAGGGGAATTAATTGCCCTACTTACAACTGGCCAGGGGGTGCGTTTGCACAGTGGTGAAGGAAGGGGGCGGGCCGGAGGTGACGTGTGCAAACACACCCTGTGGCGCGTTTTAAGTTGGGGAATTAATTCCTCTTCAATCCTGAGGGTCCCTGGGGTCAACTAGCCCACCAGGTACCTCCAATATGCACCAGGGAGCTGCTTTTCTTTTATTTTCGCAGCCGGATCTGCGGATCCTCCGCGCATCTCGCGATTTAAAAAAAAAATGCTTTTTTTGGCCCTGGGGGTCCTTGTGGGACCTCCTAAGCAGGCCTAGGGGGTCAGGGTGTTGCTACCCTGCCCCCTTTACTTGTTTTATGCATTTGTTATACTGTTTTCTTGTGCCTTGGTTCTACCGAGGCATAAGATGGCTGCCAACCCTTCCTGGTTTGAAGTGTTGACAGCCAATTAGAATTCAGCTCGTGATCGTGTGGGTGCGTAGATCCACCGCGGCCATAGATATCAAAACTTTTATTTTTTGATTTTCTCAGCAACTACTGAACAGATTTACACCATTTAAAAAGGTCTCTCTCTGAAGCAACCACTACCTTTTTGCCAAATTTGGTGTAATTCCGTTCTGCAGTTTCAGCTGTAACCGTGTCTAAAGTTTCCTATGGTAAAAATGATTTTCCGATCTCTATTTTTTTAATTTCTCAGAAACTACAGAACGGATTTACACCATTTAAAAAAAAGGCCTCTTTCTCAACCAAGGGGCACCTTCTTGACAAATTTGGTGTAATTTCGTTCAGCAGTTCGGGCTGTAGTCGTGTCTAAAATTTCCTATGGGAATTAACATGGAGAAAACACGTTTTGGGACCCCTCTTTTTTCTCGGTATCTGTTTGCCGAATCACCCCGAAACTTTCAAGAAAGGAGCTGACTGGAGCGGGCCATAAGTTTTGAACATTTGAAGATTCGTCAACCGGCGCCAAAGTTATTGGGAAAGCAAAAAACGCTTTTTGAATAGAAACGATGTCCTAACCATAACTACCTACTGGCTGGTAATATATATATATATAACATTCTTAAACTTTTTACAAACACTCAGTAACTGAATGATGTCATCAGTGATGTCATTTGAAATGTCATCAGTGATGCCATTGATTATGTCATGAGTGATGTAATATGTGATGTCATCAGCAGTGCATAACAGTTGAATTTCTCTGGTTTTGTACGAGTGAAATGTCAGCCTAACTATAACGTCCCTGAAACCTGTGTTTTTTTCAGTAAATATATATGGTCCAGTAGAAGGCAAAGAGCAAAAACACGTAGACCGCCCATACTTTTTATTTTGCACAATGGTGTGCTGAATAAACACCTTTTTTGAAGACAAACTACCTGTTGAGTTCACTCCTTATGGTGCTGTGAAATCCTCGCTATGTGAAGGTGTGGAGATCGTTAGAGATCGATGTGTGCGATCAAAACGCTTCTGGGCAGACACTGGTCCATTACACTCTGTAGTGTTCTTGATGGAATAAAGAATTCTGAGAAGAATTTATTGGAGTGACTTTGTGGTCCGTACCTGTGCTGTGGATTCCCTTCGTGGCAGTAAGGGAAATAGGACTGTTTTTTATATATATATATATATATATATATATATATATATATATATAGATATATATATAGATATATATAGATATAGATATATATAGATATAGTTAGGACCTATTTTCCATAGGAAACCAGCAACATTCTATTGGGAATATCTTTGGCGCCGATTGACGAATCTTCACGAAATTCTTCAAACTTTTGGCCAGCTCCACTCCGCTCCTACCCTGAAAGTTTTGCGGTGATCCATGAAGCGGGGGGCGAGAAAAAAGGGTGGTCCCAAAACGCGTTTTCCCCATGCAATTTCCCCTAGGATCTGTTGTCGCAGCTACAGCCCGAACCGCTGAACGGAATGACACCAAATTTGGCAAAGAGGTAGTCCTCAGTTGGGACTCGTGCCTTTTGCATATATGGTGTGAATCTGTTCAGTAGTTCCTGAGAAAATTAGGGTGAAAAAGTTAGTGATATCTATGGCCGCGGAGGATCCCCGGACCGTACCCGCACCGTAAGCACACCCTCCCCGAACCAAGCGCGCACCCTCCCGATCGCGCGCTGAATGCTAATTGGCTTTCAAGCATCTCTCTACATTCGAAACCAGGAACTGTTGTCGGCCATTTTCTGCCTCGGTAGAAGCGAGGCTGAAGATGGAAGGGGAATAAGTGAGTAAAAGATATAAAGGGGGCAGAGTGGAAATACTCTGACCCTCTAGATCTGTTTAGGGGGCCCCAGAAGGACTCCCTGTGGCCCCCTTTTTTTTAAAAAAAAGCGGCGAAATGTGTGCACGGTGCACGCATCCTATCGAGTTGGATGCACGGATTCTCTCGCGGTGGGTGCGCGGATCCACGGCAATGTTTTTTGAAAAACGACAAAAAATCATTGGTTGTATAACAACTTTCTACACTGAAAGGTAGGGTATATATTTTTGTTTTTTAAAGGTATGATTGTTATTGGTTAACAAAAGCAGATTGTAAGGAACATTATATATGATAAGCTGATATGTTGAAAAGTCAAGCACACTTCCTGCCTTGTGTAGGAACATTGTGTGCTGAACTTGTGACCTGTGAGCTCAGTGCAGTGTTCCATGAGCTGTTTCTATGGTAACAGGCAGAAGGCAGATTGGGGGAAGGGTTGAAATGTATTTCAGTTGGAAAGGGTTGAAATGTTTAACCAATAGAAATGTGTGTTTGCTTTTGAGTTTATGTGCGAAGGATTGTGATTTGATGTTTACATGTATATGTGTGGAAAATGAAAGGAAAACTTTTTCATTCTTTGCTTTTGCTGAGAGGTGCACAGTGCAGAGATTCTGTAAAAGAAAATACGGTGAGTGACTGATATACTTCTTAATCTACAAAACAACTTGAAAGATGAGTTATTTAATTGTGAGGGGATGTATGTAGACTTTTTTGATTTTTATCAGACTAATGTATTTTTCCTGCTAAAGTGTAGGGAGTACTTTTTTTTCTCTACAATCTTATTGACAGTGTATGTGCATGTGGAAACCATTTTGTGATAAGGATTTGTTTTTTTCATGTGTTTGTAGACAGATAACTTTGCAGTTTTTATATTTTGGTAGAATTAGAAACCAGTCATTGTTTATGAATTTGTGAAATGAGTTATGTTTCTGCAGTAAAATGTAGTACTCCTTGTAGATGAAGAATTGTGTTTTGGTATAGTGCAAGGGATAGTGTTGTTTGTCTAGAATCACACAGAGAGCCTGTGTGCATTTGGGAACCACTGTGGAGAAGCGTTTGGTAACATTGTGCATTTGCTTATGTGTTGAATAAATTAGTTAGGCGTTGAGATGAAGTGTTTGGTGACATCGTGTATTTGCTGAGAGAAAACTGTTTTGAAACCTGTCATGTTGTCAAGTTTTAGTACCATTAGAATCCAGTGTTTACTTATGTGTTGATTAAATTAGTCAGGCGTTGACATTAAAGTGCAGTCGTGAAATATGTAGGTTGTGTGCAGTTCCCTTAGCTCTTCCACTGTAGTGAATGAGTTTTGGTAAACTCCTAGGGATAGTGGTGCTTGTCTAGAATCACACTGTGAGTCTTTGTGCATTTGGGAACCACTGTGAAAGAAGCGTTTGGTAACATCGTGTATTTGCTGACAGAAAAATGTTTTAAAACTTGTCATGTTGTCAAGTTTTAGTAGCATTAGAATCCAGTCTTTGCTTATGCGTTGATTAAATGAGTCATGCTTTGACACTGATGTGGTGTACTTACATATGTAGATTGTGTGCAGTACCATTAACTCTTCCAGAGTAGTGAATGAGTTTTGGTAAACTCATAGGGATAGTGATGCTTGTCTAGAATCACACTGTGAGTTAGTGTGTATTTGGGATCAGTCTGAGAGAATCAATTGGTAACATCATGTATTTGTTGACAGATAACTGTTTTAAAATCTGTCATGTTGTGAAGTTTTAGTAGCATTAGAATCCAGTCTTTGCTTATATGTTGATTAAATGAGTCATGCCTTGACACTGATGTGCTGTACTTAAATATGTAGATTGTGTGCAGTCCACTTACCCCTTCCACAGTAGTGAATGAGTTTTGGTAAAGACCTAGGATAGTGTTGATAGTCTAATATCACACTGTGAGTCTGTGTGCATTTGGGTAAGAATTGTGAGAGAAGCATTTGGTAACATCGTGTATTTACTGACAGATAACTGTTTTAAAACCTGTCATGTTGTCAAGTTTTAGTAGCATTAGAAGTCAGTCTTTGCTTATGCGTTGATTAAATTAGTCAGGCATTGACATTAAAGTGTAGTTGTGAAATATGTAGATTGTATGCAGTTCTTTTACCACTTCCATTGTAGTGAATGAGTTTTGGTAAACTCCTAGGGATAGTGTTGTTTGTCTAGAATCACACTGTGAGTCTGTGTGCATTTGGGAACCACTGTGAGAGAAGTGTGTGGTAACATTGTGTATTTGCTGACAGATAAGTGTTGTAAAACATGTTATGTTGTCAAGTTTTAGTAGCATTAGAAGACAGTTATGGCTTATGCTTTCATTATATGAGTCAGGCATTGACAGTAAATTGCAGTTGCGAAATATGTAGATTGTGTGCAGTTCCCTTACCACTTGCACTGTAGTGAATGAGTTTTGGTAAACTCATAGGGATAGTGGTGCTTGTTTAGAATCACACTGTGGGTTAGTGTGTATTTGGGATCACTGTAAGAGAAGCATTTGGTAACATCATGTATTTACTGATAGATAACTGTTTTAAAACGTGTCATGTTGTGAAGTTTTAGTAGGATTAGAGTCCAGTCTTTGCTTATGCGTTGATTAAATGAGTCATGCTTTGACACTGATGTGGTGTACTTAAATATGTAGATTGTGTGCAGTACCATTAACTCTTCCAGAGTAGTGAATGAGTTTTGGTAAACTCCTAGGATAGTGTTGCTTGTCTAAAATCACACTGTGAGTCTGTGTGCATTTGGGTAAGGATTGTGAGAGAAGCATTTGGTAACATGGTGTATTTGCTGACATATACCTGTTTTAAAACCGGTCATGTTGTCAAGTTTTAGTAGCATTAGAAGCCAGTCTTTGCTTATGCTTTGATTATATGAGTCAGGCTTTGACATAAAAGTGCAGTCCTGAAATATGAAGATTGTGTGCAGTTCGCTTACCACTTCCACTGTAGTGAATGAGTTTTGGTAAACTCCTAGGGATAGTGGTGCTTGTCTAGAATCACACTGTGAGTCTGTGTGAATTTGAGAACCACTGTGAGAGAGGCATTTGGTAACATTGTGTATTTGCTGACAGATAACTAATTTAAAACCTCTCATGTTGTCAAGTTTTAGTAGCATTAGAAGCTAGTCTTTGCTTATGCATTGATAAAATGAGTCAGGGTTTGAAACTAAGGTGCAGTACCATGTACTATTCTGTTCACTGTGGCAGAACTGAAAATGTAAAAGTTTTACCTAAGCACTGTCCTAGAAGTAGTCTGATTATTTAGTCAGTTTCTAAGTACCAAATAGACTGCTTCAAATGTCTATGCAGTATGCATGTAGTGTTCTAACATACTATACACTTGTCTTTTATACCTTCAATTCCCTAGTCAGTATCCATACACTTCCAGGAAATATCCTGTCACTTCCTTTGCAGTCCTCTAGAGACCCATTCAACAGCATGTACTAATCCATTCACTGTGCCAAAACCCAAACACTTATACATTCACCAAGACACTCTCTTTCCAGTACTCTAATGATTCAGTCACTGCCTAAGTATTCATGCACAGAGCCAGGTCTTAGCATATGGACTTCTTCAAACCCCTATCCACTATGCATGCAGTCCTCTAAGCACCTACACACTTGTCTTTCACACCTTCAATTCCCCAGTCAGTATCCGTTAACTTCCAGCAAACACCCTGTCACTCCATTTGCACTCCTCTAGTGACCCATTCAGCATCATGTACTAATTCATTCACTGCGTCAAACCCTAATAAATTCACCCAGGAACTCTCCTTGCAGTACTCTAATCATTCAGTCAGTACCCAAGTACTCATCCAGTGACCCAGGCCTTAGTATATGGACTGCTTCAAACCCTTATCCACTATGCATGCAGTCCTCTAACCACCTACACAATTGTCTTACTCACCTTCAATTCCCTAGTCAGTATCCATACACTTCCAGGAAATACCCTGTGACTCCCTTTGCAGTCCTCTAGTGACCCATTCAGCACCATGTACTAATCCATTCACCGTGCTAAAACCCAAACACTTATAAATTCACCAATATACTATCTTTACAGTACTCTAATCATTCAGTCAGTGCCTATGTATTCATACACTGAGCCAGGCCTTAGCACATGGACTGCTTCAAACCCCTATGCACTATGCATGCAGTCTTCTAACCACCTAGACACTTGTTTTTCACACTTTCAATTTCCTAGTCAGTATCCATACAGTCCAGCACTTGTGACTGCCTTTGCACTCCTCTAGTGACTCATTCAGTACCAAGTACTAATCCATTCCTTGTGCGAAAATCCTAGCACTTATAAATTCGCCTAGGCACTCTCCTTACCCAAGTAGTCATGCAGTGAGCCAGGCCTTAGCACATGGACTGCTTTAAATGCCTATGCAGTATTGATGCAGGCCTCTAATCACCTACACAGTTGTCTTTCACACCTTCAATTCTCTAGTTAGTATTCATACTCTTCTAGCAAACACCCTGTCACTCACCCAGTGTGTCTCCTTGTAGTACTGTAATTATTTAGTCAGTTAGCATGTAGTATTTTAGTGAGGTAGGCTTTAGGGCATGAACTGCTTCAAAGTAGTATGCACTATGCATGTAGTGTTTTAACGATCGTCACACTTGTGGTTCAGGGCTATAGTTTCTTAGTCAGTTTTTATATAAAATGTGTTTGTACAGTAATGGAATAGTTTCAAGTTTCAAGTTTATTTTATTATGATAAGGAACTCTTTATGAGGTCCACATAAAACAACATATATATACAAAACAAAAAATACATAAAATATTATTCTATCACAATTACACGGGACATCTTAATACAGGTCCAAAAAACATTTTAAAAAGTTGTACAGTTTAAAAGCAAACATTTCATTAGGTGGGTTAATCAAGGCTGCCTTAAAAGAAGAAGCAGATAATATGTTGAGTTGTAAGCAAATTGGTCTTAACCACCTACGCCTGCATGACATCAGTGCAGGACAAGAAAACATGACATGATCTAAGTCCTGATCATACAATTGACAAAGATCACAGCATGCCGAATCACCATACCAGCTGGCATGTAGAACTTTCAGCGGAAGCAGATTATGTCTTAATAAGAACACAAGGCGTCTGACGCCATGGGAGATGTTCCAATACATATACGGTTGAGCTTTCCGCAGGGTATAAGATTCGATAACAGGCGTACCACCTTTTTTTGCTAAACAGAAGTCTCTATCCTGACAAAACCCCAATTCCCAGGAGGCTGACTTCAGAACAGTTTTTAGTTGATGAGAGGATAATAAAAATAAAGTCTCCTCATCCAATTTCAATTGCAACACGGCAAATCTGAAGTTTTTTACAATCAGGGAGAAATCATTAAAAGATCCTAATAATTCATTTTTTATAAGATCTCTTAAGGTATTAGGTTCACCTTTAGATAAAGCTACTACCCAACGTATGATACTTGCCAGACCTTGAACCCAGCTGCTACGTACACCCAGTTCCTGTCTCAAGGAAGCAGTCGAATTTGCTGTACCTACAGACATTAAACTGCGTAAGATTTTCCCTTCCGCAGAGTTTAAAAAACTTCACTTTTTTACATCAATTAACTCAATTCCATATAACAGGGAGGCTGGAACTTTCGCTCTAAAAACATCTAAAAGAATAGAAAAATGCCTTCTACCTGTGGCTTTATATTGGGAAACTAAACTCTTTCCCTGAGAAATAGCCTTCTGAGAGTTATTGTCAATGTGTAATTTGTCACTTAAATTGTAAGTGACAATTTTACCTAGGAAGGTGTAAGATTTCACACATTCCAGTTTTTTCCCCCCCGCAACCCATGGATAATTAAGGCATTTAGGCTTCTTTCTACCAGAGAAGCAAATCACTTTGCTTTTTGCCGTGTTTATTGATAGAAAATGGCGTTCCGCATATTCAGAGAGTGCTTGCAACCGATTGTTCAGGCCCTTTGGGGTGAGATCCAAAATCAGGATGTCGTCTGCATACATAAGGCATGCAATTGGAACTCTGCCCAAGGACGGGGCAATACCGGCGCAAGCAGAAAGTGTGACGGGTAAATCAACTGTATATAAGGAAAATAGCAATGGAGCCAAAAGGCAACCTTGCTTCAACCCATTGGAAGTGGGAATTAATTTAGATACTCCACGTTCACCTCCAAGTAGAACTCTGCACCAGGTATCAGAATAAAGGGCGCGAATTAACTTAATCAGGAATGGGGGCATACCTAAATTAAATAACTTTCTCCATAGCAGAATTCTATCTACTTTATCAAAGGCGGTGGAGAAGTCAATAAAGGCGCCATATACCTGACCACCACGGACTTTCACATATTTTTCATTAATAACTTGCAATGCAGTCAGGTTGTCTAAAGTTCCATGATTTTGTCTGAAACCTGTTTGCTCCATGGGAAGGATTTTATGTTCAGATACCCATTGATTCATTAAAGTAAGCACACATTTTGCGAAAACCTTACCAATGGCATCAAGCAAAGCGATTTGACGGTAATTTTGCGGTAGATCTCTTGCCCCTTTTTTATATAAAGGGACAATAATACTACCTTTCCAGGAGGGGGGGACTGTTCCACTAGAGAAACAAAATTTAAACACTGGAAAGAGTATTTTACTCCAAAGTTCACTCTGGTGTTTTAATACTGAAATTGGGATTTTATCAGGACCCATCGCACCAGAGGAACGCATATTCTTAATGGCACATTCAATTTCTTTTTCCGTTGGACAGTCAAGTATACGCGAGACATTATCAGATTCAACATTAAAAACTTGAGAATTATTGTTACTGTACAACTTCTCGATATAATGAACCCACACCTGTTCCTCAATGGCGATAGGCGTGGGACTGGGTCTGGTACCACAACCTTTGCCAATTAAGGACCAGAGTGTCTTGGCTTGGCCATTATAAGAAGCTTCCCTCAGTTGAATCCAGAGGGCATCTTCCTTAGAACGTTTTAAACGGGCCTTAAGCCTACCTCTCCTTCTTTTTAAAATAAGCAACTTAGACTTAGCTTCTTGGGTAAAGAGTAAAAATTGTCCCCTTACCACTTTGTTTATTTCTCTGTTTATAGCCCGTAGAGGATGAGGGACTACGAGGGATTGTTTCACACCTGGTCTCTTTTTTGCACTAGCAGTTACAGAATCTAAAAAATTAATAAAACTCAACAGCTCTCTCCCTTCCCAGAGGGGTAAATTCTCAACAGTAAAATACAAAAGAGGCACCACATTTTCAACCGTACAAGGGTTCCAAAAACATTTCCCTGAGCTGGAATCAAAATTCACAAAATCTGTATCCAGACTCCACGGATCCACTTTCTGAAGATTAATGGAGACAGAAAGCATCAATGCATTATGGTCACTAAGAGTAGACTCAATGACCTTCATATCCTTCAGTAGGTGAAAACCGGCATAATCAACCATAATAAAATCAATAATAGATTTTCCCTTATTAGATTTATGAGTATAAGCTGCCGGGGTATCCGACGGAAGCCTCCCATTTACTATTAAGCATTCAACTTTAAGTAAACCATCTAAGATAAGTTTACCTCTTTTGTTAGTTTTAATTTTGGAGGGAAACTGGGCAGATGGTATATTCAAAGACTCTTCCAATTGAATATTTCTAAACAACTCCAACCCACAATTAGATATATTACAATTTAAGTCCCCAAACATTAACACATGCGGAGTTGGGGAGACATCCAACGCTTTAGTTAAAAAAGTGAACAAAGTTTTTAAACCAGCATTAAAACTACAATTGGGGGGAATATAAATATTAACCACAATCAACAATCTATTAGGGTAATCCTCAAATACATCTTTTAGGGTTATTGCTTGAAACAGTTTCCCTGGATCTAGGTAGTGTGCATAGTTCCATTGCAATCTGTTAGATAACAAGCATGCTAACCCTCCCTTAGCATGGCCTCTTCTAGTGCTGGTTGCGCTGTATTCCAAAATAAAATAATCTTTTTCCAAAGCTAATCTTCCTTCAACCCAGGTTTCTTGCAAACAGATTATATCTGCCTTTTGAGAATGCAAGAAACCCAATTTCTCCTTATAATCCTTGAATCCGGCAGTGTTCCATGAGATAAATTTCAGCTCTCTGTTAAAAATTAGAATGTTGTTTAGAACAGGGAGCAGATTTACTCGCTAGAACTCCAGGTAACCAACTCCATTTAGATTGGTCATCCTTCACTGTCTGCTTAAGGGGAGGGTTTTTGTACGAAACTAGCCTTTCATTCCTAGCCACACAAATTTTTAGGTCCTCTGATCTGAGGTTAGACCAATCCGACAACAACACACCCGTATTAGGGGGAAGTGATAGTGAAGAATTGGCGAGAATACTTTGAGTACATTTTTCCCCAAAGTGTGGCATGACATCTATCCCTCTAACTTGTAATTCCTCTGCCCACTGTAGAACAAGATTTAACACAACTTTCGAATGGAATTTCACCCTTGTTGATCTTATTGGTTTCCCCACGAAGGAGTTAAGGAGAAATACAATATCTAAATCGGACGTTTGGATTAATTTCAAACTTTCGATCTCATTAAAGCAGATCAATAGGGCAGATCTATTTAAGATTAAATCTGGTTCAAATAAGGGGGAAAAATCAAGATATAAAGTATCCACATTTATTTTTTCTTTTGGAGGAATAACTGTCATTGAGGATGGAACCTGAAAGGGTCTTGCTAAAGGATTTAGAGAAGTAGGCGACGGGATGACAGAGGAAGAGGTAACCTTAGAAATAACTTGGCAAGATCCTGCTTTAACATTACAATATGCTGAAAAAGGATTGGCGGAAGGGTGGGAAACCTTGGGGAGGAAAGGATTGGTAAAGCTTATAGGACCTAGACCAGAGGAAGGGGCGTCTTCTTTAGGCGAGACAACCCTAACTTCTACATGAGAGGTAGGAGACTGCTCCACCTGCGGAGAATCTTCTAGACCTAATTCAGCATTCTTATCAAAAAGAAGTTTCCTCTGTCTTTTTTTAGCGAATCTTCGGATGGGTTTCCTCTTCTTCATTCTAATCTTTTTGTGTTTCAGGGGATTCACTTTTCCCATCAATCCAGTATTTACTTTAGGAATCTCCTCTTCTTTGCTTGATGGCAAGGAGAATATCGGAAAGAGAGATGGAATTTCGGATTTAGGAATGGGAGGAGATGTTAATATTACCTCTATCTTGTCACTGATTGGGGCTATACAATTAGCGCCAGCCGAAACCACTTTGGAAGGATTGGGGACAGCAGGAAAAACTACAGGCTTCTTTTCCTTTTGACCTTCTGTCAAAGGAGAAGATTGAGCTGAATCCAAAACAGCCGAAGCGGGAGGAGCGCTTATTTTTGGGGGCACCAACAGAGAAGCCGATGGTATGGGAAGATCTAACACTAACTCATTTTTACTTAGCAAGAGAACTTGCAAAATTTGCGTTACAGTGTCAAAAATACATTCCGAACCTCCCACAAACTTTTCGAGTAAACTCAAAATCGAGGAAAGGATTGATTCCAAAGAGGACAAAGAATTAGAAATTAGCCACCCATTAATATTTGGAGAACCCTCAGCTAAATTGTTCAACACTGGACCTGAACAAGATGTAAAATTTAATTGTGGAAGGGAAAAATCTAGTTTATTAGAAGGTGTGCTACTTAGAGGACCGGTACTCGAAATAGTTATTACTTCCTCTAAAGGCACACCTTTAGGGTTCCCATGTAATGAATCCACCCGCGCCCTATGAGCTGTTAAATCAATGTCAGGCAGTGTAAAATCATTCCCTACTACAGGGGATTTAACTAAGGCAACTGACAAAGGATCAGTATTTACTGAAACTTTAGAAACATCCATTAGTGCAACTTGGGAGGGAACAATTTTATCAGATTTTGAGGGCATATTATCCGAAGATTCAAGGGGAGCATTCTGTTTCAGATGTACATTATTTGACGCCGAAGGCGAGCCCCTTAGTACTTCGGGACTAGCTAGAATAGGCAAAGATTGACTAGCAACCAAGCCTAAACTAGAGGAAACTTCAATGACCCCATTAACAGGCACAGAATCTTTGAACCCTGGGATTTCATTCGGAGGCTGCAGATCAGTGGGTTTATCTTTCCCTTTGTCCCATAAATTGAAAAGCTGACATTGACCTTTCAATTGCATGGAAGTTACAATTTGGTTCCGTAGGGGGTTAGATTTGGTTTTAGACCCAGATCTCCCTACAATCACTCGCCCAGAGCGTAGTTTTTTAGCCGTCATGAGACTGTATTAAAAGGGGAGTAAAAATCTATTAATAACAATTGTAGAATAAGAAACTTAAGAATCCTAAAATACAAAACAAATCTCTAGAGGCAGTGTCACACAGAATTAATACCGGAGAACCAAGGGAGGGGGCCCAGCCCAGCCTTCTTCAGCCTCTGACGGCCTCAGACGGTCCCGCCCTTGTCCCGGGCTTCTCCCGCGTGCTCCCACGTTGCGGTGTCACACGGGAGGGTTATAGCCGCGCTGAGGCGGGGGAGGAGCCAGCAGGGAGAGCGGGTCAGCTGCTGGTGATGCCGAGGGTCAGGCGCTCCTGGGACTTGAAGTCCTCGTCTGACCACGCTCGCAGCCCTGCCCACACCACCGCCACAGAGGCTCTGACTGATAAAATACCTCGCAGTCACAGCGCACTTCCAGGCAGAGAACCAGAAGCGAAGCGGGACCCGCGAAGCGGGTTCCGCGAGGAGTTAATTGAGGAGATGAAAAGAATAGTAGCTCCAGCGAGCTCGCAGTCCAAAGCTCCCTCTTTAGTCCACACAAGCAACAGGTGAGAAAACCAACGATGAAACTGACACGCTGGTTTTAGCCGCGCTGAGGCGGGGGAGGAGCCAGCAGGGAGAGCGGGTCAGCTGCTGGTGATGCCGAGGGTCAGGCGCTCCTGGGACTTGAAGTCCTCGTCTGACCACGCTCGCAGCCCTGCCCACACCACCGCCACAGAGGCTCTGACTGATAAAATACCTCGCAGTCACAGCGCACTTCCAGGCAGAGAACCAGAGGCGAAGCGGGTTCCGCGAGGAGTTAATTGAGGAGATGAAAAGAATAGTAGCTCCAGCGAGCTCGCAGTCCAAAGCTCCCTCTTTAGTCCACACAAGCAACAGGTGAGAAAACCAACGATGAAACTGACACGCTGGTTTTAGCCGCGCTGAGGCGGGGGAGGAGCCAGCAGGGAGAGCGGGTCAGCTGCTGGTGATGCCGAGGGTCAGGCGCTCCTGGGACTTGAAGTCCTCGTCTGACCACGCTCGCAGCCCTGCCCACACCACCGCCACAGAGGCTCTGACTGATAAAATACCTCGCAGTCACAGCGCACTTCCAGGCAGAGAACCAGAGGCGAAGCGGGACCCGCGAAGTGGGTTCCGCGAGGAGTTAATTGAGGAGATGAAAAGAATAGTAGCTCCAGCGAGCTCGCAGTCCAAAGCTCCCTCTTTAGTCCACACAAGCAACAGGTGAGAAAACCCTGGAATAGTATAAATGTGAAAGTTATTAATATACATTTATTTGTGATTCTTTTTTCCAGATACAGAACTGGAGTGTTTCTCATCTGTTTGCACTCTTCTCGTGCAAGATTGTTTGGATGAAGGGTCCTTAGGTGTTTCATCATACTTGCTGTGCCGCACGAGTATTTTTTGTTAGGATCCCCTCGTAACAGAACTCTTTGGCAAATCTTGCGAATGAAGAAGGTGGCATTGGTCTTTGTTTGCCCCTTGGAAAAAATTAAACATTTCTTCACCACTGATGAAAAACGTTGTGGGCGTGGTGCCTTTTGCAAAAAAAATTCCTCAGATTCGGTAAATATTTTAAAGCGGCAACATTTACAGTTTTTGTAAGTTAAACTTATAAAGTTTTGTTAGCTGTATACATTTTATATATCTGTGATTTGTTTCTTGTGGTATTTTGTTAAGAATACCATGTTTTTTTTTTTAACAATCTTTTTGATTTTCCAGGTCTGTCGTCGACATCCGTGGTTCCCACAGGAGTGTTCTGCTTTGTTGTTTTATATTATGGTTGTTACATTTTGTTTATTAGTTTATTGTTTATATTTATGTTAATAAAAATATAACGTTTGAAAATAGTTTATCGTTTATATATTTATTATTATAAAAAATAAAGTTTGAAAAAAAAATTAATAATGTTTTTGGTTGTTCTCTTAACTGCTGTGTGACTCTTTCTTGTTCTTATTACTGTTATTTGATGGAGTCCACCATGATGTTAAATTTTGGGGCACCTATCGCTGGAATACTAGTGATATCTGTAGTTTGCACCAACTTCTGAATAGTGTGTTAGATTTATCTCAACTTTACTTCCGTTAAAGTGCTGATAATGAAATAGAGAGTAGCCGTTCCCGTGCAAAAAGACATGAGGTGCACCTTTGCGATTTATTCTAAATACTAAAATCCTGTATTGTATTGCACTGAGGTATTGGCTGCACTTACAGTGTACACACAAAATCTATTAAAAAATCTCATTGTATTTATATTGATTGGGAATAGTGCGTCAGGTGCTGGATCTTGACGAGATACACTACTCAGTTCGTATATTGTTCTGCATACGAAAAAAATCACATCACAACTTTCACACTAATTGCAATGCGAAACAAATTCCGGCGATAAGACATGTTAGCACCAGGGATTTTACACCTGCTTTCTGCTGGTGTTAAGCAGGACAACTACCTGCACCATGAAAGGGAACACAGCCAAGAGCCACACCAGAACACCCACAGGTGCCA